>NC_059326.1:96633653-97250769 GCF_018350155.1 Leopardus geoffroyi | reverse complement strand
GGAAAACAGGTGGGTTTTATGTATCAACCCCCAGTGACTTTCTAAATTCATTTGGTATTTATTGAAATTGTTCTGTAGCTTACCCCTAGAACTTTGTGTGGAGATAGCATATCTAGAGATAAGGTCATTTTGACCTTTCTGCCTGTTACTTCTTTTTCTTGCTTTATTGCAGTAACTGGAAGCTTTAGTACAGTATGTATTAGGAGTGGTGAAAGCCAGCGTTTTTACCTTGATCCCAGTCTCAGGGGACGTTGTTAAGTATGATGTTGGCTGTACATTTTTGTGGATGCCATTTATCAGTTTGAAGAAGATGCCATTAATTATCTTTAATTGACTCTTCAACTTGTTTCCTTCCCTTCGAGGGTGTTTTGTTACTTCCAGACAGTGGCTGTCTCTTTCCTTATTACATCTCCAGTACCAAAATGCTTTGGTGTATATTTTTGAAGGAAGCACACTAAGAATAATAAAACTTCTTTCCCTTCACAAACTACTAATGATTTTTTTTTTTTTTAATTTTTAGAGATCCTGAACTTTCAACTGTTTGTCGGAAGTCTGATACATTAATATTATATCCAGGGGCTGAAGCTGCTAATTTGGAAGAATTTATATTAGATTCTCCTATTTATCCTTCCACAATCATCATCATTGATGGTACATGGAGCCAGGCTAAGGACATTTTCTATAAGAATTCTTTGTTTCGCCTGCCCAAACAGGTAACCTAGTGTTTTAACATAGAACAAATGCAATTGTGTAATTTTGTATGTTGTATATGCTTTCTGTGAGGGGTCACACTTACATTTTTACATACGTATTTGATAGTATTTATGTGCGTGAATGCATGTACATAGATATGTATATGCTTGTGTGTGTTTGATATATATATATGTGGAAAATTTGAAATTTGTTCATCTTTCTCAATTCTTACCACCAAACTTCACCATAGTTAAGGTATTTGACTATATTAAGAGTATCTCAGACATTTAATCAGTGAAGTGTAAGGACTAATTATTTCTGTGTGAATTAATGTTTTTGTTAAGTGTTATGTTTAAATACTTCTATTTGGTAACTAAATACCCTCTTCTTGTTAGGAATGACTGAATTTTCATTTATTATTTTAATTAGTTTATCCCTCAATTTGTTGATGATGATACATATCTTGTATTGAGCCATTCTTTTGTTCTTGGAATGAAGTCCACTTGATCATATATATTATCCTTTTGATAGATGGCCAAATCTTATATTTTATTAAATGCCATTTGGCCTGCCTGGGTGGCTCAGTCAGTTAAGTGTGTGACTTCCGCTCAGGTCATGATCTTGCAGTTCTTGAGCTCGAGCCCTGCATCCGGCTCTGTACTGACAGCCTGGAGCCTGGAGCCTGCTTCAGATTCTGTGTCTCCCTCTCTCTTTGCCCCTCCCCTGATGGTGCTCTGTCTCTCCCTCTCTCTAAAAAATAAACATTAAAAAAAGTAAAAAAAAATATATATATAGCATTGAATTATAATTTGTATATTTTTTGTACTTTTATAATCAGATTTGGTTATGAAGATAATCTTAACTTTACCAAATGAATAGGAGAGATTTTAATATTTTTCCATGGCCTAGAATAGTTTGAATAATATTGGAATGCCTTGCTTCTTAAAAATTAGATGGAACTTAGGTGAAACCCCCTGGTCCTGGTCTTTTTAAACATAATAACTTTTAAACTCTTCTTTCAAACTCTTATGGAAATTATTCAAACTTTCTTCTTCTATTTGGTTCACTTTTTAAATAACTTTTATCTTTTTTGGGGGAATTGTTTCTTTTTCACCTGAGTTAACAAATTGCCTGATATGTACCTGAATGTATTCTTAAATACTTATTTTAATTTATTCTGAATATGTCCTTTCTCCTTTCTAATCATATACTCTCACTTTTTCTCCCCATGAGCATGTTCAAAAGATGTTTCTACCTTTTTATTTAGCTTTTAAAAGTATTAGCCTTTAGACTATTTTGATGGCTGTTATACTTCATTCTTATTTCCTTCATTTGTACTTTTATCTTGATCACTTTCTTTCATCTTTTCCAGCTTGTTCTGTTTTTGTAAGGTTTTACTGTGTACTATGTTCCTTTACTAAGGTGAGTCCCTTCTTTAATAATAAAGGGAGAGAAGGCTGCCATATTTCTTCTTAGTGTAACATTCATTGTATCCTATAGTTTGGGGTTGATGTATGTTTGTATTTATAGCATTGATATAATTTGTAATTTGTGTTGATTTCTTTCTACCCATGGATTATCAATGACTTCTTAATTCTCATGCATTAACAACACTTTTGTCCCTATTTTATTTTTATTTCTTATTTTGTTAGATTGTGATAAAAGAAGGTTGCCTGCAATATTTTGAATATGTTTATGATTTCTATGTGTGTTAGTACATGGCAATTTTTTGTATCTTTTCTGTGATGATAAAAAATTCACATTTTCAAATGATGAAAATATTTCCCTTTTTAAGGTTTGGTAATTTGCATTTTTCTTTATACTTTAGTTTTTGTCACCTATGGGGTGTTTGATACTGAAAAAGGTGTATGAGAAGCTTCCGTTCAGTCTTTTAAATGAAGTTATCTCTACCTTTCCTGTAGTTTTGTGTATTTATCTGCTCTGTTGTATATATAACAAGACATGCTCTTAGTGAAAAATAATATAGATTTTAATAGATTATTTTATTCTAAGATAATAATAATAGATGCTGACAATCTAATCTCAAATTCTTTGTAGTTTTCATTCCCTTTGGTTAAAATGCAGGTATGGTTTTTAAATGAGACTCAACTATGCAAAAATAGTTCAAAAAAATAGCTAATGTGTTGAGTGCTTTGAATGGGCCAGTCCCAATTCCAGGTGTTTTCCATGTATTAACTTGTTTAAATCTTCCTCAAAGGATTGTTACTGTCTTAGGTAACATGTAAGGAAACTGAGGTGCAGATGTCTTAAATAGTTTGCATTAGATCACATAACTGTTTCACAGCAGAGCAATTTCAACCCATCTAGTTTCGAGCCAAAGACTGTGGTCTTATCCAAAGTGGCATGATGCTTCTAAAAGGGAAGCTTCCATCGAGGATACTTACCTAGGATAGCTTCTGAAGGTTTATCTGGTTTCTTAAGTGTTCTGTGTTCCACAAGAACCAACTCCTAAAGGCATGGTTGCTGTTAGGTTGTGTCACATTTTAGCAAGATTTGTATTCATATTACAATTAGATATTGCCCAATATACAAGGAAAGTTTAATGAAAGTCTTGTATCTGTAAAATGTCTTAGTGAAAATATTTGAATTGTTTTTCCTTTTCTGCATGCTTATGCTATGTCTGTGTCTCTCATCTTTCATTTTGTGGTAGCTACGTGAATGCCATAGAAATAAACTACAAAGTCACCGTAAAAAGATTAAAAGATATTTTAAAATTTATAATTTACCAAACCTGTTTTCTTCTTTAAATTGATTAGCGTATAAGGAAATAGGTAAATTAAATAGCTTCCTCAGTCTGACTGTGCTGTATGTTTTTTATGACTTTTTCCTTTTCATGTTTTCCCAAACCAGAAGCAAATATAGGTGGATATTTGTTTACCCTTGAAAACGATATATTACAACCATCAGATAAAATAAAATGCTTAAAAGAAACATTAAATAGATTTGAGTACACAGGGGAGAATACCACCTTAAACTAAAGTGAAAGGCAGATGGTTTTCTGGAAAACTGTGAATCCAATAAAAGCTTCATAAGCTTAGATTTCTTACAAATGAATAAGATGAAGGTGAAAATCTTAAAAAAAAAAAAGGGCCATACATATGAAAACAAAGTTCACAAAAGAGAAAATAAATGTATTTATAAAAATCATAATTTAACCTTTATGTTGAAAGAGGTTCAGACGTCCAGAAAACATCCTGTATTATCCAGGAATAATACAGACATCCCTCAAATGCCCTTAAGTTTTAACATTATGCATTATTTGCCTTATCAGTCTCTCTCTGTGTATTTTATACTTTTCTGTGCCCTTTGAGAGTAAGGAATAGATATCTAAATTTACTTTTTGAAATTGAAATGTTACTAGTTCTAGCAAGAATGTCTTTTCCTAAATATTTTTTTTTTTTGTCCCGAAATAAAAAAAAATAGTAATTTAAAGCCCAACACAATTTACAAAAATGTGTATATTTTGAGATAGTTTCATCTTAATATACATGGGAAATGTGGGTCATCTTAGGAATAATAATACGTATGGCTTTTTAGAGTGTCATACAATACCCAGCCCAAACATGAGTGTGGGTTGGTTTGACAAAATATGTTTCTGGAAGTTGTTGCAAAAACCAGTGAAATATGTACATTTACTCTTTCTGAAAAAAAAAAAAGATTTTTATCTGTATATATACACATACATATACACAGATGGATAGGTAAGTTGAGATGAAAAAGGGATTGACTTAAAAAAAAATTTTTTTTTAACGTTTATTCATTTCTGAGAGACAGAGGGCGACAGAGCATGAGCGGGGAAGGGGCAGAGAGAGGGAGACACAGAATCTGAAACAGGCTCCAGGCTCTGAGCTGTCAGCTGTCAGCACAGAGCCCGACATGGGGCTTGAACTCACGGACTGTGAGATCATGATCTGAGCTGAAGTTGGACGCTCAACCGACTGAGCCACCCAGGTGTCCCAATGGGATTGATTTTTTAAAATGGAAATATCTTTAGACATCTATTAAATGATACTGATAATTATAGTGGTTTGGTAATAAGTTCTGAACTACCTTCTGTAACACTAAATTGCTTATTTTTAATATATTTTCCCATTCTTGAAAAATTTCCCATTCATATGTAATGATTTTTATTTAATTAGTAACTGTTCCCCAGCTATTCTGGAAAACAATTTTATTACACAATAGACTTTCCCAGTGGCCCTGCTTTAATAAGTGAATACACTTAAGCTATAGGTAACATGCATCGTTCATGAATAATTAATGACAGAAGTCCATCTCTAACTCAAACAAAAAAACAAAGTATACAGGTCATGTAATGGGGAAGTTCAGAATGGGTAGTTGCAGCCTCAGACTTGCCTAGATCTGGTTCTCAAGCAGCTCTCTGTTTTGGAGGTTTGTTTCCTTTTGTGTTAGCTTGAATTATCTCTTATACAGAATGGACTTCCTCCCTGCTGCTGAAAGACGTCTGTGGAAAGCAGCAGATTGGTCTCCCCTTGGCTTTATTTATCTTAACAGAGAGGTGATTTCTCTTCCCCAGAGCAGAATCCCCCTACTGTTGACGTAGGGGTGAATGGTGGTACCACTGTTGACAGCAGGACCACATGAATCTGGAAATTTCTTCAAGGACTTGGGATGTTGTTATCAGGACTATTTAAAGGCATGGATGGGCAGACAAAAAATTTATAGATAACCAGACTATTATACATGAGTTGTTTACTTATGAAAGTATGTTTGTTTATAGATATTTCTTGATTCATTCAAAATTAGTACTGTATAGAAATATTTTCATAATTCTTTCTTGTGGTCTTGTTCGGCAAGGGAAAAACAAAAATGTAAAATATGACATGAAACTTTAGTTCTTGCCTAGGTTTCCCAATCTATAAATAACGTAAGTTGATTAAATTTTATTTCTAAATGTAATTTGTCAATTTTTTTTTTTTTTTTTTTTTTTTTAACCACACCATCAGTACACTTATTTCCACTTCCTGCTTTTTGGATAAATTTGTCTTCACAGGTACTCTTAGTTTAGCTGATCCATTCAGTTTCTGTAGTAGTATAAAAATTTTGCTGTAAGTGCATAAGAAAAAATGGCAGAAAGAAAAAAAATAGAATTAAAGTCCAAAGTATTGCTTTCTTTACAGAAAAAATACAGTTTTTTCCCCCCAAATAAAATAACCATATGTAAACTTCATAGTTACCTATTTGAGGACTGAAAGAATTGTAATATTCTGCCATTAAATTAGTCTCTTAATTTTAATCTGTGTTTCTAATATATCCAGACTATTTGGCAGTGAATCTCTTCCCTCAGAGGAATTTTACACAGGAGATTCTTGACATTGGCTAGGAATAAATCCAGGGTGAATATGGAAATGTTTGCGGAGGCTCCCAGCCTTTTTCATAAACTTATTTCCAGTGAGTTATTTGCATATTCTTGCTCTCCAGCCTTAAAACTTCACTAGCGCTGAATTTCTCATTTGATAAGCAGAGCACTGTTGGGACCACTCAGGGACTAAAACATTTTCATGAAAACTGTTTCTTGTGTCTACATGGACCTATTATAAACTGGTTTATGTTATATATCTAATCTGTTGCCAAATTCAGAGTCATCATTATCCTGTTATTTTTTTACTGAGATATAATTGATAATGTAATATTATATTAGTTTCAGCTGTACAACATAATGCTTTGATATTTGTATTTATTGTAAAATGATCTAAGTCTAGTTAACATCTGTCAACATAGTTACAAAATTTTTTTTCTTGTGATGAGAACTTTTAAGATGTATTCTCTTAGCAACTTTCAAATGTACAATACAGTATTATTAAGTGTAGCTGCCATCACCGTGACTTACTTATTTTATAACTGGAAGCTTGTACCTTTTGATCCCACTCGCCCATTTCATCTCCCCTCCACCCTTCACCTCTGGCAACCCCAGCTCTCTTCTCTGTGTCTGGAGCTCATTTTTTAAAAAAATTTTTTTTTTCAACGTTTATTTATTTTTGGGACAGAGAGAGACAGAGCATGAACGGGGGAGGGGCAGAGAGAGAGGGAGACACAGAATCGGAAACAGGCTCCAGGCTCTGAGCCGTCAGCCCAGAGCCTGACGCGGGGCTCGAACTCACGGACCGCGAGATCGTGACCTGGCTGAAGTCGGACGCTTAACCGACTGCGCCACCCAGGCGCCCCTGGAGCTCATTTTTTAAAATGAATTTATTTTAGATTCCACATATAAGTGAGGTTATTGTCTTTATTTGCCTGACTTATTTCACTTAGCCTCATGCCCTCAAGGTCCATCTGTGTTGTTTCAAAGGATGAGATTTTCTTAAAAAAAAAAAAAAAAAAAAAATTTTTTTTTTTCAATGTTTATTTTTGAGAGAGAAAGACAGAGTGTGAGCCGGGGAGGGGCAGAGAGAGAGAGAGAGGGAGACACAGAATGCAAAGCAGGCTCCACGCTGTCAAGCACAGAGCCTTAGAAGGAGCTTGAACGCACCAAACCACAAGATCATGACCTAGCTGAAGTTGGACACTTAATGACAGATCTCCCAGGTGCTCCAAGATTTCTTTATTTTAATGGCTGAATGATATCCATTGTGTGCGTGTATGTGTGTGCGTGTATGTGTGTGTGTGTATGTGTGTGTGTGTGTATATATATGTATATGTATGTATATATATGTATACGTGTATGTGTGTATATATATGTGTGCATGTGTATGTACATACCGTATTTTCCTTATGCATTTATTCATCTATAGACACTGAAGTTGTTTCCCTATCATGGTTACTGTAAATAATGCTGCAGGGAACATGGGCTTGCAGATACCTTTTAAAATTTTTGGGTCTTTGTTTTCTTCAGATTATCTTAAAAAAATTTTTTTTAAGTTTATTTGTTTATTTTGAGAGAGACAGAGACAGTACGAGTGAGAGAGGGGCCGAGAGAGATGGAGAGACAGAATCCTAAGCAGGCTCCACACTATCAGCACAGAGTCTTGACACGGGGCTTGAACTCATGAAACCCTGAGATCATGACGTGAGCTGAAACCAAGAATCCGGCGCTTAACCAACCGAGCCACCCAGGCACCCCTTCAGGTTATCTTTTTAATTTTATCCAAAATTTCAGTTTTCTTTACTTCTGTCACAGCACCAGCATTGGGAGTAGGCTTACTTTTTAATACCCTTTTCCTTTTCAAAAGAAACAGCCTTTTTTTTTTTTTTTTTAATTTCACAGAGTAATGTGTAAAAGATTCTCAAAAACTAGGGCACATGACAGCCTCCTTGAGACCTAGATTCTGAATAGCCTGTTTTACTTACTGTTTGTTAAGTGACTTTTGTACCGTATCTTCCAATAAATGTGCTTTAAATTAGTGCCATAGCACAGTAAGTATTTCATGTCATGAAACTTCAGTATCCTTGGGGCATAGTAAGAAGAGTTGAATGTTAAATGCAGAATGCCGGAGGTTTATTATGTCAGTGATTAGTTTTTTTGATCTTTGCATATCATTCGTAATTTTGATGACAGACTATATCCATACCTCTGGGTCTCTTCTGGCTCGTGTTTTGGGGTGTTTGGGTACACATGGACCCTGAGGCTTGTCTCCAACGTTGTAAATGGCATTATATTTACATACAGAACTTGAGTTAACATGCTTCTATTGGTTGTGTGATTCTAGGTAATGGAACGTGAATTCCCAGGAACTGTGATCTTGCTATATGTAAAAGGGTAATTTAAAGAAAATTATCAGAGGGGCTCCTGGGTAGCTTAGTCTGTTACGTGTCTGACTCTTGATTTTAGCTCAGGTCATGATCTTGTTGTTCATGAGGTTGAGCCCTGCATTGGGCTCTGTGCTGACAGTGTGGAGCCTGCTTGGGATTCCCCAGTGTGGCTTAGCTGGTACAGCATGCAACTCTTGATCTTGGGGTCATGAGTTTAAGCCCCATGTTGAGCTTAGAGCTTACTTAAAAAAAGAAAACAAATTAAAAAAAAAAAAAGAAATCTCTGCATGAAATTCCTTGCCTCCCTGCTTCTGTCTGTTCCTCATTAAGTTCTTTTTTTTAAAAAAAAATTTTTTTTTTTCAACGTTTATTTATTTTTGGGACAGACAGAGACAGAGCATGAACGGGGGAGGGGCAGAGAGAGAGGGAGACACAGAATCGGAAACAGGCTCCAGGCTCTGAGCCATCAGCCCAGAGCCCGACGCGGGACTCGAACTCACAGACCGCGAGATCGTGACCTGGCTGAAGTCGGACGCTTAACCGACTGCGCCACCCAGGCGCCCCCAGAATCCTCATTTTAATAAGCTACCCAGATAATTCTGGTGCACGTTAAAGTGTGAGAAGCATTGCTGTACTAGGTATTTTTCCACCGAGATAATTCACAGCCTTTAAACTTAGCCCTTCACAGCGTACAATCCAGTGGATTTTAATACACATTCAGAGTTGTACGCCTTTCACCACTGTCATACTCCACAGTGTTTTCATGTTCTGGGGTTCCTTCCCCCGACAAGCTCTGTATCCCTTAGCAGTCACTTTCCCATTTCCACTGTTCCCCAATGCAGGCAACTCACTGCTCTATTTGTTGTCTCCGTAGATTTAAAAAATTTTTTTATTAAAAATTTTTTTAAAATTTTATTTTAAATTTTTTTAAATATACATCCAAATTAGCATATAGTGCAACAGTGATTTCAGGAGTAGATTCCTTAGTGCCCCTTACCCATTTAGCCCATCCCCCCTCCCAGAGCCCCTCTCATAACCCTCAGTTTGTTCTCCATATTTGTGAGTCTCTTCTGTTTTGTCCCCCTCCCTGTTTTTATATTATTTTTGTTTCCCTTCGCTTATGTTCATCTGTTTTGTCTCTTAAAGTCCTCATCTGAGTGAAGTCATATGATGTTTGTCTTTCTCTGACTAATTTCACTTAGCATCATACCCTCCGGTTCCATCCATGTGGTTGCAAATGGCAAGATTTCATTCTTTTTGATTGCTGAGTAATACTTTATTGTGTGTCTATATATATATATATATATATACATATATATATATATATATATATATATATATATATATATATATATATATATACACACCACATCTTTTTTATCCATTCATCCATCGATGGACATTTGGGCTCTTTCCATACTTTGGCTATCGTTGATAGTGCTGCTATAAACATGGGGGTGCATGTGTCCCTTCGCAACAGCACACCTGTATCCCCTGGATAAATGCCTAGTACTACAGTTGCTGGGTCATAGGGTAGTTCTACTTTTAGTTTTTTGAGGAACCTCCATACTGTTTTCCAGAGTGGCTGCACCCAGCTTGCATTCCCGTGCAAACAGTCTTAATGTCCCTAGGAGCAGTATCTTAAAACTTGGTGTATGGCTTTGGGGATTAAGAAAAATTGAAGCAGGGTTATATTACCATTCTTCACAAAATGTTATTACATTGAAGATAGTTTAGTTGATAATTTGGACATTTGAGTACGTAAGATACAGTATGTGGTATAGGATGGAAGTCATTAGAAGAAGCAAATGCCCTTAAAAATGTGTATCTAACTTAGAGAAAACTTCTTATTTGAAATGAATATATGATGAGAATCCATTGAAGAATATACTAAGTCTCACTTTTTTTTGCATTAATGGAAAAACATCATTGCCTGGGGTTACCTGAAAACTAAAAATAACAGGTTATATGAAATCTTAAATATTTATAGTTGTAAACACAATAGATACATTTTCCTTATGAATTCTTACATTGACAATGAGAATTTTTATTGTAAAGTCATTTATCAGGAATGGGAAAAACAGTCATTCAGTAATAACAGAAATTGGAATTTTTATTCCTCAGGAGTTTCTTGTTGATCTTTTAGAAATACATACAAAGCAATGGGTGCTTGGGTGGCTCAGCTGGTTTAGCATCTGACTCTTGATTTTGACTCAGGTCTTGTCAGGGTTGTGGGATTGAGCCCTGCATTGGGCTCCTTGCTGACAGTGTGGAGCCTACTTAGCATTCTCTCTCTCTTGTGCTCTCTCTCTTTCTCTGCCTCCCTCACCCCCCCCTTACTCCTGTCTCTACTCCCCAACTCTAAAAATAAAACATGTAAAAACATTATAAATATGTATAGCAAGACAACTTTCTGTGAAGATTTGTTATGGTATCTTCTGTAGATACCAAAGGAGAGCATGCTGTGGAGGTTCACTTTCCATCTCCCTGTCCTTGATTTTCCTTTTCAGTCTCTTTTTGCACTCTGTCAGAGTACAGTAGGTACGTAATCTGCAATGGTAGTTTTTTGAATTGTCCTTTATCATTTGCATTAACCCGCTTTCAGCATAGTGCATTGGTCTATTCTGGTACCTTTTACTTGTCCTTAGCAGCTCAATAAACCCGTCATCACTACAGGTTCCTTGTTGGGATCCTTGTGGTGAATAGATGCCTCTAAGAATAGTCAGCACATAGTTACCTTTCTTTCCATGAAGCCTCTTAACAATTTCATGTATCATTGCCTTGTATTTATTTTGTGAATGTATAATCCTCTTTCCCCTTTAAATTTTATTTTGTAACTCTCATGCAATAAACTGCCCATGTTTAAAGTGTCCAGTTTGCTAAATTTTGGCATAGTATGCACCTGTGAAATCATCACAATGAAGGTAATAAACATATATCCATCACCTACTGAATTTTCTCAAGCTTTATCTTCCTTTATCTCCCTCTGCCCACATCCCCAGACAGCCAGTGATCTTTCTGCCACTGTCAGTTAGTTTGCATTTCCTAGCAATTTATACAAATATAATTATACATTCATAATCATTTTTTGGTATGACATCTTTCACTTGGCATAACCATTTCGCCACTCATTCTTGTTGGCGTCTACCAGAGCTCCATTCTTTTTTATTATGTGGATATACTACACTTTGTTTATGCAGGCATCTGTTGATGGGCTGTTTTCAGGTTTGGGGCTGTTACAAGTAAAGTGGCTGTGCACATTCATTACAGATCTTTGTATGGATGTATGGTTTTTTTTTTTGTTGTTGTTGTTCACCTAGTAATGGAATGCTTGGATTCATATGATAGGTGATGTTAAACTTAAAAAAAATTTTTTTGGCAACTTTGGAAAACTGCCAGACTGTTTTCTCAAATGGTTGTATCGGGGCGCCTGGGTGGCTCAGTCGGTTAAGCATCTCACTTGAGCTCAGGTCATGATCTCACGGTCTGTGAGTTCGAGCCCTGCATCTGGAGCCTGCTTCAGATTCTGTGTCTCCTTCTCTCTGTGCCTCTCCCCAATTCATGCCCTTTCAAAAATAAATAAAACTTGGCAATCTTTATTTATTTATTAAAATTTTTTTTAATGTTTATTTTGGGGGGGGGGCGTGAGTAGGGGGAGGGGCAGAGAGCTAGGGAGGCACAGAATCCGAAGCAGGCTCCAGTCTCTAAGCTGTCAGCACAGAGCCTGATCTGATGTGGGGCTCGAACTCACCAGTTGTGAGATCATGACCTAAGCTGAAAGTCGGGCCCTTAACCACATGAGCCACCCAGGCACCCCGACAAAGGCAGTCTTTTAAATTTTAGCCATTATACTAATTGTATAGGGATATCTTCCCTAAATTGGCTAAATTCGCATTTACCTAATTATTGCTGATGCTAGGCGTCTTTTCATGTGCTTGTTTGCCATCTGTCTTCTTTGGTAAAGTGTACTTCAGATCTTCTGCCCATTTTAAAATTAGCTTCTTTGTTTTCTTATTAATGAGTCTGAGAGTTCTTTTTTCTTACCCCATCCCGCTGCAGGTCCTCGAGTCTGACAGTTCTTTTTTTTTTTTTTTAAATTGTTTTTAAATGTTTTTTAAAATTATTTTTGACAAAGAGACAGAGCATGAGCAGGGGGAGGGGCAGAGAGAGAGATGGAAACACAGAACCTGAAGCAGGCTTCAGGCTCTGAGCTGTCACCACAGAGCCCGCACGGGGCTCAAACTCGTGAACTGTGAGACCATGACCTGAGCCGAAGTTGGACGCTCAACCGACTGAGCCACCCAGGTGCCCCTGAGTCTGGCAGTTCTTTATGTATTCTGGGTACCCGTCCCAGAATATGTAATTTGAAAATATTTCCTCCTAGTCTGTGACAAGTCTTTTCATCCTCTTAGTATAGACTCTCTTTGGAAGTACAAAATTTCTTAATTTTGATGAAATACAAGTAATACATTTTAAAATACATGTATGTGATTTTAAAGATAAAAAAATCTACCAGATAAGTTAGCTTATGTTACCTTTATGCATGGTGGATGGAAAGAGATAAAGTTTCAGATTGTGGTTAACAAAACTATGTACAAGTATATAAATCTTCAGAAATAGAAACGAGAGTTAAAAATTCTTTTACCAGGCCAATCACTTATCAAGCAAGGCAACCAATTAAAAAAACAGATTTGTTAGATAAAGGCTAGAGTCACAGGACATGCTAGGATTCTTCGAATCCAGATGACTTGAGATGTAACTCTTTTGTTACAAGTAAACATTTGTTTATCATAGAAAATAGAGCAGCATGATTACAGTTGTAACTTAACAGACATCCTGTGTACTAGACCTGTGTTCTTGTGAATGCTTTCGTTCTGCGTGTTATTGGGACAGACCCTCTGGCTCAAAGTTCTGCCCCCTGCAGCTATGCGATAAAGAGCCTTAGCATCTCTTCTTATCTTTCTGAGATTCCTTTCACTAGCAGTTGCTAATTAGGAGGGCTCATGTTCTCAAAGATAAACCAGAAATTGCAGTAGTTACTGTCCCTTGGAGGGAAAAAGCAAGGCTGAGAAACTGAAATATTAATAGTGTGAGATAAAAAAGAAAATTTATTTTAACAAATCAAATAGGGATAACTAATGTTTTATATACATAAATATATAACATACATTCATAGACACATATAAACATACACACACACAAGTATATAATGTAGCTATTAATAGAGGATACTTTGTCTTTTGAAGTTTAAGTAAAATTGTCTCATGTTCCATATCAAATATGCTGCGGAAGTTTTCTGCAAAAATGTTATAATCACCTCTTGCGCTGTATTCCTACTGTTATATTCTGTGGATGTTGTCTCTTATGAGCCTTGTGTCTATCCAGATGGGGAAGGTTATGCCTTTCCTACTAGTTATCCCACATCATTCAAACAGAACATTCATGTGTGTGTAGAATAGACTAACGAATGTTGAGTTAGATGAAGTCATGCGGCTTACAGAAAGTTGTGATGAGGTGAACTATTCAAAATTGGTTGTTTAAGGGCGCCTGGCTGGCTCAGTCAGTAGAGCATTTGATTCTTGATCTCTGGGTTGTGAGTTCAGGTACCATGTTGGGTGTGGAGATTACTTAAAAAGAAAATATTAAAATAAATAAATGAATAAAGGGTGCCTGGGTGGCTGAATCAGTTGAGTGTCTGACTCGATTTTGACCCAGGTTCTGATCTAACGGATCATGGGATCAAGCCCTGCATCAGGCTCTGTGCTGGCAGCAGGATACCTGCTTGGTATTCTTTCTCTCTGCCTCTCCCCTGCATGCGTGTGCGTGAACTCTGTCTCTCACAATGAATAAACATTAAAAAAAATTAAGTAAAATTGAATGTTCAGTAATTCTGTTCTTTCTACACATACTTCTAGTTCTTTTGACATAGTTTTTTCTCCCTTTGTCTCTCTCTTTCTTTGTGCATGTCTGCATGTCTGTTTGTTCTGTTTTCACTTCTCTTTTTTTTCAACTTGCCACTGCTTACAAATTCGGTAGAGATTTAGGTATGTCTTTAAATCACTATCTCTTTATATATCTCATTTTGTGGAGAGAATTTTCCTGAACCCAGGCAGAAACCTTAATGTTACCTGGTTAAAAAAACAAAAACAAAAAAATGCTTATTCCTAACACAATTATACACATTATCCTGGAATTAGTGTTTTTTTTTTTTTTTTTTTTTTTTTTTTTTTTTTTTTCCCGTATGTGACATATTGTGGGTCTTTTTCTGTGTCAATACGTACATAAGTATGATGATTCATGTAACCATTCCTTTTACTGGACATTTAGGGTGTGATTACTATATTTTACTGAACATCTGAACACATTAGCTTTCTGAACATGTGAGAATTTTTATTAGGTTCCTAGAAGTGGATTTTGGGTCAAAAAGTATGCGCATTTTATACCTTGAAAGATACTGCCAGGTCAGTCTCCAGTAACAGTTTATGAAATTGTCTCTGGTCCCATTCTCTCAACAGCCCTGGGTATTATGTTATTTTAACTTTTGCTGACATGATGAAGTGGTATCTGATTATTGTTTCACATGTCTTTTTAATTGAATCACCTGTTCTTCCCATAACTCCAAATTTAAAAATAGATGCCAATGCTGTGCATTAAAAGATGTTGATTATAGTCCTCAATAAGGAAATAGATTTTGATCCTGTATTCTTTGTGACATATTTTTTCATAGTAATATATATGCAAAATTATCTAAATATAAATGTTGCATTTTAAGGCAAAAGTTATTTCTGTTTAGCTCTTTCACTTCATTTGATTGAATAACAAATATGCATTAATAGATGAGATTATGGTGATGCTAAAGATGGTAGAAATTCTACTATCATCATCATTATTATTGATTTATTTAAACATTTTTGGTACATAACTCTTTTTACATTTCTGGGGAACTCAGTTTTATTTGTAATGGGATTTTTTCTTCATAATGACAGTACATAATGTTTATAATACTCAACTTTTTTTTAATTAAAAAAATGTTTTTGTCTATTTATTTTGAGAGAGAGACAGAGACTGCAAGCAGGGGAGGGCCAGAGACAGAGGGAGACAGAATCTTAAGCAGGCTCCGGGCTCTGAGCTGTCAGCACAGGGCCAGACGCAGGGCTGGAACCCACAAGCCATGAGATCATGACCTGAACCCGAAGCTGGACGCTTAACTGACTGAGCCACTATCGCACCTCTATAATACTCAGCTTTTAAAGAACATGTAAGACTGCTAAAAATCTCCTTTAGATAGTCAGCTAGAGATTTGGGGGTCCTAACGCTTTCCCTGAAAATTCTGATAGGCTTCAAAGGACCAGATCATACTTGTGTTCTCAAAGTATTTTAAAGCCAGCCTCAAGTGTTACTGGGTTTTTACTGGGTAGAATTGGAATCCTTTTAATCTCTTAACAATGATTATTATTCCCATTAGATTATAGTTTATAACTATTGTTTTTAGGAGGCTGTTTATTTTTAGTTACTATGATGTACAATGTCCATTTCTCTCTCATAATTTCTGTCTTTATCTTTTGAAAAGAAATATTGTCGATATTCTTTGCACTTATGAAAACACATTTAAAATCCTTACTATTTATGTAGCAATTAGTTTTCAAAGCTATATAAAATTTCTCTCCTATGTTTCCTAGAAAAACCTTTTAGGCAGTATTGTTGCCACTGTGTTGTAAGAATACTGACTTCAGTTTATATCATTTTAGACAGTGAATATTAGTAACCAATTTTTTGCTGAAAAAGTGGGAGTTTTACGGTGTATTATTTTCACAGTAATAATTTAATGACTAAAAATGAAGATCAATTAGTAATAAGACCTGGTTTCCATTATGATGTGATACAATGTATAGATGCACCCAAAGAATATACTTTAATTTAAAGTACATAGAACAATCACAGAGTAATACATTTATTTATATGGCATAAAAGGATATAAACAACTTTTTGATGATTTATAAGCCTAAAGCATCTGGTCCTTTGATATCATTAACATCTTTGCATGCAGTCCAAATCTTGCGATCCATATGGCAATCAATTGTGTATACATGAAAGAAGATATCTCAAGAATTATTACAGGCTTATGAGTTCTAGGAGGTTTTAAGTCTACTGTGAATAATATGCTGATTACCATATAAAGTAACAGGTTAACTTTTCCCAAATGGATGCTTGTAGAGGTGATTGTGATCGAAAAAACTGTAGTTCTTGTTTTTACCCTCTACATTGATCAGAAACGTTTTAAATATAAACAGTATGTTCTCTAAGTATGAATAAGATCCGTTGAGATAATTATGCTGAAGAAAAATTATGATAAATGTTTGGATATAACTATAAATTTAACTGTGAGTATTCAGTCTTATCTGGAAATGTGATTTTTTTGGTTTATGGAAGTCTGAGTACTCTTAGCAGTTTACGATATATGATTTGATTTTTATTTGAGTATAAATGGATTATAGTTGTCATATATGCATGTGCTTTATAATTTTAGCTATACATTCCCACAGATGTATCTACATCTTATAAATATTTATTGAGGTCCTACTGTGTTTTAGGTACTATTCAATACAAAGGACACATTTAGAAAAATCTTTTTGCCTTTGAACATTTGATAACTGATATTTCAAGTCTCACATTTGCAGCTTTCCACTATTCAGTACTTCATAAAGTCAAATTATTATCTTTTCATGAATTATTTTGTTTCTCAGAGGATCGCTACATACAGTGATATGTATTGATATAGCATAAGGTAAGAAAAGGTATTGTAAGTAGTCATGTAGACAATTTCTTAGAGTATGTTTCATGGTAAATTGCCCAAAACATAGAATCAATAAAAGGGAAATAAGCATGAATCATTAGTAAGAATATAGGATTATAGTGAACCATCTAATTTAATTTTGAGTGTAGCTTATGTTAAAAATAAATATTCCTAATGAAGTCATTTTGCTCTCTTGATGATCTGAATTGATAAGTTACTTTATGGATAATATTTACTTTATTATCTTAAAGCACTTATAGCACTTAAAGCACTTGTCTAGTTTATGTTGACAGGCCTCAGACACAACTTGCAACCCATTGTCATGCTTAATCAGATACCATGTATCATTTCTGTTTAGACTCATATAGTGTACCCCGATATATGCATTCCAGTTTATATTGTATTTCCTTCAATTACATCAAAAGTGTGATTTAGGCAAGATAATAAGCATTACAGAAAGAATCATCACACCCATTTTGGTCTCTGTTTTAACTTGATTCTCAGTAAAAGTCAAATCGTTCAGTTCAAAAACTGAACTGGTCACGATTGTGAAGCCATTTAGTGTCTGGTTTTCTCCAAATTTGATTGTTTTCTCTTGCTTCACTATTTATGTATTTAAACATAGCTTAACATTTGGCAATGTTAGATTGTCAGGCACACTTATGGTGCAGTGTATTTACTTACATGGATTTGGAATCCTCACCCCCTGTTTTTTCAGTGTTTGGAATTGTGTACTTTAGAGAGAGACCATAGGTTGTTGATAATACCGTGGTTATCAAAATATACACATAGTATCTTGGAAAATATATAAACTGGTACTACAAGTTTTAATAGTCTTTAATATAACTAATTATAAATTTAATTTTATTTGCATATTATATTTTACAATATAGTTATATCCTGAGGGAATATAAAATATATGTGAATAAATACTTGAGTAGTGATTATGATTTTGAGACCCTCTGAGAATTTTTTAATTATTGGTTTTTGTTTGATCTATTAACTCTGTTGTCCAGTCTATCTTAAGGCAAAATACTTTATCTTTTTTATATGTCAGGATTGTGACTATGCTTCCTGGGTGGTTAAAAGACTTTCTTTTCTGCAAACTGAGGTAGCCTTTATTCAGTTCATTGGTACAATTTTGCCCTCATTATCTTCAGAGTAATACCATATCTGCTAAACTTGCTCAAAGTTTTATAGCATTATTCTGTTTACAGTTATTCATTTAGGGATGTTTATATGACAATAAGTAACTTATATTTGCATTTAATATAATTTATTTTTATTAAAAAAATTTTTTTTAACGTTTATTCATTTTTGAGACAGAGAGACACAGAACATGAATGGGGGAAGGTCAGAGAGAGAGGGAGACATAGAATCTGAAACAGGCTCCAGGGTCTGAGCTGTCAGCACAGAGCCCGATGCGGGGCTCAACTCATGGACTGCGAGATCATGACCTGAGCCAAAGTCGGACGCCCAACTGACTGAGCCACCCAGGCGCCCCGCATTTAATATAATTTAAATGGAGTGGCACCTGGGTGCCTGAGTCACTGAAGCATCTGACTCTTGATTTCGGCTCAGGTCATGATGTCATGGTTCGTGGATTCGAGCCCCACATCAGGCTCCGCACTGACAGTGTGAAGCCTGCTTGTGATTCTCTCTCTCCCTCGCTCTCTGCCCTTCCCCTGCTTGTGCTTGTGCTCTCTCTGTCAAAAATAAATAAACATTAAAAAGTAGAATTTAAGTGGAAACGTGTGAAGTCAGTCGGCTAGAAAGTAAGAATATTTATATTAACAGTATTACAGTAGCCTCAATTCTCATCAACAATAGAATAGATAAATTGTAGCATATTCATTGGAGTATTCCACAATGAGAAAAATTAAACTATGGGTAACAACATGAATGAGTCTTATAAACATAATATTGTTACAAGAAGCAAGACTTTCTGATTCCATTTATATAATGTTGAAAACTGGAAAAACTATGGTTTTAAAGGTCAAGATACAGATCAGTTTCTTTTGAGGGAGTGGGAGGGTGATTGGGTAGTGCACAGTTGGGTATATGTGGGTATATCTGGCACACGTATCACAGCCTTCTTGTGCTTGCTTAGGAACGCGAGGCAGCACTTTCGTACGATGCTGGGGGCCGTTTTCAAACAGTGAAATCACCAACTAAAAGCACAAAAATACACAAAAATCTGGCACTTAATACACTGAGAAAAGAATATGTGAACAGTATGATAGTGGAAAACGTGAAGGAAGGGCATCACTGTGTTCTCCCTCAATTGGGATAATGTGTGCTTTGGGCAACTCCCATTTTTCACTCTTCTGTGCCTGAGAATGTTTACAAATGACTGTGAAACCTAGCATACTGATTTTGGACTTAAAAATTAATTTTAGCAAGTAGATGAATTTTCCAAATACAGAATCTGCAAATAATAAGGATTGCCTGTTTATACGTGATTCCTGTACCTGAGTAAATATTTTTAGGTCAAGTATGCAAGAGGGCTAAAGATAATTTTTTGCCTCTTTGAACTAAATGTTTAAAAAAAATTTTTTTTAATGTTTATTTATTTTTGAGAGACAGAAAGAGACAGAACATGAGTAGGGGAGAGACTGAGAGAGAGGGAGACATGGAATCCAAAGCAGGCTCCAGGCTTTGAGCTGTCAGCACAGAGCCTGACGTGGGGCTTGAACTCACAAACAGTGAGATCATGACTGGACGCTCAACCGACTGAGCCACCCAGGCACTCCTGAACTAAATGTTTTTAATAAGAATTTATGTAATTAAAATTGGAGCAATTCTGTTTTTTTTTTAAATCAGACGACCAGTTTTCATAATAATCATAATTTTTGATGACAAGGTTCATGAGATTTAAAATATTATCTTCTGATTCTTTACTAATTAGGAATTCATTGTAACATTTACATTTATTTGTTTTTGCCCAGTAGCAACTGACCATTAAATTATTAATTTTCAAATGGTGTAATATATATTTTTCAGAGTAAATTCTTATCTAAGTCAATCTTTAGGAGACTTCAAATGTACCACTGTAAAAGACTGAGTTTAAGAATTAATTTTCAAGTAGCAATTTTACTCTGAAGTTATTTGCAGTGATGCATATTTCAAAAAGAAATATTTTTTAGTACATTTGGTTTTATACCCTGAACCCTTTTAACCTCTTTTTAAGTTTTTCATAGAAAAAGAAGATGTGCCGTTTTGGATTAGGTCTGGCCAGTGGTTTGTACAACTGGTGTACTGTTTTTGACAGTGATGTGAGGCTCTTGTTCCAGTCGTCTTTGCTGTATGTACAGAAAGCAATTCACATAGTAGGCTTAAGACTGCTCTTCTTAGAAACGTGCTTCCAAGAGTGGTTGGCACCTGGGAACGTGAATGGTAAATAGTTTCCTACACAGAGATAAAAGTTTCCCTAAATGATAGTGGCTTGCTGTGCTTAAACTCTTTGTGCAAACCATGGTACATAGTGAACACCTGCTTTTCTCTGGGAGTCTGGAATTTAGTCTGAGCCAGGCACAGGGCCCCTACATGACTGACCTCCAGTAAAGGCCTCGGCACCGTGTCTGTAACGAGCTGCTCTCGCGGATGACACTTCACACAGGTTGCCACAGTTCGCTGCTGGAGGACTTAAGTGCGTCCTGTGTGACTCCACCGGGAGAGGTGTCTTGGAAGCTTGTGGTCGGTTTCCTCTGTCCTGTGCCACGTGTGCCTTTTCTTTCACTTTGCTGATTTTGCTTTATGTTCTTTTGCTGTAATAAATCTCAGCCATTAAGTTCAACTATAAGCTGAGTTCTATGAGTCCTAGTGAGTACTGAACCTGTGGGTGGTTTTGGGGACGTCTGACACACTGCTTAACAGAATTTCACAGAATTTAGTATCTTAAAGCACCCACCATTGTACTGTAGCTCACAGTTTTGTTGGTGAAGAATTCAGGCATGGTTTGACTTGGTGTTGGCAGAGGTCACTTGGTGGTTTTCATCTCATATGTGGTCTGGACTGGAGGACATGAGCTTTATGCACATATCTGGCACTTTGGCAGTGATGGACAGGAAACAGTTGGAACTGTCTCCTGGTGTGCCTATGTGTGGCCTCTACCAGTGGAGTCCTGAAATGCCAATTAAGAAATCACAGTATCCTGAACAGATCATTCATTTATTTTATATTTCTGAAATAGCCTATATTTTTATTCTTAGCTAGAATAATTGGAATAATGCGTTCCATATATCACCACATATTTTATAAAGCTGTTAATTCCTTTTATGGGTCCCAGACCACCTTCTACAAGTTAAAGAAGTTCTTTTTGTTCTGCTAAATCATTCTTTGTTCATGTTAGCCATACTGTATGTGATTTTATTAACATGTAATATCTTTTCTGGGCTTTCATCTTTCTAAGGAGTATATGTTTTTATTATATCCACTTTAGAGAGAGACTGTTTCAGTTGATTTTATCATACTCATTTCCAGGTTTTTTTTTTTTTTTTTTCATTTGAAAATGAAAAATCTGACCTGCATGCAGTGTGATGGACTCAGATGCACCAGAATATTTGTTTTCCAGAAGAAGTATGGAAGCATGAATTCCGTTCGCAGAAAATATTATTGCTTTTTATGCTAGAAATTATTCTTACTTAATATGGAAGATTTTCCAACCTGTGATGAGAAATGTTTACTTGTTTACCCGGAGGTTTGTTGTTTCTAGAGAACTCTTGAAGCCTTTTTTTCATGGATAACGTGAAACATTCTTGAGTGCTTTCTGTGCCTATTTTGTGTTTTAGCTCATAGTTTGATATTTTCACATTTGAGTTCCTTTGGAACTCCTGAGTTAATGTTATTCAATTCTAATTTATTTATTTTCAGCAATCATATTTATTTTTCAGCATTAACAATAAATGGCATCTCTATTGGATATTACTGCAAGTTAGAAAATAACTTAGCTTGTATTCTATAAATTCATTTTAGCAGACCATTAAGGTGGTTTGAATGAGTTTTATTAATGGTCCCATGTCATAGACAAGGAACCTGAGGCCCAGGGTGTTTTACCAAGCTTGAAAATGTAGGTCAGAACTGGAATGAGAATAGAGGTTTCATTCTTGTCTTGTCTTTGCTATCCATGAGCATCCACTCAGTTTTAGGGGCACCTAAAACTTCCATCGTTAGTCTTGGTGTTTGAGTTTTTGTTTTTGTTTTGTTTTGTTGGGGGTCGGGTAGTTATTCTTGCTCAGAGTATGGTAGGATATAAGGCACTCCACTTACATCAGCTTTGGACAGTTGATGCTTTGAGTTTGATATCTGGGTACTCAGGGTGAATCCTAAAACCCATGGTCACATGTAGGGTGCTTTTGCTCATTTAGAGTGCTCAGTGTACATGACTGAATTTCAGCCTTGATTTCTTTTTCTTTTTTTTTTTTTTTCCAGTCTTGATTTCTGATTTAGGTTTCCATTTTCTGCAGTGGGACTGAACTCTGAAATCCCTACCTTCCTGATTCTTGCTTTTAGAAATTGAATTACAAAAGTTCCACCCACTGGCTGGAATCTTGTTCCGAAGAAAGAATCATGATGGTGCCCATCTGATTCTTCTGACCTTGTCCTGCTGAGTAGTTGGAGTACTTCTGGAGTACTATCAACCATTTCAGTGCCACTAAAGACACCGTAATTTACACTGTAGGTCACACTCTTTTGGGGCTTGCTCATACCACCTTCTTTTTTTTTTTACTCATTAGCATATATTGTAATTGATGTCATAGTGAAGACTTTCAAATTGTTTCCATCCAGGTATGCTAGTTTCTTAGAAAAATCCTAAGCTATTAATTAGATGTAGAATCTTTGCACTTAACCATGTTTTCATAGTGTCCTCTGAACTGTTCTCATTAAAATGAAATTGAGAATTCAGAATCTCTTCAAGGTAATAATTTTCAATCTGGAATTTAAAGCAGTGGTTAGAGCCTGAGATATGCCTTTTTGGGTCATTTCCAGGTGGGAACTAAGTGGAACCAGGCTATGGACGATGTTATCTAGAATGAGAAAATAAAGTGAAAAGAGTAAGGTTGAGCCTTGAGGAGCTTAATGGCCAGGGGAGAAGGTTAGAACCACAAAAGAGACAGAGAATGTGTACCCAGATAATAGGAAAAACAGGGGAGTCTGGTGTCTTGGGGGAACGAAAGAAGAGTGTTTCTATGAAATCGTTTAAGATCAGAACTGAGAAGTATGCATTAGTTTTAGTGACACGGTGCTCATTATTTTATTTACTGAAAAAAAATTTTTTAATGTTTATTTATTTTTGAGAGACAGTGCGAGCCAGAGAGGGGCAGAGAGAGAGAGAGGGTGATACAGAATCAGAAATAGGCTCCATCCAGGCTGTGAGCCATCAGCACAGAGCCCTAAGTGGGGCCAGAACTCACAAACCATGAGATCATGACTTGAGCTGAGGTCGGACACCCAACTGACTGAGGTGCCCCTCATTATTGGTTTTAATAAGAGTGTTTACTCTTGGTAAGAGTGATGGGTGGAAATTAGGTAGCATACCTTAAGGGACAAGTGGAGGTGAAGAAATGAATCCTGTTAGTGTAGAAAACTATCTAAAGTAGTTTGGGAGGAAGAGAAATGAGATGGAAACTGGATGGAATTAGATGTTTTGTTTATTATTTTTTTCAACAGGAGAGACTTAGGAACAATTACAAGCCAGTAGGAAGAATTAGGTTGAGGCAGAGGTCAAGTGTGTCCTAGAGAGAAAGAATGTTTGATATTTGATAGTACCTGTTTCCAAGGAGGCAAAAGGGATGAATAATCAAGCTGGTTTGAGCAATATTTTACAAGTTGTTTTTTTTTGTTTTTTGGTTTTTTTTTTGGTATGCTTTCATTTCTCTTGGGTAAATACCTAGGAGTGGAATTTCTGTCTTTTGTTTAACTTTATAAGTAAAGACCAAACACTTATCCAGAGTGGTTATACCATTTTATTTCATCAACATTGTATGAGAGTTTCAGCTGTTCTACATCCTTGCCAATACTTGTGTTTTCAACTTTAGCCAATCTAATGGCAGAGTAGTGGTATCCCACTGTGGTTTTGATTTGCATTTCTCTGAGATTAATGATTTTAAGCATCTTTTCATGTTCTCATTTGCCACCTGTATTTCTTATTTCATGTAGTGTCTATTCCTGTTTTGGGGGGATTATTTGTTTTATTATTGAGTTGCAGTAGTTTTAAATATATTAGGCAGAAAGGCCCTTTCTCAGACTTGTATGTTGCAGAGGTTTTCTCTTGATCTGTGTTTTGGTTTTGCGTTTCTTAATGTTGATTTTGAAGAGGGCAGAAGCTTTTAATTTTTTTTTTTTTTTAGTTTATTTTTTGAGAGAGAGGGAGAGGGAGGGAGAGCACAAGCAGGGGAGGGGCAGATAGAGAGAGGAAGAGAGAGAATTCCAAGTAGGCTCTGCACTGTGAGCATAGCACCTCATGTGGGGCTCAGAGTCATGAACCGTGAGATCATGGCCTGAGCCAAAATCAAGAGTTGGACGCTTAACTGACTGAGCCATCCAGGCACCCCTAGAAATTTTTAGTTTTAATCAAATCCAGTGTATCAGTCTTTTTTCCCCCCATGGTTTGTGTGTTTTATATACTAAAGAAATCTTTTTCTAACTAGAGTTGACAAAGATTTTCTCTAATTTTTTCTTATAGAAGTTATATTTTTTTAGCTGAGTGATAAATTTTGAGCTGGTATTTATGATCTGAGTTATTTTGTGTGTGTGTATGGTATAAATAGTTTTTATTAAAAAATATGATACCTAGTTCTTCTAGCATCTATTTGTGGAAAAGCTTTGTCATTCTGTTGAATTACTGTCACTCATTTGTTGAAAATACTTGGACCACATGTATATCAGTCTGTTTCTGGACTGTTTGTTTTGTTCTATTTATGTATGTGTCTGTCATACTACCTTGATTATTGTGGTTTTGTAGAAAGTCTTGAAATCAGAGATTATGAGCCTTTCAACTCTTCCTTTCCTTTTCTTTCTTTCTTTCTTTCTTTCTTTCTTTCTTTCTTTCTTTCTTTCTTTCTTAAAATTGTTTTGGATTTCCTTTGTATTTCTGTGTACATTTTCAAATCTATTTTTTATTGTCTAACAAAAACCTGCTGGGTTTGGATTAGAATTTTATAGAGTCCCAAGTGGCGATGGGTAGAAAAAGTGAAATGGCCTTTTCCAATCACATTTTCATTTTGGAAAGCTCACTCTTCTGACAGAGTGCTAGAGAGTGTTGGAAGACAGCAGGATTGAGGCAGAACAA
Source organism: Leopardus geoffroyi (assembly GCF_018350155.1). NCBI lineage: Eukaryota > Metazoa > Chordata > Mammalia > Carnivora > Felidae > Leopardus > Leopardus geoffroyi. The sequence continues at coordinate 97,225,261 of NC_059326.1, read as the reverse complement.
TTTATAGTCCAGCTGGTAGATGATGAAGACTAGAAGAAAGGCAGTGGGGGTGCACTGTAGACAAGTAAGTACTTTTGAAACCTATATCAGTTTTTAATTGTTGCCCTGGAAAATTACTACAAATTTAGCGGCTGGAAACAATACATAATTATTGTTTTACAGCTGACAGTCAGAAATCTGATACAGTTCCTGGACAAAAATCAAGGTGTAGGTCTACTGTGTTTCTTTCTCCTGTGTTGCTTTCTGGAGGTGCTTTCTTTATAACATCTGTCATTTTGCCTTTATAATTGATGTTCAGTTTTCAGTTAATTTTTGTATAAGGGTGACATAAGGGTTGAGGTTCATTTTCTTTTTCCATGTGAATATCCATTGTTTGTGCTGGCACCATTTGTTGAAAAGATTATCTTTTATTCATTCAGTTACCTTAGTGTCTTTAAAAAAAAGTCAATGAAAACTGTATGTGTAGGTCAGTTTCTGATGCTATATTCAGTTCCATTGATCTGTACCTTCCCATACCCTGATGATACACCATCCTGAATATTGTAGCTTAATGCAGTAAGTCTGGTATTGTAGGTCATTCAGTTTTTGTTCTTTTTAAAAACTGATTTGGCTAATATTCTTATCATTTGTACTTTCATGCAAATTTTAGAATGTTCTTGTCAATTTACACCTGCTCTCACTTTGATTTAGATTACATTAAATCTATAGATCAATTTTGAGAGCATTGACCTCTAACAAAATTGAGATTTCTAATCCATGAACATGAACACAGTATATCTTACTACTTTTTTTTCTTTCTTAATATGTTTTAGCAAATTTGTGGTTTTTGTGTTTAGGTCTTGCACATATGTTTCTGTATCTATGTCTAAATAATTCCTTGTTTTGATGCTACTGTAATGACACTGTATTTGTTGATTTAGTTTTCAAATTGTTGCTCATGTATAAAAATACAATTCAGTTTAGTATATTGACCTTGTTTCTCACAGACCTTTCTAAATTTATTATTGGCAGTAGGTTTTTAATAAACTTCTTAGGTTTTTAAAAACTAACATGATCACATGGAAGTCATTTTTAATGGTGAGAGGGATAGAATAAACTGTTATTTTTTTGTTGTGGAAATTTTGTTAGAAAATTATGAGAAAATAATAAAAAAAAATTTTCCCAAAAAGGAAACATTTTCAGTTAAGTCTCCATATAATTGCTCATAGATAACTTTCTGTAACATCAAACATCATTTGGTTCCAATTTTGATAAATTGCAGATATTTTTATTTATCTTTAGATTTCATGTGATAAAGAAGACATAGCCCAGGGGCACCTGGGTGGCTCAGTCAGTTAAGCATCTAACTTGGCTCAGATCATGATCTCACGGTTTGTGAGTTTGAGCCCCACATCGGGCTCAGTTCTGACAGTTCAGAGCCTGGAGCCTACTTTGAGTTCTGTGTCTCCCTCTCTTTCTGTCCCTCTCCTGTTCATCTCTGTCTGTCTGTCTCTCTCAAAAATAAATAAACATTAAGAAAAAAAAAAAAAAGAAGACATAGCCCAATTAATACATTGGGTAAAAAAATACTTTGAGTTAAGCTCAAATGTAGAAAGAAAGATTATCAATTTGTAACCTAAAAATTGAACTCAGAGCATAGATATTTTTGGATCTAAAATCCATCAAGAATTTCAGCTAAATATGAAAAAAAAAATTTCATATGCACATTGCTCCAGCTATTGATGGTAAAGAATTCAGTTTTTTAAAGAATTTTCAAGCAAGAGGGGCGCCTGGGTGGCTCAGGTGGTTAAGCGTCTGACTTTGGCTCAGGTCATGATCTCATGGTGAGTTTGAGTCCCGCATTGGGCTCTGTGCTGTCAGCTGAGAGCCTGGAGCCTGTTTCCGATTCTGTGTCTCCCTCTCTCTCTGCCCCTCCCCCACTCATGCTCTATCTCTCTCTGTCTCTCAAAAATAAATAAACATTAAACAAATTAAAAAAAAAAGAATTTTCAAGCAAGAAATTGTTATCTTTATTGCTTCATTCCATCATATTATACATATTGAAAATATTTGTACCTCGGTTTTTTAAAGTAGTCTTTCTAAAAAGTGTCATGGATACAACTGTTAAATATATGTGTGTATACATATACATATATGTGTATATACACACACACACACACACATATGCTGTGAATTATCACTGGCTTATGAAACTATTGAAAGAAATAGAGGACAATGAATTTAGTCATTTTGTGTTACTTGCCAACATTTGTTGGTTATGTGTAGAAGGGTTTTACAAAGACTTTTCTGTATTCTTAACTACAAGTTAAAATGTTTGCCACATGTTCCAAAATCAAAAAAACAAAAAAAAATGACATTACACTTGAAGTTTTTATGTCATTATAATAGTTTCTATGAATTAGGTAAATTTGAAGCTCAAGGAAAGGAAACAAGAAAAAATTGAAGAGTGCTTTGTTGATATTATAAATTTAAAGTTACTTTTCAATTTATGCAATACCCCCTTGAATTTGACATTAATAAACTGAGTTGACACAAGATTTAGTGACTTTACTCACTAGACAGTCATATTTTTTAAATTGATACGCTTTTGCTTCTGAGTTAAAGCTAAGATTTAAAAAAGGTGGTCAGTTTTGTCAATGTGGTTACATATGTTGAAGGAATGTATTTATGTGGCCCATGATCATGTTATTCGAAAATTTTAAAGTGTGTTTGGAAAAAGTTATGTGAACTGCTTTTTAAATTCTATTTGATAAATCTACCAGTTATATTCGTAATTAAAATTTAGGTTCCTAATTAAGATGTTCTGTATTTTGAAGTACACAACAAATTTCAAATTGGACTTAGTTTTAGGAAGAGCATATAAAATCTCTTAATTTTATAGTGATTACATGTTAAAATAATATTTTATTTTGGATCCTTGTAGGTAGATACATCATTAAAATTAATTTCACCCTTTAAATTTTGCTTTTTAAAATGTGACTGTTAGAAAATTTAATGTTGCGTATGTAGGTTGCAGTATATTCTCATTAGCAGCGAGCTAGATTATTGTGTTATATTGCTTGCAGGAAGGTTTGTGGGTGTTTCCTGGATGCTTGAGGTTTAGAGAAGTTTGAGTTAAGGGCAGTTTTGTCTTAATTCAGTCACTCCTAATTTCTTGATTATCCTGGTTATGTCTGCCACTCTGTTAGTACTGCATTTTATTAATGAATAATGCATTTTATCGATTAAATATGAATGTTGTGATCCAGTGAATCGAACTGGGTTGCTGGCACATGAGAGAGTATGTAGTAACACGAGATGAATTTGTGTGTGTGTATATTAATCACTGTAACTTCCAGTGAGCCGTATTAAGATACTGGTGGTGTTTAAGCCTCTGGATGGCTTGCATCCTTTCAGAGCAGTACATTATTCAGAGATCTTTTGCATTGCCACAAGTGAGAGTTGGCTGTGAGCGGCGGCCTATGCACTGTAGACTTTCTTGCAACAGCTGTCACCATTGGCAAAGGTAATGCTGGAGAAGCACTGCATTAAATTGGCCCAGTGGACGTAATTAATTCAGAGAAAGAAGAGTTGTTTGCATAGCAGGCATGCTTGGCATAGTTTGGCAGCTGGTACGATTATGTGCCTCAATTATAGGGCATGGTGGGTAGAACTGCCTCTGTTTATGGAGTGATGTGGATTGTGTAGTGGGAACAGATGGCTAAAAAATACTTGACCTTCTGATACCTTGCCATGCTAATAATGAAGATAAGTTTTTTTTTTTAAAGAATCGAAAGAAATTTTTATAAATTTGGAAAACATCCTGAATACAAATGAAAAATTTAGCCAGATTAGTCAGAAGAAATGGGTGTGTTAAAAAAAAAAATCCCTTTTATGTAACGGTTGCTAATGAAACCTCATTATTGAGAAAAATTGTTACATGAATACATAAATATATAAAATTGTTATATAAATACATAAGAAAAATTGTTTGATTCTGCAAAATCTTACATTCAGCCCACTGCGCATTTTTGCTCCATTCATTTACCTGCTTAATAATGATCTGTATGCATTTTTAAAAACCACTTTTTACCTGTGCATTTATTTGACTTCTGAATTAAAGAGAGTAATCAGGCCACAAAACTTGTGAAATTAGGATTTTTGTACTTTGGTGGCTTGCTTTATGTCTTTAGGATTGCATGCTGTCTAACAGTAAAGTCCACCAATTTTCAAAGATATGTATAATGAATGTATAATTAAATGAAGTAATTCAAAATCGAAAAACTTTATAGTTTACAAAATGTGAATTATAGAAGAATATATACAAGACTGTCTTCTTAAAACTTTATTGTACGTAGTGCAATGAAATGTGTGGGACAAGCCATAAGGCACACTGCGTATGAGTCTGGGCCCTGCTGTCGGGTTGTCTGGCTTATTTCTGGCTCCATAACTTACTTGCTGTTTGACATGGCCAGTTGTGTCTCTGCTCTTAGATTCCTCATATGGAAAATGGAAGTAATGATAACATTTATTTGGTGGTTGGTTTTAATATTTAAATGAAATAATAAATGTAAAGCATTGAGCAAAGCTCCTAGCTTGTAGTGAGTACCGTAAGCTCAAGTATTATCTATTGCTCATGTATATAATGAAATTTAATTACTTAACGGAATAAAATCATTTTAATCCCTTTTTTAAATTAATAGATTGTACTTTACCTTACATTATTACCAAATAATAACAGAATGAAGAGTATATTCCTGAAGCTTAGAGGTCTTGAATTTCAGTAGAAAGCTCAGTAAAGTTTTCCATTCTTCCCTGAAAAATTGTATTTCTTAAGGGATACATTTTAGTCTTAAAAACCAATGACTTAATCACTTTCTTGCATCACAATAATTAAATACTTCTTGAAAAGACTATAATTATCCAAATTTTTGGAATTTAATTTTTAAAAATGTTTATTTCTTTTTGAGAGTGAAAAACAGAGAGAGAGAGAGATCGATCGATCGATCCAGAAAAGGGCGGAAAGAGATGAGGTCAGTGTCCGAAGTGGGATCTGTGCTGACAGCAGCGAGTTCGATGTGGGGCTCGAATTCACAAACCCGTGTGATCATGACCTGAGCCGTAGTTGGACACTTAACCTACTGAGCCACCCAGGCACCCCTGTAATTTAATTTTTTATAAAAGTAACATATTGATATGGCTGAAAATACAAAAGATACGGAAGAGCATATAGTGAGAAGTTTTCCTCCCACTTCTGTGCTCTGTTGACCCGGTTCCCTTTCCCAGAGGTGACCAATAATTAAGATTCTTGTGTATTCTTCCACATTTATTCTATTTGTGTACAACTAAATATAATACATATATCCCCCCGCTTTTAGATATGTGGTAAGTACCTATTGATGTATTCCTTGCCTTTTTCCTTTAGTAATGTGTTTTAGGATCTGTTCTGTATCTGTATCTAAAGAGCTTTCACATTCATTTTTTAACTGCCTTGTAACTCATGTATGGATGTACTGTAATTTATTGTTTGATGTTAAATTAATCTTCCTTTGCCATTTGCAATTTTCTAGTAATAGCCTTGTATAGATCCTGTGCTGGTTCCTTTTTTCGTTCTCTTTTCTTGTTTACTCATCTTTATATGAACTGAATTTTTCTTGGCCTGTTACTTACAGGAGGCACCTGTGAGGGAAGGGCCAGAGCCCTGGGAGGTTTTTTTTTGTTTGTTTTGTTATCTTGGGTTTGTCAAAGATTTCACCAAAAGCACCATTTATAGAACAAATTGTCTTGGACGTACATCAAAATTAAAAACTTGTGTGCGTCAAAGACACTATTAAGAGAATGAAAAGACAAGCCACTGAATGAGAGAGGATATATGCAATGAATAGATTTGAGAAAGGAGTTGTATTTGGAATATATAAAGAACTTTTAAAACTGAATAATAACAAAGACCAAACATCTCATTTATAAAATTGGCAAATGTTTTTGAACACTTTATCAAAGAAGATAGCTGAATAGCAAATATGCACATGAAAAGATGCTTAGCATCATTAGTCACTAAAGAAATGAAAATAAAACCAGAATGAGATACTATTACACACCTATTAGAAAGGCTGAAATTCAACACCATGACTGGCAAAGCTGTAGAGTAGCTGAAACTCTCAGACACTCTTAGTGGCCATATGAAATGATGCAGCCATTTTAGAAAATAGTGGGTCAGTTTCTTAAAAACCGAAACATACATCTAATATATGTCCTAGCCATTCCAGTCCTAGGTATTTACCCATGAGAAATGAAAATAAATGTCCACATAAAAATTATACATGAATGTTCGTAGCTATTAGGAATAGCCCCAAACTAGGAGGAACCCAAATGTCTCTCAGCAGGCACATGGATAAACAGTGTGTGGCATGTCTGTATCATGGAAAACTCCTGAGCAGTAAAGAGCAGTAAATTACCCATATACACTGCTACTTGGTTGGATCTGAAATCAGTTATTGTTAAATAAATGTTTTTTAATGTTTATTTTTTTTTGTGAGAGAAAGAGACAGAGCGTGAGTGGGAGGAGGTGCAGAGAGAGGGGGGGAGGTGCAGAGAGAGAGAGGGAGACAGAATCTGAAGCAGGCTCTGAGCTGTTAGCAGAGCCTGACGCAGGGCTCGAACCTGTGAACCATGGAATCATGACCTGAGCTGAAGTCAGATGCTTAACCGACTGAGCCACCCAGGCGCCCCTGAAGTTAATTATTCTTTTTTTTTTCCCATTAGTTTTTTATTCTTTTTATTATTGATTTTATTTTTTTAATTTACATTCAAATTAGTTAGCATATAGCTAACTATATAGCTCAACGCCTCCATAACCCTCTGTTCTCCATATTTAAGAGTCTCCTCTGTTTTGTCCCCCTCCCTGTTTTTATATTATTTTTGCTTCCCTTCCCTTATGTTCATCTGTTCTGTGTCTTAAAGTCTTCATATGAGTGAAGTCATATGATATTTGTCTTTCTCTAACTTCGCTTAGCAAATACCCTCTAGTTCCATCCACGTAGTTGCAAGTGGCAAGATTTCATTCTTTTTGATATATACTCCATTGTGTGTGTGTGTGTGTGTGTTTGTGTGTGTGTGTGTACTACATAGTATATACTACATAGTATATACTACATAGTATATGTGTATGTATATATATATATATATATATATATATATATATATATATATATATACACTACATCTTCTTTATCCATTCATCCATTGATGGACATTTGTGCTCTTTCCATACTTTGGCTGTTGTGAATAGTGTTGCTATAAACATTGGGGTGCCTGTGCCCCCTTTGAAACAGCATACCTGTATCCCTAGTGCAATTGCTGGGTTGTAGGGTAGTTCTATTTTTAATTTTTTGAGGAACCTCCATACTGTTTTCCAGAGTGGCTGCACCAGTTTGCATTCCCACCAGCAGTGCAAAAGAGATCCTCTTTCCCCGCATCCTTGCCAACATCTCTTGTTGCCTGAGTTGTTAATATTAGCCATTCTGACAGGTGTAAAGTGGTATCTCATTGTGGTTTTGATTTGTATTTCCCTGATGATGAGTGATGTTGAGCATTTTTTCATGTGTCGGTTGGCTATCTGGATGTCTTCTTTGGAGAACTGTCTATTCATGTCCTTTGCCCATTTCTTCACTGGATCATTTGTTTTTTGGGTGTTGAGTGTGATAAGTTCTTTATAGATTTTGGATACTAACTCTTTATCTGATGTGTCGTTTGCAAAAATCTCCCATTCTGTCGGTTGCCTTTTAGTTTTGCTGATTGTTTCCATTGCTGAGTAGAAACTTTTTATTTTCATAGGTCCCAATATTTCATTTTTGCTTTTGTTTCCCTTGCCTCTGGAGATGTGTTGAGTAAGAAGTTGCTGCGGCCAAGATCAAATCCTCTGCTTTCTCCTCGAGGATTTTGATGGCTTCCTGTCTTACATTGAGGTCTGTCATCCATTTTGAGTTTATTTTTGTGTATGGTATCAGAAAGTGGTCCAGGTTCATTTCTCTGCATGTCGCTGTCCAGTTTTCCCAGCACCACTTGCTGAAGTGACTGTCTTTATTCCACTGGATATTCTTTCCTGCTTTGTCAAAGATTAGTTGGGCATACGTTTGTGCGTCCATTTCTGGGTTCTCTATTGTGTTCCATTGATCTGAGTGTCTGTTTTTGTGCCAAGAAGTTAATTATTCTTAATGAAAGAAGGCAGATAAATATGAGCACATAGTATATGATTCCATTTATATAAAGTTCTAGGATATTCAGATTAATGTATACTGTCATAAAGGAGACCATTGCGTGTCTGGATGGGATGGGGTGGGAAGTGGGGGAGGGACAAGAAGAGATTTGCAAAGTCTTAACTGGGTGGTGGTTTTTAGTTCATGATCTTGATTGTAGAGATGATTTCGCAGAAAAATACATATAAACTTATGTCAAAGCTTATTAAATTGTATAACTTCAATATATTGTAGTTTGTTCTATGTCAACTTAACCTCCAATTAAAAAAAAAGTGAAATGAACACAAGTCCATATTGTGACAGGGATCAGTGTTACAGTCCCAGACCTCAAAATTCTTGCCAGTGTGTGTTCAGTTGCAGATGACAATGTCAAGAGGGTCACATTAATAAAACGTCTACAAGTTCTGCTTTTCTCCTTTGGCCCAGTCTTTTATATGCAAAAGGCTAGAGCAGTATCCTGATGTGGATGTGTGCAGCGAACCATCTCACGTGGCTGGGTGTACTCCGTCTGTCTTGTCGTTGAGCAGTATGTACTGTGATAGTATAGATCTGTACACTTGGATGTGAACACAGTCTTAATTGATCATCCTCAGCCTTCCCAGAGAGTCAAAAGCTGGTCCCAGCACATGGCTGAACTTAGTGCCAGGTACCCAGAACAGGAGTCAAATTAACTGGAAATCTCTGTGAATCATTTTATGGGCCCTTGGATTAGCTTTATTAATGTTCACGCCTGTATCTCATATTCTTACACAAACTTCTAAAAGGTCAAATGTTGTCACAAATTTTAAGTTAAAAAACCACCTGGGAGGTTGACAGATCCAGGATTTGAAACTTTCCACCATACCATCAAACCACTCATATTCACTTTCCCTAACTTCTTCCTTTTGGAAGAACATTCACAATAGATCACTACTTTTTAAAAATAGAGAAACATTGTATTTTTCCTGTTGTTGATTTGTACTTTTTGATTAATACCAACTTCTTACCTAAATTTCTCACCCTTATAAAATTATTGGAATCGGGAAATCAAAGGATTATATTTTCTTACTGATACTGTGCTCCAAAATTTAATTCAAAAAAATCCTTAACTAGCTTTTTTGTGTGTGTTCCTTAATGCCTTTACAAAATTATTATTCCTTTTTTCCTTATGCCTTTTATTCCTGTAATTTAAATATGTCATAACTGGAACCCTGTGTCTAGCTTTTTAAAATTAAATTTTTATTTTTTAATTTTTTTAATGTTTATTCATTTTTGAGAGACAGAGAGAGCATGAGCGGGGAAGGGGCAGAGAGAGGGAGACCCAGAATCTGAAGCGGGCTCCAGGCTCTGAGCTGTCAGCACAGAGCCCAACGCAGGGCTTGAACTCACAAACTGTGAGATCATGATCTGAGCCAAATTTTGGACGCCCAACCGACTGAGCCACCCAGGCGCCCCAATTAAACTTATTTTTAACAGGGTAGATTCACATATAGTTGTAAGAAATACTTTAGAGAAATGTACAGGTTTTTAAAACTTATAATTTCAATATAAACTGAATATAGCTGATGGGGTACCTGGATGGCTCAGTCGGTTAAGTGTCCGACTTTGGCTCAGGTCATGATCTCACGGTTCATGAGTTCAAGCCCCACGTCGGGCTCTGTGCTGACATCTCCGAGCCTGGAGCCTGCTTCAGATTCTGTCTCCCTCCCTCTCTGCCCCTCCCCTGCACATTCTCTGTCTCTCTCTCCCTCTCTTTTTCTCGCAAAAATAAACATTAAAAAAAATTTTAAACTGAATATAGCTGAAAAAATAGTGGATAGATACAGAACTTAGAGTACACAGTATCATCTCTTTCCGCTAGCCCTCTGAACTCTCTGTCTACTAAATAGTTTCTTTGTGGTTCCTTGATTCCTTCATGAATTTTCTCATCTCTTGGTTTTACATGACATTTCCTGTGTCTAGAGACCTCATTCCCCATACATTCCTCTAATTAACTTATACTTGTCCTATAGGTCCGGCTCTCAACTCTTTTTTTCTCTAATTGACTCCCTCGATGCATCTCTGCAAGGTTAGGCTTTTCTTCCCGGTATTTCCATAGCAACCTGTAGTAAGATCTACAAGTTCTCCTGTCACAGGGACCTAATACATGCTGTAATAATTGCCCACTTATTTGCCCTTGTTTTTCTACACTGCATGATAATTGAGAGGTGGATAGTCTGTTATTCATCCTTGTATCCTCAGTGACTGTTAACTCCTTAAAGACATATACTTGTTTTCTCTAGAGTCCAGGACAATGCCTGTCACATACAGGAGCTGAGTAAATATTAAAGGATGCATGAGAAATTATGGAGCAGAGATGAATAGACAATGATATTTTAGTTGAATACTAATTCCACCGAATAAACAAACAGTCTATAATAAAATACAACAGAAACCACACTAGACTGTATCGTGGTTGCTGTGTGGATCTGGCTTATTAGGATTTTAACTTAGTTTTTAAAATGTTATCTTAACTGCCCAGAGAGAAATGGTATAGAAGGTGTTAGAGGATATTTGAAGAAATAATTTTTGTGAAAGGAAAAACCTGTGCACATGATTTTTTAAAACTTTTAATTGACTAGAGTTTAGCGGTGAGATATTTTCAAGAACCAAGCTTTTTTTGGTTAGCTAAAGTAATAGAGTGCCCTGTTAGGTAAATTAATAGAATGCTCTATACTATGATATATTTAAATATGTATTTGAGAGGATCCCCACTGTTACCATTTGATTAAGATAAGTGTTTTTGAGCTCATTAATTTTTAACACAGGTTGTTGCTGATGATGGGGAATCTAAAATTCTGTTTATAAGAAGACATGTCTTAATTTTAGAGATATTAAATGTGGGGAGAAAATGTGTTTCTAAGAATCAGTAAAATACGAGATTATTGTTCACCAGCGAAGAAGGTCAAAGAACTTGTCCAAAATTATAAAAAGTGATTAACATTCTGGATGTGAATTGAGCTGTAGTGTGGCTTTAGAATTTTGTGTCTTAACCAGTAGAATATAGGGCCTCACCTGTAGACATCTGTGTAGATCAGCGCATATGATAAACAACAACAACAATATAACCTCCCGTGTCATGGCATTCCAGTGAATAAACGTACTGTCTAGCATTTCCCTATAGCTTTATATTTAATTTGTGTCTGTCTCTTTGCTATTATAGAAGCAGTGCTCCCATAAACCTCCTAACGTGTGTGTATATATGAGTATTCATCTGTGGTAGGTAAGGAGAAGTGAAATGGCCAAGTCAAAGAGTATTCATAATCTGAAATCTGGTGGAAACTACAAAGCTTCCATATCAAGGCTGTGCTAATATAGTGGAGGATCTGTTTTTCCACATCCACTAAAATAATGGTGTTATTTTACCTAAACTTATGGTGGAAAATAACCTCCTGCTGTTTGAATTTGCATTTTCCAATTCAATTTGGAGAATGAGTATTATTTTGTGTTTATTATTATTATTGTCATTATTTAAAAAAAAATTTTTTTAATGTTTATTTATTTTTTGAGAGACAGAGACAGAGCGTGAACTGGGAAGGGGACAGAGAGAGAGGAGGAGTCACAGATTCCGAAGCAGGCTCCAGGCTCCGAGCTGTCAGCACGGAGCCCAACGCAGGGCTGGAACCTGTGAGCCATGAGATTATGACCTGAGCTGAAGTCGGCCGCCCAACTGACTGAGCCACCCAGGAGCCCTTGTCATTATTTTTAAAAGAGGGGCACTCCTGGGTTTTAGGGTGCAGACCTAATGGCTCCACTGCCGAGAGGTGAGGGTGTGGAGGGGGCTCTAGTGTGGGTCTGAGTGGCGTAGGCTCATCAGCATTGATGGATTACCCTAAAGATTGCTCTAAATCTAGATCCCCATTGACCTTTGTGGTACTTCTGATTACTTCTGAGTTTAGAGTCCCTGTGGATCCACTTTTTAGCTATTGTCTGTCCAAACAATTTCTGATCAACTGATAGCTTCTGATAGCTTTTTTTTTTTCCTTCTGGTTTTATTTTATTAAAAAAAATTTTTTTTTAACGTTTACTTATTTTTGAGACAGAGACAGAGCATGAACGGGGGAGGGTCAGAGAGAGAGAGGGAGACACAGAATCCGAAACAGGCTCCAGGCTCTGAGCTGTCAGCACAGAGCCCGACGCGAGGCTCAAACTCATGGACCACGAGATCACGACCTAAGCCGAAGTTGGCCGCCCAACCGACTGAGCTACCCAGGCGCCCCTTTTCTTCTGGTTTTAAAAAATTATGGTAAAATCCTTTAAAATTCCAGAGTTCTTTTTATTCCTGCAAAATTGAAACTCTGTACCCATTAAACAGTAGATTCTCATTCCCCATCTCCCTCAACCCTAGGCAGCTCACATTCTACTTTCTGTCTCTATGAATTTGACCACTCTAAGTACCTCATAAAAGTAGAATCATACAATACTTGTCTTTTGGTGACTGGCTCACTTCACTTAGCATCATATCTCCAGGGTTCATCCATATTGTAGCATCCCTCTGCGAGATTTTCCTTCCTTTTTAAGGCTACCCCATTATAAATATACCTTTTTAAACTACCCCACATATATATACCACATTTTTTCTCTTAATGGACACTTCAGGTTGCTTCTCCCTTGTGGCTTTTTGAATAATGCTGCTGTGAACATGAGTGTATAAATAGCTCAAAACCTGCTTTCAGTTCTTTTGGGTTTATACTCACACGTGAAATTGGTAGATCATACGGTATTAAAACTTAGGTGTGGAATTACCGCCCTCACATGCATTCCTCACAGAGTCATGAATGTAAAAACACTGCTACGTCCCTTTCCACAAAACAGGTTCTCTACCATACAAAACCTCAATGGATAGTATTTTGCATTTTCTTACCATCTTCTGTATAGAGCTTTATAATTAGAATGCAATGAGAGCAAATAGAGCCTTTGTCTTTGCTTCAAATGCTAAAATATGGCTAGATTCAGTTACATATTTTTTCCACATCATGCTAGTGTAAAATTTTTAATTTAGCCAAAGAATGGAGATGTATTTGTCTTTTCCAAGTTTTCTTTACTGTATTTCTAAAGTGTTTACACATACACACCCGTACACACCTTGTTAGCAAATGTATTTTCATCACCCAATTTCTTTGCTTTTTAACTAGATAAACTGGAAAAGCCTGTTATTTTTGAATATGCTCCTAGCATATGATTTGTGACCTGAGTGTGGAGAAAAATCTATTTATGTCTGTCTTTGAAGATTCAAATACTTGTAAATTCTGGTCCTTGACAGTAAGCAAGTCTGTATTTTATTAATCCAAAAACATTTACCATTTACCTACTTGCTTTGTAAGGTTCATGGAAATATTTATTGCCTCTAACTGGTGATGTTTTCTTTGTAACTTAAAAGGTATAAGGTATAAGGTATAAGGCACCTTTTCCCCACATTTAACAATGTTGAAAAAGTAGCAGAAGCATCACATTAAATTTGAATATTTTTGTTTTAGTCTTTATATTTTAAACTAACGTTTATGGAACTCTTTGTTTTTGCGAACGTATAATTTTTTGCATAAAGAAATTATTCCTCATCCCCAGGTCTTTTTGTCTATTTTCATAGCACAATTCATTTTGAAGAATTTCTTCATCATTTTATACAGCTGATAGTAAAAGCTGTACAATTATCCCTAAGTTATATATATGTATATATATGTGTGTATATATATATATTTATTTTTTTATTTTTTTATTTTTTTTTAATTTTAGAGAATGAGAGAGCACGAGTTGGGGAGAGGGGCAAAGGGAGAGAGGGAGAGAAGCTTAAGCCAAGTGTGGAGCCCAGTGCAGGGTTCAATCCCACTACCCTGGGATCATACCTGAGCTGAAATCAAGAGTGAGATGCTCACTGACTGAGCCACCCAGGCGCCCCCCCCCCCCCCCGCCCCCAGCTGTATTTATTTTAAGTAGGAAAAACAACCCTCCAAAAACAAACTCAAAGAACAGTGTCTAGTATGGTATTGGTTCATGTAAGAATGGAGTTAGGTGAGAAGGGACCCTATGGAAGAGAGCATCTATACATTTGCTTTAAGCACAGAATATCTCAGGATGCATTGTCAAATTAAATATAAAGTTAACGTTAAAAGAAAGCCAGCGTAGTGTCGCCTGGGTGGCTCAGTCGATTGAACATCCAACTTTGGCTCAGGTTGTGATTTCGTGGTTTGTGGGTTTGAGCCCTGCGTTTGGCTCTGTGCCGACAGGTCAGAGCCTGGAGTCTGTGTCAGATTCTGTCTCCCTGTCTTTCTGCCTCTCCCCTCCTTGCACTCTCTCTCTCTGTGTCTCTCAAAAATAGACATTAAAACATAAAATATTAAAAAAAAAAAAAAGAAAAAAGAAAGCCAGCGTAGGGGAAGGTGGAACCAATTCTTAAGCTTCAGAGAATGGTGCCAATACATAGGTTTCCTTTTTGGTGTTAAAATAGTTTATTTTCCTTCTGAATTTTAAGGTTTTGTGGCATGACAGCATATATAATTACATTAAAAAAACTCTATGACTTTCTTTATTCTTTCATGAATTTTTATATCATCTTCTTTTTAAACTTCTTTTTTGGAATAATTTCCAGGAAATTTGCAAAGAAAGTACCGAGAATTTCCATTCACCCTTCACCCAGCATTCCCTAATGTTAACGTCTTACATAACCATGGTGCGTTTGTAAAAACTAACAAATTAACATTGGTAGAGTATTGTTAACTAGAGCGCACACTTTGTTCACGTATCACCAATTTTTCCGCCCATGACCTTTCGCGGTTTCTGGATCCAGCCTGGCCTGCCCTGTTGTGTGGAGCCACCATCTCCATAAGCTCTGACAGTTTTGTAGCCACTGCTTTTTGTTGTCACCATTTTTTCCATAGTCTTTGTTTCCATGGCTTTGACTCTTTTCAGGAGTACTGGTCAAGTATGTTGTGCTAGATTAGGGCTTATCTGATGTCTTCTCATGGTTACACCATGGTTATGGATTTTGATAAAGAATACAACAAAAGTGGAGTATCTTTCCGTCTTCTATCAGGGTGTACTTGTCAGTGATGGGGTTAACTTCGATCATTTGCTTGTTGATAGTGGTGTCTGCCATCTTTCTCTCATGTAGAGTGACTATTTTTCCATTTCTGTTCCCTTTTCATTGGAAGTCAGTCGCTGAGTTCAGTTGATGTTCAAGGAGAGGCAAATTAAGGTCCCCCTCCTTGAAGAAGTATCTAAATATATTATTTGGAATTTTCTGTAAGGCAATACCTACCAGTCTTTCCTTCTCCCTCATGTTGCAGTTCTTGCTTAGTCATTTATTTATATCAGTATTGAGTCATGGATATTTGTTTTATATTTTGGGTTAAAATCCATTTCTGTCCTTATTTCTTTGTTGCTCACAGTGTTTCAGCTTTGGCCATTGGGAGTTCTTTCTTGTTGGTTCATGTGTCCTTTCGAAATGGCTTATCTCTTTCTTTTCCTCCTCTCTGTCTTTCCTTTTCATTTCTTTTTTTAATTTTTAAATTTTATTTTAGAGATAGTGGGGGAGAGGGTCAGAGGGAAAGAAAGAACAAGAGGGAGAGTTTGAGAGAGAATCTTAAGCAGGCTCCACATTCAGCTTGGTGCCTAACATGGGGCTTGATCCCACGACGCTGGGATCATGGCCTGAGCTGAAATCAAGAGTTGGATGCTCAACTGACTGAGCCACCTAGGCACCCCATCACTCTCTGTCTTTTCTTAAGTACTTCCTTACTTTCTGTCACTAAAAGGTGCTTTCCTGACCCAGTCTTAAAATTTTTCCAGCTCAGCTATTTCTCCTAGTATCCCTGGTTCTTGTTGACAAATTGTGTTTAGCAACCAAGCTGTGGGCTGTAGGTATACTTGCTGCTACTAGGGTGTTAGTTTTCTAGACCCTGTCAGTTGCCAGCCTTTTTAAAATAAGATACTCATGTATACTAACTCACGGATATACACATCTCTAATTATTTCTGTATGTAGCTGTTTGCGTATGTAATAAAGCAAATGAGTTCACAGTGCTGTCTCCAACTGTAATCCAGCACCATGGGATTCATTCCAGCCTTTTTCTCATGCTTGTTTGTAAATACTTTCCCAGACCTTGAGAAACCTGGCTCCCATTATCTACACTTCATTTGTCTGTTCCAAAAGTACACCTGCAAATGAGTTCCATGATTTTTTTTAAATTTAGTTTTTTATTTTTTAAAATTTACATCCAAATTAGTTAGCATATAATGAAACAGTGATTTCAGGAGTAGATTCTTTATTGCCCCTTACCCATTTAGCCCATCACCCCTCCCACATCCCCTCCAGTAACCCTCGTTTGTTCTCCACATTTATGAGTCTCTTTTCTTTTGTCCCCTTCCCTGTTCTTATATTATTTTTGTTTCCCTTCCCTTGTGTTCATCTGTTTTGTCTCTTAAAGTCCTCATACTAGTGAAGTCATATGATTTTTGTCTTTCTCTGACTAATTTTACTTAGCATTATACCCTCCAGTTCCATTCATGTAGTTGCAAATGGCAAGATTTCATTCTTTTTGATTGCCGAGTAATACTCCATTGTATATACGTACCACATCTTTTTTTTTTTTTTTTTTTAACATTTATTTATTTTTGAGACAGAGAGAGAGCATGAACAGGGGAGGGTCAGAGAAAGAGGGAGACACAGAATCTGAAACAGGCTCCAGGCTCTGAGCTGTCAGCACAGAGCCTGTCGTGGGGCTCGAACCCATGGACCGCGGGATCATGACCTGAGCCGAAGTCGGACGCTTAACCGACTGAGCCTCCCAGGCACCCCCATACCACAGCTTTTTTATCCATTCATCCGTCGATGGACATTTTGGCTCTTTCCATACTTTGGCTATTGTCGATAGTGCTGCTATAAACATGGGGGTGGATGTGTCCCTTCGCAACAGCACACCTGTATCCCCTGGATAAATGCTTAGTAGTGCAATTGCTGGGTCTTAGGGTAGTTCTATTTTTAGTTTTTTGAGGAACCTCCATACTGTTTTCCAGAGTGGCTGCACCAGCTTGCATTCCCATGAGTTCCATGATTATTAACTCTTTTCCTCATAAGAAATATAGATACCAACCAGAGTCCAGTGTTTATAAACAGTTCTTTTTGTCTTCAGCCTAACAGTATCAAGTTAAAATACCATTTTCCAAACTTACTTAGATCAGGTCCATTTTCTTCCCCCGTTATCTTCAGGGAGATTATTTTATATCACTTCTAAACATTAATTATTAAAAATATGGTGCTGCATAAAATAATGATATATGCATGATAATTTCAAATATTTGCAGAAAAATAGATAAGAAATCTTTTGTCACTTTTATTTAAAGTAATATTTTAACATGGATCCATTATAAGATTTCCAGGAAATACAGATACTTGTTTTGTTTTTCTGAGTAGTTCTCTTTAATTAGGAATTATTTTCTCATATGTCCCATGTTTACTACATTTAAAAGTCAAGATAAAACCCAAAGTCTGAAAGATATTATGAACTAATTATTATTTTTTCTAAAATAGGAAAACAGTGGTATTCTCAGATACAGTTATTCTTTCCTAGATTTGTAGAACATTAAAGACAAAGAAAAGGAGTTAGGAGAATAATGAAGACAAAGAGCGTTCCGTTTGTACAGGTCTTTAATTAATGGGAAGTCATTTCCTAAGTCAGCTAGGGAATTTTATTTACCTTCATTGTTCTATAGTTTTGAATATCTTGCAGTTCTCCTGTTAAAGATTCATTTAAAAAAGATGAGCCAAATGTAATTAAGTCACAGGAGTTGCCATTTCATCACCCCCTTAACCAAATTCAAATGATTTTTTTTCTACTTCATGTATTTATGTTCTTACAAAGTGGCCTTTTCAACAGCAAGTAAGAATTTGTTTTTGTTTTTGTTTTTTTTTTTTAATATATGAAATTTATTGTCAAATTGGTTTCCATACAACACCCAGTGCTCATCCCAAAAGGTGCCCTCCTCAATACCCATCACCCACCCTCTCCTCCCTCCCACCCCCCATCAACCCTCAGTTTGTTCTCAGTTTTTAACAGTCTCTTACCGCAAGTAAGAATTTGGACATAAAATATAAACTCTAGTATATCACTGAATATAGCATCACTGTGGGAAGCAGTTCTGTCTTTTCTTGAAATTGTTTTTAGCACTTTTACTTAAATTCTTTTTACCATTATGCTAAATTGTCGATAAGGAAATCTCCTCACTGGTGTTACATTTTAGTGTTTTCTGCGTGGTCTGCTTACGGGTCCAGATTCCTTGGCCTTTTCTTTCTTTTTTTTTTTTTTTTTAAATGTTTACTTGTTTTGGAGAGAGAGAGACAGAGTACAAGCGGGAAGGGGCAGAGAGAGAGGGAGACACAGAACCTGAAGCTGTCTCCAGGCTCTGAGCTGTCGGCACAGAGCCTGACGCGGGGCTCGAACTCATGGACCGTGAGATCATGACCCGAGCCGAAGTCGGCCGCTCAACCAACTGAGCCACCCAGCACCCCTGTATAAATTTTTTTCATAACTGTCACTAAGTATCTTCGTTTAGAAACTATTTCTCTACTTGCTACACAGTTAGTGAGCTCCTTCTCCAGGGTGCTGTCCTCATCGGTGAGGAAAAAGTATAGAAAAAACTAGAAAGCAGAGCTCCTGTCTGTCTTGGGAAGAGAATGTGAATGGTTGGGTTGTATGTTTATTTGCTTATAGGTGTATTTATAAAACAAAAGTTCATTCAGCACTTTTTATGTGCCGGGTCCTTAGGTATCATGAACATAAGATGAGCAGACAGCAAGTTATCATTTCTTGAGGAGCACCGCTGAGTTGGGAGAGGCAAGCACATAAATTTAACTATAGTACAGTGCTCCAAGAACAATGGTAGTAGGTATTTTGGGAGAATAGAAATATCATGTATCCCAGTAGGGGCAGCGATGGAAGGTTTCCTGTAGGAGTGGTGTTACCCACCTAAAGAATGTGTCAGGAGTTACCCATGGGAGAGCAGGAGAAGGAAGCATGCCTCTGTGAAGAGGGGAAAGTGGGAAAAGAGCATCGGAGAGCAGAAACAGCAGCATGCATGTAAGGAGCTATAGGTAGATCATGGTCTTTAGAAAATGGCGTACAGGTAATGAAATGGTAAGAAAAGATGCCAGAGAATAGGAGAGGGCCTGGATTGGGGACTTTTTTTTTTTTTTTTAATTTTTTTTTTTTTTCAACGTTTATTTATTTTTGGGACAGTGAGAGACAGAGCATGAACAGGGGAGGGGCAGAGAGAGGGAGACACAGAATCGGAAACAGGCTCCAGGCTCTGAGCCATCCGCCCAGAGCCCGACGCGGGGCTCGAACTCCGGACCGCGAGATCGTGACCTGGCTGAAGTCGGACGCTTAACCGACTGCGCCACCCAGGCGCCCCAAGGATTGGGGACTTTTTAATGCCATCATTGGATTAAAGCCTGGCATTGTGTACTGGAAAGATCCTTTCCATTTTTTATTGGGTTAGAATACACAACAGCATTTACTATCTTTATCGTTTTTAAGTGTACATTTTTTTTTTTTAATTTTTTTTTTTTCAACGTTTATTTATTTTTGGGACAGAGAGAGACAGAGCATGAACGGGGGAGGGGCAGAGAGAGAGGGAGACACAGAATCGGAAACAGGCTCCAGGCTCCGAGCCATTAGCCCAGAGCCCGACGCGGGGCTTGAACTCACAGACCGCGAGATCGTGACCTGGCTGAAGTCGGACGCTTAACCGACTGCGCCACCTAGGCGCCCCTTAAGTGTACATTTTTAAATGTTTAGCCTTAATGTTTATTTATTTTTGAGAGAGAGAGAGAGAGAGAATGTGAGTCGGGGAGGGGCAGAGAGAGAGAGGGAGACACAGAATCTGAAGCAGGTTCCAGGCTCTGAGCTGTCAGCACAGAGCCTGACGCAGGGCTCGAACTCACAGACCGTGAGATCATGACCCCTACCGAAGTCAGACACCTAACCGACTGAGCCTTCTTAATTTTAAATGGCAGTAGACAATTTGATATTGAAATACTGCAAAGCTCTGTGGTCACCTTAGGGCCCAAAATCTTTATGATAGGAATGTGTATATATACTGCCACAATAAGTCTGTGAAACAAACAACCACACATATTTTAATAACATGTAAAAGTAAGTTTGTTGGTCACAGGGTGAGCTGTGTATGCAAGGCAGCTCTGCTGGTCTTGGCTGGGCTCGCTCTTATAGCTGGTGTAGACTGGCTCTTGGATAGATAGATCCCTGAATGTGATTAGCCTTTTCTCCACTTGCTTCTCATCCTGTAAACTATTCCAGGCATATTTTCATGATGATGGTGGCAGATACATAAGAGGAAGCAAGCAAGTACTCACGTGCTCAGTCTAGTGCTATTTATTCCCTGTTATGGAGGAAAGGCCCTTCCGTGTACTCTGTTCAGTACCCTGTGGGTCATGAGATTTCCTCTTCTGGCTGGAGTGAGCAGACACATACCCAGCCCAGTGTGTCAGCCAGGAGCCATTATCACTCATCCTTTTAGGTGACTTTGGTGTTTAAGATTCCTTAAACATAGTATGGAAAGCAGTAACCATAAAGTAAAAGGTTGATAAATTTTACTTCATTAAAATAAGAACTTGTAGCCATCAAAAGAAATTAGGAGACTGAACATGCAATGGATAGAAAGTATTTGTGATATATGTTATAAAGTATCCTATGAATCAGTAAGAAAGAGGAAGAGCACCCAATATTATGAAAATGAGAGTGCACATATATACATGCACACACATGGCAGGTTATCAAGGAGTAAAAGAAAAAGAGAAAAAAAAAAGCTTACACATATAAACACATAAATATAAAGTAGGAACAGTCACCGAATTAGGGACAGAATATTGACTACTGTTGAGATCTCTTAAAAATTTTTAAACTTTTCTATTTTAATTGCAGCTTTAATCAACTTTCTGACTTTTAAAATTATAAATTTTGTAACATAGATATAGAGGTTTGAACATTATCAGCATTAACAGTATCACTAATTTTTTATGTTAGTAAAGCAGTTTACATTTTACAGAATGCGTTGCCATACTCATTTTCATTTGGTCTTTCTCTAATTCTGCCATGCGCAGCAGATGAAGGAAACGGACGCAGAAGTTACATGGCTTGGTCTGGGTCATAAAGATGTATTTGGTGATCCTAGGGTTGCCCAATCCCAGTCCCAGTCCCACTCCCTTTTCTACTTCACCTGGATATCTTTCTAAAAACATTCACAAACCCATTATTTCAAGATAATATCAGATGGCAAGTATGCTAAGAGGTACAATACAGCCCATCTTCATTGTGCAACAAGCAAGTGGTAAACCAAGATTCCTCTGCTATCCTGGGCTGGCTGGGGTCCAAAATGAGGTCCTTGTTAGTAATAATCACCTTTGTTTCACTGGTTCCTGCTTCTGCCTAATAAGGTCTGACCATAGTCACCAGCAAATCATTCACCATTGCTGTTTCCTAAAAATCCCTAAATGGTGTCCTACCTGAGCTCCCCAGTTTGGTCAGCTTCCCAGAATTATTCCTTTCTTATAACTCTCAAGTTACCATTCTGGACCAAGCTTGTGGCTTTTTTTCCACCTCCCCCCCCCCCCCCCCTTAAAAGGTGTGTGTGTATCTCTAAGCCTCTTATCTATATGTGTTTCTTTTTAAAATTTTTTTTTCAATGTTTATTTATTTTTATTTTTTTTTCAATTTTTTTTTCAATGTTTATTTTTGAGAGACAGAGAGAGACAGAGCATGAGTGGGGGAGGGGCAGAGAGAGAGGGAGACAGAGTCCAAAGCAGGCTACAGGCTCTGAGCTGTCAGCACAGAGCCCGATGCGTGGCTCGAACCCATGAACCATGAGATCATGACCTGAGCTGAAGTTGGTTGCTTAACCGACTGAGCCACCCAGGCGCCCTTACAATCTATTTCTGTTGGGATTTTTTAAAACTTTCTTTAAATAACAAAAAAAAAAGCATACATCTGCTTTTTTTCATTTGTAAAATGGATAATAAAATTCTCAGCCTTATTGCAATGAAAGTGAAGGATATAGGGGAGCTTTTTGAACTGATGAATTGAGTAGAAGAAAGAAAAAATACAAAATGCCCTGAGAAACTATTTTCTACCCACTAGACTGGCAAACATTTAAAAAAATCTGATGACCTCAGATGTTGGAGTTGATATGGAGCAAATGGAATTCTTACTACTGAAGAGTGTATAAAATGTAACTACTTTGGAACAGTCTGTCATTGTTTCAAGAGGAAAGTATAACCCAGTACTTTGATATTAGTTTCACTTCTATCTGTGTACTCTGGTGAAGCTTGCGCACTTCTATACTAGGACACATGAACTCCTATTATTTTGTTCATAATAGCAGATAACTTTAAAGATCACATGTTTCAATGAATACATAAATTGTGACAGATTTGCAAACAGAGGTATTGTCAGACAGTAATGAAAATGAATGGACTAAAGCTATAGGAATCAATATGAATGAATCTCTGAAATATTCTGAGAAAGACAAGTCACAGATGAAAAATTACCTTTTCTATAAAGCCTGAAAATAGAGAAAGTTGAGCAGTGTCTTATTTAGGGTACCTAAAAATAAGAGAATTATAAAAACTTTACAGTAGTGGACATCTCAGAGGAGGTCAAGTTGTTTAGGAGAACTTGTGCTGTTTTACTGTGAACATTCTTAAGTGAACTTGGATGTATGGATCTTTCTGTCTGTCTATCCATTGGTCTGTCTATATTTTTGTGCCTGTGTGGAGCATACAGAGAAGAGTCTCCTGGGAGCGTCAGTCATTTTGGTTATATTCTGTTTCTTAAAAAGTTATTAAAAGATTCAGGGCTGTCAGTTTTAGTCTTCTATTTGATAACTCAAATATTATGTATTTTTATAGATATTAAAAATTCCACAATTACATGTTAAAATTAAGGTGTGGAAGAATAAATGCTACATGGTACATAGTCATTGTCTCTAGGTTGTGAAATTACCGAGTACTTTCACTTTTTATATTATGCATTTCTAAATCTTATAGATCTTTTATAATGAACATGTAATTTCCTTAATCCACAATATTTTAATTTAATGTTTTAAAAATTTACATCCAGTTAGTTAGCATATAGTGCATGTTTTCGATATTTAAAAGTCTTTTACGTTTTGTTCCCCTTCCTGTTTTTATATTATTTTTGCTTCCCTTCCCTTGTATGAACATGTAATTTTTTATATTTAGAAAAGACATTAATGATTGTAGAAAGTAAGCACAAATGCAAAATTTTTCTAATATGTTGCTAATATAGTGACCTTGAGTTATATGCTTTCATGTATTAAGCTGTCATGTCAGAGTTAATACTAAAGATTCTTGTTTCTGAAAATCACTAGACCAGTAATTATTTTCACTTCAGACTTTCAGATAAGCATCATTATCTTTCCCCAGAATTTTGATAAGTCCGAATTTAGGATGATGTTTTCTATACTGGTATAACATATAGCTAAATTTAGAAATAATGATGACCTCTGAGTAGTAAAAAGACTGTTAATGTATGCTATGTTGTTACAGATACTTTAGTATCCACTCATACATAATATTATTAAACAATTTCAAAAACCGCTCACACTAAATATAAGTTTCTAAGTTGTGCAACAAATATCCTCTGTCTGCATGACATGATCATTTTTAGGATTTTTTAAAATAACCTTTAACCAAATGTAAATGTGTTATTATGAAAAGTTAGGGTAAAAGATTATAAACATTGTAATTTTAAAGGAGCAAAATGTAAATTCTGTGGTTATTAAATGAGAGTCTTTATGATTATTTAAAACATATATTAAAAAAATTCTAACTTATGTAAGAATGTTTGATGTCTTAGAAACGTCTGAATGATATAATCACGAAACACTAACTTTCCATGTTACCGACTTGAACATACTTCTTGGGTTGGCAGTTTAGAAGCTTTCGGTTTTTTTCATTTTTATGGTAGAAAATAAATATGTGTGTGTGTACATATATATGTGATTAGACAAATATAACAGTTGTAAAAAAGGTTTTTTCTGACATCTGTTTTCCTTATATGACTATACAGTTAAAAAATTGCATGACATTTATTCCCTTTAGTATTTTTTTCCTCCCAAGTGAGTGCTCTAAAAATGTCACTTTGAATTAAAGCATAATGTTTGGAAGAGATAATTTATTTATGTTCTTAATGTAGATTTCAGTAACATGCTGAGTTTACTCTGGTTGAGTTTTTCCATTATCCCAAAAAGAAATTGCTGAAAAGACAGATTTTCTATTGTAGAAAAGTGTTAAAATTGCATCGAATAAAGGAAACTGATCCTTTTCATATTCCTAGAGAAGGATTGGATAAGCACACACATATTTTATAATTAAACATGGTTCATATTTGGTTTATAAAGTCTAAGTGCTTTCTATAGATTTCTCAGCTTAAATGGAGGTGTATTCCTTTTCCTACAGTATGAACAATTGGCTAGATTTCTAGTTCTTGTAGGATTTATGTGTCATCAGTGGGCTTTCTCTGCATTATAAACTTAGTAAATTCCCTCAAAAGAGATAAATTGTGATTAATATTTGTTTCCCAATTTCAACTTTTCTGTGTAAAAATTAATAATTGGCTAAAGCATTTGTTTATCAGCTTTATAAGCTTAAGTCAGACACAAATCCCTAATCTCTGTATATAGATTTATTTTCCCCTTCTCATTTCTGCATCTATTTCATTAGTAATGTCACAACCCCCCCCAAATGTATGTGTTTACTGCTGGGTTTGAATGCATAGCTATGGTTGTTTATTTTCTAATGATGATAATCAGTGTTCACTAATTCAACCAATATTAATTGAACACCAGCCACTGTGATTGTCACTGTTCTTGAAATTAGATAGAATATAGTGGTAACTAAAATAGACAGTTCATGTCCTAATGGAGTTTACATTGTGTAGAAATAGCAACTTAGATCACTATGTGATTACAAATTAAATTCTGTGAATGGAATATAAGGAGTACTTCAAAATGGAGGTTTGATTGAAGCTGGAGACTCATGAAGACGTCTGTAGCATTTGAGAACTGAAGGAGCTCAGCCAAAGCTGAACTTGGCTGTAGTTAGCCAAGCAAAGCGAAGAGTGAGGACATTTCCATACTTCGTGTGGCTGGTATGTAGTGACAGAGGGAGGGGGAAGGGTGGTGTTCTGTAATAGGTGATTACAGACTGTGTGAAGAATTTTGCTTTGTGTCAAGTTGAGGATTTTCATCTGAGTAATAATGTGATCTTTTTTTTTTTTTTTTTAAAGAATCACTTGGCTGACACATAGAGAATGATTTACAAGAAGACTACAGTAGACACAGGATGTCCAGATAGGCATTTGCAGGGATTCAGGCTAGAAATGATGGTGTATTGGAATTGAGTACTGTCTTTGGAGAAAAAGTTATTCAGACATAGAAATCATACTAACAGTTACAAAGATTTTGTGTCTATGTCTCTGGCTTAGAATGTTGACCTTGTCTAGTAGAAAAGGAACTAATTAATATAGATAGAGTTAGGTTCTCTAGATATTGTCAATAAATTAAATATATACAAATAGCTTTTCTAGGGATTAAGCAAGTGATGGGAATCTTAATAAGATGATAGTAAGTTAAACTACAGGAGAAGCTTTCATTAAGCAGATGGTGAAAAACAACATAACAATAAACCACAATTTGTTAAATATTGCATATCATCATAGTTGATGCTTTCATTGTAACTAATGCTTTCCACAAAGAAGTGTGGAATTAACATGCCACTGTTTTGATTAACCATCTAATAGAATTTTCACTTAAATCGCTTGAAAAGATGAATGATAAGCTTTGGGAAAATTCAGTTTTGATTTAAAATGATAATTGTTTTTCTTACTGAGTAGAAAAGAAATCCCTGTAATTTGATGAGAATTCTCCACTTCATATTCCTTTTTCCATAGTCTTCTCATTCTCCCTTGCAGTTAACATTGTTTCACTCCTTTTTGGGGTACAAATTCATCAGCCTTATATGTGTCACTAAAAATGCATTCATTTATTGTCTTAAGTTTATTTATTTATTGAGAGAGAGAGAGAGAAAAAGAGACAGTGTGAGTGGGGGAGGGGCAGAGAGAGAGGGAGAAAGAGAATCCCAAGCAGGCTCCACATTGTTCACGTAGAGCCTGAAGTGGGGCTCAAACCCATGAAACCGTGAAATCATGACCTGAACCAAAACCAAGAGTCAGACACTTAACTGATGGAGACACCCAGGAGCCCCAAAATGAATTCATTTCTTAAGGTCCATATCTGACATTTACGTACATATTTTTCACGCTACAAAGTTGACAGAATTATGCTCTCTCTGAGGGGAACGTATTGTATCATTAATGACAATTACGCAGGGCTTTTATGTCACCCAAATTGTGTTTGAATGAATTCATTTAAGAAATACCGGTTCACTTTTTGGATTTCACTAGCATTCTTTTTTTTTTTTTTTTTTTTTCAACGTTTATTTATTTTTGGGACAGAGAGAGACAGAGCATGAACGGGGGAGGGGCAGAGAGAGAGGGAGACACAGAATCGGAAACAGGCTCCAGGCTCTGAGCCATCAGCCCAGAGCCCGACGCGGGGCTCAAACTCACGGACCACGAGATCGTGACCTGGCTGAAGTCAGACGCTTAACCGACTGCGCCACCCAGGCGCCCCATCACTAGCATTCTTAAATAGTCTGAGAAAATGAACAGAGCAAGTATAGGCATTAGCTAACATCTCAGTATGTTGACTACACTTGAATGGACAGTGGTCTTAATAAAATTAAATTCCATAACACCACAAAATATAATGCATGTTTGTATTTCTCTTAGCACCTTTTCAGCTGTCAGAGTGATCATTGCATATTTGAGTTTTAAAAACTTATTTATCAGTCAGCAGCTATTTACATTCCTAGCACTCTTTTAGGCTGACAAGACAGTAGAGATCAGGGTCACAGTTTGGCTGATTATTGTTCTTTACATAATAGTGAAATAATATTATGTTTGCACATACATGTATTCGATATTGCATATGCAACTTTTTCCACTTTGCCGTACAATGAAGAGTGGAGAGAATAAACATGAGATTTAATCAGGCCCTGGTAGTGTTTACCTAAGTGATGGGAGATAATGAGAAGCCAAGAATTTTAGTGCTTGAAAGAATCTCAGAGATAGATTTAAATCAATTATTTTATTTAGTAGTACAGTGAGACCCTGTAACCGAAGCAGCCTACCCAAGGTCACACAGCTAATTACTAACAACTATCCTCTGTTTTCTGTTGATTTTAGTGTTTTGTATAGCAGAGAAAACTTCTAGTGATAAAGAAGGAGTATTTATGCAGCTAATGCTCATCATGAGAATTTTTAACAGCATGTTTTATTTTAAGATGTGCATACACCATGTTTAGAGGCAAGAAATACTTAATCCTATTGTAACTGCCATTCAAGTCAAGAAATAGAACATTGTTGGCACCCCAAAAGGCTCAGACCCACTTTCCACCACATGTCAGTACCTCTTTC
Organism: Leopardus geoffroyi; assembly: GCF_018350155.1. Taxonomy (NCBI): domain Eukaryota; kingdom Metazoa; phylum Chordata; class Mammalia; order Carnivora; family Felidae; genus Leopardus; species Leopardus geoffroyi. Next base: position 97,197,442 of record NC_059326.1, on the reverse strand, counting down.
ACTACCTTCTTTCTTACGGCCAAAGGTAACAGTACCTTGACCCCTATCATAATTATCTCTTTGTTTTTTATTTATAGATATATGTATTCCCAAATGATCCACTTTTGCCCAAGTTTTGAACCATACTGTGCATTCTTTTTTTTTTTTTTTTTAAAGTTTATTTATTTATTTTTGAGAGAGGGGGAGAGAGAGAACACAAGTGAGGGAGGGGCAGAGAGAGAGGGAGACACAGAATTTGAAGCAGGCTCCAGGCTCTGAGCTGTCCGCACAGAGCCCGACTCGGGACTCGAACTTGGAACTGTGAGATCATGACCTGAGCTGAAGTTGGACACTTAACCGACTGAGCCATCCAGGTGCTCCTATCACTGTGCATTCTATTGTTGATAAACATTGGGGTTGTTTTCAGCTTGGAACTATTATGATAAGTGATGCTCTGAATGTTGTTGTGCATATGACTTGATGTACATATGCAAGAGTTCCTGTCAGTGTATACCTAGAAATGAAATATATGGGTCATGGGTTAAGCATAATTTCTGTTTTACTAGATTTAACCAAAGTGTTATAAAGTGATTGTAACTGTTTACGTTCCCACCAGCGACGTCTGGCATTTGTTCTCTCTAACATTTTGGGGATGTCAATGTTACAGATTTTCTGCCAATCTGATGAGTGTGTAGTATCTTCTCATTTTGTTTTAATTTTTTCATGATTATTAATGTGATTTAACACCTTTTTATATGTGTATTAGCCACTTAGATGTACTCTTTGTTGAAGTGCTTGCTTATTTTTTAAAATATATTTTTATTTTTTCATTTTTAATTTAATTTATTTTATTATTATTACTATTTAAAAAAATTTTTAATTCAAGTTAATTAACCTATAGTGTAGTATTGGTTTCAGGAGTAAAATTTAGTGATTCATCACTTACATATAACACCCAGTGCTCATCCCAACAAGTGCCCTTCTCAGTGCTCCTCGCCCATGTAGCCCATCCCTGCACCCAACACCCTGCCAGCACCCCTCAGTTTGTTCTCTGCATTTAAGAGTCTCTTATGGTTTGTCCCCTTTCTGTTTATATCTTAGTTTTGCCTTGTTGAAGTGCTTCTTACATCTCTTAACCATTTTTCTTTTGGCTTTTTGCGTTTCATTCTTGTTTGTTTCCAGGAGTTCTTTATATATTTTGTATCTCAGCCATCATTTGGTAGTTGTATATATTGCAAATATATTGTTTTTCCACTCTTTTTATACTTTGTTCTTGTAAATGGAATTTTAGATTTTAATGCCGTTGAATTTCTCAGTTTTCTGTTTTTTCAAGTTAGCGTCTTTTGTGTTACAGCATTCATTCTTCCCTCTCATATTCTCATTTTATCTTCTAAAAATTTGGAATTTTATCTTTTATGTTTGTATTTAATCTACCTGTAATTGATTTTTGTGTTTGGTGTGACCCGTGAGTCTAATTTTACTTTTTTCCCTCCCATTTGGCTGTGTGGATTTTTTCACATTTATTTTCCCAGCACCGTTCACTGAAAATGGCAGTACAGAACTCACTGTGTTGGAGTGCCACCTCTGTCATGTATCACTTGTGCACTCATGTGAGAGTATATTTCTCTGCTTTAAATTCTTTTCTGTTGCTTTGTACGTTTCTGCCAGTTCCACACTGCCTTAATTAATGTTGCTTTACACTAGGTCTTACTGGTAGAACAAGTTCTTCTGCTGGGTTCTTCTAGAATATCTTCGTATTTTTTCCGCTTTGCATTAACACATAATTTCAGAATCAGTTTCATGAAACTACACTAAAACCTCTTCAGATTTTTATTGAAATTTAATTGACTTGTAAGTCAAATTTTGAGAATTAACACCTGTATAATACTTAGTTTTCCATGGTATGAACATAGTGTATGTCTCCTCTTATTTTGGTTTTTTGCAAAGTTGCTCAATAAAATACAGAATGTATTTGGTTCAGTTGTACACAAAAAGTCAAATTATTATGTATAAATCAAGTCAGGTCTTAGCAGTTATGATACTCTGCAACCCGTAATTTTTTACTGTTTAGGTGTCCTGAACTCTGTATTGTTCAAAGAAACAATCCTGTTGTTGACTAAGTCTTTTTTATGTATGTCTGCACTGTTGTAAAATCACTTAAACATCACAGATAAGTCACGCATGTGAAGAGGAAGAGGAAGATAAGAAAATATGTTGAAAGCATTAGGCAGATAGAATACTCATGCAAGATCATGCAAGAAATGGAAATTTTTTCTTTTAAAAGTGATTTTCAAAAACTCTAACAGATTTCTGGTCTGTCTTTTCTGTTATATAGGGTTGTGTGGGAATGTTTTAAAGAAATATGTAAAGATTTGGTACAAGATCTAATAACTTCAGTGATGATTGCACTTTTTTATTGAAGCTCAGTTCACATACTTAAAAGATGAAAGAGTAAAAACCTAATATATTCCTTGTCTGCAAGTATATTTTTAGTGAAAATATTTCTGCATTTCTTTTTTTACAGGCTTGTAACTCTAGGAATATTTTATTTATCTGCCCAGATAACTTGTTCTTCTCCGGGATTCAGTAAAACCTCTCGTTACCTCTCCTGCTTCCGAGTCTGCTTTTTCCCTACCTGTTCTGTAGGTTTCCTCCTTCCATCCTGTGAAAGTTGACTTCTGGCTCTGTCCTAAATTCCATCTCATCCCTCACCCTTGGCCAGGCTCCTGGTGGGGCTTTATTGTGGTAAAGCTGAGAGCTTCGCCCTTAGTCGTTAAATTAGGAAGGAAACATTGGATATGGCCAGTGCTGCCATCCTCATTCCCATGACACCACCCTTCTCTACACCTTACCTGTGTTGAGTGCTTATTGTATGCAGCTGTTGCTCAACACTTTGTATATGGCAGCTCCTTAAAGCTGTTAATGTTTTAGGCTCCAAGAGTTCAAGAAACTTGCTGGAGGTCATACCACTCTTCTGTAGATTTAAATGTAGGTGTGTGTCGCTTCCCATCTCATGCTTTTAGTTGTGCTTCCCTGCCTCCCAGTCCACACACATTATTTCGGTTTGAAGTTACAGAAGAGACAAATGTTTTTAATCAATAAAATATCATACAGTTTAACACAGAGTAAATTTTAAAATAAAAATCTTAGGTGGCAAACGAACTTAGGAAGTAATAGTATAATGTGTGCTTTATTTCACACCCGGCCTAATTGATGATTCATTTTTCTAGAGCCATTTATGAAGCCATGACAGCTTTTGAAACAGATAGAACTGCTAGTTATTTTTCTGTAAATGTTTGTTTATTTAATTTTTTTTAATTAAAAAAAAAATTTTTTTTTAACGTTTATTTATTTTTGAGACAGAGACAGACAGAGCATGAACGGGGGAGGGTCAGAGAGAGGGAGACACAGAATCTGAAACAGGCTCCAGGCTGTGAGCTGTCAGCACAGTGCCCGACGCGGGGCTTGAACTCACGGACCGCGAGATCATGACCCGAGCTGAAGTCGGCCGCTTAACCGACTGAGCCACCCAGGTGCCCCTGTTTGTTTATTTTTGAGAGAGATAGTGCAAGCAGTGGAAGGGGAGAGAGAGAGAGAGAGAGAGAGGAGAGGAGAAAGAGAGGGAGAGAGGAGAGAGGAGAGAGGAGAGAGGAGAGAGGAGAGAGGAGAGAGAGAGAGAGAGAGAGAGAGAGAGAGAGAGAGAATGAATTCCAAGCAGGCTCTGCACTGTCAGCACAGAGCCCTATGCAGGGCTCAAACCCATGAACCGTGAGATCATGACCTGAGCTGAAATCAAGAGTCGGATGCTCAACTGACTGAGCCACCCAGGTGCCCCAGAGCTGCTAATTCTTAAATGAAATTTATCTTTGGTGAGAAATGTTTGACTAGCAAGACATTAGAAAATTGACTATTATTATTTAGATAAGACTAGTTCGTTCATCAATTTCTCATATCCTAAATAAGTTTCTAATTTAAGTTTCTTGATAAAGGATATAAACTGATATAAACCTAATATGAAAGAATGCATATCTGTAAGCATATTTAAGTTGGACAATTTTTTTTTAATGTTTATTTTTGAGAGAGAGAGAGCGAGAGAGCAGGGAGGTGTGATGAGAGAGAGACGGACAGAAGGTCTGAAGTGTCTGTACTGACAGCAGTAAGCCTGATGTGGGTCTTGAACTCACAGCTCGAACTCATAGCTTGAGGTCATGACCTGAGCTGAAGTTGGACGCTCAACTGACTGAGCCACCCAGGTGCCCTACTCTTTTTACTGTAAACTGCCATTTCCATCACTGCTTTATCTGAGAAAAGATAGGAAACTTTATTCAACACTTGACCCTAAGACAAATATCTTTTAGAACCCTGTAGCCTTAAATTTTAATAAGCTCCACTAGAGGGCAGTTCTCCAGGTTAACATGAAAGTTTTTGTATGTTGGAGAATTAGCACGTAACTTTATTTCTCATTTTGATGTATAAGAAAGTGCTAAGTTTTAAACCAAATCTATTCTATAAGTTTTTTGTTGTTGTTGTTTTGGAAACAGATTTTCCCATAGAACTTCTGTTGTAAGATGAAGTTCCTCAAGCCATCCTTGAAAAAGACAAATAATCATGTATTTTAGGAAGTAGCACTAATATTACCATTTTATCTATAACTAATGCCTATTTTGATTTTATTTTTATCAGTTTTCCTGAGTTTCAACATTAATCCTGAAATCTCTACCCTATGAAAAAGTTTTGCAGGCTTCAGAGTGCAGCAGGGCTGGAGTAAGACATGGACACTGATGTTTATGAGTACTTTTCACTCTTGGATAGAGGACGCTTCCTTCTATATCAGTGTTGTTAAAACGATGTTCAGAAGAACCCTAAAATTCTTGAGGGGGTGCCTTAGTCTTGCTTTACAGAATAGCTTTGTTGTTTTCGTTTCACGTGTTGAGGTTTGCCTAGCCTTTAATTATTAGCCTGGTGATAAGAGTTCCACTCCTGAATAAGATTTTATAGATTCACATATCTGCTTCACCACGACTGATTTTAAAACTTTGACTTACTTAACTTCACCCTCTGCACTTCAGTTTCCTCCTCTGTACAATGGAGATCATAGTAGTACTTACTTCACAGGGTGTTTGTGAGTCTTAAAAGAGACAATATGAGTACATTATCTGGAAGGGCACTTAGTGTCCAGTAAGCGCGTAAAACTTTGAACATACGTGGGTCAGTCTGTGTCAGATCTGGCAACTGTCTGATGCCAAAGTTGGGCTCTTCCAACTGTTAGATTGTATTGTTGAATTCAACTAAGGGAATGAAAGGAATGAAAGGGATTGAAAGATTGAGGCTAGGAGAAAAGATGTTCTGCCTCTCAGAGGTATGCTCGTAGGCTCAGATGATGAATCTTGCTTGTGGAAAGTCATAGAAGAAAGGCTGCTGCAGAAAGGAGGGTTTTTATGTGTGTCTTCCAGTGGTGAAGACTTCAGGATGCTATTAAAAGGGAGTTTATTTCAGCCTTTTCCAGACTAGAGTTGTTTCAGAATGCCTGGGAAGTAGATTGCTTTTCCTAGAAACCTGTAAGCAAGCTGATCAAGTGATTAGAAAGTTTTGTGACTCTTAATAATTGAGAAGCACAATAGTTTTATGGAGTAATGACACTTGCCTTAAAATCGCCTGAGCACAGATAACAAATAATTGCCATCAAATTATAAAAATACAACATTTGTGGGGATGGGAGGTATGAATTAAAATTTAATTTTGAGGTCTTATTTTAGTGTGTTTTGTTTGATAAAAGAATTAACTAATATAATAGAAAGTTATTTTAAAAATGCATATGTTTTATTATTCAGAGATGCCATGGCATGTTATTTCCTTGGATAACGTACTTACTTATTTTGTGGACCTAAAAGCAATGACTAAACCACTGCACATGCTATGTCACCCAGACTTTTAATGATATAAGACATTTATATCAAGCTAAAGATGTACTTAGGAAGGAGACATTTGAAAAAGCCCTTTTTGAAGGCATCTGAACAGTGATCATAGCCATCAAACTATTATCTTGCATTTCTTTTTTGTTTCTTTCATTTTTAAATTTATTTATTTTGAGAGAGAGAGAGAGAGAGAAAGGGAAAGGGAGGGGTGTGGGGCTGAGAGAAAAGGAGACAGAGAGTCCCAAGCAAGCTCTGTGTTGTCAGTGCAGACCCCGATGCAGGGCTTGATCTCATGAACCATGAGATCATGACCTGCGCCTATAAATCAAGAGCTGGATGCTTAACTTACTATCCAGGTGCTCCTGTTATCTGCTATTCCTTTATTTTTTTTATTTTTTAAATTTTATTACATTTTATTTTTTAAATTTACATCCATTTACTTAGCACATAGTGCAAAAATGATTTCAGGAGTAGATTCCTTAATGCCCTTTATCCATTTAGCCCACCCCACCCACAACCCCTCCAGTAACCCTCTGTTTGTTCTCCATATTTATGAGTCTCTTATGTTTTGTCCCCCTCCCTGTTTTTATATTATTTTTGCTTCCCTTCCCTTGTGTTCATCTGTTCCGTGTCTTAAAGTCCTCATATGAGTGAAGTCATATAATATTTGTCTTTCTCTGACTAATTTAACTTAGCATAATATCCTCCAGTTCCGTCCACGTAGTTGCAAGTGGCAAGATTTCATTCTTTTTGATTGCCGAGTAATACTCCATTGTATATATATACACATCTTCTTTATCCATTCATCCATCGATGGACATGTGGGCTCTTTCCATACTTTGGCTATTGTCGATAGTGCTGCTATAAACATGGGGGTGGATGTGTCCCTTCAAAACAGCACACCTGTAGCCCGTGGATAAATGCCTAGTAGTGCAATTGCTGGGTTGTAGGGTAGTTCTATTTTTAATTTTTTGAGAATCCTCCACACTGTTTTCCAGAGTGGCTGCACCAGTTTGCACTCCCACCAGCAGTGCAAAAGAGATCTTCTTTCTCCACATCCTCATCAACATCTCTTGTTGCCTGAGTTGTTAATGTTAGCTATTCTGACAGGTGTGAGTTGGTATCTCATTGTGGTTTTGATTTGTATTTCCCTGATGATGAGTGATGTTGAGCATTTTTTTCACGTGTCGATTGGCCATCTGGATGTCTTCTTTGGAGAAGTGTCTGTTCATTTCTTTTGCCCATTTCTTCACTGGATCATTTGTTTTTTGGGTGTTGAGTTTGATCAGTTCTTTATAGATTTTAGATACTAACCCTTTATCTGATATGTCGTTTGCAAATATCTTCTCCCATTCTGTTGGTTGCCTTTTAGTTTTGCTGATTGTTCCCTTTGCTGTGCAGAAGCTTTTTATTTTGATGAAGTCCCAACAGTTCATTTTTGCTTTTGTTTCCCTTGCCTCTGGAGATGTGTTGAGTAAGAAGTTGCTGTGGTCAAGATCAGAGAGGTTTTTGCCTGCTTTCTCCTCGAGGATTTTGATGGCTTCCTGTCTTACATTGAGGTCTTTCATCCATTTTGAGTTCATTTTTTGTGTATGATGTAAGAAAGTGGTCCAGGTTCATTTTTCTGCATGTCTCTGTCCAGTTTTCCCAGCATCATTTGCTGAAGAGACTGTGTTTTTTCCATTGGATATTCTTTCCTGCTTTTTCAGAGATTAGTTGGCCATGCATTTGTGGGTCCATTTCTGGGTTCTCTATTCTTTTCCATTGATAATCTGTTCTTGTGCCAGTACCATACTGTCTTGATGATTACAGCTTTGTAGTATAGCTTGAAGTCTGGGATTGTGATGTCTCCTGCTTTGGTTTTCTTTTTCAAGATTGCTTTGGTTTTCTTTTTCAAGATTGCTTTGGCTATTCGGGGTCTTTTCTGGTTCCATACAAATTTTAGGATTGTTTGTTCTAGTTCTGTGAAGAATGCTGGTGTTATTTTGATAGGTACTGCATTGAATATGTAGATTGCTTTGGGTAGTATTGACATTTTAACTATTTGTTCTTCTTATCCAGGAGCATGGAATCTTTTTCCATTTTTTTGTGTCTTCTTCAGTTTATAAGCTTTCTATAGTTTTCAGTGTATAGATTTTTCACCTCTTTGGTTAGATTTATTCCTAGGTATGTTATCTGGTATTCTTATATATTAAATATATATTGAAGATTTAATGTTAGAGAAGAAAGGAAGGCATTAAACAACAAGTGTTTCCAGGAATTCAAATTTTAGGCAATTCAGGGAATCATTGGCAGAGACTGAATGCAGGATCTAGAACTGGAAGAGTTGGGTGTTTCTAAAATGGGAGTTACAGTATAGGCTTAGAATCCATACCAGTAGAATTCTAAACCCAGCACTGATTTTCCTGTTCCTCAAGAAGTTACAGCACGAGTACTCAAACAGTCTAAACCCTTGGAGAACCACGTTCCAAAAAGATCAAAATTACTGAAGTGTTCTTTGAATCAGCATGGCTTCTAATATTTGGAAATTAAGTTTCTATATAATATGATATATCAATATTACAACAATCATATTAATTATATTATAACTTGAAATTATTAATATATAATTAATTGTATTGTGATATGTAATTAATATATAATTATAGTTAATAATATATATTATATGTAATCTTAGGATTAGGTTTTACACCCTCAGGTCCATGTATCTGATTTTTGTCGATGAAGAGGAACTGAGAAGCAAAATGACCTTATTGAAACTAAGTGGTTAGCTATTGTCAGGTTTGATATAAAAATCCTGGTCTTTCCATAGAGCCTCATACTTTCATCAAATTTTAATTTTTTCTTTTCTGAGAATTGTAAATTTTGCCTCGGATTTCCTTGAACTTTTATTTAAGAAGACAAGTCACTTTCTGGGGCACCTGTGTGGTTCAGTTCGTTGAGCTTCCAACTTCAGCTCAGGTCATGATCTTACGGACTGTGGGTTTGAGCCTTGCAATGGGCTCTGTGCTAACAGTTCAGAGCCTGGAGCCTGCTTCGGATTCTGTGTCTCTCTCTGCTCCTCTCCTGCTCATGGTCTGTCTCTCTGTCTCTCAAGAATAAAGAATAAAAAAAAGTTAAGGAAAAAAAAGGCAAGTCACTTTCTGACAAATTATTATTGTGCCTATGACTTCTCAAGAAGATGGATTGACAGGATTTCTTTTTGTTCCCACTCATCATATCAAATGTGATGAAGGTGATACAGCACATGTGCATAATAGACATTGTGAGAAGATCCCATTAACGTGCTATATAACATGTCTGTTAATCATAGTACAGACTTTAGTTATTTACTCTTAATATATCCGGTTACTGGATAATTCCTGGAGAGATAATTTGTGAAGGACATTTTGAAGTCTTCTAACACTTGATAAATTTCAGATTCTGAGTTTTCATGCAGTCATGTGGGCCATGGTAAGAAGTAAAGCTACTCACTGAAATAAAAAACTTCTTCTTAATTTATTTTTATATTTTTTAATTTTGGTTTTTCCACACTTATTTTTTAAAAATCAAATTAGTTCCAATAAACAAAAATCACTGTGAATTTTTCATGTTTCCCAACGATTTTGTTGTAATCAGATGTTTATTATAAATTTCTCCAGTGATGGAACTGAATATTGAAAGCAGTAGTTGGCTGTGCTCAGTTTTCTAGTTGACCTGATGACATATCAAAGCAGTTGGTAATTACAGTTAATCAGCATTATGAATTATTCTTAAAGTTATTTAATCATGGGCTTTCTTTGATCATTGCAGTTTCTCAACCATTTTTCTCCATCTCTTCCCTCCCTCCGTTTTCCATCTTTTTACGTTGGTAGAAATGCAGAGTGATTTTAACTAAAATGTTATTAAATATGTTTTAAAGAATGTATTCCAAAATTAAACACATTCTGTAGTGAATCTTTTATTATTTACTATGTATGTATGTAAATTTATTTTTTGAGAGAAAGAGAGCATGTGAGCGAGCAGGGCAGGGGAAAGAGAGGAGAACAGAGGATCCATAGTGGGCTCTTCACTGACAGCAGAGAGTCTGATGTGGGGCTCGAATTCATGAACCATGAGATCATGACCTGAGCTGAAGTCGGACACTTCACCACTTAACTGAGTGAAGCCCCCAGGTTCCCTTGTAATGAATCTTTTATGATGCCCACTTTACTTCTCTCCCTCTCCCTTCCCTTCCCCTTCTCTTCCTGTCCTCCTTATCTTCCACCTTCTGAGGAGAGAAAGGATACAAGTTGTAGAGAATTCTTGGGACAAAATGCATTCAGAGAAACAAGGGAGGAAGAGGACTGAGGGACAAGGGTCCAGAGACAGGACAGTTTTAATGCTGTAAAGGAATGAGAGACTGTTAGAACTTCAGAGATACCAGAAAATGAGAGACAACACCTGATTTTATTAAGTGACTACATGGTAAGAGTTAGACACCACCCCCTCATTCCACATGTTTACATATTTAATGAGTAAAAACTTAAATTCTTACCTACTCACACATCTTAAGTGTGATTCTTTTCACAGTGTGGGCTAGGAATACGGTTTTATGAGTGTGAGATTACTTGAGTTTCATTTAATTAAAATAGGAATCAAAAGGCCAGAATGTTGACATTTGGTTTTCTATTGCTTTTCCCATTTCTGACTGTCAGTCATCAGGTGTCAGTCACCTATGTGTGTGTGTGTGTGGGCACACACATCTCTTTATACACACTCACCCCCATACAGGCATACCCCTGTCAGTCTATATTAAGAAACAATGGAAGACTAAACCATACAATAAAAAACCCAGTTGTCAATTCTCCAAAGTGATTAAATCGTTTTCACTTCTACCACAGTGCATGAGGGTTTCATTTGCTCCATATTCTCCCCATTTGGTGGTGGTAGTCGTTTTGATTTTAGCTGTTCTAGCAAGTGTGAAAAGTTATCTCATTGTGATTTTAATTTGCGTTTAGTCGTGTTGAGCACTTAAAAAAATTTTTTTTTAATAATTTATTATTGAGAGACACAGAGAGAGCGTGAGCATGAGCATGGGAGGGGCAGAGAGAGAGGGAGACACAGAATCTGAAGTAGGCTCCAGGCTGTGAGCTGTCAGCACCAAGCAAACATGGGGCTTGAACTCATAAATCGTGACATTATGACCTGAGCTGAAGTCGGCTGCTCAACCGACTGAGCCACCCAGGCGCTCTGTGTTGAGCGCTTTTATATGTACCTATTTGCCTTTCTTATATTTTCTTTGGTGCGATGTCTTCACACTTGTGCCTCCTGGGAAGGGGTTATTAGTCTTTTAATTTATGATTTGTAGTAATTTGCATATACTTTGGTTATATTTTCATTGTGAGATATATGTGTAACTGTCCTCTGAGTATTTAACAATAACAATAACTAGAGGATATTATGTGTAGAAGATATTAATACATTTAATATTTTTAAACTGGCGATTTTGGAAGGAAGTGAACTAGTATTTAAAACACAGACTTTATAATTTTTTTTAAGTTTATTTATTTATGAGAGAAAGAGACAGCATAAGCAGGGAAGGGGCAGAGAGAGGGGGAGACACAGAATCCGAAGCAGGCTCCAGGCTCTGAGCTGTCAGCACAGAGCCCGATGCGGGGCTTGAACTCTTGAACTGCCAGATCGTGACCCAAGCTGAAGTCGGACGCTCAACCGACTGAGACACCCAGGCACCCCCACAGACTGTATAATTTTAAATTTAAAACAAAACTTACATTCTGTTTTTCTGTGTTTTGGTTTCAGGTGCAGTTAAAAACTAGCGTTTCTAGTCAGTATGTAATTCGGACACAACCGACTAATAGGTGCCTTTCTACCCTGGAATGTGCAGCTGCTGCTCTTTCCATTTTGGAGAAAAATGATTACATACAGGAGGTATGTTTTTGGAAGGTTATATTGTTTTTGAAAGTAAGCAGTTTGGTTAGATTTTATCTAGAAATTTAGAAACGCATAACCTATGAAATTTGCAGCTCCAGTGTCAAATAGAGTGTATCTGTAATAGAAATTTGTGTACTGTTATAACCTTCTTTCCCCCTCTGGTGTTTTTCTGTGTTAGTTCAACATCCAGATTGTATTATTTAAATATTCATTCTAAGCTGTGCAAACAGCATTTATAATAAGCTAAATTGCCTTTAAGTAGCACAACATTAAATACAGTTTTTTTGTTAGATTTTTCTTTTATTATTTTGTATTTCTCTTTTAGGATTTTGTGTTTTCTTGTACACAACTTTTTTTCTTTTTAATTAAAAGAACGTTTTACAGCAACTTTTTTTTTTGCATTGGTGCTTTTGAGAATGTACCAACTTTCTGTGTATCTTATTAACTACTTGCTGAGAACATAAAAAAGACAAGTTTTTGAGAAAAAACACCTGCAGAATATGAAAAGGTTATAACCTGCAATCATCATTTTATTTAATTTCCATGAAAGCCTGATGATTTCATATATAATTAATCATCAGTAAAGAATAACGTTCAATGAGCCCACAAACGTCTTAGTCTTTTGGAGTGTGTAGGAAACTGCACTTAAGGCCAAAGAAGAAAGAATAGCAAAATAAAAAATTGTTAGGGTTTTTTAATCACCGAAAGAAGGTTTTCGATAAATACAACTTGAGAAGATAAGTCAGAGGATAATGAGCGTAACTAAATGGAGTTTTATAACTCTCCCTTCTGACGAGCACACACACACATAGTACTTATTCTTGCCTTCTTTCTCTCTCTCTCATTATACACTATGGTTACTATTATTATAAGAATGTGCCTTACTCATTGAGGAAATTTCATTGATGGATAAAGGCTCAGGTCAGAGTAACTGAATTGGTTACCAAGAAAAAGAACAAAAGACCCCCAGAACACAGAGCGTGAAAGAATGCCAGAAGCAAGCCTTAAATTGCTTTTTTCCTCTTCCCTACCCTAAGCTATGGAAAATGCTCTGCAGAGTTGGAGGCTTTCCTTCTTTTGAAAGAAGTAGGCTTTCTTGAGTAGGTTTTTTTCCTATGCGTATCTGTGTAAGTAGACTTTGTACTGGGTGGGTCTAGGCAATTTCTCTTTCACTGTTCTCTCTCCATTGAGGAAAAAAAAAATCATGAGGGGCCCCAGATCTTTATTCCAAATGAGCAGAGAGTGTTCCCTGACTTTCTCCCTCCACTGTAACCTTGCCATCTGCTCCCATGTACCTAACCATTGACATAGCGTTTAATATACCTCTATAGTCCTTTCTCTTTTTTGTTTATACCTTCTTGAACACAGATAATATACTGTTCCTAGGTATTTTATTTTACAGCTTATTTTACACTATTGTTTAAACTTGCTTTCTGCACAATCTTTGTAGTTTCCTTTTTGTTGATGTAAAACTCTAGATCAACCAACATCAGACCAAGGACCCATTAAAAGCTCAAATCTTGAGGGGAAAAATGTAATATTCTTTGGCTTTGGATTTGAACCTTTATCTCCTCTCCTTCTCTGGGTTCTGAAAAGAATTGTCCGTGGATTTGTATGTCTTATTTCTACAATTGGTATCAGATCTTTACTTAAGTTCTAAACAAGCTTTAAGGTTCTTAGTGGTGGTGGATTTCATAACATTTAATACAGTAGGGCTAGGGTTTGGGATGGTGTTTGTCCTGCTACTGCTCCACCCTTCCCAGTTTCATCAGATATATGATTCTGGTATTAGTCAGTGTACTGTTGCAGCAGGGAAGCTTATCTTGTGTCCTGAGTATAATGTCTGATAACAGGCAAAGTTCAAGATACAGAAGGATGACAGGATCTGTCGTCTCCTCAGCTTTTGTTATTGTTGTCTGTGGATCAAGCTGAATATGAAATCCCAAAATCACGGTGAGGTCCTGAAGTTCACATTCTGTTTGCTTTGGTCACCAGGAGTAGTCATACTTTAGTGACCAGGAGTAGAAAAAGGATGTTTGGCAATCAGACGTGGGATTTGGGAGGTGCTGATAAGATTATTGGCTGGAGCATGAGCTGAAGAAATGCATAATGGACCATCCCACATTGCTTATTATTCCAGCTGACCAAAAATTAGCTTTCTCGGTGGAGAATCCCAAGTCCAGCCTGTTCACATCTAGCTACAATTTAAACAAAATACCATTTCATTCCCCTGGGAAATACAATTACCAGCTGTTCTGAACTTAGGTGTTTTCTCTCCTTTCTGGGGAGGAAAGATATGACACACATTTTTTTCCTTGGTAAGCTTTTTTTAAGGGGTCTCCTAATGAAACACCAATACAGTGGGGGAGAGTGGTAATTCTTCAGCCAGCTTTATTCTATGGAGGTAGATAAGGCTCCTCAAAATAAAGAGCTTGGCATGGAATAGCCTTCTTAGTCTGCTGATTCATCCTTGTCCTTTCTTCCTGAGCAGTTTTTCACACACGCTGAGTAGCACAGTGTGAGCTTTGAAGCAGGTTTGAATTAAACCTTCATCACTTACCATCACCACTTTGTGCCAGTGGGCAGTTCATATAATCTCCTGTGCTTGTTTGCTTATCTATAATACACCAGAAAGAGTTACCTCTTACTATTGGTGTGAGAATTGGATGGAGTAATTTTTGTTAATCGCCTGACACCAGGCACTCCAGAAGAATTAACCCCTTTGTTCTTTCTTGCCCGCCCCCCCCCTCCCCACCACACCCCTGTTCTTCCCCATAAATTGACAAAAGTTTTGAATTAAAGATTGGTGATTTTCATTCAGTTACTATAAAATTTACCAGGGCTTTTCACACCTTGGAAAGCTCAAGCTTGGGTATTTTTTAAATAATAGAACCGTTTCTGCTTATGAACCTGTATAGCTAGATGTGGTAAAAGCTTTGTGCACAGTCTAAGTGCCAGTAGTTGGTAATCATGGGCCGTTCAGAACTGTCGCTTTATACCTGCAGGCAAAAGGGTTTAAAAAACACTGATTTCGCCCCAAATAAATTTTTAGAAACAAACTTATTTCTTTGTTCCTCTGAACAAATATATAGCTTCACGTTGCCTCAGATATAATGTTGTTAGTTTATACAGAAGCAGTATCACTTATTATCACGCAGTGTGCCGAACATGTTAAATGCATCCTCTTAGTCCTCTTAGTGTAACTAACCTAATAATGATGTCGTAAGGTTGACAATGTTTTCCTCATTTTATAGATGAAGAAAATGAGGCAAGGAGAGGTTTACGTGGCTTATCCGGCAACACCTAGCTAGCAAGTGATTACATCAGTCAAAACAGGCCAGATGCAGCTGCAGTAACCTAACACTCCAAAATCAGAATGGCACAACACAACAGTGGTTTGTGCCTCTCTCTCACTGTCTTTGGGAGATTAACGGGATGACTTGTGCTCGCTGCAGTTGCTTAGGGGCCCGGGCTGATGGAGGCACTGTGTAGATAGGTCATTCTCCTTTCATCAAGGAAAGCATAAAGGGAGGTGGTGAATTGTACGTGCTTTTCGAGCTACTGCCCAGAGGTGACACATGTTATTCGTGCTCGCGTTTCCTTAACCGGAGCAAGTCATAATGGCCATACCTAACATCAAAGGGCGTTTGGAAAATGTAGTCTGACTGTGTAGCAAGAAGGAGGGTCGGTCTATTTGTGAACAGATGTATTGACGATCACACAGATGGAGTACGGGTCTAATCCAGATCTGTCTCCAAAAATCATTCTCTTAATTACCTCAGAGAATTGGTAGAGTCTTATCTTTAGGAGATAAAAGTTGAAGGCCCTTAACAATAGGAATATTAGCATTCTGTCCATTAAGAATCTAATGAATGTCTTAAATAGCAATAGAACCTTCCTTCAGTTGTCTCCATCTGTATAATGTCCTAGGTATGTTTTCTAGGGATGATGTTTCAGAATCCAGTCAGTCCACTATGTTTACTCAGGAAGGAAATATATAGTCATTTCCACATTCCCTCTCTTATTTGAAGAAATGAAGACATTAAAGGAAATTATGATAACATACAGATGGGGCTTTCCAAGATAATGTCCTGCAGAACTTTTCCACGATATTTATCTCTTACCTATTGGGGTATGTCAATTTGATTGCATGTAACAGAGCCTTTATTGTGGGGATTGAACCATGTATATAGAGGCTTCTTTTTCTCCTGTAAATAAGTAATGTGAGGTGAGCAGTCCAGGGCTGGGGATTTCTTCTTTCTTTCTGCCCATCGTCATATGTATTTGACTTTAATCTTTGTCTTTATTGCATTGTAGTCACATGATGGTTATCCCACCTCTAACAGTCCTGTTCCAGGCAAGAAGAAAGCACAAAAGCCCCTGCCTGCTGAGTCTGTCCCATTTTAAAGAGTGTTTCTGGAAGTCCCACCCAAGGACCTCAACTTACCTTTCCTTATATGGACTGTGTCATTAGCCACTTAGTATTACTAGCTGGATACTTTGACACCTTGAATGACATTTGGAATGATAAGGAAGAAAAGAATGAGTGTGGAGAATCAACCACCAGTGACTGCCACGATGTCTGAGTTCATTGTAAAATTAAAACCTTTAAGCTCTTTGCTGCCACTTACCTTGTATGTGAAAGGGAATAGATTTTCACATAGACATTGTGACATTTTTGCAACTAAATCTATCAGTTTTTTTTCTTTGTTCCTTTTATTTCTAAAAAACAAACAAACAAACAAACAAACAAAACAGTTTCCTTAGTCACGTTTGCTATTGTTATTTGGAAGATTGAAATCAGGGGTCTCAGGCCCCAGGAAAGCATCTGACTCAAAATGTTTTAAATGCATGACATAGTGGGATTTTTGTTGTTGTTGTTGTTGTGTGTGTGTGTTTTTTTTAAATTATTTTTATTTTTGACCTTGAAAAACTTTAGGTAGGGCATTTGCTCTAGTTGTTTTTTAACTTCTACCATATTTGTTATCGTATGGGTCCACCCGGCTTAAATGTTTATGTTGTGTGGCTGGCTCTGTAGGTATTTGAATGTAGACAAGTACAGATACAGTCAGAAAAACCCCAGGTTTGGGTATCTAATTTGTGTGTAGTCCTTGGACCATTGTGAGAGAATTCGTAAACCTGTGAACCTTCATCTGATTGTTACAGGTAACAGGAAGCTTGCATCAGTCTGTGATTGAAACCAAATTAACTAATTTGTGTCTAAAGGTCTCTTTTACTCTATTTGTTACAGATTTAAATGTTACAATGGCAACAGTTTCTTGAGGTGTTTGAATGTATTAATGTATAAATGTAGATTTGGCCTTTAGTATCTGTATGGGAAATTAACTATTTGTGTCTTTTTACTGGAACTCCTTAGCAGTATGTAAGGTATGAGTTAAAAGAAATTGTATATTTGGATGTCATATATTTATATTTAGTAGAGTGCCTGTTACTTTTCATGGTAAAAAGCCAATAATAATAAAAATAAACATAATAATCCCTGTTTCTGAAGAAAAAGCTAAATAGAATATGATGATTTGTTACAGACCCTATTTTAGTATCTTTTTTTTATCTTCACAGACTTTGCTTCGCCCTCTTCAAGCTTTGTGCTCTTTCCAGCTGCAGCATGGTGCTCAAATTCGCCTCAGCAAGGAACACCTTCTGAAAAATGGATTATATCCTAAGCCAATGCCAAAGAACAAACGCAAGCTCAGGAAAATGGAACTGTTAATGAACAGTGTTAAAATTTAGTACTGTTGTTCCGTGGTGCTAGTTATGGTGTCTTCCGCTGATAAAACCAGGTGAAGTTTTCAGAAAATTTAAGTCTGTGGGTTTTTGGTTGTCTAGAGTGAGAGTTGCATGCTAAACTTGCCCAGCAGAAGAAGGAAGTCAACCAAATAGCCATAAAAAAGCAAACAAAAAAAAATTTCGCTGACCCAGTAAAAACCAAGGTTTCATACTGAGTTTGTTTAAAAAAAAAAATGTGCCTCTAATACATTTTTCCAGATCCATAGTTTGGAATGTGTTTGAAATTAGTTGTTGAGCGAGGTTAGAAGGTTTTTTTGTTTTTTTGTTTTTTGTTTTTTTATGTAAAATGGAAAGAAATTATTGTACTTGATTGGGCCAGTATTGTTTTCATGAATGTTAATAGATAATTAGGTGTATATAATAGAGGATACTTATGTCAATATGCAATATTGTACATAAACTTTATAGTTTGAAGTAATAATGATCACCAAGTAGTTTAGATTGAATTTATTTTTTTGATAGAATAATACAGCAGAATAAGGGAACTAAATAAATTACTTAGGTAGTAAACTTGAACTCAGCTATTATGATTTAAGTGTTACTATTAATTGCCCCAGTTTTGTTGTATTAGGGTATACTTGGAATGTAAGATTATATTAGTTTCAGGTGTTCACCATAGTGATTTGATATTTATATACATTGCAAAAATAATCACTGTATGATAAGTCTACCTAACATCCCTCATACGTACTTAAAACATTTTTTTCTTCTGATAAGAACTTTTAAGATAAACTTTATTAGCAACTTTTTAATATATGGTATTTGTAATTTTGCAGAATTATTAACTACAGTCACCATGCTTTATAGTACATCCCCATGTGGTATTTATTTTATAACTGGAAGTTTGTGACTTTTGACCCCATTCACCCATTTTGCCCACCCCACAGCCACCAGCCTGTTCTCTGTATCTGTGAGCTTGTGTTTTTTTTTTTTTTTTCCTTTCCTTTTCTTTTTTTTAAGATTCCACATGAGTGATATCAAATGATAATTACCTTTCTCTATGTGACTTATTTCACTTACCATTATGCCCTCCAGGTCCATCCCTCTTGTTGCAAATAGCAAGATGTCATTCTTTTTTATGGCTGAATGATATTCCACTGTCTATATACACACCACATTTTCTTTATTCATCCGTCGATGTCTATTTAGGTTATTTCCATGTCTTAGCTATTGTAGATAATGCTGCAGTTAACACAGGTGCATCTTTTGAAGTTAGTCTTTTTGTTTTCTTTGGATAAATATTCAGAAATGGAATTACTGGATCTTATGGTATTCTATTTTTTACTTTTTGAGGAACCTCTATACCTTTTTTCATGGTGGCTGCACCAATTTACATTCCCACCAACAGTGCATGATAGTTCCCTTTTCTCCATATCTGTGTCCCTTTTTATTTCTTGTCTTTTTCATTATAGCCGTTCAAACAGGTGTGAAGAGGCAGTTCTTTGGGGTTTTGATTTGCATTTCCTAATGATGAATGATATTGAGCATCTTCTCATATGCCTGATGGCCCATCTGTATGTCTTCTTTAGAAAAGAGTCTGTTCACTTCCTCTGCCCATTTTTTTGCCCCCTTTTTATTTAAATTGTGTGTGTGTGTGTGTGTGTGTGTGTGTATTTGCTGTTGAGTTGTAGGAGTCCTTTATTTTTGTTATTAACTTCTTATCAATATCTGACATACAAATATTTTCTCACATCTGGGGATTGCCTTTTCACTTTATTGATGCTTTTCTTTGTTGTGCAGAAACTTTTTAGTTTGATGTGGCCTCACTTGTTTAGTTTTGTTTTTTTTGTATTTGCCTTTGGTGCCTGATTTAAAAAATCATTGCCAAGGCTGATGTCAAGGAGCTTACCACCTTTGTTTTCTTTCTAGTTTTATGGATTTCACATTTTACACTCGTCTTTAATCCATGTTGAATTAATTTTGTGAGTGGCATAAGATAGCAGTCCAGTTTCATTCTTTTGCGTGTGGCTCTTCAGTTTTCCCAACATCATTTATTGGAGACTGTCCTTTTCCCATTAAATGTTCTTGCCTCCTTTGTTATAGATTAATTGAGCATACATGTGTGGGTTTATTTCTGGACTCTATTCTGTTTGATGGATCTCTGTGTCTTTTTTTATGTCAATACCATACTATTTTGATAACTATAGCTTTGTAGTACAGTTTGAAATCAGGGAGTATGATGCTTCCCCCTT
Organism: Leopardus geoffroyi; assembly: GCF_018350155.1. NCBI lineage: Eukaryota > Metazoa > Chordata > Mammalia > Carnivora > Felidae > Leopardus > Leopardus geoffroyi. The sequence goes on along the minus strand of NC_059326.1, from coordinate 97,177,635 downwards.
TGTTTTTCTTTCTCAGGATTGCTTTGGCTTTTGGGGTCTTTTGTGGCTCCTTACGAATTTCAGGATTGTTTGTTCTATATCTTTGAAAAATGCCTGTGGAATTTTGATATGGATTGCAATGAATCTGTAGATTGCTTTGTGTAGTAGCCCTAATTTTGAAAAAGGTGCATGGAATTTTGGCACAGCACACATTTTTATTTTATTCATCAAAAAGACTTATTGAGTGTGATAAACTAGTCCTATGGAAACAACTGAAATAGAATATAACTATAATTTCAACAACATATTTTTCTAACTGGGGCTATTTAAATATTTTTTCGTGAACAAAAACTTTCAATTTCAGAGAGCAAATTTTCCCCACCCTTTTGGGAAAAATATTTACTGACATTTTATATACTAGTAGAGACATGTATGTAATATATATTTGTATCTAACTTAAATCTACTGCAGTCGTATACCCATATTGGCAAGGAGAGGGGACTTTGTTTTCTTTATTTATGACTTCTAAGTTTTTTGTACCAGTATCAAGTTGTAAGGAAAAACTAAATGTGCGACCTAAAAGTAATCTTGTTATAAATACATGTGCATGTGTGATATATGAATGGTTATTTCTGACCATTTTCATTCTTATTTATTTATTTTTATTGTTGGCCTAGATTAAGCCCTTCTTAAAAGCTTTAATGCTAGTCAGAATGATAGTAAATGTTTGGGGAAACTATGTAGAAAATATTTTAAAATATTAAACAAAAGTTAGATTTCTATCCTGTATTATTGACTTTTTTAAAAATTAAAACACAGTTAGGATCATTTAAAAAAATGTTTATTTATTTTGAGAGAGTGGGGGCGGGGCAGAGGGAAGTGGAGAAAGAGAATCCTCAGCAGGCTCCATCCACGATAAGCTCGATGTGGAACTTGATCTCATGACTTAGATCATGACCTAAGCCAAAATGAAGACTTGGTTGCTTAACCAACTGAGCTACCCACTACTATCAAGTGACTATCTAGGTATAATAGAAAAGAAATAGTAATAATAATGTATAATGGTCTCCTAACAAATGGGTTAAAATAGTCTTACAGTAATTGTTTTCAGATTAAAATTAAATTTTGCAAATTTCTTTTATCCACTATTATTGCCTTTTTAAAAAAGATATTCCTATATATGACCCATATAAGTCTTTAAATTGGATTTTAATTTATATTGATTTTTAGAATAATTACTACCTTTATCTTTTAACTACAGAATTAGGGTAATTTTTGAACACTTACAAAAGCTTAAAATTTAGTATTTTTGGAAATGCATAAGCATTTTTAAAATAAGTTTATATAGTTTTCCAACTTATTTTACTAACTTCTTAAATTACTTAATTAATTTTTTATTTCTTACTGATCTCCTGACAAGATTATTTCATTTACTCCTCTCTGGTATTCAGTGCTTCTTTAGTCACTTGCTCTCATCAGGCAGTTTTAGATAAAATTTAAAACCATTGGAGTGCCCCGGTAGCTCAGTCGGTTGAGTGTCCAACTTCAGCTCAGGTCACGATCTCACAGTTGGTGAGTTCGAGCCCCATATCAGTCTCATTGCTGTCAGCTTGCACTCTCTTTCTCTCTCAAAAATAAATAAAACATTAAAAAAACAACTATCACTAGTAGGTTTAGTTATTAAAAATACTTATAATGTGTAGTATTATGTGAAGATTTTAACTGAAAATTTGACCTGGCTTTTAAAAGTTGTTACTTTTTTGGGGGCACTTGGGTGGCTCAGTCAGTTGAGTGTGGACTCCTTATTTTGGCTCAGGTCATGATCTCATGGTTGGTGAGATTGAGTCCCACGCAGGGCTCTGCACTGCAGTGCAGACTCCACTTTGGATTCTCTCTCTCCCTCTCTGCCTGTTCCTCAGCTCGTGCATATGTGCTCTCAAAATAAATAAGCATTTAAAAAATAAAAAAAATACATAAAAGTTACTTTTTTATTGTGTTAGTTGGCTTTTAAGTTCAGATGCTTTTTATTTGTTTGATTTGCCTGGACTAGTTCCATTTTTTTGTGGATTTATAGCTGATAGTAGTCTTTACATACAAACTTGAACTACACTTTGTTGTTGGGTAGATTGTTTTGTGAATTGTTACTTGAACTACGTAATTTAGAAAGTAGTATTTCTTTATACACAAGGTGATTGATTATGCATTTAGCACAGTACGTTGTTAAAAATCACCATGTAATGAGTGGTGTTATTTTCATTTTCTTGCAGTTGAGTATGAAGGGTTGAGAGCTATACTGAATGAAGCAAGTCACAGTACTTGGCAGATTTCCCTAGGTTAGCTTGCAAGATTTCTCAGGTGAAAACATGAGAGTTATATTAAAAATTATGTTCTGGGGTGTCTGGGTGGCTCAGTCAGTTAGTGTCAATCTGTTAGTGTTAGTGTTAGTCTGATGTCACTCGGGGCGTCCCGCTTCGGCTCAGGTCATGATCTCAAGGTTTGTGGGTTTGAGCCACGCATTGGGCTCTGTGCTGACAGCTCAGAGCCTGGAGCCTGCTTCCGATCCTGTGTCTCCCTCTCTCTCTCTCTCTGCCTTTCCTCCGTTCACGCTCTGCCTCTCTCTGTATTTCAGAAATGAATAAACATTAAAAAAAAAAAAAAAAAGAAAGAAAAATTATATTCCCCCTATTTTAAGACTTCAAACCCAACTTTCTTTAGCCATGACTATTGTAGCATTAGGGCTTGTCCCTAAGATTTTAGAAGGAGCAAGCTCTTCACTACCACCTTAATGAGTTATATAGAAGAGTACTTCTTCATAACTTCTTCAGTTTCTTCATCACTTATTCCTACTTGCCCTAAATTGGCTATTTAAAAAATGTGATTGTGTTATTAAAGAATCCTTTCCATTGAATATTGATGAATTTCAGGAAAGTAAATTGTTGACCCTTGGATACAGTTGTCATTGGTATAGTAGTAAATGTTGATGCCCTAAGTAAAAAAAACTAGATTTGACTAGGTGAACTCAAAAGTTTTATCTAATGGGCCTTTTTTTTTTTTTTTTTTTAATTTTTTTTTTCAACGTTTATTTATTTTTGGGACAGAGAGAGACAGAGCATGAACGGGGGAGGGGCAGAGAGAGAGGGAGACACAGAATCGGAAACAGGCTCCAGGCTCTGAGCCATCAGCCCAGAGCCCGACGCGGGGCTCGAACTCACGGACCGCGAGATCGTGACCTGGCTGAAGTCAGACGCTCAACCGATTGCGCCACCCAGGCGCCCCCTAATGGGCCTTTTATTATGTAGATTTAGTCCTCAAAAATAAGTGTGAGTGGATTTTTTTATAGGTAAATAATACTATGGTTTAGATGTAATGAAACTTTGCATTTAATTGTGTCCCATAGCATAGAATGAATCACAACCTCTTAATATATTTCAATCAAATTTTTATTTACTGGATTTGCTTAATATATTCTCTTTCCTTTTTCTTTTTCTTTTTTTTTTTTTTTTTTAGCTTTATTAAGGAATCATTGACAAATGAAATTGTGAGGTATTTAAAATGTACAACATGATGATACGATATACATATTCATTGTAAAAGGAGTCTCTCCATCAAGTTAACACATCCATCACCTCACATAGAAATGTTTTTTCGTGTGTGTGATAACATTTAAATTCTACTGTTGTGGCAGATTTCAGTTATACGGTCCAGTGTTATCGACTACAGCTGCCATGTCCCCCTCCTTTCTCCTCATACTTTCTTCTTCCCAGATTCCTCCTCTCCCTTCTCCTCACTCTCCCTGTCCTCTTTCCTTTTCTAGTATCCTTATCCTGTCTACTGTTGTGTTTTTTTTTTATATGTGTACAAATTATTTGTGTATCCTTGCATAAGTGGTTTTTTTAAAAAGATCATGTAGTGGTCTTCACAGCTTACAATTTTATTTTTTAAATTTGTGCAGAAAATCAGGCACTTACTCTGTGCTGCTGACTTGTCTCCCTTACTCTACTCTACTCCCTTACTCCCTTACTCTCCCTTTCTCTACACTAGAGAAACATGTAATCACTTACTAGTCTTCAATAATTGTTCACGTGAATCAACAACATAAGAATTTTTTAAAGAAACTTTTTAATGTAAGAATTTTTAAAAAACTGAGGTAGGTAGCCTTTGAATAAGAAATTATAGTTTACTCTTATTTAAAGGTATGTTAAGAAATGAAAACATTCTTCTTCATTCCCTTATTTTAATTCAAGTATAATTGACATAAAACATTAATTAGTTTCACGTGTTTTTAGTGATTTGAATGATATTTGTGTACACCATGAGATGATCACAGTAAGCCTAGTTATCATTTGTTATCGTATGAAATTATAAACTTTTTTTCTTGTGATGAGAACTTTACGATATACTCTCCTGATAACATTCAAATATGCAATACAGTATTGACTATAGTCACTATGCTGTACATTACATTCCCATGACTTACTTATTTTATAACTGGAAGTTTGTATCTCTTGAACACAGCTACCCATTTTGCCTACTTCCCAAGCCCCCTCTCCTCTGGCAACCACCATTCTTTTCTCTTTGTGTTTTGTTTGGTTTGCTTTTTAGATTCCATAGGTAAGTGATATCGTATGGTATTTGTCTTTTGTTGTTTGGCTTATTTCATTTAGTATAATATCTTCAAGGTCCATTTATGTTGTTGTTGCAAATGGCAACAGTTCATTCTTTTTTATGACTAAGTAGTACTCCATTATATAATTCCACATCTTCTTTATCCATTCATCCATTGATGGACCCTTGGGCTGCTTCTGTAATTTGGCTATTGCAAATAATGCTGCAGTGAACATAGGGGTGCATGTATCTTTTCAAATTAGTGTTGTTGCTTTCTGCAGTTAAATACCCAGAACTGGAATTTCTGGATTGTATGGTAGTTCGACTTTTAATTTTTTAAAGAAACCTTGAAACATTTTTAAAAGTACGTCTGCCTCAGGATTTTTGTCATTACCTATGTACTCCTCACTGATTTTGCATACTAATAACATTTAGTCATCTCTCTCCACATATGTTATTTACAAGGTGAAAAATCACTTATTACATTTTTTATATGTAATTTTATGGGAAACATTAGTTGATATGAAAATGGCAATAATTTACAATATGGTCATCAGATTTTATAAACATAACTGCCTATCATTTTGTATTTATTAAATAGTTTTACTTCTAAAGTTGCCTTTTTCTTAATAAAATCAGTGAAGAAATTTTTAAAATGTACATGAAAAACCTGGATCTAAAACGTAAGCTTCCCTTTTTCCTGTTTCTGGAATATCTGATATTATGGAAATGAAAGAAATGTTTTAACAGCATATTTTAATACTTATTTTGTTAGTAACTCTCAGAATTCTCATAAGTTCAAAATCTTTGTGGCAAATTCCATGTGGCAGGTACTTTCACCTGTGACATATATAGTCTCATATAAAAGAAAAATATTCATTTAATGAATAAGGTAAAAGTAAAGATTAGTTGAAGTAAGGAATGTTTATAAGGTAAAATGCATTAACAAATTGATTGTTCCTTTAATTTGTGAAGTGTTTATTCAGTAACTTAAAATAGGAAAAATGGTTTATGATGTCACTTTGATTTTTCCTTTTTGCTAATTGATTTTATCATTTTTAAGGTATTAGTACTTATTTTAGCTTGAGAGTTTGTTAATGTCTTTACTCTTGGTATATGATAATAGTGTTTACTTAGAACTAGACATGTGTGATTTATAATACCTAATACTCACTTAATTATTAATGCAATGTTAAATTTAATTTCCACTTTAAAAGAAATAGTTAAGTTCCTAATGACTCAATAGTTGTTTTGCATAATGGCTTTACTATTTTTTGTTGATAGCAAACATTATTTGAAATGTTTTTGGAAATATAATTGCTATGTTTTATTTTCTTGGTGATCCTCAATAACATCATTATTAAAATATCATAAATATTTAATTTGAAATGTATGAATTATTCCTAGCATTAAAGAACAGGGTCTGTTGGGTAATATATCTCTGCATGCACCTACCATTATTTTGAATAATGGACGTGACGATATTAGTAGCAAAATAGGCTTGGGCATCCATAAGAGGTTTTAATAGTATATAGTAAAAGTATCTGTAATCTGTGTCTTTTATGTCTATTCGTAGATCTTTGTTTACTTAGTATTTCTCACTAATCAGCCCAATAAACTATTTATTTAGTAGATATTTTTGTTTAGCTTTTACTCTGTGTCAGGCACTGTGTTGGGTGCTAGAGTGATGTGGATGACAGAGTCCCTATGTCTGAGAAGTTGAAGTTGTGGCTGTTGGAGACATATCATGATTACATAATTTTAGGTATTGATAACTGCTATGGAAGAGCATCCTAGAATAGAGTATGATGAGACTTTAGTCACAGTTGGGGAAGGCCTTGCTAGAGGAAATGAAATTCAGGTCTGTGCTAAATGATGAGAAGGAAGCAGCACATAAATAATTCTTCAGGTAGCTTTTTTGTTTTTTTAATTCCAGTATCATTAGCATACAGTGTTATATTGGTTTCAAGTCTATAATTTAGTGATTCAACAATTCTATACATTACTCAGTGCTCAGCAGGGTAAGTGTACTCTTAATCCCAATCACCTATTTTACCCATCCTTCACCCACCTCCCCTCTGGTAATCATCTGTTTGTTCTCTGTAGCTAAGAATCTGTTTTTTGGCTTTTTCTTTTTTGTTTATTTTGTTTCTTAAATTTCAGATATGAGTGAAATCATATGGTATTTGTTTTTTTCTGACTGACTTATTTTACTTAGCATTATACTCTTTAGCTCCATCCATGTTGTTCAACATGGCAAGATTTCATTCTTTTTTATGGCTGAATAATATTCCACATATATATATATATGTATATATATATATATATATACACACACACACACACACACACACATACACACACACACACACACACACACACACACACCACCTCTTCTTTATCTATTCATCATTCGATGGGCACTTGGACTGCTTCCATAATTTGGGTATTGTAAATAATGCTGCAATAAACATAATGGTGCATGTATCTTTTTGAATTAGTGTTTTCTTATTCTTTGGTTATATACCAAAGAATGATGGTATGATTACTGGATCATAGATAGTTCTGTTTTTAACTTTTTGAGGAATCTTCATACTGTTTTCTCCAGTTACTGCATCAGTTTCTGTTCCCACCAGGAGTGCATGAGTGTTCCTTTTTCTCTACATCCTCACGAACACCTGTTGATTCTTGTGTGTTTTTTATATGTTTTATTTATTTTAAGAGACAGAGAGAGAGAGAGCACGCACACGCATGAGTAGGGGAGGGAGAGAGGGAGGGGAAGGAGGGACAGGGAGAGACAGAGAGAGAGAGAGAGAGACAGAGGGAGGGAGGGAGAGAGAAAGAATGAATTCTAAGGAGGTTCTGTCATTTCAGGGTAGAGCCAAATGTGAGGCTCGATTTCATCAACAGTGAGATCATGACCTGAGCTGAAATCAAGAGTCAGACACTTAACCAACTGAGCCACATAGACACTCCAGACTCTTGAGTTTTTGACTTTAGCCATTCTGACAGGTGTGAGGTGATATCTCATTATGGTTTTCACTTGCCTTTCTTTGATGATGAGTGATTTTGAGCATCTTTTTGTGTGACTGTTGACCATATAGATATCTTCTTTGGATAAATGTCTGTTCCTATCTTCTGCCCATTTTTTAATTGGATTATTTCTTGGTGTTGAGTTGTATAAATTCTTTATATATTTTGGATACTAACCTCCTAAGAGATTTTTTAAAAAGGCACTATTTTTTTTTTAAAGAAATCTCTACACCTAATGTGGTGGGGCTTGAACTCACAACCCCGAGATCAAGAGTTGTGTGCTTTACCAACTGAGCCAGCCAGGCACCCAAGGAATTTTTCAGAAAACTAATAGTTTATAGGGATTAAAGGAGAAGAATTTTTAAAGACATATGGGTTATTAACGATAGCTATCTTGGTAGACTGGTAGACTTGTTTGAAGGAAAAAGAGACAATTTTTATCTAATTGCATTTTTTATAGTGAGGAAAGTGGCAAAGTTCTCAAGGAGGCATGAAGAGGGATACTGAGATGTATGTATGGAGAGAGAAGACACGAAATATTTATCTAGAGAGTGGATTTACCAGAGGAGGCAGTAGGATTGTTTGGCATTGTGGTGTGCCCCTTTCAGATACGTGAGTATGAATTTGAAGTAGATCTGGTCAGGATGGTTATGTGATTTATGTATGTGTGCACGTGCCATGTTCTGCTGTGGTATGTAGTTCCCGAGTAAGCACCCCATTGGATTGGGGTGTTGTTAGATAAGCACAGGGGAAGGAGAGAAAGTAAGGTAGTGTGTCAAAATGCTAGACCATAGATTCTAGGCTGGATAAGGAAGGAAGAAGAACATCTGGACCATGGATACTGAAACACTGGTGTGGTCATTGATTGGAGGTCTTAATGAGGTAAAGAATCAAGAAGCTATAGAATTGGATGGAAGACTTTTCGGATATGGACGTCTCCAAGGATAAAACTAGTGGTGGAATGTAGGTATTGAATTCATCAATGAGTGAGGGGAAGTGAGTGGAGGTTAATAGATGATGTCAATGAGGAGGCTAAGAGGTAATAAAGTCAAATAATACATTGCAGATGGGTAGAGGTTTTTAATGAAAAAGGAGGAGGGAGCAAGAGAGTTGGATGGAAAGTGACAGTGGCCATCAAAGAGGAAACTGTGACAGGAAAAGCAGCCTCCCCTTGAGAGGGCTACCATTGAAGCAGTGTGCCAAAGGGACAGCAGGTTGTAGTTATGGAAGGTTTCTGTAGGGAAACCTTCAGAAGGTGGGAGAGTTAATGGATAATTGGGTTGATCATCTAATTTATTATATAAATGAAGATCATTCCATCTGTTGGACGGGATACTGGAAAAACAGTAAAGAGACACAGTAATGTGCAAAGTGTAACACAGTCACCCTGTTGATGACTGACCATGAATTTTAAAAGAGTGCAAGGGTTTGTTCATTGTGTGTGTGTGCTTTCCACACTGCCTAGCAATTAAGTCAGTTCTCTGTGGACACTGATCTGGTGTTCCACCAAATTTAACTCAGTTTTTATACTACCTGGAGTTCGTGTAACATGATCCCACACATTAAGGTCCCAGTCCTACAGGACCTCCCCCTGTACCCGCTGCCTCAGACACCAATTTCAAGTCCAAGTTGCCACCTGTGCTTCTGACCAACCAGCTGTAGATTGGAATTTCCAACGATCCTTTCCTTAGGTTTGATTCATTTCCTAGAGCTGCTCACAGAACTCAGAGAAACATTTTACTTACTAGATTACCACCTAGATGGAAGAGATGCATAGGGCAGGGTATGTGACAAAGGGCTCGAAGCTTCCTTACTCTCTGAGTGCATCACTCTCCCTGTATCTCCAAACTTGGGAGCTCTCTGAACCCTGTCCTTTTGGATTTTTATGGAGACTTCATTACATAGGTATGATTGATGAATTCAGTGGTGATTGGTTATTGATGTAACTTCCATTCCTTCTCCCTTCTCTGGTCTTTCTCTTTCTGGCTTATTTCACATACCCTAATGTTCTCTGGGTTTATTCATGTTGTTTGTAAATGGCAGGATTTCCTTTTTTTTTTCAACGTTTTTTTTTTTTTTTTTTTTTTTTTTTTTATTATTTTTGGGACAGAGAGAGACAGAGCATGAACGGGGGAGGGGCAGAGAGAGAGGGAGACACAGAATCGGAAACAGGCTCCAGGCTCTGAGCCATCAGCCCAGAGCCCGACGCGGGGCTCGAACTCACGGACCGCGAGATCGTGACCTGGCTGAAGTCGGACGCTTAACCGACTGCGCCACCCAGGTGCCCCAGGATTTCCTTTTTTATGACTAAGTTATATTTCATTGCAGGTATGTATATGTATACATACACATAAAGACACATGTACACGTATGGACACATGTATACGTATACATACACACACATACCACATTTGCTTTATCTAGGTTGTTTCCATATCTTGGCTGTTGTGAATAATGCTGCAGTGACATGGGGTGCAGCTATCTCTTTGACATTCCAATTTTAATTCTTTGGATATATACGCAGGAGTGGGATTGCTGGGTCATGTGTTAGTTTTTTTGAGGAACTTCCATACTGTTTTCTATAATGGCTGTACCATTTTACATTCCTACCTACTGTGTAGAAGGGTTCCCTTTTCTCAACATCCTCAACAACACTTCTCTCTTGTCCCCTTGATGATAGCCATTCTAGTAAGTGTGACATGGTATTTCATTGTGACTTTGATGTGCATTTCCTTAACCATTAGTGATCACTAGTAAAGCTAGACCCAACTGTATGCATTTTATAAGAAGCACCAGTCATGACAAAGACAAGGTTAAAATTAAAAGGATGGGAAAAGATATACCATGCAGACCTTGACTTTCTTCATTTTTTAATTCACCTTATCATTCATTCAACAAATACACAGTTATCACCTAGTTGGTGTCAGGCACTGTCTTAAGTATATTGATGCGCATAAAAAAATCTAACTATTTGAGTTTTCCAATATTTTGGATTTTAGATGGGAAAATTTGATACTAATAGGACATTTATAGGATCTAAATGCTTGTTTCTAAAAAACAAGTCTTGTTCTTAAAAAAGCCAGCTTGTGCACCAGTTCATTCTCCAGTTAATTCTCTTTTTATAGTTATAAATGTCTACTGGATCAAAAAAACCCAGAATACGCTTAATCACAGTGGTGGGCATCAGTAGTTTTTAGTAAATTCTTTAATCCTGTCTGGATCTTTATAAGGAAGGCTACCACAATAGTAACATTTTAAATACCTTGTTTGATTAAAATATTTGCTTCAATTCTTGTGATCTGGTCGTTAATTCTTTAATTTATCATTTTAGAAACCATATCACATCCACTTCCTCTTTGAATGGGGAATAGAATCTGATTTTTCCTCCCGAGCCCAGGATGTTGCTCTCCACATGTGGTGCATCTCTGTCAGGAGTGAATAAAAGCTCCATTAGATGTTTCTTATAAAGAAAATTAATTTTCTTTTCTTAACGTCCTTCACTTTATTATCATCAGAGTAGAATTCAGAAAAAGGAGTGTAATATATGTTGACAGGGCCTTCCTGTAGAGAGGCTGTTCCAGTTAACTTGCTGATTTCTACAGGAAAATGCCTTGCCTAGTGCATAATTCAGGGAAGATAGAAGCAAGGGATTGGACTGACCAATGATTTCAGTGAGGAAAACATGTTGGAACCAAAATATTCTATGTAAAATGTATGATGTTCTTAATGCTCACATTTAATATTTAATAGCTCCAGTCCTGCTGGGTAGTCTTTGAACTGCAAGTTCAGCTACCTGACTGGCATTTCTGTATGCCACAATTAGAGCTGTCAAAACAATCTCTTTTAAAATAGAATCAGAAGGAGCTTGAGTGCTTGTTATCTGGAGTTGTTGCAGCATTACTTGATGTGAATACAGAGTTTCCCCCAAAAGGTGAGGCTAGAAAAATATTTTCTGGTTAGAAGTACTTCTTCTATACATAACACACACCAAAGGAAGCGACGCATCTTTCCAGGCTAATGGTGAGATCTTTTTCTTTAATTATTTAGATATTTATGAATAGGCAGGCGTAAAAAAATCTATGAAGAAACACGTAGGCAAACATTTCTCAAATATATTGTTATAATATGGAAAAGAAAACAGGGCGATGTAGGAAGAATCCTAAAGTAATTGTTCAGTAATGAGCATCATATGTCTAACAGAAATGCTTTTAATCTTTTATATTAGACTGCATAGAGTAAGTAAGCGAAGTTAGGTAAGAAATGGCTCATAGATCTCTGATCTCTTCTTTCTGCAAAACATTTTCTCAAATGATTAAAATATGAATCTGGGTTTCCTAATTCACAAATACAATTCTCATTGTGACTAGCTAGGATCTCCCCAATCAACCATACAAAATTGCAGTATTTCAGACAATACACTTCTTGCATCAGCTTCCTGTTCCTCTTTGAACTTATTTGCCCACATATTTGAAAAAAATGTAGAAAAGTTCTCTCTCTCCTTCTCTCTTTTTTATTCTGAGAGTGACTTTGCCTTGTTGCATTATAAGCCAGGCTTATGATTGTCAAACTTTAAAATTCCCAGTAGAAATTCTGCAACAGATTCCATGTCATCACCTCAAACATCATGTCAACGGTGGATCTTCTCCCATTAAGGAGGAAATGAATGACAAAACCTATATTATAATATTGGGAATTGTGCTCTCAAAGTGTCGGACTTGCTCAAGAGTCAGGATGCACAAAATGAAACAGTGCTCCCTGCATTATGTGGAATTTAAGAATGTGTGTGCTGCCTTTTGAAGGAGAAAGGCTAAATTTGTTATTTAAGGGTTTTTTGCTTAAAGCCTTACTGTCCACTCCCCAGTTACTCCCCCTTGGCTTTATACTGTGACCATTTCCAGCCCAGTGCCAAAGATGGACCGGCTAATAGTTGGCCATTGGGTTAGGATACAAGGGTCAACCCCGCCTGAGGAGAGCTGTTAGAGTGAAGCTCTCAGGACTAGGAGAGGAGGAGCCCTTAAGAGCATCTGACAGGTACATTAGCAGTTACAGCACACAAAGGAAGCCCTGTGGAGCCCGGAGCAGGCCGACTCATACGCACATCCTCCTCACACACAACGTGTGCTCTGGATGTGGAGACGCTGCCTGGGGTCACAACAGTCCTGTGGGCTGTATCAGGGTTGTCTTTCTAGATGGGGTTTTTTCCTTATTGTGTCTCCGGAGCTCCTGATGCGAGAGAGATGTGCTCTCTCAAAAAGGCCAAACACACGTGGTGAAGAAAATAAAAATAGATATTCCCTAATGTATAAAGACCCTCATAGACTGGAGGTAGGAGCGAAGCGGGGAATGGAAGGTAGTTCAGAGGAGGGAGAGTTTAAGCCCCCGAAATGGTATCCTCGTAGCCGTCAGTCTTGAGAATATTAAGCCCCTCCTTGGGTCACACAGATCCTTTATGTATTAATTACTCATGATAGAAAAGTTTTTTAAAATTATTGATGTGATGTCTTTAAAAACGCGTCCCTATATATACACCCCAAGGTCCCCATCATAATAATCAGGTCAGGAGGTTACATATATATTTTTCAATATTTTTAGAAATGTTTCTGGAATATTCTTAAAGATGAGAAAATTATTTCTTGATTTATTAAGGTACCCCAAAATTTTAGCTCAGAATAGTAGAAAATGGAACTCAACCTACTTTTACTGTGAAACTACAGTGAGTAAATTATAGTTTGTTGCTTTTGAGTTAAAAAGAAAACCCAAGTACTTCACCATTTCTATACATCAAGCCTAATTGCCCATGTAGCGTGAACTCCTCATGAAGGATTCCAGCGATTTGAAAAAGCCAACATTTACATTACTTATGAGTCAGGCACTTCAACTTTGTAAGGCTTCAGAGAATTGGGGATTTATTCTGATGTGTTTGATTACTAACCTTTAATATTTTCTGTAACATTCAGGATTTTTTGGCCAGAAAAAAAAAATCAAGTCTTCATGTTTTGCTCAACGTCTGTGACAAAATAATTGCTAAACCTTTTTTATGTTAATTTTATTTCACAGTTATCTTTCCTTTTCATCTAAATTCAACTCCTCAATAATGCACTCTGTCTTAATTAACTCAGTAAGTCTTACCTTTTCAGCATTTTCATGAGTCCTGCAGGTAATTAGACAACTTACCATTTCATTTATAATTGTGGTTATCTTTTCTTCTTACTTGAAAACTTCAGAAGAGCCCAGAGACCTCTCTCTCCCTTACCAAAGAAAGGTGAAACTTTTAACAGGTCAAAATATCTTTCTAGAAAAACTTACTCTTTTTTGACCAGTATTATAACCAGCTACTTTTCTGCTGACCTGGGACAGCAGGAATGTATAAAACAATAGCTTGCTATTGGAGTCTTGACTCCATTAACTGGTCTTGGGTGATCTTGAAGGTTTAGCTGCAAATTGTAATGTTTCAACATTCCTTGCTTTTTTTTTTTTTTTTTAAGTTTATTTTGAGGGAGCGAGAGAGAGCAGAGGAGGGGCAGAGAGAGGAGAGAAAGGGACAATTCCAAGCAGGCTCTGCAGTGTCAGTGCAGAGCCTGATGCAGGGCTTGATCTAATGAACCACGAGATGATGGCCTGAGCCAAGGTCAAGAGTTGGATGCTTAACCACCTGCGCCCTCCAGGCGCCCCTCAACATTCTTTGGTGTGATCAGTCCTTCCTGTAACAGAAATGCTTATCTTCCCATTCTTACTTGTGAATCTGAGTTCACTTTCCTTCACCGGATCCTGTTCTGTCACTGATTACCAGAGTTCTGACCCAGGGAAGTTGCTAGTGATGCATTTGTGGCTAGATTTCTGCCTTCTCTATACCCCCATTTTACCTTCAGCCCTAGGGAGCTGGGCTTGACCATATTTAAACCTCAGAGACTCTCTTAATCCACCTTATCTGAAGCCTAGACCTTGCTTTCTCCCTAAAACCTCAGCTAGGTCCACTGAAACACCTCACAGGAGTGGCTGACCAGAGCACCCCCAGGCCTGTAATGATGTGTATTGGAGAAAACCTGGAGGAGGGGAGGAGCAGAAGGAGAAGTGAATTCCTCATTGTTCTTCATCTTCTGGAGCAGAGCACAGAAATTTAAGAGTACTGAGTGGCAGGCTCTGGGCTAGGAGCCTAGACAAGGGCACGTAGGAGTTCGTAGATAAATTATTGAGGGAAGAATCAGCCCTTCCCTCAGTGTGATCAGGAGCTGGGATCCAAGCCGTTAGGGTTCCAGCTGTATATTGTGGTAAGATATACTCCAGCCTTGTTCCCTCCCCATAGCATTCTTCGCAGGTGTCTACAGAAGGCCAGACACCTTTCTATAAAGCCTGTCTGCGTTCTTAACCTAGTTCACCTTGATCTCTCACACACTGGGGATGCCATAGATAGATACAGTAGTCCTATCAAAGGTGGTCAATGGGGCACCATTTTGTGGGACTTCTTCTTTAGATTTCGTCACAGATGCATTCAAGAGAATTGCTCCCTGACGGTAGAGGTGGAGGGGCTACGATGAATGATTTTTAGATATGTTGATATGACAGACTGGTGGCTCATGAAATAACATGCTTTTTACAACCTGCACACTGTTTAATTTAAAAAAAAAAAAAGCTGCTAACATTTCACATGGGGAATCTTTTTAAAAAACCCAAATTTCTGGCTTCTTTAAAAAAATTAAAAGATTTCGCCTCATTGAGCCTATATTCCTTCACAGCAACAGTTGGATGGTCATTGTGGTCTGCCCTCTTTACGTAGGCTGGTGTCTACTTCTCCTTGGCCTATTGGTCACTTGTGTGACCTTATCTCTCTGGCTTCTGGTATCCTTTGAGCCTACAGATTTTGTTTTATTTTTTTATTTATTTTTTCAACGTTTATTTATTTTTGGGACAGAGAGAGACAGAGCATGAACGGGGGAGGGGCAGAGAGAGAGGGAGACACAGAATCGGAAACAGGCTCCAGGCTCTGAGCCATCAGCCCAGAGCCTGACGCGGGGCTCGAACTCACGGACCGCGAGATCGTGACCTGGCTGAAGTCGGATGCTTAACCGACTGCGCCACCCAGGCGCCCCCAGATTTTGTTTTAAAATCCACCGAGTACTTACATAGAACTCCTTATAGGCAAAGAGGATACCAAGAGAAGTGTTTTCATATTCCCAGTGGTATTGTTAGATTATTTATTATTGTATGTATAGCTGCTGACATATTGCCCTTACCATGTCTACCAAAACAGTACAGAAAATAGATTAACAGTCATAAGAGTATTGTTTCTAAGATTTTTTTTTTTTTTTAGTATTCACTGTGGGCATGGAAGGTTGCTAGATGTGTTAATGTAAGTTTGTGGTAGAAAAAAACTTCTGTTTCAATATGAATGGAGTTCCTTATCTCAGAATCTTTGCTCCTGGGAGCCAAGGCAGGGCCAGTGTGGACATAGTCTGTTGCTTCTGTCTGTACTTGAAACGTTTTACACAATTCTGATTCCAACTAGAGTCCTTATGGAAAAATTTCATTGTATAAGAATGATGAACAGAGTGCCCCGAAGGAAGAGTGTCTGTCTGGAAGAGACACCAAGGAACGTATAGTAACCTGGTTAAGAATAAACAAACCCTTTAAGGGTTCATGAGTTGTATCATAAGGGACAACGGGAAGAAGCAGTGGAATGGAGGAGGCCTCCAAAGCCCTGGATCACACTCACCTCAGATTCAGAAGCTTCTCACTTTGGGTTGTTCTTTACACCTTCCTAGAATTGTTTACATCTGGGTGAGAGTAGGGGCTAATGAAGATGCATGCCAGAGACAAAAGCAAAAGTGGTTATGTTTCTGTTGCTTTGCTGTAAATCTGCAAAGGTTTCATGTGAGATCTTGATGCTTTATTTTTATTTTTACTCCTATATTCAGACAAGGTGTTAAAAGCAGATGCTACAGAGTAAGCATGTGAACTATTCTACATTAGAAGTATTGTAATTCTGGAAGATGAATGTAAGAGAGTTGAAGTGGTTAGTTTCTCTGGAGAGAATCAAGAGTAGGGGGTTTGTGGTGCAGTGTTTGAGGGAGGGAGAATATGGGGGAAGGAAAGGTTGGGAGAGAAGAGGAACAGGAGGAGAGGGGAGGGCAGGAAGGGAGAGAATGGGTGTGTGTGTGTGTGTGTGTGTGTGTGTGTGTGTGTGTGTGTGTGTGTTTGAGTGTGAAGGATTTCAGAGAAGAATTCAGACTGAATTGGAAATAACTCCTGTTGCCTGTGAGTTGTAGCTGAGTATAGTTGAAATGCCAAAAGCCTTCTCCTGTCTCCTTTTCTACACATCTGCTGTCCTGGCTGCTTCTGACATTTCCATTTGTTCTTTTCTTTTCTTTTTTCTTTTTTAAATTTTTTTAGTGTTTCACAGAATTTCGAGGTAGAGTTAATTGATCAGATCAGTAAGAATCACTCAAAAGATGGGCCAAATAACAGTTTCGTTGACTTTGTGAAACTGTTTATCTAAATTTGAAGTAGCGTCTAACAGGCAAGCAGGGCAGAGCTGCTGACAGATTGTAGAGCATTCATTTCCAAGGCTATCTGTTTATTTCAGAGAAGTCTGCAAACACTGCACAGAAGTACCCATTTCCTTTTTGTTTGCAACTTCTACCAAACCGTTAAGTTGCACTGTGTTTTAGAATCACTTGTCATTCATGATGATCTCAAAGGGATAGAAGTTGAGCTCTTAAATATGCAGACTTTATAAAATAGTTTTATAGGATTATATTCTTGCAAAACATCCCCCCCCCCATTTGAAGATATAAAAATGTACTGATGAGCTTATTTGGTTAGTTACAAAACGATCTAAAATAATGACAACACATGAATGATAAATAGTGTAATACAATGTGTCACCATGGTCCTTGTATTTTATACTAAATGTTAAGGGGGCTCGAGACTTGGTTAGAATGTTTAAAAGCTGATGTTTAATTGAGATCGTTGTTCATCTAAATGTGGTTGCTTAAAGGGAAATAATAATGAAACAGAGGAAACCTTCTAGGTGCTAGATCATCTTTTTTTTTTTTTTTTTTTTTTTTTTTTTTGTGCTACATCATCTTAATGGAACCTGAAGCCTGAGAGGTGAATCATCTAATGTTCTGGTCAAAGGAATGCTTTTGAAACCCTATAACTGATATAGAAATCATCATGGTTATGAGCCCATATTCTATTATAAGGACACATTTTCTTTTTTCTTTTTTTAATGTTTATTTTTTGAGAGAGAGAGAGAGACAGAGCATGAGCAGGGCAGGGGCGGAGAGAGAGACACACACACAGAATCTGAAGCAGGCTCCAGTTTCTGAACCGTCAGCTTAGAGCCTGACACGGGGCTCGAACCCACTGACCGTGAGATCATGACCTGAGCTGAAGTCAGACATTTAACCGACTGAGCCACCCAGGCACCCCAATAAGGACCCATTTTCTAAACCAGCTTCTGGTGTAATGATGTAATCTCATTAACCCATGCATCCTCTATTGTCACACTGTAAATATTCTTCTATTTATTTATTTTAGAGAGAGAGCATGAGGTTGGGGGGAGAGGGGCACAGGGAGAGAGTGAATTTTTAAGTTTATTTATTTGAGAAGGACAGAGACAGCATGAGTGGGGGAAGGACAGAGAGAGAAGGAGAGAGAGAATCCCAAGCAGGCTCTGTGTGCCCCCCCCCCCTCATGTGGGGCTCGAACTCATAAAACAGTGAGATCATGACCTGAGCTGAAACCAAGAGTCAGATGCTTAACTGACTGAGCCACCCAGGCACCCTAAGAGAGAGAGAATCTTAAGTAGGCTCCATGCTCAGTGTGAAGCCTGATGAGGGGCTTGATCCCATGACCCTGGGTGGAAATCAAGAGTGGATGCTCAACCGACTGTGCCACCCACATGCCCCAAATATTACTAAATGAATGACAAGAACAATAAGTGATTTATTTAGATGCTAAGGTTCTGGTTCAGTGGGATGGTCGTTAATAATTCAGAGAAATTTACAATTTAAACTGTGTTAGTGGATGCCCAAAACTCTGACTTATGTAACCAAAAATTTTGTATGATTAAGAAGACAAGGGGTGCTTGGGTGGCTCAGTTGTTAAGCATCTGGTCAGCTCAGGTCATCATCTCACGGTTTGTGAGTTCAAGTCCCACGTTGGGTGAGCCCAAGCCTCACTTCCGGTGATCAGTAGCCCCACATTGGGTGAACCCTGCTTCCTTCTCTCTCTCTCTCTCTCTTTCTGCCCCTTGTGGGATTTTCTCTCTCTGCACCTCACTCACTTGTGCCCTTGCTCACTCGCTCTCTCAAAAAAAAACAACCCAATTTAAAAGCCCTGTGAAAGCCTGATTTTTCTGAAAGGAGTCCTAATCAGAGAAGGAAAGGAGACTTTGAGGAAGCCACGCTATATACTTCCCCTTTCCCACGTGGTATTTTTTTTTTAATTTTGTTAAAAAAATTGTTTTTTTAATGTTTATTTATTTATTTATTTTAATTTTTTTTTTCAACGTTTATTTATTTTTGGGACATAGAGAGACAGAGCATGAACGGGGGAGGGGCAGAGAGAGAGGGAGACACAGAATCGGAAACAGGCTCCAGGCTCTGAGCCATCAGCCCAGAGCCTGACGCGGGGCTCGAACTCCCGGACCGCGAGATCGTGACCTGGCTGAAGTCGGACGCTCAACCGACTGCGCCACCCAGGCGCCCCTTTAATGTTTATTTAAAAAAAATTTTTTTTAATGTTTATTTTTATTTTTGACAGAGACAGAGACAGAGCATGAGCGGGGGAGGGGCAAAGAGAGAGGGAGACACAGAATCTGAAGCAGGCTCCAGGCTCTGAGCTGTCAGCACCGAGCCCGACGCGGGGCTCGAACTCACAGACTGTGAGATCGACCTGAGCCGAAGTCGGACGCTCAACCAACTGAGCCACCCAGGCGCCCCAATGTTTATTTATTTTTGAGAGGGACAGAGACAGAATGCAAGTGGGTTAGGGGCAGAGAGAGAGGGAGGCACAGAATTGGATGTGGGTCTGGTACTCACGAGCCATGAGATCATGACCTGAGCCGAAGTGGGACACTCAACCCACTGAGCCACCCAGATGCTCCTCCCACCTGGTATTTTTATTTGGGTGCAATCAGATGAATATCATCATCAAAGCAAGTCCGGAAAGAATGGGGTAAGACTATAGGCAATGAGAGGAAGTCGTCAGTCATTGTGCCTAATAGAATACATGTGGAGGGGAGGCAGTGCCTGTTTTGCTCAGCCTGCTTTGTTTGTAATAGTGCTTTTACGATTGATGTCAAATCACAGAACTTTTCGAATGCTGGTTTCTGGAGCTTCCTTCTCCCGGTGCGCTCCTCTCGAGAACTTCTGCTCACTCAGCGGTTGTGGAGTACCCGAGAGCAGAGGTCAGTAAAACTACTGCTCAAGGGCCCCACCAGGCCTCCCACCTGGTTTTGTAAGGCCCTGGAATTAAGGAATGGTTTTTACATTTTAAGTGGTTGGAAAAAACTCAAAAGAGGAAGAATATTCAGTAACATGTTAAAATCGTATAAAATCCAAATTTCAGTGTTGACAACCACTTTTTTTTATTGGCACATAGCCACATTCATGCATTTACATACTGTCTGTGCCTGCTTTTGTGCTACCACCGTGGAGATGAGTACGCTCGCAGTAGAGACTGAATGGTTGGTGAAGCCTAAAATACTAACCACCTGGCACTGCACAGAAAAGGTGTGCCAGCTCCTACCCTTAAAGCATGGGGACTCAGGAAGAACACCTTGAGGTTCTTTCTCAAAATCTGGGCACCAATGATATAAAGTCACTTGTGGCAGTTGTCAAAATGCAGATTTCCCTGTCTTGATGTCATACTTTGTACTAATCAGAAATCCACAGAGCCATGCAGACAATGGAGTTTACATTTTTTTAATGTTTGTTTTTAAGAGAGAGAGTGGGGGCAGGTGCAGAGAGAGAGGGCGACACAGAATCCAAAGCAGGCCCTGAGTTGTCAGCACAGAGCCCCGTGCAGGGCTCGAAGTCATGAACTGTGAGAGCATGACATGAGCTGAAGCTGGATACTCAACCGACTGAGCCACCCAGGCGCCCCTGGAAAATACGTTTTTTTCTTTTTCTAATAGATATATAATGTAATATTTTATTATTTTAATTTGCATTTCACCAAAATTGTATAACATTGAACATCTTTTCATATGCTATTTGCCACATTTATGTTGTCTTTGGTAAGGTATCTGGTTCAAATCTTTTGCTTATTTTTATTTTTATTTTTTAATTTTTATTTTTTTTCAATATATGAAATTTATTGTCAAATTGGTTTCCATACAACACCCAGTGCTCATCCCAAAAGGTGCCCTCCTCAATACCCATCACCCACCCTCCCCTCCCTCCCACCCCCCATCAACCCTCAGTTTGTTCTCAGTTTTTAAGAGTCTCTTATGCTTTGGTGCTCTCTCACTCTAAGCTCTTTTTTTTTTTTTTTTCCTTCCCCTCCCCCATGGGTTTCTGTTAAGTTTCTCAGGATCCACATAAGAGTGAAAACATGGTATCTGTCTTTCTCTGTATGGCTTATTTCACTTAGCATCACACTCTCCAGTTCCATCCACGTTGCTACAAAGGGCCATATTTCGTTCTTTCTCATTGCCACGTAGTACTCCATTGTGTATATAAACCACAATTTCTTTATCCGTTCATCAGTTGATGGACATTTAGGCTCTTTCCACAATTTGGCTATTGTTGAGAGTGCTGCTGTAAACATTGGGGTACAAGTGCCCCTATGCATCAGTGGAAAATACATTTTTAACTTGTGTTCTGAGTGGTTTTTCCGAGCACTTTGGAATCAGAATGATTGCTTTGTATGGGGAAATGAAAGTGGGTTTCTGGATGCCTAGAACTGATTTAGTCTAGGCAGACCTTCTGGTTCTATCTGAAATGTCATTTATGGATTGAGATAGGCTGGAGGGTTCTCTCCGAATTCTACATTATTCTGTGTTTCCTCACTTGCAGAGCTCTTAGGAATTTTGCTATTGAAATAAGATCGTTTGTCTTATGGTACAAAATGATGGTCTCTAAGGGGACTGTGCATACGCAAAGTCCATAATCTTACTTCCAGGAAGAAAATATTAGAATAATTTGCTCTGTAACTTATTTTTTTAATTTTTTAAAAAATATTTGTTTATTTTTGAGAGAGAGAGATACAGAGCATGAGCAGGGAAAGGGCAGAGAGAGAGAGAGATAGACACAGAATCCGAAGCAGGCTCCAGGCTTTGAGCTGTCAGCACAGAGCCCGATGTGGTGCTTGAACCACAAACTGTGAGATCATGACCTGAGCCGAAGTCAAATGCTCAACCGACAGAACCACCCAGGCACCCCTGTAACTTACTTTTTATGTGAATGAAATACATAAAGCTTAAAAATTAAAAAGTTTCTGATAGAAACATAGTGTTTTCAAGTTACACCCATTGCCACTCTCATTCCTTTTCTCCAGGGGCTGTTTCCTTTGCCATTTACTTCCTTATCTCTGAATGGTGAGCCCAGACTGCTCTTTCTGTTTTTCAGCTGTAGACATTATCTGTTGACTTCTACTATGAAAGACAAGAATTTCGCATTCTGCCTACTCATGCTCTTGCCTTCCTTCCATTGTCCCAGTATGATTATATGTAAATGTTTTGTGTGATAGTCACTGTTTAGATTATTATGGCAGTGGATTGTTTTCTAGATCTGCTGCCTGCCCTTCATCTTATCTTGGAATTGCCTTTGCCTCTTTTTGTTGCTATATCTTAGACCTTCCTTTTTCTGACTTTTGTCTCTCATTTTGGTGGGTCCCCTTCTCCAATTGCTTCCTGATGGAAGGCACAGGGGCGAAAAGCTTTTCAGGAACTTGCATGTCTGAAAATGCCTTGAGTGATAGTTTTGATGAGTATACTACTGTGGTTAAGAAATATATGTGTGTGTGTGTGTGTGTGTGTGTGTGTGTGTGTATATATATATATATTTTTTTTTTTTTTTTTTTTTTCCTCATTAAGGAATTGTTTCATCCACTTGTAACTTCCTGAATTCCTATCAAGAAAGCTAATGCCATGTTGATTTCTCACCCTTTGTTTTTCTTCTGGAAACTTTTATAAATGTTCCTTTTCCCTCCAGGGATCTGAGATTTCAGGATGATATGCCTTATTGTAGACACTCCTTCAGTTTTGAAGACTTTTTTTCTTGTATCATTTTTGTTTTAGTTCTGTCTCTTTATTTTCTGTTTTTGGAACTCTTATTCATTAGATATGGGAACTTCTATATTATTTTAATTTTCTATTTTTTCCCCCTTTTTTCCATCTCTTTATTTTTTAATTCTACTTTCTGGTGTATTTTGTCACCTTTTTCTTATAGTCCTGTATGGAACTATTTTTTGGCTAACATTTTTGTCTCCAAGATATCTTTCTTTCTCACTTAATATTCTTTGCTTATAGCATACTATTCTTGTTTCATGGATGTAATGTATTCCCTTAAACTCTGATTACTGTTTCATTTTTTTTTTTTTTTTTTTTTTTTTTTTTTTTTGTGAGAGAGAGAGAGAGGGCACACAAGTAGGGGAGGGGCAGAGGGGGGGCGCTGAGTATCTGAAGCAGGCTGTGTGCTGAGAGCAGATAGTGTGATGTGGGGCTTGAACTCATGAACCTGTGAGATCATGACTTGAGCTGAAGTTGGACACTTCAGTGACTGAGCCACCTAGGTGTCCCCCTCCCCACTCCTTGTATGGAATTTATTTTTTTCATTTTTTAAATGTTTATTTATTTTGGGGAGAGAGAGAGACAGAGCGTGAGCAGGGGAAGGGCAGAGAGAGAGGGAGACACAGAATCTGAAGCAGGCTCCAGGCTCTGAGCTGTCAGCACAGACCCTGATGTGGGGCTCGAACTCACGGAATGTGATATCATGACCTGAGCCCAAGTTGGACGCTTAACCGACTGAGCCACCCAGGTGCCCCTGGAACTGTATTTTAGTTAACCTTTTAATCTCCAAGATATTTTTTTCTGTTTATATTCTTTGATTATAACTTATTATTTTTGTTTCAAGGGTATGATACATTCCCTTAAACTCTGATTACTGTTTACCTTTTGTTGTTGTTTGCCTTTTATTTATTTATATTTTAACCTGTGTTGTGTTCGTTCTGAGTGCCTTGTTTTTCTGTTAGGTTTGATCTCTGTTTTTCTTGTCTGAGATCTTTCTGAAATTTCTGATGGTTTTCATTCTTTGTTTATAGTCAGGAATGAGATACTAACAAGCTTAATGAAATTTCTGTGTGTATGATTGAGGTTTAATCAATCTGCTGGTGAGCTTCATAATGGGATAATAAGGCAATGGGCAGGTTTTTTTCACTCTGGAATTGCCAAACAGTGTACCTATTCCATTTTTTTTTCTTTAAAGCTTATTTATTTTTATTTTGAGAGAGAGCAAGTGAGGGAGAGGCAGAGAGAGGGAGAGAGAGAGTCCTAAGCAGGCTCCCCCCTGTGAGTGCAGAGCAAGATGGGGGCTCAATCCCAGGGAACTGTGAGATCATGACCTGAGCACAGATGAAGAATCAGATGCTCAACCGACTGAACCATCCAGGCACCCCTCCTGTACCTTTTCTTCGAGCAGTTCTGTTTCTTCACAGGAACCTCCAATTTCATGCATGGTTGGATCTTGATGTCTAGTATTCCAGTAGCTGAGTAAAGTCAGGGGTATGGAGGTCTCCCCTTTTTGTATGTAGAATTTAACTTAATCATCCCCAGTACAGTGCCTCACCCAACCACACAATACTTTCTAGAAAGTAATTTCTTTTGCTAGAATGAGTAGCTTGGGATGAGGCACGAGGGGAGTCATTTAGCTACATGGAGTGGCAATGTTTATTGTGTGGTATAGCACTCTTTATTTTTTCTAAATGATCTTATTAAAAGTTGACATTAACATAGGTCTTGTACAGTGGCAAAAAACTATACATGTGTATAATTTATAATTTTTCAAGTTGTGAAGGTATGCTTAAAGACAGTTACTAATGGTGGTATTAGACAAAACACATATAGAAACTACTCATTTTAAGGATATATAGTGAAAGTTTTGAAAAATATTTGTGGATAAAGATAGAAATTAAATCAGAAGTACTAAAAATTTTGCTAGAGCAAAACATAACAAAGTACAGTTATATGGCTTTGTTTGCACACAAAAACAAATGTGTGGGATTAATCACACGAATTTCTAAAAGTGTCATTGGCTGGAAACTTCAAGAATCATATTCAGCCCCAATTTATGGGAGAATTTTCTTACACTTAGAGCTATTCAAATATGAAATATGCTGCTTTGAGATTTTATTTTTTACTTTAATAATTTGCTTTTTGCCTTTTTGCTTTCATCATGCATTATGTCCAATCTCCAGGGATAGTGTACGTGAGGTTTCTCTTTGGGGTGATTTATTAGTCTAGAAAAGTTCTCAAGTCCTTCCTAAGTCTAATATTCTATGATTTAAACTCAGATCTAAAGTTATAAAATACTGGAGTCAGTTTGGAATAAACAAACAGAATTCAGAGTAACAGTTATATGTTTAGTGTATTTTGTGGTTATAACTTCATCTTTACTGTTTATAGCTGCAAGTGTATCTGACCCACGTGACTTACAGAAGGTGTTCCTTAGTGGAGCTTACCCAGAGCCCCTTGACACTTTCACAGCAAAGGCTTGTGTTGGTGGAAAAGGCATCCGTCCATTTCACTGGGCTCTTTTTCATGTGGAACGAAAGTAATTAGATGTCTGGCTTTAGTAGTATAGTATTAACTCTTATCTGGAGGACACCTAAGGTTTATATAATACCCAGGCATCAGTCAATTAGACCAAGAAAAAACAAGTCAATTTTATGAGTCTACAAGAGTCAGGCATTTGATTATCCTGAGAAAACAGGGGTCTGGCTCCTTTCACTGAAGCTTTCCTTCTGCAATCGATTAACTGCTGACTCTTGTTCTATTGACCCTCACTAATTTTGTGGCATGGGCTGTCATTCCTTATCTGGAGCGCAAGGGAGACTCCTCTGTAAATATCAACAGCTGATGAGGTTAAGGGGGGCTTCTTCTATTCTGCAGCCAGGGTTCACGATCTGTGTTGATGTGGAGGACCGGGTCTGGAGCTTGCTGCCTAGTCCATTTTCCAAGACCAAATTACAAGTTATAGCTCTCTTTTCTACACCCAACAAATTGTTGGATGGCCAACACCAGTATAGGTTATTTACAAATTAAGATTTGATTTCGTCTTGACTTTGTTCTTTCATTTTTTATATCATATTCTCACCGATGTAAAATCCTGCCTTTATGTGAAAATGGAATTTAGTGACTTGATAAATAAATTACTCTTGCCAGCTAAGGATTAGCTGGTGCTGTTTCATTCTCCGCTCTATTTCTTTATATCAAAAAATTTAGTGGCTTGTTTGGTGGTTTGCAATCCCTCAATTAGTATAAACAATTAGTACATTCACAGAAAATATGCTGCTGGTTTTTTGTTACTTGTTGGCTATCACTCAGATCCCTATATCCATTCCTCAGATCATCTAAAAATTTGTTGGGTTAAGTCATATCTTATTCCTATTGATAACTTTAAGAAAATATTTCTAAGATCTAGCTGAATTATATGGTAAGACACAGAATGATGAATCCTTTGGAATGAACTAGTTGCCGAAAAAGGTGTCCAAAGAGGGATGTGTTCCAATACTGCAGCATACTGCTCCCCACCTGGATACTTTACCTCTAAGGTCAAGCTGAAATATGACATTTATAAACCAGGATGCGTTTAGATCCAAATACATGGACATTCTAGAAGGGCAGAGTGGTGTAAGCTTAAGAGCATACTCACTTCTATCCTTAATTTTCCACATCATGTCTGTAAAATGGAGATACTGAGAATTTATGTAGTCCTTATCAGAGTCTGAAGAACTTTAATTCTGCTTTTCTCTTGCTTGCCCTTGTATTGGAGAAAATCATGTGCAGGTTCCTGAACATCCTCTTTTGTTTCTCATCTGTACACCATCGTTTCCTCCAGCCTGTAGAATCTTTTTCTTCATAGTCTGCCTGGTCGTGTTTTTTAAGGCAGAGTTCATGTGAAATTTCTGACTAACCAAAGTAGAGTAGAGAATCCCTTCCTTTGTGCCTCCACCTATCAAATATTACAGCCATTGTCACACTGTATAGGTTTTGTGTTTGTTTTGTTTTTGTTTTTGTTTTTTTCAATTAACACATGAATCTCTCCTTTAGGGCCATAGGATACTACTCTAAGTGCTCAGTAAATGTTGAAGGAATGCTGTTTTTTATGCCTAGAATGTGCTGGATCAGTTGTCAGTTGCTGTGTAACACATTCCCTAGATTGATGGATGAAGGCAACACTGATTTATCTGCACGGTTTTTCTGTTGGTCTTACTTATGTTTTACCTGTGACTGTGGTCGTTTGGCAACTTGACTGGGGTTAGGGGCTCCACTATTGCCTTACGCATGTGTCTGGGGCCTTAGTTGGATTAGTTGGGATGACTGATCTTCTCTCTCTTTGTGATCTTTTTTTTTTTTTTTTAAGTTTATTTATTTAGAGAGTGTGTACACAAACAGGGGAGGGGCAGAGGGAGAGGGAGACAGAATCGTAATCAGGCTCTGTGCTGTCACTGCAGAGCCTGATGTGGGGCTTGAACTTATGAACCACAAGATCATGACCTGAGTGGAGATTAAGAGGATGCTTAACTGACTGAGCCACCTAGGCGCCCCTCTGTTTGTGATGTTTCATTTGAACTTCTTGTGTGAGGGTGGGCAAGTCCTAATGGGCAGGTGCCTGGAGAGCCTCCCCGGTGTCCTATTTGCTGATATTCCCTTGGCCCAAGCAGGTCACATGGCCCAGCTCAGAGTCAGCATAGGAAAGGACTGTACAGGGTCTGCATACCATGATGTGTGGTGTGTTGGGGGCCACTAATGTAACAGTCTTGCATGTGCACTTATCGTTATTGTCTAACTGTTGAAGAACTTTTGTTCAAAGCTTTTGATCACTTTTCTCCTCTAAAAAGCCTTCCATGTCCTCTCCAGGGCTTTTCTTACATTTTCTTATTATACATGGGGTTGTCTTCAGTTATTTCCCCTGGGAGCAGCAGTGAGGTGCTCCTCTAGAACTTAGCGAGACTATATTCATTTATACTTCACCTTGTTACCAAAAACATGTGAGGCATCAACTTGGAAATAGAGGACATGGGGTCACCTAGGAAACTTTGTGTGACATATAAGATTTAATGCATATTGTCTCCCAGGTCAAGTCAGTCTTACTGAAGGTATTAATATAGCCAAAAGAAATATATTGTTTTTTAAATTTCAATTTTGAAAAGATAAAAACAAAAAACCCCAATACCCTGTGCTGTGGAATTGAAATTGCAATTGTTTTGTGAAGCAGTTTGGAGGTCTGTGCTGAGACCTTAAGAATTTCATGTTCAAGTCCAATGATTCCACTTGCTGAAAATCATTCTAAAGGAATAATCAGAGGTAATTTTGTGCAAAGATGTTTACTGATGCATTATTTATGCAGAGAAAAGGGAAACATCCAAATTGGGTAATGATGAAATTATGGAGCAGTTGTGTAATGGAATATTAGGCAACCAGTAACAAGGGTCTGCAGGAAGAAATTGTTATGATTGGGAAATTGGTCCCAATGTAAAATGCAAGTGATTCAAAGGTATATGAGGATTGATTCAATTCTGTTAAAACCGTGTGTGTGTGTGTGTGTGTGTGTGTGTGTGTGTGTGTGTGTGTTTTCACTGATCAACAAATGTTTTAAACACACTGTGCTTGGTACTGGGGCCCTGTTGGAAAGAAGAAAAGACATGTTCACTTCCTTCACTGTGCTTCCAGATTAGTGGGGAAAGTTGATGCTGATTGGTGCTGATGCTGATGGGGAATAGCCAGATTCACACTGCAAAAGGACCAAGAAGAAGACAGAGCAAGTAAGAAAGTTTATTGGTTTGAAAAAACCGAGTGAGTTTTGAAGGGAATAAATTTTTGGGGGGTGGGAGAGAATTGTAGGGGTGAGACACTGAGACAATCAATCAAATGAGGTAAGAGGGTTTTTAAGAATTTCTGCTAAATATGCTCCTATTTCGTTTTTTCCTTTTTTAGCAGAAGACTATTGGAAATACTTAAGTTACTTGTCAATTATTTTAGATGCTGACCTGAGATATCTTGGGGTATGACACCATGCTGACATGAAACATTCCAGAGCCCTTAGCTTACCACGGTACATATGTAAATATATGTAGATGGGTGTATGTGTGCAAATATATACATACATGTATCATCTGTCTGTCTATGCAAATGTTATTAGGATGGAGGGGTGGAAATGCTTCCCCAAATCTAGGAGATCACAGGTAATTTTAGTTTTGTTCTTACTGTATCTGTAGTCAGAGAAATATGTTCCATATAAAAGTTATATACATAAAAGTCACGTATATTTAAACTTTAAAAAGAGTTGGTAAGGAAGTAGGTTGGTCAGCAGGAAAAGCATGCCATTGCCTTAGCTGGGGGGAGGGTGACTATTGTGTTAACCCTCCAGGTATTCTCAGCAGGTCTCACCAGTGTGCACATGGATTCCTTGTGCCGCCATAGCCTGAAGTCATCAAATGTGTTACATTTGCATATTTTCTTTAGCTTTCACTCTACTTACCTAAACATTCTTTTTAAATTTTTTTTTTCAACGTTTATTTATTTTTGGGACAGAGAGAGACAGAGCACGAACGGAGGAGGGGCAGAGAGAGAGGGAGACACAGAATCGGAAACAGGCTCCAGGCTCTGAGCCATCAGCCCAGAGCCTGACGCGGGGCTCGAACTCACGGACCGCGAGATCGTGACCTGGCTGAAGTCGGGCGCTTAACTGACTGCGCCACCCAGGCGCCCCTACTTATCTAAACATTCTTACGGGGTGCCTGGGTGGCTCAGTCGGTTGAGCGTCCGACTTTGGCCCAGGTGTTGATCTCATGGCTCATGGGTTCAAGCCCCACATCGGGCTGCCAGCACTGAGCCTGGAGCCTGCTTCGGATTCTGTGTCTGCGTCTCTCTCTCCCCCTCCCCTGCTCACATTCTTTCTCTGTATCTCTTTCAAAAACAAATAAATCATTAAAAAAATATACACACTCTTCTGAATACAATCGAGGTTGAGAATGTGTATGTAGAGCTGTCTTCAGAAGCAGAGTAAGGTGGCTCTTCACCTCCTCAAGCCCTCTGTCCATGATACTCAAGACAATGCAAGTTTCACTGTAAACTTGTTAATTAGAATTCCCGGTTAAGCTCAGTTAATAAAACTTAATGTCCCAGAGACAGATTCATGGTCAGTGTGCTGACAAAATCAGATATCTGAGCTTCCCAGGGAGCACGGCAAGCCTTGTACCTGGAGATTTACCAAAGTAGAATCTTCTTGAGAAGCTTCTTGGCACTTAGCCATGTGACCTGTTCTGTTAACACTTGTACCTAAATATGTTCATTCTCCTTAATATTCTACACTCTTCAGTTAAACTTTATAAAGCTTTGTCTATTTTCTTGTTTTCCTTACCAGAGGGAGAAACTTTTGAGGGCAGATAGTCCTTTTCTACTTTTTTTTTTGTGTGTGTGCATGTGTATTTAGTACCTCACACAGTGCCTGACAAAAAAATATTTAGTTAATATTTACTGAATGAAAACAAATACACCAATTGACAGACATACTTAACCATATATACATAGGCAAATATAGCTAGGTTTTGGAACATCCACTCTTTTGGATTATTTATACCTTACTTTACATACATTAGCCTAATAATCCCATAACTGCATTTGTAAACTATTACTCTGTTTTCTTCCCATGTCCTGTGTAGTTCTCTATGTGAACTGTGTTGCCGTGTTATTAGAGGTGGGTGGTATTTAAGGATGTGTTAGGCCATAAAAGTTCTGACAAGGCCTCCCTTGTAAGAAATGACAGGGCTTGGGGGGAAGTAATCCACTGCGGCTCAGGTAAGAAATCAGTCTGTGAACAAAGCTTAAGTCTGTTCCAATGACATTTTGTTGTTGTTGTTTTAAAAGTCTGCCCTTCCATGCAAAAATCTGCAGAATGAATTTGTTGAGGGCTCAAGGATGAGGAGAGCATTGGCATTTTCTCTCCTCCATAAAACAAATGGAAACAGACGGTGAAGAAAGGTAAATACCTGTGACCTCCTCTCAATAGGCCTCTGGTGAAGTCATTTGTAATGAAATGAGGCCTGCAGTGAAGGCTCCTCCGGGAAGCCCCCTCATGTCTCCCCTCCTCCCAGGGGATTCCGTTTTCCCTCTCAGGAACTCTTACAGCTAATAAGCTTAGATATGAACAATGGCTTCCACACATATTGTGCACATTTCTCAAATTTTGTTCGCACAAAACTGCTGAATGGCACACTTCCTCAGCTCTAGCTACTGTCCGTACCTCTGGGGAGTGTGGGCAGAGTGGCGAGGTCAGCCCCACAATGAGGAAGTTTTCTTGGTTTCAGTAGGCACTTTATGCCCATTTGGAGAGTTTACTTCAAAGGCTTTTTCCATTTCAGGGCATATGAGCACGGCTGTGTTGGGTTGAGCCAAGGGGAGTTAGAGTAACCTTGCCAGTAGGTCCCAGGACTGGCTCTGAGGTTGACGTAGGGTGAAGTGAGTTTCAGGCTGACTCACCCTTTGCACTAGACCCATATCGGTGGGTAAGGACATTTGTGAAATGTGTTTATTATACTTGCAGGCAGTTTTTCTTTTTAATTTTTTTGGTTGGTTTTGGATTGGGGCCCTACTCACTTTTTAAACAATTTCCATACATTTGATACATTATTTCATGTTACATATGCTGAGTGTAATAATTATTTTTGAGAATGATCCCTAAGAATAATTTATGAATTATTCACCATTAAAATCCCACTGTTTTCAGTCATTGCAATTTTCTTTCTTTTTTTTTTTTGTTAAAGTTTATTTTTATTTATTTTGAGTGAGAGAAAGAGAGCAAGTGGGGAAGGGGTAGAGAGAGAGGGAGGCGGAATCCCAAGCAGGCTCCACACTGTCAGCACAGAGTCCAATGTGGGGCTTAAACTCACGAACCGTGAGATCACGACCCAAGCAGAAGTCAAGAGTTGGATGCTTAGCCGGCTCAGCCACCCACGCACCCCAGTCATTGCAATTTTCAGAGAAAGTTTTTATTGTAGAGGAAATGTTTCATATTTGATTTCAGTGAAGAAGAGTTAAGGAAATTTTAAGAGAACATTGAGGGAAATTCTAGTGAGAAAAAAATTAAGGAAAATTCAGTGGAAAAAAAATTCTGATTTCAGGGTTTTTAAAGAAGGCAATAAGAAATATTCCAGTGTGCTGTAGATTACAGCTGCAAAACCTGGGAGTCCTGTCTTCTTCAGGAAGAACTCATAATTCCTGAGGTTTAGCATAAGAAGAAAACATGATTTTGAGATATAAGTGAAAAGTATTAACTGATGTGCAATTATATTGGCTCCATGAATGTTCATTTCTATTACTAGCATCTCATTTATCTGAAATCATTACAGCCATTGATTTTAGTTGTTATCAACAGAAAACCAACACAGATGAGCTTAGCAAGAGGGGCATTCAATGCTTGTCAAAAGTGAGAGGTTTGAGTCCAGCTGTTTGAGGACAGGGCTTAAACGGTGTCACCAGGACTCTGTTTCTCTCCATCTCTCATTTCCTTCCTCTAGATTGTCTTCCCTCTGTGGTCAGCCCCCTTGCTGCAGCTTTAAGCCTCACTACCATCTGCCTCTTTTTCAGTGGATCCTGTAAAGCTTATGCCATTCACACTGATGGAAATGATTTGGATCACATGCCCACCTCTGAACCTTTACTGTGATGTAGGGAAATACTACACACTGGTTGACTGAGGCTGGATCATTGACTTCCACTGGGTCAGTGGAACCCTCAGGAGTCCAGTGGATAGAAAGACAGCAAGGGATAAGTTCTCAATTGAAAATCAAGGTCATAGGAAGGCATAATGGAAGCTGGAAAGGCAACGGTAAATGTCTACCCAAATGCATCATATTTAAAAGCATGTACTTTTCTTGTCCCCCTAGAAAGTTTATTAAAAAAGAAATAATATTTTGTAAAAGCCCTACCTGGGTTAATAAAACTTACTTTTTTCAGTACTTGATAGATTTTCCAGTTTCCATACGGATTTGCCTAAGGCTAATCATATTTAATATTCTTCACATATAAGCTTTTCTGAAAATGTTTATTAGGATGGAGTGGACTAAATAGGAAATGTGCTTTTTATATTCTGTCTCCTCCCCATCTCAGTCCTAGGAGTCTCAGTGAACCTCTCACAAATGGTGCTCCATTAGCAAGGGTGTCTTTTTGATGCAAGCCCACTAGAGGTGTGGTATGAACTCTTCTTGTCAGACAGGTGGTACTTTGCTGTCTGTGGAGAGGAATACCTGTATGAGCGTACCTATGTCAAGGCCAGATCTAAGCAGGTGAACTAGTATGAGAAGACCGCTACCTGATTCTGTCAGGAATCTCCAAGCTCTCACACCCACCTCTAGGCTTTAAAATTGAGGGACTGTCACGGATATGTCAGCTTGGTGGTTCTCCAATCTGTTCTCTCCAGAATCTTTTTGTGTCATATTATTTCTACAGTAAATCCCCTGTCCGTCTTTGTGTTTGTTGGGAGATACTTGAGGCCTCTTCATGTCTGAATTTACGTGAGGTATTAATCCTTTGCGCATTAGTTTTTCCCTCATGCAGCACCTTACTGGTGATGACTTAACCTCTCCCGAGTCCAATCATGAATGTGGTGGCAGTGTAATATTTGTTAACTCTATCAATGCGTAGGGATGCATTTGAGATATTAAACAATTTCACTTACTGGAAGGACGCCCATATAGGACACAGACAATACAGGTCGTGAGGCTTCATTCGAGGTCAGTATTCCTAGAATTATTTCATCCCATTCTGTCTTTTCCCAGTAACTTTGCCTCAGCCGTGAACTTCTGCTTTCTGTGTCCCCATGGACTTTGAAACAACTGGAGATCTTTTCCTCTGTACACATGACCCCAAGTTGTTAAGCTCTCTTAATTTTGTGGTATGTCTCTATTTCTGGTAACTGTCACTTCTGAGAACTGTCAGGGTACCTGCTTCTAAGAGACTTCTGGGCTTCCTTCCTAGTTTCTGTTTCTAAGCTGGGAAGACCTGAAATGCTGGCACGTAATTCAAACGCATGCATTTCATGCACTGACTTTGGAGCATTTCTTTTGGCTTCCTGGGCATCCCCCTGCCCTCCCTCTGATCTTCATAGGTTCTGAGTATGAAAGAAGGTGAGGAGAGATCACCTCTTTGCATTTTGCAAAAGGCAAATGTCTGCGTTTTAGATGGAAGGTCCTCAGATAAACCATTCTGATCATCGCAATGTCCTGCCTTATGAATGAACAAATGGTCTCCTTTCAGCTGCTCTGTTAAGCAGCATTTTTTCAAATGATGGAAGGAACTCACTGAATCAGTGCATGTTTATTTTGCTGTTGGCAAAGAGATGTGAAATAAAGCAGAAATAGACCGGCCTGGCCCTCGACTGAACGATGATGTGGATGAGGTTTGCCTAAGGGGCCCTCAGACCTCCCTTCCACTGCCGCTCTCCTGTTTCTGGGGCTCGTCCTCATTCTCTACCTGTCCTTGCCTCCAGATGTGCGGGGTCCTCCCTGCTCTGCCTGCCTAGGCCCGCTGGCCCTAGGTGGTGCACCTTGCCCTCGTCTGGCTCCCCCAAACAATCATCTAAACTAAACAAAGAAGATACCTGATCTTGCAGCCTGGATCCCCGTTAGCTGTCACTACTGAAAATGAGTACGTCTTCTGGAACCAAGCCTCATTAAGCTATTAATGCACTGTAATGCCTAATGTATTATTTCTCCCAAGAATGCTGACATTTTGATAAGAAATACTTAAGGACCGTTTACATTTAAGCCAAAGGAATGATCATCCTGAAGTGGAATTGCAGGCGTCGCTGGTCCAGTAGATATATCTCCCTTGGGGTAGACAGATCCTTTTTCTGGGCTTTCTCCACATCTCGCTCCTTCAGTAAGGTTTTGGGAAATCCTCCCTTCGAGCCAAGCTGGCAGGGGATTGATTTCTGGGTGTATTCCTGTCAGATCCACATCCAGGGTTTCAGCCTTGTTTGCAAACATCCCCATCAGTTCTTGGAAGGATCTTTCTCGGTTACACACGTACTCCAGATTCACCCCTCCTACCATTTCCACCCCATTTGCCCATTGACCACATTCCCTCTGCATCTTGGTGATTAGAACCC
This sequence comes from Leopardus geoffroyi, assembly GCF_018350155.1. NCBI lineage: Eukaryota > Metazoa > Chordata > Mammalia > Carnivora > Felidae > Leopardus > Leopardus geoffroyi. The sequence goes on along the minus strand of NC_059326.1, from coordinate 97,142,683 downwards.
TATTGCTTTCCATCTGGAATAACTCCAGAAATGCCCTATCTAGACTAGGAACTTACTTGGTGAATAGCAACACCTCCCTGGGGCTGCTGATCCTTTCCCCAGGTTTCCTAGTTGTGCTACCCAGTTCTCTCTAGCCCTGGCTCTGTGTCTTCCAGTATGCTGCGTTGCCCACCCTGCCCTGTAGATATTGTTGCAAAAAATGGAGTTACAATAGAGAGCATGGTAAGTGCATGTGGAGGACACAAAAAATTTTGTAGTAAGGAAGATTCATGATTTGAACCTTGGTTGCCTCCAAGAGAGCACTCATTCCACTCTATCGCCAATGTATACCTCCTTCCCGCCTCCACCCAGAGCCTTCATTTTTCTAAGATAAAACATTCTTTCCCCCCTAGGACAGGATTACCAGATTCTTCGTCATTCTGGCCATTTTGTTACAGGAAAATCCACTTTGTCAATGTCTCCCTGAAAATTTGGTGTCCAAAAAGGAACAAAATATAGGCAGCTTGAGAGTTCACCTAAGTGTTTTATCATCCAGCCCACATTTCTCCACCTTGTCCACAAAGATACCAGGGGAGACTTTATAAAAATGCCTTGCTGAAATCCTTGTGTGGATTGGCATGTCAAAAAGGAAATCAGGCTGTCTAACATAAAACACACACTAATACACAGGCACAGGTGAGACAACATTTATATATTACAACTTAAATGTGCACCCCCCCCCCCCCACCAAAACCAGTACTCTTCATTTTCCATAAGTGACCTCATCTTTTCCTCAATCCCTTATTCCATTTGGGAGCAAGAAAAATAAATCTAAAACCTGCCAGTTCTTAGTATCTTGGTAACTTTGTCTCTTCTGTTTTCTTTTTTTTTGTAAATATTTTTTAATGTTTGTTTATTTTTTTGAGAGAGAGAGAGAGAGAACACAAGCAGTGGAGGGGCAGAACGAGAGGGAGACACAGAATCCGAAGCAGGCTCCAGGCTCTGAGGTGTCTGCACAGAGCCCGACGTGGGGCTCGAACTCATGAGCTGTGAGATCATGACCTGAGCTGAAGTCAGACGCTTAACTGACTGAGCCACCCAGTTGCCCCTCTTGTGTTTTGAAATAGTCTCTCTTAAGTTAGCTCAGGGTCTTTGGGGTAAATATTCATTTCATTCAAGATTCAAAGTTAGGTTATTTCTCTCCTTTTGAATATTTGCCTCTTCACTTTCTGCTCCGAGGTGCCATGTACATATCAGCACAGGGCACAGGGTACCTTAAGGAAATCGGGATGGGATAGCCAGTCTTTGGGTCCCTGTGCTGTTTTTGGTGTCTTCTCAGGTCATTGTGGAGATATTCCCTAACTCTCTTGATCATCGAGTGTCCTGCTGGCTGGCTTCTGCTGGAGGAGTCTGGTGAATTCCCTGTCAAGGCTCAGTGTAAAACATCTACCTGCTATAAATTGTAGACCCCTTTCTCACCTTGGAAGGGTCCAAATAAAAAGTACAGGAGACAGAAAAGCTGGTGACTTTTCTGTCATCATCAGTGAGATGATGACTATGTGGGGCTGAGAATGGGCAGTGCACTTCAAGCTGTTGACTTGGCAAGAGGTGAAACAGCTACCATGGTTCCAGCTGCAGGAAGAGCTGTTGATAGAGGCAGCCCCGGCCATCCTGGTCCATTTCAGCTGGGAGTTTGGAGGGGTCACTTGTTTGTAAGCGTGAGTCTGCCAATCTATGATGTCAGTGTGGAAGTCTGTCTTTCCAGTCTTCAGTTTCCAAAATGTGAGAATCTCAGTACATGTACTCATGTGCAGGCTTAATTTCGTGAGAACAAACCAACTGCTCGAATCATGGAAGCTGGGGGTGGAGTGGACTGAGACAGAACTGGGTTTATTTCTGCCTACTCCCTGTTGACCTTGGGAAAGTTACTGAACTTTCTTGAACCTCAGTTTGATCATCTGTAGAACAGGGGTAATAAACGCCTCTATGATTAAAGGGAAACAGTGTCCATCAACAAATGGCAGCTATAATTGTAAATGATAACATCTTCTAAACATAAACATTATTTTTCTAACATTCTGAAGAGATTGCAGCTTGCTTCCTTTACCATTGGTTAGCTTCATTAAGTATGACATTTCCCCCCAGTACAGCCATTTTTCTTTGAGACAAATGCCTTTTTTTCCTTAGAGGGATGTGTTTCTCCCTCTTCCTGACAGAGCCCAGAAGATCCCTGTGAACATCCTTCCTTTCCCTCCCCTTGGGGATCCTGGGCCACAATGGCCCTGTATCATTGCCATCATCACTCCGCCCAGGGAGGACTGGTAGAAACTCCCTTCGTGACTTGCTGACGTCAATTCTGAAGATGTGCAAGATGGATTACGAAAAGGCCCTTAATAGTTTTTACTCTTCAGGAAGCCAAATGTTTTTCAAATCAGAAGCAAAGGGTTTAGCACAGGCAGGCCAGGCTCTCATCTCAGTCAAGGAAGACACTATGAAACTTTCACTTTCCCCCCAGGCCCTAATGTATTTCCCACGGGGCCTCCCCTCCCTGTCGTGCTTTAAGCGTTCCCTTCCTGATCTTCCTCCTTGAAACCTTGTGGCCAGGCCTTGCCCTGCTCTGTATCCAGAATGTGACCGAGGATGAAGGCAGATAAGGCAGAGAATGTCTGTGTGTGAAGAGCAAGGCTGGTTCTATTCCTGTGGTTGTGTAGGTGGGCTTTTCCTAGCAGGTTCTGGGCACTTCCTCTGTTTATTTCCTGAGACTCACTTCTGCAGCAAGTGTTATAAAACAGAAGAGAAACTACTTCTCCTACCAACCTTTGACTCCTAAAATGCTCTCATGAGGAGCATGGCAACCTGCCTAAAGAAACCTGGTTCCAAACCCGAGTCCCTTTCTTCACTATCAGGGAAAAGTGGCTCCAAACAGTAACATACCTCTCATCTTTTTCAACTTGTCCAATGACTTCCCTTTGCCTGGCTATCTTTGGGGCATGAAGAGAGCTGTGAGGGGGTGGAAGCCTAGTTGTATAATCCTATCTCTCTGGTTTACAGAATTCTCAAGCTTTTGGAGCCAAAAAATAAGGTCAGAAGCGATTCTGGTCTTTCCAGCGTAGCTACCCTGTGGTCTCAAAAGTCAGTATTAAACGTCAGCACGAAGGCAGGTTGGTCTGGGGTCTCTGTAATCTGTGAAGATCTGTAGAGAGCTCTGCAGATCTTTTTTTCTATTTAGTCCATGATTCTAGGACACACGTTATTCAGTGGCTTGGGGGAAATGAGGCCAAGATGGGATAAGGGGCATGCAGTAGCATCAGAGGACCAGAAGGTGGCACTAGTAGTATTTATAAGGCGCCTCCACAGACCATTAGGTAACTGATACGGCACTTGTTTCCTTCCAACTGGCTACCAGTGAAACAACTGTGTTTTGTTAGCACCATGTTACACAGCGCTTTTTTTTTTTTGGTGAATTTCTGCTATTACCCAGACTCTTGCAGCCTACTTTCCTTCATGTTATGTGTGTTACTCACAATGGATTCAAAGGCCGGAAGGTTTTGTTTGTTGAAGTTTGCTCCATGTGTTTATGATGCTTTGTATTCTTTGAAGTTCTGACAAAAACAAAGCCCCCAGTTCTCTGGGAAATAAGAGAACCCATTTGTTCGCTCACTCTGGGAATGTTCCAGAGATCTCCATGCAAGGATGTTTTTGTCTATCTTGTCAAGTTTTTTTTTTTTTTTTTTCTTGTCAAGGCTTTTAATATTCTTTGTATGAATTTAATGTAAAAAGGCACCAAGTTAATGTTGCCTTTACATGACTAATAGACTGCTTCATCAATAAGTAACCCTGCCTGTATATTTTTAATAGTTAGAAGAAGTTATTTAAAAGGGACTTGAAAGCCACCAAGAAACTTGGGAGGAACTCAGCACGAAGCCTCTAACTGTGCCACTTTGTTTAGCAAAAGAAGATTTTTCCAGAGAAAGTAGTTGGCAGAAGTCCTGCTAATGGCATTGTAGATATCTGTCTTCTTACCTACTTGCTTGAGGCTTTCTGGACTGGAACAAGGGGCTGCTAGTCATGGGAGGAACATAGCAGAGGCTGCATTTTTTTTTTTCTTTAAAGATCCAAATAGTAAATATTTTAGGCTTTGTGGGACATAAGGTTGGTGCTCCCCGCCCCCCCCCCCCCCCCCGCCACTGTACTTCAAAAGCAGCCATAGACAGTTTGTAATTGTGTGGTCATGGCTTTGTTCCAATAAAACTTTATTTATAGGAACAGGTGGCAGGCTGAATTTGGCAGACACCATTCACCAATGGGCCATACTTTGTAGATCCTGGAACTAGAGGAAGGGAGACTTAACTTTTCCTTCTGTGATGCGGCCATTTCCTTTTTGATCCTCTTTTTTTTGTTGGGGTGGTAGTTGAAGGTTGACCAGATGTGTTTGGCTTTGTCCTCAGGTTTCTCACTGTTACAGGAGCAAAGGGGGAGGTACAATTTCTATTTCTGGGGTCACTGTAAGGAAGGAAAACCACTGACAATAGTAGAGGATCGTGGTGGTTTGTTTCATCTCCTCAGTTCTCGAAAGTAAGGGTTGCGTGAAATCAAGCAGATTCGGCAGAATTGTCTGATGTCATCATATTTAGTCACCAGTCATCCTTTAAAGAGGAGTTGGCACAGAGCAGCCTGTGGACCAGATCTGGCCCTCCGCTTGTTTTGGTAGATAAGGTTTTGTTGGAACAGTCATGCTCATTTGCTTACACTTTCTTAATGCTTTTGCTTTATAATTGCAGGTAAGTAGTTGCTACAGAGACTTTATGACCTACAGAGCTTAAGATATTAAGCTTTATGGACTGTGTGGTCCTTTTTAGAAAAAGTTTACTGACCTTTGCTCTAGAGTAGGACTTTTCAGACTCTCTGATGAAGGAATTTTCTTTTTTTTAATCCATCATGATGATGGGGGGTTCTGCTATCCATGACTGGTGGCACATTGTGCCTTATACAGCTCACCACACAAATGCTGAAACCCTACACTGGTCCATTGCTTTTGAAGGACATGAGTCCATCACTCATGTGCTTGGATGTGGCCAGAGTGTCACATGTCTGTGAATGCTTTAAGTGCTGACACCCACAGTCTGTATTTATCTATAGTGGACTGGGGACAGGCAGGCTGCAGACCGGCAGCTTGCTTCTAGGGCAGTGCTGCTCAAAGTGCGTCAAAGTGAGTGATTAATTCAGTAAATCTGGGCTGGAACTTGTCATTCACAATTTCTAACAAGCATGAAGATGATGTTTATGCTACTGCTCTGTGACTCTACTTGAAGTGGCACTGTTCTAGAGGAATTTCTACAGGGGTGAGTGGTGCTGGCTTTGAGTCCCCCTTGACTGATGAGGACTATGTTACATAAAGAAGTGAGGCAGTTTGCACTGGGCAACCAAGAATGAAATGCAGATGCCATTAACCAAGGGATGCCTAAAAATGGAGATACCGTCATCCTACCCCCTACTTATTTTAACCTGGAAATCACCTTTCCTAGTACTGACAGCACGCTTGCTTGCAACTTAGCTGAAACCAAATCAGTAGTGATATTGATGATAGGCTGTTAAACAAGTATGGAACACAAGAGAAATGCAAATTGCTCTTACCTCCCCCCCCCCCCCCCCTTGATTTCCTTCCTCCTCTTGTGTTATTATGTGTTGTTTGGAGAGTCTCCAAATCTTTGGACCTGGAAGACATTGGGAGAGAATATATCAAGCAGGAAATGGAATTCTTTTTTACATTCTTGTAACATTAACACGTGAAAAATATGCTTAAGAGATCAGGCGAATGCCTTTCTGTGTCATTTGGGGGCACTGTCGTAGCCACATATGCCAGGTTTTGGATTTGCATTGAGATTTATGTCATGAGAGCTGAATTTTGCCCGTTTTCTGGCCTCCCTTAGCTGTTGTTTATCAGGAGCTTTTTGTGTATTTCAACTGCTGCTGCTTATTAGTTTAAACGATACGGGCCACTGAGAAGAACAGAAAAAGAGGCTAATAAGGGGAGCTTAACTTCCCTGATTGCTTACCATGAAAAGTTTATTCAGGAGCCAAATCTCCTTTTAAAAGATTCCCTCCATATAGTATGTTAAAAATGCCGTTGTTGTGTGCTCAACTGTACAGCCACTACCCCTTTGCTTTTGTATCTGTACTTTGGCTGCACAGCTTTCCTTTTCAGAAAGGCTCCCATTGGAATGAATTCATAATGCATCAAATCAAAATCATAGCCATGTTTTTTTCTAAGGTAAAGTTAGCAACCTGGGGCAAAGTCATTTTTATCAAATTCTTTGGTAGGAGTCCTTTCTTCTTTTTATAGTACCTTGGCCTCTCTCATGTTTTCTTTTTAATAGTTTGCCAGAGATAATATCAAAACCATGAAGACTCTTTGCTGGTAATTTGGCCAATGTTGGAGTAATGTCACAATGGTATTTGAAAAGAGGGATTCTAAGCCACCGACAGAGCCCAACGGTGTTGTTTGTGGTGTTTTGTTTGTTGAACAAGTCCCTTGAGGTGGTAACGATCAAAATATAAGCATCTTTGTTGCTTATGATCTCAGAGCATCTCATCCTTGGGAATTCCAGAAAACTGTCCCAATGAAAGAGATCTCCATAGGTTGAGATTTTAAATTAACCAAGGAGATGGCACAAAAACAGACACATAGACCAATGGAATAGAATAGAAACCCCAGAACTAGACCCACAAACGTATGGCCAACTCATCTTTGACAAAGCAGGAAAGAACATCCAATGGAAAAAAGACAGTCTCTTTAACAAATGGTGCTGGGAGAACTGGACAGCAACATGCAGAAGGTTGGAACTAGACCACTTTCTCACACCATTCACAAAAATAAATTCAAAATGGATAAAGGACCTGAATGTGAGACAGGAAACCTTCAAAACCCTAGAGGAGAAAGCAGGAAAAGACCTCTCTGACCTCAGCCGTAGCAATCTCTTACTCGACACATCCCCAAAGGCAAGGGAATTAAAAGCAAAAGTGAATTACTGGGACCTTATGAAGATAAAAAGCTTCTGCACAGCAAAGGAAACAACCAACAAAACTAAAAGGCAACCAACGGAATGGGAAAAGATATTTGCAAATGACATATCGGACAAAGGGCTAGTATCCAAACTCTATAAAGAGCTCACCAAACTCCACACCCGAAAAACAAATAACCCAGTGAAGAAATGGGCAGAAAACATGAATAGACACTTCTCTAAAGAAGACATCCGGATGGCCAACAGGCACATGAAAAGATGCTCAACGTCGCTCCTCATCAGGGAAATACAAATCAAAACCACACTCAGATATCACCTCACGCCAGTCGGAGTGGCCAAAATGAACAAATCAGGAGACTATAGATGCTGGAGAGGATGTGGAGAAACGGAAACCCTCTTGCACTGTTGGTGGGAATGCAAATTGGTGCAGCCGCTCTGGAAAGCAGTGTGGAGGTTCCTCAGAAAATTAAAAATAGACCTACCCTATGACCCAGCAATAGCACTGCTAGGAATCTACCCAAGGGATACAGGAGTACTGATGCATAGGGGCACTTGTACCCCAATGTTTATAGCAGCACTCTCAACAATAGCCAAATTGTGGAAAGAGCCTAAATGTCCATCAACTGATGAATGGATAAAGAAATTGTGGTTTATATACACAATGGAATACTATGTGGCAATGAGAAAGAATGAAATATGGCCTTTTGTAGCAACGTGGATGGAACTGGAGAATGTGATGCCAAGTGAAATAAGTCATACAGAGAAAGACTGATACCATGTGGTTTCACTCTTATGTGGATCTTCAGAAACTTAACAGAAACCCATGGGGGAGGGGAAGGAAAAAAAAAAAAAAAGAGGTTAGAGTGGGAGAGAGCCAAAGCATAAGAGACTGTTAAAAACTGAGAACAAACTGAGAGTTGATGGGGGGTGGGAGGGAGGGAAGGGTGGGTGATGGGTATTGAGGAGGGCACCTTTTGGGATGAGCACTGGGTGTTGTATGGAAACCAATTTGACAATAAATTTCATATATTGAAAAAAATTAAAAAAAAAAAAAGAAAGTACGTTTCAAATTGCTCTAAGACTCTGGAGGAAGGCTGTTCTCTTGTTTCAGTGTACCTCTTCTTGTGAAGCTGATGCAAACTCTTTTTTTGTAAAATGTTAAATTGACTTAAATGAAGAAACTATTGCATTTAACTTACATGTTAAATCAAGATGCCTGTATTTCCATAGTGGGATATTGATATCTATAGGAAACATTACTTTGCTTAAATTTAATTATAAAAAAATAAACCAAATTATACTCATTAAAAAAAAAAATTAACCAAGGAGAGAAAGAAGGCATCCCCAATTCGACATATGCAGGTTTTTTTCTCCTTTCCAGACACAGAACGTGATTGTTCATCTCCTTGTGCATTTGCTGTGAGTTGCAGGGCCATTCCCCCAGTCTTCCTGTATACATTCCATTCTGTTCCTCTTCCTCCTGCCTGTCCTCCAGTTCAGGTGCTTTTCATCATCTTGTGCCTTCATCATCTTCTGCCATAGCTCCCGAGCGAGCCACCTGACTTAAGTCTTATTCTTCCCCTGTCCTCTTACCACCTGTCTGAAGCTCAAATCCCCTCTGTCATTCTCTTTCTGAGACTTGCCATCACTAAAGAGATGATGTCTCTTCGCCCGTGCATGTTCTACCAGACGCTCCATTATCAGCCTCCCATACTTCTCCTTTCCTCCCTCCCACCACTTGCTGCGTTGCACTGTACCTCATGCTCCGGTAATATGGGACTATGTGTAGTTTTCACAATGTCATCTGTTTTGACATTGAACCTTTGAGCATGAGTCCCCTCTTCATGTAAGAGTGGCATTGGTTTTCAACCAGAGGCGATTTCACCTTCCTGGGAGATAGTTGGCAATGTCTGGAGACATTTGGAGGTGTTATATCTTGGCGAAGGGTGCTACTGTCATGTAGTGGGTAGCGGACAGGGATGCATGAACGGCCTCCTCCAACAAAGAATTAATCTGGCTTAAATGTCAGTAGTACCAAGGCTGAGAAGCTTTGCTCTACCTGTACATTTCCAGCAGGATCGTTTCGGCTTTCCAATCATGATGTAGGGGAGACCATCTCTTCTGTAGCAAATTGTTCTGAACCTTCCTTTCTTGGTCTTGGTGAAGTGTCCCTTCTCTGTATTATGAAAATGTTCTTTATGTATACCTCTGCCATCACCATACAAGTCATATATTATTTTTATGTTATTTTATGTTATGTTATGTTATGTTATGTTATGTTATGTTATGTTATGTTAATAATGGTATTACAGATACAACCACCAGGCTTCCAGTTGTCCCAGAATAATGACTAAATCTCACACTCTTGGTTCAGAGCAAAGCCAATAGGTGGTTCAGCTACCTCCCCTCGGGTGTGAGATAGAAATAAATGCAGAAACCAGCTCTACCCCAAGGAAAAGACAAGCTCTCCCTCTGTTCCCTTTCTGTGGAGGAGATGCTTTCTTTTCGCCAGGCCAAGTGGTGGTTCCAGAAGAATTCTTGTCTTAAAAAAAAGGGGGAAATACAAAAAGGGTGACTTTCACTTTTATTCCCTTTTTGGATGTCTGCTTTTCCAGAGAACTGGGGACAATCAGATGGGGCCAGTGAGCTTTTTATGAGTGGACCATTTTGGAGCCACCACCTATCCACACCAGCCAGCAGTAGTGTGTATACAATGAGGGAGAACAGTAGGAATGTGACCTGGCCCAGTTAAGAGGGTATTTTTTTGTTGTTGTTCTTCTTTTTCTTACCACCTCAGCCCTACCCTGACAGGGAAGGAAGCAGCAGTGGGTATATGAGGGGGAAAGGGGAAATGTAAAAGATCACGCAGCCCCCATCCATCCGTGTCAGGTCGGTCAAGTCAAAGCTGTGGCATGTGCTTGGGATGGGGGTGGGTTAGATAGAAGAGACTGGAATCAATGCACTATTAAAATTTTAGACTAAATAGGGCTGAGCCTTATAGACCCAAAGGATACTGTTTATATTAAGTCAGAATGTCTGAAAACTTATGGATTTAGGTCAAGATAATATAAAGGAAGACATTACTTATATAAGACATCTGGGAATAGTTACTGGCAAAAAAAAAAAAAAATCAGGTTTATGTCCTAATGAGTTGATATTCCACAATAAGCCAGTGTGTGTGTGTGTGTGTGTGTGTGTGTGTGTGTGTGTGTGTGTATGATAAAAATTTCAAACAGTGCAGAAAGAGATAAGAATTATGTAATAATGAGATAATCTGTTTTTCAACGCAACATGGGATAGGGGGTAACCTTGGGTTCTTTATTCTTCTCATGGGCCTGTCTTTAGTACAGTTGGGTGAGTCGTGAAATTTCGGGGGCACCTGCATTGTGGGAGACTCTGTTACTTCAGAAAGCCTCCTGCACGCCTGAGGTGTGAGGCGATAGAGAGGTCAGCACCAATGACTTTCTCCACTGGAGCTCAGAAAGAAAGCAGCCAAAGCAACTTGCCTATTCTAGCCATTGCCCCACCATCTCCATCAGACTTAGGTGATGCATTCTAATATTAATATATAAGCCTTTTTTTTTTTTTTTCAGGGGTTGAGTATTCTAAGAAAGACTGTAAAGGTCAAAGTTCTAGTTAACTCAAATGCTGTCTTGTCCTCCTCAAGGGAAGGCATTTCAAGTTATGACCTATGTATCCTGCCTCTACCCCTGACCAGTTTCATATTGCACCACACTGTGCTCATACACGCTCTATCATGCAGCCCTTTCTCTGGGTTCCTTGGTCTAAGAGGACAACTCCTTTCTATGGGAGATGTCTCTCCCTGAATTCCTCTTGGCTTCCTGCAATTTGAGAAATGTCTTAGACTGCATCCTTATTTTAATTTTAATTTTATTTATTTTGAAAGAGAGCATGAGTGGGGGAGAGGCAGAAAGAGAGAGAGAGAGAGAGAGAGAGAGAGAGAGAATCCCAAGCAGGCTCCATGCTGACAGCTCCATGCTGACCAATGCTGGGCTTAACTCCATGAATCGAGAGGTTATAACCTAAGCCAAAGCTGACACTTAACTGACTGAGCCACCCAGGTTCCCCTAGACTGCATCCTTTTGAGCATTACCCTTATTCGCTGCCCTTCACACAGGCTCTGGAGGAAGAGGCTGTGTCCTTCCTGCTCTGTAGGACTGGTGACCTACCTCATTTGCTGAGCCTAGTATAGAGTGATAATGTGGGAGCTCTTGTTGAAAAAACTACCAGGATTTTCCAGATGGTGACGACAGAGCACTAAACCAAACACAGGGACCCTTCTGAGCACGGGGTACCTGTATGACTGGGCCCTACCCCTTTGGGAGAGCAAGAGCCCAGTTGATGCCTTTACTGGGTCACCTATAGAGGGAGCATGGTTTTCATAACCATTAATTAATTTTCCTCAGTGATAATAATGTAGTCATGTATGTCTCCAGGGAGGAACATTTCCCTGCTGGCATGACTCTGACTTTCCCCTCCAGAATGATACATGACCCACAATGAGTCCCCCCAAGATTTGAATCTTTACCGCCTGCCTGGGCCTGATAGCATCCCTATGGGAGAAACCCACACACTGGCTTTTCATGCTTCTTCCTTGTCCAAGGAATGGTCCTGGTGCCATTTGATTTATTTTGATTCATTCTACCTCTGACAGAAGAAGGGGAGGAGAGAGTTTCTATTCCTTCTCTTTTTCTGTGTGTGTTAAAATATACATCACATAGAATTAACCATCTTTACTATTTTTTTTTTTTAATTTTTTTTTTCAACGTTTATTTATTTTGGGGACAGAGAGAGACAGAGCATGAACGGGGGAGGGGCAGAGAGAGAGGGAGACACAGAATCGGAAACAGGCTCCAGGCTCTGAGCTATCAGCCCAGAGCCCGACGCGGGGCTCGAACTCACGGACCGCGAGATCGTGACCTGGCTGAAGTCGGACGCTTAACCGACTGCGCCACCCAGGCGCCCCAACCATCTTTACTATTTTTAAGTGCACAGTTCAGTGGCGCAAAGTATATTTATACTCTTGTGCAACAGCACCACTACTTATCTCCAGAACTTTTTCATCATCCCACATCTAATCTGTTTTATTGCATCTATAACCCTGGAGCAGAAGCCCCATGAAAGCTGAGAACAGGACTTTCTCATTTTTGAATTTCTATGGCCTTTCATAAAGTAGACACTCCATATGCTTATTAACCTGCATTTACATTCAACAGAGGGAAAGAGAAAAGAAAGCTGGTGTTGTATTACCCATGGCAGTGAAAGGAAGCCAGTGATACAGTTAGGAGTGTTGGCTTCTGTTATCGATGCCATCCTTCCCTTTCCCAGGAAATAATGAGAATAGAGTTGTATTCTTCATATATAAGTTGTTATGGCCTTTGTGATGTCCTGCTGGCTTCTAATTAAAGAGAATTAAGGAATTTCTAGTAAACTGAGTGATATGCCCCTAAATATCTAACACTGTGTCTTAAATCCTTGCACAGGGAAAAACGAAAGAAAAAACACAACCAACCCAGGGAATAATTAACAGCTAAGCTTATACCTGTGTCTCTTCCTGGATTCTTTCATGGGTCTGATCTTTTTTCAAATGAACAAGAATTCTGTTCTGCGAGACAACTTTTTATTTGTTTGAAGACCATTTGGTCAAATATGTCTAAAATATAAGTTTAGGAACAAAAGGGCTCAGTCCAATTAGCTTCCTCCTCTTAAAAGATCACCTCCAGGAGTTGGTAAGTATTTTTATATGATTCTTTGAAGTTCAGAGGCTGGAGAGAGGGCTAGCAAATTAGTAAGACCAGATGCTGAAGAAATTTTCTGATGAGAGGAAAATGGTCAGAGGGTTCTCATAGTCCTGGCTTAAAATAAGTAGTTTGAAATAAAAAGTGAAAAGATGCAAAGCAAATATAGAAAGGGAGGAATGTTTTGATTGCCAAATGGAGGCATGTCCCCTAAAATTACCCCTTTATGATACCTTTATACTGATATTCACCAAAATAAAGCTGCCTACTGGGTTTTGAAGCATGATCGCTCTGATCATGAGGCACCTGAGTGGCTCAGTTGGTTAAGTGACCAACTTCAGCTCGGGTCATGATCTCATCTCACAGTTCGTGAGTTCAAGCCCTGCGTCGGGCTCTGTGCTGACAGCTCAGAGCCTGCAGCCTGCTTCGGATTCTGTGTCTCCCTCTCTCTCTGCCCCTCCCTGCTCGTTTTCTGTCTCTCTCTCTCTCTCTCTCTCTCTCTCTCTCTCTCTCTCAAAATAAATAAAACATTAAAAAAATAAAAAAAAATAAGATTTCTCTGATTACTACTGGGATCTCTATCTCCTGGGAGCATTTTTGGATGTTAGAAAAGACTGCGGGGACGTATTATAGTCGGCCTAGGGAAGGATTCTAGTGGGACTGTTGTGGAGGCAGGCTGCATTTCTCCTCTTCCTCATAAGAGGAATCATTATTAGCTGTTGGTCACTTTTCTTGAGAGCCCCCATTATGCCTAGGAATTTATCTTAGTTTTCAGAGTGTGGGGAAAAAATGGAGAGCCACTTGTGTATAAGAATCCCATTGTTGGAGTCAGCAGCTAATCAGCATCATATATGATGCTTATTCAGGACTGTCTCCACATCTTGCCCTGAGTGGCACCCCCTTGTATCTTGTTCTCAATCTTAGCTCTGTTAGAGAAAGATTTGTAATCATGCAAGTATGTGCATCCAGAATGTAGCTCTCGGAGCGCCTGGATGGCTCAGTCGGTTGAGCGTCTGACTTCGGCTCAGGTCATGACCTCATGGTTTGTGGATCTGAGCCCCACGTTGGGCTCTATGCTGATGGCTCGGAGCCTGGAGCCTGCTTCGGATTTTGTGTCTCCGTCTGTCTCTACCCCTCCCTTCTTCACACACCGTTTCCCTCTCAAAAAATAAACAAAACATGAAAAACAATTAAAAACAGGAATTTAGCTCTCGTATTGGTTAGAGTAACAGCTGCTGAAACAAATAAGCTGCAGAATTTTGGCCACTTAACACTTGTCCATTGGTAATTTGGGGGCCCAGACTCCTCTTGTCTTGTGGCCCTACCATCTCCTAGGGTTTCAAACTCTTTGCTTAAAGCCAGTGGAAGGGGGAAGCCTATATGGCAAGGCACACGTACTTCTTACCTAAGTTGTCATGAGATAACACTAAGATGTGATCTTCCAAGTTATGAAGGATAACATAAATAATTAGATTAGTGTGGCATTCTTCAAACTCAAAACTACTAAGATACTTTCTTGTATACCAACTTAAGACAAAAAATTCTAACAAATTTAAGGAGAAGTTTAGCCTTTCTGAATTAATGTAAGGAAAATCAGCATCTGTTTCTTTGCTGGTGTATCATTCAAGTGCAAAAAGTACTCATGTTCAAAAACAAAGCCTGGAAAAAAATATCTGTCTGTAAATTGATTGAGTTTATATGCTTCAAGGGGTTTGTCAATCAGAACCAATTGTAATACACGTTATCATAAAAATGAGGGGCGCCTGGGTGGTGCAGTCAGTTAAGCGTCCGACTTCAGCCAGGTCACGATCTCGCGGTCCGTGAGTTCGAGCCCCGCGTCGGGCTCTGGGCTGATGGCTCAGAGCCTGGAGCCTGTTTCCGATTCTGTGTCTCCCTCTCTCTCTGCCCCTCCCCCGTTCATGCTCTGTCTCTCTCTGTCCCAAAAATAAATAAACGTTGGAAAAAAAAATTAAAAAAAAATAAAAATGAAACAGCCCCGGAGTTTGTCACTGTCCTCATTATTCATAATATGTTCTTATTCTCAGGGTAATCGCTGATCAAATCCTTAAAAATTAATTTTGTAGTGTGCCCTCAAAAGATCTCACTCTCCATGCTTTTGTTGTAGATAGTACAAAAAATGACCAGAAACATTTAGTCCTATCTCCCAGAAATGTTTCTTCTTTTTCCCTTTTTCCGTGAAAGCCATCTGCTATAAGCTGAAGATGAGGAAATCAGATTCTTGGAAGGGATAGCAAGAGAATGGGTATCAGAAACACTTGACTGTTGATATACAGGGACTACATTAATGGGTACCGCTATACTCTATGGGTTGTGTCACAGGATTTATGGGTACCTGTGACTGAGTCAGGACTTCTGGTATGATTTGGGTCCTGAAGCAGAAGACAGAGCCCAAGACCATCAGAACCCAGGTGTTTTATCACTGGGCAGGTATAAACGAATCTTCTCTAATTATTACCCCCACTTTACAGCTAAGGAGACTGAGGCTCAGACTGTCTAAGGAACTTGCAAAAGTCACTGATTATTGAAGCAGAGCTGTGGAGTAGAGGACTTCAGTATGTCTGATGGCAGTTTTTGTTTGTTGTTTGTCTTTTAATTAGTGGCAAGCCCAGAAGGAACAAAGACTAATGGATGATTCCTGAGGGACTGGAAAGGGCTTCATTAAGGGGAACGCTTTGGCATCTGGAAGTGGATTTGAGGTTCCTGAAAAGCAGCTGAGTGTTCAGAGACCTGGGCTGTAGGCAGAGAAGGCCTAACTGGGCTTTGTCTTTTAGTGTCAAGGGTAGTGAGAGTGTGAAACGGGTTAGGGAAGGGGGTTTTCTTTCCCTGCCTGCATACTTCTGAGAGCATCCAGGCTTCTAGGCAGTCTGATTCTCCTTCACATGAACTTGGGATGTTAGTTCTGTGGTTCTTTCTTTTGACTACAAAGGAAGGCATGCTCTGTCTCATTATTAGTGTGTTCTTTTTTTTTTTTTCTTCAGTTTATTTTTAGAGAGAGAGAGAGATAGTGCTGGGGGGGTGGTGGGGCAGAGAGAGAGAGGGAGACACAGAATCTGAAGCAGGCTCCAGGCTCTGAGCTGTCAACACAGAGCCAAATGTGGGGCTCGAGCTCACAAACCACGAGACCATGACCTGAGCCGAAGTCGGATGGTTAACTGACTGAGCCACCCAGGCGCCCCATTATTAGTGTGTTCCTAAAGCCAAAGTAGTTGTTTTGAGACTATTCTTTTTTTAAAGCCAAAGTAGTTGTTTTGAGACTTCTCCTTTAAATATTTTCCTAAACGATTCGTAAGAAATGAAAATCCTTTCTACTTCAAATAAACCATTTATTGTAAATGATAATTTTTCTTGCTGTTAGCTTAAAGAAAATTAGTAAAAATATTTTAGTTTTAGAGAACACTTGAAATTAGTTAAGAGGTAACTATGTTTTTCTTTTCCACAAAATGGTTAGATTCTTACTTTTTATCTCCCACAGTAGACTTTCCACTAGGTTTTACGTTCCGTGTTTCCATAGGAATCATCAGCAAACATTGCTGTATCTATGTCTCTATATTTTTATTTCTATATCTGTATCTGTGATGATCATTATATTTTTATTTTTGTTAAAAAATTATTAACTTTTTTTATTTTTGTGAGAGAGAGGGAGAAAGAGCATGAGCAGGGGAGGGGCAGGGAGAGAGAATCTGAAGCAGCTTCCAGGCTCTGAGCTGTCAGTACAGAGCCTGACGTGGGACTCAAACCCTTGAACCAGGAGATCATGACCTGAGCTGAAGTCGGACACTTAACCGACTGAGCCACCCAGGTGCTATTTTTAAATTAACTTCCATGTGACACTTTTTGTTCTATTATTGAGTTATTGATTATTTGTACCTTCATTCCACAAAAAGGACTTAAGATGGCTAGAACCTACTTATCTGGTAATATATGATCATAAAGGAGAAAGTTGGGGAAAAGGGAAAAACATGAATAAATTGAGAAGATGAAGTCAGGGTAATGTTTTACCCAAATATATGCCACAGGTGCTGAAGCACATGTGCACCTTGCCGTAGGTGGGCTACAAACTTAGTCCCCATTTCTAACAATTGATTTAAATGTTACAGAACCTACTGCGATCCTAAGACACAAAGTAGTAAGTTAAGGGAGGCACAGCTGTCCTTAGCACTGAGGTCACAAAGTACACAAACCATGAGCATTTGTCCAACAGTCACTATGTGATTACACAGAATGCAGAGATGGCTTCTGACCGAAAGGACCTTCTCGGGACACAATATCACATCCAATAGTTGGGAATTTAAAACTGGCCCCTCAGTGGATGCTCCACCCTGCCTGGTATCTTTGCTGTGTGTTGCTCCTCAGTCTCCCGGTCCTTACGATGACTTTCTAAAAACCCCCTCTACTCTCTTCAAATTCCCTAATCCTCTTTATTCATCTCTTACCTTCCCCTGTCTCAGAAAGTGACCTACTGCAGAGACAAAACGGAAGCCATCAGCTGGGAACGGAGTCTTTCCACTACCGCTGCAAGGGGCCTTCCTCTCTTCTTGGCATGTGCTAGTGGAGCCACTCCACCCTGGTAAGGATAATTCTCCCACTTAGGCTACCCCTTCTTTTGCTTCTCAAAAGCCTGTGCTCAACATGACTCATTGTCTCTTGTGTAGTCATCCTCTCTCTTTCATTAGCACTGAAATATGCCCAGACTCCTCAATCTTAAAAGCAAAACAAAATAAAAAAGCCTCCTGGATTCTGCATCTCTATCCTGGACCAAGTCACTCTCAGTGACCTCCCCATTTACAGCCAAAATTCCCAAAAGACACCCTGTGCTCACTGCTTCCTTCACCCTACTTCCTGGTTATCCTTCGAGCCATTTCACTGTGATCTACACTTATAAACTACGCTTATAAGATCACCAGTCACCTGAGTGGCACCAAATCCTATGAACATCCTTCAGCTTTGTGATTTCTTTAGTTTATTTTCCAAACAGTCTTCCTCTTTTTTTTTTTTTTTTTTATGCATCAGGCAGAGTATACTCTAGTGGCTCTCACAACTAAAGACCCTTACTGATACTCTAACTCCTCAACCCTGTCTTACACTTCTCTTCTCTTTGCTCTTCCTGGTCCATTCACACTGTCTTTTTTTTTTTTTTCCCCCTCCCTTTTCCAGTTCCTTAAGTAAGCTTTCTTATTTGCTACCACAGGGCCTTAGCACATGCTGTTTTGTCTGTCTGGAAATCTCTCCCTCTTTAGTTGAGAGTTTTAATTCTTTAGATTCAGACCAAATGCCCCTTCTTCTGAAGAGCCTTCCCTAGATCCCCTGACTTGATAAGAAACCCTGCTATAGATTCTCAAAGCTCAGCATTGCAGTTTAATATTCTCATAGAGTATCAGCTAGCTTTTTGCCTGGCTTGGTGGTAGGATTTTAATTTTAATTCTAACCACATTCTGACATTCCAAAAACATATTTGATGGATTATTCAAGTAGGATGTGTGTGGCCGTTGTTTAAACAGTGGGTAGAACATCCTTTCAAGTCAGAGTGTTTGTCCGGATGACTCACGGGCCTTCCAAGGCTGTCTGAGAACATCTCTGCCTATTGTCTTTATTATGATCGTGACACTTGCCGAAAAACAACCAGGTCCGAGGCCCTGAGCCAACACAGAGGGAGCCTACCTAGATGCTGCCATGGAAGGCCTTTACCTGAGTGATTCATGGTTGCTGTCTCTGGCTGTTGTCTATATGGCTGCAGGGAGATTTACTGGCAGGTCCTCCAATGCCTTAGAGTCAGGCTCTTCATCACAGTACACGCTTCCGTCCCCACCTTTTGTTTTTCATTATCCCTTGAGTTGCAAAGAGTCCTTGTTTTGGTGTACTTGCTGCGTAGGTGTAGGAGGAAGAATACATACAAGTAATATTTTGTTCAGGATTTTGAAATAAATATTAATTTGACACTGTAACCCAGAGGAGGAGTGCAGGGGCAAAGGTACGTTCTGCATTGTCCACATGGGAGAAACAGGTCAAGTAAGCAATAACTATGAAGACAGTTGTAGCACCTGGGCCATGCTGACTTTAAATGTAGTATTCTTTTCTCTCCTACCATCGACTTAAAAGTGTTTTAAACTCTTCATCTTCTTCTTTTCATGTAAGTTCTTGTGTATGTTTACATTATTATCCATTTTCAACTCAGTGCAGCAAAGATCCATTGAGTGTTGGCCGTATTGAAGATTCTGGGGGATATGCGACAAAAAATGGAAGTTCTTTATGCTTATAATTTGGTGGGAGTGGAGGTGGAGACAGGATAATGTCACGTACTCTGTGACTTTGGTGCCTCATGCCCACCCTGCATAGAATTGATCGGGATTGGTTTAAGGTTTAGCTTGTCTTATATCCCATTCTTTAATTTTTATATATCTTGTGAAGATCTATTCACCTGTTGAACACCAAGTCAGATGACAAAAGAACTTACAAGAAGAAGATCCTGCTGACAAATGACTTTGTCTCTTTTTCCTAATCTTGATCCAGAGGGAGGGACAGATGGAAACTGAGAGTCGAGGTGGGTCTGAAGGTTGGCAAAGTCGAAGAATTATTTATTAATATTTCAACTTTTCAATATTTCACTGTACAGTATTTCAATATTTAAATTACCCAGCTTGAGGACCTACTGAGAAAACTCTGAGCTTTGTTTTTTCACTTCTGCCAACCCATCATGAAAGAGTAGAATGAGTATTCACTCTCTGTGACATAATGCACTGTTAATTGCCTTCCTCAATATACAACCTAGTCATGTGAGATAAAGACTACATTTTCTAGCTTCCATCATGAGTAGCCTGACAGTGTGACTATGTACTGGCCAATGAGATGTAACGGCAGATTATGGCCGCCTGAGGGAATCTTAAGAGACACGTGGCAGGGTGCCTGGGTGGCTCAGTGGGTTAAATGGCCGACTTCGGCTCAGGTCGTGATCTAACAGTTTGTGAGTTCAAGCCCCGTGTAGGGCTCTGTGCTGACAACTCGGAGCCTGGAGCCTGTCTCCCTCTCTCTATGCTCCTCTGCCTATCTCTATCTGTCTCTCTCAAAAACTAATAAAAATTAAAAAAAAAAAAACAACAACACATGGCACACCCCCTTTACCTACTTCTGTATGGTCAATGCGCGAACAGTTGCCTTAGGTCATGGGATGGCATTGAGACAGCTGGTGGAATGTTCATATAGAAGCCTCTGTACCAGATCGGGGGCTATCACAGAATTTCCTTTAAGGGGGATAAAATAAAAATCAGTCTTTTGAAGGCCATTGTTATCTTGAGGTTTATGTCACAGTCTGCTGAACCCAATGCTAGCTGAATTCCTCCCACTCAGTCCCCATTATGACCGTCCTAACACCTGTATTTTTTATTTGTTCCCAGAGAAAGACAACCCAGATATTTCTGTATGTCTACGCCCTGGGGTTTATCCATATATAAGCGCAAGCCATCAGACACTATTATGGCCAAACAGATACAAATAATTTTTTGTTTATTTGTGTCAGTGATGTGAAAGGAAAGGACTCAAGGGGAAAATGGAAGGAATTCTGGGATATTGGCTGGATACTTGAGCACTGGGAAGTGAGTTGGGATTTATAGTTTCAGTTAGTAGTAGGGTTCTGATTTCACTGAAAAGCAATACCTTTGTGGATATAGGATTTCTCATGGAGGTGGCCATGTGGATGCCCATGTAGACCAGACACTAGATGTTTTAGTCTTGAGAGCTTCAGTGAAGATCTCTGCGCCTGAGGTTGGAAGGAGAAGTATGGTGGTGCCGTTTCTTGTACCACAGGTGGAGAGTGTCAGTGACCAAAATAGACTAGCATTATTATTATTTTTTTTTTCCTCTGGACACCATAGCTCTAGATTTCTTGTTTAAAAGAATGGAAGGGGAGGTAATCCAAGAAGGTGACTTTTTTGGATTTCTCAAAATGTTTGTTCTCTGGGGACATTGAGTCAGCTTTGATTCATTTTGGAACCCAAAGAAATGTTACGTTGCTTGCCCATCATGGAATTATTCACACCATTAGTGTAGGGTGGAATGTTCATGATCTCCTTTTCCTCTTTTCTCAAAGCCCACAAGATGTTTCTCCATTAAAAATGTACAACTCATTTCAACCTGCCAAGTATAAAGCATTTAGGATAAACATGTACAGTAGGAGATTAATTACTTAATAAATTCAACACATAAATTGAACGTATGCTTTGTGCCAGGCACTGTTATAGGCCATTGGGATTCATCAGAGAGCAAAGACAAATCCCTGCCCTTCTTAGAGCTCACCTTCTATCTGGTGGACAGACAGTAAACACAATACATTGCTAAATAGAGAATGCTAGAGGGTGATTTAGTAGGCATCTCAGAGTGAAGAGACACAACATACTTTTGTTTCCTGGCTGCTTTAAACCCAGAGAGAGGCGAATCTGTCTGTCTTAGCGAAAATGTACCAGATGAGAGAGTACAATCCAGAGCATTTTAAGAAAATGACCCTTTGTAAGCTTACATGGAGAATTCCTGGAATTGTCCAAAACAGTACCCTTAGGTATTACTGAAAATCCTGCCAAAAGTAGCAGATTTGAGAAGCAGACATCTGATCCCAAACATTTTGCAGCTTATAAACAGAGCAGCACATTGACAAGAGGTAAAGACATTAAAAATACAACAGATGAATGAATTTCTTGCTTTCCCGAGGCTAAGGACAGTGGTGAACTTGGGGTGTTAGTGACGGTCTCCAAGGAGAGAGATTGATTTCTGTTGGCCTTTGAAATTTTCCCTGTTACAGCAAACTTCCTGAAATGTGTGCAGATTGAGAACACTTTCATCTGGTTAACTAAGAGTGATTATGCTGTGTATTGGCTTTTCTATCGGTCCTGGTCGGTTCAGAGTGAGGATGGGCTTGGCAGCTGCTGTTGGGATGGATCTGCTGAATTTGGAGTGTTTGTCTCAGCAGGTGGCCCTGAGAGAAGGGGCTGAGGAGTAGATAACTAGATGTTATAAGAAAAGATAGAACCACTGACAGCGTGAGGATATAGGACAAGGATTAAGGGTCCCTCAGGTTCCCTCCATTTTGGACAGATGGAGGATGGAAAAGAAGGGCTGGTAAAGGCAAGAGCTGGGAAGGCATTATTTAATACGCCCTGAACTGAGCAGGACCAGGCCAGGGAGAGGGTTCAAGGGATTTGTGGTTTCAAGGAAGGTTGGAAATGAGGGTCCTCCCCTTGGAGTTGAGAGGAGGTGACTCGAGGGGGAGTTTTGACTTGGAACCCAGGGCTGAGTTGGAAGGATGACAAAAGAATATTTAACGGATTCTGAGGTTTATAGGCTGACTCAGACCACTGCCATAAAAGAGCATTTTCATCCATGCCTGAAGGGTTAAAAATTAGCTGGTAAAATAAAGTATATGCTTTGCTTTGACTGTGGCACAGTTTTTAAAGAGAGAGGTTGACTTTATCCTGGATGTGGGTGTCTCAGGTTATAAATGATCTGACGTATGCTGTCTGCACAGAGCAGGCAGTCTAAATGTTTCTGGATTTGGGGATTCAGAGTAGGTATTGATTCAGATCTGCAGTTCACTGTCTCACTTACTTTCTGCCGTTTTATCCTTCACTGAGAAATCAGAATATGTTTTCTCTTGGCATAATACATGAAAACTTCACTTAGAACCCACAGATGTTGTTTTCTTGCCATTTTGTGTGTTTGTGTGTGTGTGTTATATATAGTATACATATATGCTATATATAGTTACAGTTGTATGTTGTATATTATTCTATATTATATAGTATGTGAATATATATATAGTTATATACTATATAATTCTATACTTATAGTGCCTGAATATATAGGTATATATGGTATATAATTCTATACTTATAGTATGTGAATATATATAGCCATAGTGATATATAGTATATAATTCTATATTATATAGTCTGAATATATATAGTTATATGTGTATATAATTCTGTACTTATAGTATGTGAATATATATAGTTATAGTTATATGTAGTCTATAACCATATGCTATGTGGTATGCGAATATATATAGTTATAGTTTTACATAGCATATAATTCTATAATATATAGTATGAGTATAGTTTTATATAGTATATAATTCTATACTATATAGTGTGTGAATATATATAGTTACAGTTTTATATAGTATATAATTCTATAATATACAGTTATGTATATATAGTTATATAGTATATAGTGAATATATATAGTTATATATAGAACTATAAGCTATACGGTATATGAATATATATAGTTATAGTACTGTTATGTACTATAGTATATATGTATAGTATATACAGTTATATATAATTATAGCCATATATATAAGAAACAAAGTGATAAGAAATATATATAGTTATATATATTATATATATAAATTATATGTATACATGTTTTATATGTTATATGTATATAAATATATAACTATATAATTATAACTGTATATATATAACCATATAGTGTTTCATAACTTTAAAACATTTCATGTGCTTTTAAAAAGATTCATTTTACTCTTTAAACAGCTAAACTTACAGTTTGGAAATGCTATCACTAAGCAGCAGATGCTTGGTGTTTGAGCCACAGGATTTAAATTTTTCCCAATTCAGATGAGGTTTTCTGTTCAGGCTCCAGAAGTAGTTTTCCTTCTCTCTCTCTTTCTTGATCAGTGAAAACATAAATGTAAATACACACACGTAAATATATACAGAGATATATATGCACTCTTATATATACACACATACATGTTCACATATCTACCTTTAAAAGACCAGTTGAACGTTGGGAACATTGAAGAAAATAGCCTCACTATGTTTAAATATGGTGCTTTAGAGCAATTTTCTAATGAAATAATTTGGCACGTTTTTCACTAACCTTTTATCTGTCATCACTTTTTCTAATTTTAATGTATTTCACACCCAGACTTGGATTACCACATTTGATTTAAACTCACCCGATTTCCCTTCCTGGGGTGATTTCATGACTCTGGGAACTGAAGCTCTTGGATCAAAGCTTTGCTACATCTCAGCAGCTGTCTTAACCACTCTAGAGAGAGCTGTTTGAGTCCTTCCAAGCGCATCAAAGAGAAGGTGTTAGCTTGCCTTTCTCACCCACCCTGCTCTCAGAACATCTGCTTCCCACCTCCCATATGCAAGACTCTAAAGAAAGTGTCGTAAGAGAGGGCAATTCTGTTGAGAGGGTATATGCTCTCCTGACTAGGACTTTTTCAATACTGAAGGATTTTCTTGCCATTTTGCTCTTAATAAGCTTGAGAGCAGCTCATAAATCATGTTGTACTGGCAAGGGTGCTAGGTAAGGAATCAGGTGGTCTTAATGACTGTCAGCTCTGCCGTGAGGTAGCATTGTCCTTTTGGGCAAATCATGGGTTCTCCGATTCTCCATTTCTTTATGTATGAAAAGACATGGTAGGATGTAATGGCCTTAAATTTCTTTAAAATTTTATGATAACAGTCCATTTTTGACACCCTTATTATCATATTGATCTTACATGTATGGAGTAATATTTTGCCCTAAGTCATTGCTGACTTCATTCCTAATAATTTCCTTGATTTACAATCTTTTTCTTTGTAAAAATTGAAATTACAAGTTTTGTGCATATAGTGAAAACCATTTGAACACATTTAAACAGAAGATTCATCCAAGTTTTATTTATTTAATTTAATTTAATTAATTTTTTAATTTATTTTATTTTATTTATTCTGTGTTTGCTCTAAATTTTTCTACTAAAGTATCTTTATCAGATGGCTGTTGAAGAGTTGTCATTACACATTTATGTGCTACAGTGTTGACAACATGGTCATGAACATTCACTATAATGTTACAAATTACCCTTTGAAATGAAAAATGTGAGGTCTTATGACTAACCACTGAGTGATTATTTTAATAAATGAAGATGTGATTTTCCAAAAAGTCTTATTAGTTGGACAGAAATAAAAAAGTCCTGAGAGTTCCCAGCTTGGGTGGAGTGTGAAGATATGGAAATGGGTAGGGGCTCCTGGGGAGGGTGGGGGGCGGGGGGGGGGAAGGCAGCAGGGAACCCCAGGCATCCTTAACATTTTAAAGACATGGTAGAGTTTGGTGAGTTCTTTATAGATTTTGGATAGTAGCCCTTTGTCCGATATGTCATTTGCAAATATCTTTTCCCATTCCATCAGTTGCCTTTTAGTTTTGTTGTTTGTTTCCTTTGCAGTGCAGAAGGTTTTTATCTTCATGAGGTTCCAATAGTTCATTTTTTGCTTTTAATTCCCTTGCCTTTGGAGATGTGTCAAGTAAGGAATTGTTGCGGCTGAGGTCAGAGAGGTTTTTTCCTGCTTTCTCCTCTAGGGTTTTGATGGTTTCCTGTCTCACATTCAGGCTCTTGCACTGTTGGTGGGAATGCAAACTGGTGCAGCCACTCTGGAAAACAGTGTGGAGGTTCCTCAAAAAATTAAAAATAGATCTACCCTATGACCCAGCAATAGCACTGCTAGGAATTTACCCAAGGGAAACAGGAGTGCTAATGCATAGGGGCACTTGTACCCCAATGTTTATGGCAGCACTTTCAACAATAGCTAAATTATGGAAAGAGCCTAATGTTCATCAACTGACGAATGGATAATGAAGATATGGTTTATATATAGAATGGAATACTACTTGGCAATGAGGAAAAATGAAATATGGCCTTTTGTAGCAATGTGGGTGGAACTGGAGAGTGTTATGCTAAGTAAAATAAGTGATACAGAGAAAGATACCATGTGTTTTTGCTCTTTTTTTTTTTTTTCAACGTTTATTTATTTTTGGGACAGAGAGAGACAGAGCATGAACGGGGGAGGGGCAGAGAGAGAGGGAGACACAGAATCGGAACAGGCTTCAGGCTCTGAGCCATCAGCCCAGAGCCCGACGCGGGGCTCGAACTCATGGACCGCGAGATCGTGACCTGGCTGAAGTCGGACGCTTAACCGACTGCGCCACCCAGGCGCCCCTGTTTTTGCTCTTAATGTGGATCCTGAGAAACTTAACAGAAGACCATGGGGGAGGGGAAGAAAAAAAAAGTTAGAGAGGGAGGGAGCCAAACCATAAGAGACTCTTAAATATTGAGAATAAACTGAGGGTTGATGGGGGTGGGTGGGAGGGGAAAGTGGGTGATGGGCATTGAGGAGGGCACCTGTTGGGATGAGCACTGGGTGCTGTATGGAAACCAATTTAACAATAAATTTCATATTAAAAAAAGAAAAATAAATAAAGACATGGTAGAGGAAGAGGAGACCTTAGACTGAGAAGAAACATGAAGCAGGGGAGCAAGGAGGGAGAAACTTTCAAAAAAGAGAGAGTGGTCAGGACTGCAAAATCTTATAAAGAGGCAGTCTAAAATAAGGTTTTAAAAGGGTCTTTTGCTAGAAAGAAATCCACCCATGCTACAGTAATTGGGGTTTGCTTTAAGGATACTTTATGGGGTTTCAGGTAAATTCAAGAACAAACCCCAAACACAACTGGACAACAAAAGGACTAGCTGCTGGGATTTGGAAAGCCACCAGGAACCAAAGCTGTTCTCTCCACCCCTTTCCCAGGGGCCATCTCTAAGCAGCTGCTTAGTTATCTGTTCCCAGCCAACTCCTTTCTCTGTGGTTTCTTGAATATGGCCACAGTGGCCTCCTCACCAACTGCCACATGTCCTTTGATCTTAGTTCATATTCATGGGAGAGAGAACCTAGCCAAGCTCTTCTTTTTGAGCCTGTACACACATATCGCAAATTTCTGGCCTATCTTATGGGTTGGCTGTCTTTAGATCACATGGCTTCTCTTGGTTAATCCCTGGTGTCTGGGCTGGGGAGTTGCCGGGGGGAGTCTGGTGGTAGAGAGAACATGTAGGTCTACTTGACAAAGCCTGTGGGCCATGGCACAGCAGATACATCCTGAAGGGGTGTGGGCTGGCTACTTTAAGTCCAAAGGAGAGGCTCGTTCAGCAGGTAAATTTATCAGCATGTCCAGTCCAAGATCCATTTGATTTAGCTACTGAATTGTACCTCTAATTTTGGAAAGAATGCTTTCCATAGAATGGTGTCAGGTGGCAATCAGATTGTATTGGAATGAGGAGTGAACAGGAGGTTACAAGCGAGCACAGTATTGACTATATATTTTTGCTGTATATAAGCAAAAGAAATAAAAGATGGAAGCCAAAGGAAGTATATAGACCTGATAAAGGACATTTTTAAAAGATTTAATGTATAAAAGTAATTTTACCTTTTTTTTTTTTTCCTGAATGGAATGAAGGAAAGGTTGAAGATACGTATAGAAAGAGGATGATGGATGTAGTGGAAGGATATATGTAAGATGGCAGGAGAGACCACGTATTTTGTGATATGGGAGGAAAAATGTATCAGTGACATAGGCTAGATTATGCTGCAATAACAAAAAAAACCCCAAAATCTTAGTGGTTCTTTAAAAAGGCTTAATTCTTATTCCTGCTACATGTTCTACTTTAATGTCTCATCATAGTTACCCTGATGGTGCCAAATACTTCTAGTTTCTTTCTGTGCCGGACGGGAAGCAAGGTCTGGAGGGTTTCCCATTGTCGGTTAAATGCTCTGGCCCCAAAGCAACATGTGTCATTTTCCCTCACCATCCCTGGTAAGAACTAGTTAAGCCATCTCCCAGTACAACGGGATGAGATACTGTGATCTTAACAAGTGCCAGAAAGGTGGATAGTTGGGGTGCTTGATGAGCAACCTAATGACTTCAAGAAATAAAGAAAATGATGAGATTGAATGCATGTGGCTCTGTGAGTGGTGCTGAGAAATTGAGGGAGTCCTGTTAGGCAGAAGGCAAGGTGTCCATGTACAGGGAGGGTGAAGGCCTAAAATAGTTGTTGGTGAGGGAGTAATGAAATATGCAGAGAGGCATTGTAGGTTATTCTTAAGAACATGACCGAGGATGGTGACACTAATCTACTGATTCCGGATTACTTTCTCTGGTAATATTCATGAGCCCAGATATGGATGGGAAATGTCGATGATTGGTTGATCCAGGATGGGGTTTTCTTGGACACGTGTAGCAGAAGGACATGTGTGCAAGGGAGTTGAGAATATTAGTAAGTATGTGGTTGAATGATGATGGGTCGTGTGATCTAGGCTAATAGGGAATTTCCTGAAAAGAAGAAAGGATGGTTGGATTAGAGACAATGGAGGAAAAGCAGAACAGGCTAAATTAAAAAAAATATATATCCTTGCCTAAGCATCTAAGAATTATTTAAGATAGCAAGTCGGTTAGGATGCTTTGAGCGGGCATTTAGCAGGCAGCCCTATTTTCATGGCTGTCAATGATGAGGGCTTTTATTACTCGCTTACTAAAAAGTATGGAGATAGACCATCTGGAAATAGGCCCAGTGACTCAGTGATATCATCAAGGACCCAGGTCCATTTCATGTGTCCACATTGCCAGCCTCCGTGTATTTGCATTCCTTCACAGGCTTGTTACTTCATAGTTGCAATGTGGCTGCCACAGTTCTAGGTACCATATCTCCACACAAAAACAGGAATGGAAGACAGAAGATGAAAGATATTTGTCCTTGCATTTTTCTGTGTATCATGAATAAAATACTCCCTTTATGTCTGTCAGGTCAGAAGGAGGCACATGCCCACCTGTAGACCAGCCACTGGCTGAGAGCAATGGGATTTCCCTGATGGATTTCAGGTGGATCGTTGCTCATTCCATGAGACTTGGGCACGTGGTTGCTTGAACAACATTGGGGTTATCTTATCAAGGAGGATGGGACAAACCCCTACTAGAGAACTAATAGTGAGTGCCACAAATAGGGATCTCCCTTGCTGGTAAACAAGACTGAATGTCCAGGGTATAAAACTACTATCATTGCTTATTCAGATTAAAAAAAAAAAGTATAGATAGAAGCTTTGAGCCAGCTAAGAAATTCTCACCAAGGGGAAGACATAGTAATACCATGTAAAATTTGAATTTATTTTTTACAAGGTTGATTTAACCCCTCAGGACACCTACCGTTTCTTATGTGAAGCTTGTTCTTTGCAAGAACTTCCGCTGGCCGGCTTGCTCTAAGTCAAAATGGCTACCACAAGCCTAGTAAAAGTCTGCCATCATGGAACTAACAGTTCCAGAATAGTAAATGTTCACTAGTCTAGATTGTTCTTTCAAAAACCTAACGTTTCCTGGCCTTTCATGTAGTGCTTTACAAGTTTTGCGACTTGTAGTGAGGGATAGAAAATTAGTTTGCTCTGTTTTACTTCTTCCCAGTTTGAATAGGAAGAGTACCAAATTTACCAATATTGTTCCATTCAACAGACATTCATTTTGCAATTTCAATATGAAAAGCAGTTTTTAGGTGTTCCTTGGTATGTAAAAATGAAAGACCCACAGGGCCTGCTCTCAAGGAGCTCCCATCTTTGCCGCTAATGCTGCTTTAATGACCTGGTGGGTGTAGGTAATTATTTGAGCGCACCTTTCTCCACTCCCTGAAACGCTTAGTTTTTAAAGACCCAACATATTCTTTGGGTGTGCTGCTGTATCTTTTTTCATATTTTTTGTCTCAATGCTTGATCTGACTGCAGCTTGTTTGTTGGAAAAGCTGAATGTTTTCTTTTTAAATTTTTTTTTTTTTTCAGCATTTATTTATTTTTGGGACAGAGAGAGACAGAGCATGAACGGGGGAGGGGCAGAGAGAGAGGGAGACACAGAATCGGAAACAGGCTCCAGGCTCTGAGCCATCAGCCCAGAGCCCGACGCGGGGCTCGAACTCACGGACCGCGAGATCGTGACCTGGCTGAAGTCGGACGCTTAACCGACTGCGCCACCCAGGCGCCCCTGAATGTTTTCTTATCCAAGAACTTGTATCATCTCAATCACTGTAAAATTGTTTGTTTTCCATGGTTTATTCTCTCTTCATGGGATTTCTGGTTGTGAAACTGAATAGTGACTTAAAAGATCACATCCTATACCTTGAGTCTGTTGGTTGCTTCTTTAATGCCCCTGATCTTTGAGTTTATGAATCCTGTCTCCTGGGGCCTGAGAAAAATGAGTGGGACTCTGGGTCTTTACCATGCAACCCACCAGGATGCCCACCATGTATTCCGCCTCTTGGGAAGGGCTCGAAACCAAGGATCATGCTAACCGTGCACTTGATGAACGATGGACTGAATTTTATTTTATTTTTTATTTTATTATTATTTTTTTTCAATATATGAATTTATTGTCAAATTAGTTTCCATACAACACCCAGTGCTCATCCCAAAAAGTGCCCTCCTCAATACCCATCACCCACCCTCCCCTCCCTCCCACCCCCCATCAACCCTCAGTTTGTTCTCAGTTTTTAAGAGTCTCTTATGCTTTGGCTCTCTCCCACTCTAACCTCTTTTTTTTTTTTTCTTCCCCTCCCCCATGGGTTTCTGTTAAGTTTCTAAGGATCCACATAAGAGTGAAATCATATGGTATCTGTCTTTCTCTGTATGGCTTATTTCACTTAGCATCACACTCTCCAGTTCCATCCACGTTGCTACAAAGGGCCATATTTCATTCTTTCTCATTGCCAAGTAGTACTCCATTGTGTATATAAACCACAATTTCTTTATCCATTCATCAGTTGATGGAAAAGCCTCTTTATCATTTATCATTTAGGCTCTTTCCATAATTTGGCTATTGTTGAGAGTGCTGCCATAAACATTGGGGTACAAGTGCCCCTATGCATCAGTACTCCTGTATCTCTTGGGTAAATTCCTAGCAGTGCTATTGCTGGGTCATAGGGTAGGTCTATTTTTAATTTTCTGAGGAACCTCCACACTGCTTTCCAGAGTGGTTGCACCAATTTGCATTCCCACCAACAGTGCAAGAGGGTTCCCGTTTCTCCACATCCTCTCCAGCATCTATAGTCTCCTGATTTGTTCATTTTGGCCACTCTGACTGGCGTGAGGTGATACCTGAGTGTGGTTTTGATTTGTATTTCCCTGATGAGGAGCAACGTTGAGCATCTTTTCATGTGCCTATTGGCCATCCGGATGTCTTCTTTAGAGAAGTGTCTATTCATGTTTTCTGCCCATTTCTTCACTGGGTTATTTGGTTTTTGGGTTGGAGTTTGGTGAGCTCTTTATAGATTTTGGATACTAGCCCTTTGGGCTGAATTTTAAAAACAGATGCTATATTTGAAAAACTAATTCTAAAAGAAAAAAAAAAGAAAGAAAAATGAATTCTAGCTAATTACATATAGGGTTTCTGAAGGCTGCATATATGGATATAGGATCTTCCTCTGGGCACCTACATCACTAGGTACATTGCTTTTCATTGCTTTCTAGTTGTTCAGATTTCTGTGTCTTCCCCAAATAGTAAATTATGACAGCAGCTGCTGTTTTCCTTGACTGTGAGGTGGACACATTTGCCATTATGTCTTTTATGCTGTGTTCTGAGAGCCTCACATGCCATGTTTCAGCATTATTATTTGTTCACAATTAGCCTTTTGCTCATGGAGTGAATTTGTGATTCACTGCCCCAACTCATACTTTCCTCACCCCAATTTCTAGGCCAAATCCAAGGATAATTTGCTACCTTGGCATAATTTAATGAATTATGTAATGAACTAATGAGGTTACTCCATTCTCTCCTGGATCACTAGCGTCCACAATTCCATCATGGAAGAACTATTCCATCTTTCAGTTTGGGCTGCTGTAACAAATTACTGTAGACTGGGTGGCTTATGAACAATAGAAATATATTTCTCACAGTTCAGGGGGCTAGAAGTCCAACATCAAGGCACTGGCAGATATGGTATCTGGTGAGAACCAACTTCCTGGTTCAAGGATGGCTGTCTTCCTGCTTACATGACACAAGGACATAGCTCTGGTCTCTTCATCTCCTTATAAAGGGCTTCACTGTCATGGCTTCATCACTTCCTCATGGACCCACTTCCTAAAACCATCACATTGGGAGTTACACTTCAAATACAAGTTTTGAAGGGGTATAACTAGTCCATACAACCCCAATGGATTAAGGCATTGCCTTCTGTTATTACTACTTCTGCAACATTCCCGGAGGCTAACCCATTTGCCTAAGACAGATTATACTGGTTCATTGTGCTTGCTTCCACTGGCAATGGTGATCTATAGTCTAACTGACCCATGGCTCCGTGGGCCAGAGTTGTGGGTTATTGCTGTGCTGGTTCTGGCCCTTGGCCAATTTGTTGTGCATAGTCAGACCATTGACTGTCAACATAAAGCTCAGCGAGTAAGGGAGAAAAGCTTTGCTGTTCATAAGGCATATGAAGCCACCTTCTCCACTCCCTCTATCCACCCCTCCCATAAGTGTTTAGTCGACTCTGCCTCCAAACCTCCCTCCTAGATCAACTATCTTTCTGAGAAAATGATGTTTCAGAATTTTGCACATTTAAGTCTAAATGATATGGTTTGAAGGTAAACATATGTGAAAGTTTGCTCTACCTTGTGCAACAGCTGTTTATGTGAAAAATTATTTGTCAGTTGAAGTTTTGGAAATGTAAGTGTGTTTTAAAGGCTCCAAGGGAAATTTTTACTTAAAGGAATCTAGGAGTGAGGCTCCTAGAAGGTAAAGACTACATTTTTCTGGGATACAAATAATCACAAACTGTTCTGTGAATTTGGAGTTTAGAGGGTTTCTCTCTCTGTCTGGATTTTCATTTTTATGGGTGATATTCTGTGTGCACAAACTGAGATTGTGTTCTTATCACACCATTGGGGGTTATGTTCAAATCATGAAGCAATAGTTCACAGTACAAACCTGAGTTAATGCTCAGACTTAATTAATGAATCCATCAAACTCTATTTCTGTCTCTGTCTCTCACACATGCTAAAACATACACACACACACATTTGTGGCATAAATATAGCTATAAATTATACTGCATTTGAAGTGTGGAAGGAAGAGAGGGACTGTTTAATTAAGTCTGACTACAGAAGGAGGCGGAGAAACTTGAGGAATTTTGAAGAGTGAAAGTCATAATTGACAAAATGATTTGCAGATCTTGATAGGAATTTTCTCTGGGGACTGTTTTGTCTCTCAGTTATAGCTAGTTTGAAATTTTTTTAGACGGAATGTGAATTTCTTTTTTAAACCATAATGACTCCGGATACTCTTAGCACAGTTGGTACTATCACTTTGTGCTTATGTTTCATCTACCCAGGGGAATTTATCAAGGAGTCAAAACCTATTTTTTTTTTAACAGGTCTTTTTGCTAGACTACAGTGATGTTTCTATTAAAAACAAAACATATATGGGCAAGTACATTTAATCTCTGTGTATTCTGAAGTTGCCTTTTCTTTTTGATATTCACTTTGTTGTATTTAATAACCTAATTGCTCAGACTATTAAAGAAAATGGAAAAGGAGGATGGTTTTATATGCCAGGTCTTTAGACATCTTGCTGTATTTTTCTGCTTCCAGATAGCCAAGGGGATCTTGGCTTACAAGGAGGAACTTGACAGATGACTGTTGTCCATCTAAATGAAATCAGTAGCATGTTGTGGCTGAGCACAACTTCTCCTGACATAGAATTTGATTTGTCTCTTTTAAGCAGATTGCAGAGGCATAGAACAATGCAAACAATACCTAAGCAGAGGGTATCAGTTGTATGTCTCCCGCAAAGAACACAATTGCTGCAGAATGGGGAGGATTCTCTCCATAGTTGCTTTGTATCATCTTAGCCACCTGGCTTTGAATTCTTCATAGGACATAAAACCCAGAAACTAATGAGAGTATTCAGATTTGTGCTGTATTCCACTTGTGGCAACCCAGAGCTTCTGATAGATCTGAGAACAACCAAACTTCTCATGGGAAATCCCAGCGTTTATGGATTTTGTTAAGCACAGCTATAAATAATATTAATTATGTGATGGTGGTCACAGAGGCAGATCACTTCTGAAGTTCTCATTTTCTTTTTCTTTTTTGATTATTTAATTTTATTTTAATTCCAGTTTGGTTAACACACAGTGTTATACTAGTTTCAAGTGTACAATATGGCTACTCAGCAATTCTCTACAACACCCAGTGTTCATCATGACAAGTGAACACCTTAATTCCTATCACCTATTTCGCACATCTTCCCATCCACCCACCCTCTGGTAACCATCACTTTGTTCTCTAGAGTTAAGAATATCTTTCTTGATTTCTCTCTCTTCCTTTTTGTTTCTTAAATTCAACAGATAAGTGAATTCATAAGGGATTTGTCTTTCTCTTAGCATTATACTTAGCATTATACTCTTTAGTTCATCCATGCCATTGCAAATGGTGAGATTTTATTTTTTATGACTAAATAATATTCCCTGGTGTGTGTGTGTGTGTGTGTGTATATATATATATATATATATATATATATATATATATCATATATTCTTTATCTGTTTATCAGTTGATGGACATTTGGGTTGCTTCCATAATTTGGCTATTATAAATAATGATGTTATAAAGATAGGGGTGTAATAAAAGGATGTAAAATATGATACAACTATTTGAAATGTTAAGGGAAGAGGAGTAAAATATGACTTCAAAATTAAGTGAATATCAGCTGAAAATAGACTGCTGTATGCAGAAGATGTTATATATAAACTGCACGGTAACCACAAATTAAAAAACAGTAACAGATGAGCAAAAAATAAAGAATAAGGAAGCCAAGTATATCAAGAAAGCCAGCAATCCATGAAAAAAAAATAGAAAAAAGGATCAAAGAAAAACTATAAAAACACCCACAAAACAAAAAAAATCAATAATTACTTTGAATGTAAATGGACTAAATGCTCCAATCAAAATACATAAGGTGTCAGGAAGATGGCGGTGTAGGAGGACGCTGGGCTCACCGCGCGTCCTGCTGATCAATTAGATTCCACCTACACCTGCCTAAATAACCCAGAAAACCGCCAGAGGATTAGCAGAACGGAGTCGCCGGAGCCAAGCGCAGACGAGAGGCCCACGGAAGAGGGTAGGAAGGGCGGCGAGGCGGTGCATGCTCCACGGACTGGCGGGAGGGAGCCGGGGCGGAGGGGCGGCTCGCCGGCCAAGCAGAGCCCCGGAGTCTGGCCTGCAAAAGCGGAGGGGCCTGATGGACTGTGTTCCGACAGCAAGCGCGACTTAGCGTCTGGGAGGTCATAACTTAACAGCTCTGCGCGGAAAGCGGGAAGGCTGGAGGACAAAGGGAGGGAGAGCTGCTGAGCCCCCGGATGACAGAGCTCAGTTTGGTGGGTGGGGAACAAAGGCGCTCACCAGCGCCATCTCCCCCGCCCATCCCCCAGCCAAAATCCCAAAGAGAACCAGTTCCTGCCAGGGAACTTCCTCGCTCCGCGCAAACACCCAACTCTGTGCTTCTGCGGAGCCAAACCTCCGGCAGCGGATCTGACTCCCTCCCGCTGCCACAGGGCCCCTCCTGAAGTGGATCACCTAAGGAGAAGCGAGCTAAGCCTGCCCCTCCTGCCCCTGTGCACCTTGCCTACCCACCCCAGCTAATACGCCAGATCCCCAGCATCACAAGCCTGGCAGTGTGCAAATAGCCCAGACGGGCCACGCCACCCCACAGTGAATCCTGCCCCTAGGAGAGGGGAAGAGAAGGCACACACCAGTTTGACTGTGGCCCCAGCGGTGGGCTGGGGGCAGACATCAGGTCGGACTGCGACTCCGCCCACCAACTCCAGTTATACACCACAGCACAGGGGAAGTGCCCTGCAGGTCCTCACCACGCCAGGGACTATCCAAAATGACCAAGCGGAAGAATTCCCCTCAGAAGAATCTCCAGGAAATAACAGCTAATGAGCTGATCAAAAAGGACTTAAATAATATAACAGAAAGTGAATTTAGAATAATAGTCATAAAATTAATCGCCGGGCTTGAAAACAGTATACAGGACAGCAGAGAATCCCTTGCTACAGAGATCAAGGGATTAAGGAACAGTCATGAGGAGCTGAAAAACGCTTTAAATGAAATGCAAAACAAAATGGAAACCACCACAGCTCGGATTGAAGAGGCAGAGGAGAGAATAGGTGAACTAGAAGATAAAGTTATGGAAAAAGAGGAAGCTGAGAGAAAGAGAGATAAAAAAATCCAGGAGTATGAGGGGAAAATTAGAGAACTAAGTGATACACTAAAAAGAAATAATATACGCATAATTGGTATCCCAGAGGAGGAAGAGAGAGGGAAAGGTGCTGAAGGGGTACTTGAAGAAATAATAGCTGAGAACTTCCCTGAACTGGGGAAGGAAAAAGGCATTGAAATCCAAGAGGCACAGAGAACTCCCTCCAGACGGAACTTGAATCGATCTTCTGCACGACATATCATAGTGAAACTGGCAAAATACAAGGATAAAGAGAAAATTCTGAAAGCAGCAAGGGGTAAACGTGCCCTCACATATAAAGGGAGACCTATAAGACTCGTGACTGATCTCTCTTTTGAAACTTGGCAGGCCAGAAAGAATTGGCACGAGATTTTCAGTGTGCTGGACAGAAAAAATATGCAGCCGAGAATCCTTTATCCAGCAAGTCTGTCATTTAGAATAGAAGGAGAGATAAAGGTCTTCCCAAACAAACAAAAACTGAAGGAATTTGTCACCACTAAACCAGCCCTACAAGAGATCCTAAGGGGGACCCTGTGAGACAAAATACCAGAGACATCACTACAAGCATAAAACGTACAGACATCACAATGACTCTAAACCCGTATCTTTCTATAATAACACTGAATGTAAATGGATTAAATGCGCCAACCAAAAGACATAGGGTATCAGAATGGATAAAAAAACAAGACCCATCTATTTGCTGTCTACAAGAGACTCATTTTAGACCTGAGGACACCTTTAGATTGAGAGTGAGGGGATGGAGAACTATTTATCATGCTACTGGAAGCCAAAAGAAAGCTGGAGTAGCCATACTTATATCAGACAAACTAGACTTTAAATTAAAGGCTGTAACAAGAGATGTAGAAGGACATTATATAATAGTTACAGGGTCTATCCATCAGGAAGAGCTAACAATTATAAATGTCTATGCGCCGAATACCAGAGCCCCCAAATATATAAAACAACTACTCATAAACATAAGCAACCTTATTGATAAGAATGTGGTAATTGCAGGGGACTTTAACACCCCACTTACAGAAATGGATAGATCATCTAGACACACAATCAATAAAGAAACAAGGGCCCTGAATGAGACATTGGATGAGATGGACTTGACAGATATATTTAGAACTCTGCATCCCAAAGCAACAGAATATACTTTCTTCTCGAGTGCACATGGAACATTCTCCAAGATAGATCATATACTGGGTCACAAAACAGCCCTTCATAAGTTTACCAGAATTGAAATTATACCATGCATACTTTCAGACCACAATGCTATGAAGCTTGAAATCAACCACAGAAAAAAGTCTGGAAAACCTCCAAAAGCATGGAGGTTAAAGAACACCCTACTAACGAATGAGTGGGTCAACCAGGCAATTAGAGAAGAAATTAAAAAATATATGGAAACAAACGAAAATGAAAATACAACAATCCAAACGCTTTGGGACGCGGCGAAGGCAGTCCTGAGAGGAAAATACATTGCAATCCAGGCCTATCTCAAGAAACAAGAAAAATCCCAAATACAAAATCTAAAAGCACACCTAAAGGAAATAGAAGCAGAACAGCAAAGACACCCCAAACCCAGCAGAAGAAGAGAAATAATAAAGATCAGAGCAGAAATAAACAATATAAAGTCTAAAAAAACTGTAGAGCAGATCAACGAAACCAAGAGTTGG
Organism: Leopardus geoffroyi; assembly: GCF_018350155.1. NCBI lineage: Eukaryota > Metazoa > Chordata > Mammalia > Carnivora > Felidae > Leopardus > Leopardus geoffroyi. Next base: position 97,105,132 of record NC_059326.1, on the reverse strand, counting down.
TTTTTTGAAAAAATAAACAAAATTGACAAACCTCTAGCCAGGCTTCTCAAAAAGAAAAGGGAGATGACCCAAATAGATAAAATCATGAATGAAAATGGAATGATTACAACCAATCCCTCAGAGATACAAACAATTATCAGGGAATACTATGAAAAATTATATGCCAACAAATTGGACAACCTGGAAGAAATGGACAAATTCCTGAACACCCACACTCTTCCAAAACTCAATCAGGAGGAAATAGAAAGCTTGAACAGAACCATAACCAGCGAAGAAATTGAATCAGTTATCAAAAATCTCCCAACAAATAAGAGTCCAGGACCAGATGGCTTCCCAGGGGAGTTCTACCAGACGTTTAAAGCAGAGATAATACCTATCCTTCTCAAGCTATTCCAAGAAATAGAAAGGGAAGGAAAACTTCCAGACTCATTCTATGAAGCCAGTATTACTTTGATTCCTAAACCAGACAGAGACCCAGTAAAAAAAGAGAACTACCGGCCAATATCCCTGATGAATATGGATGCAAAAATTCTCAATAAGATACTAGCAAATCGAATTCAACGGCATATAAAAAGAATTATTCACCATGATCAAGTGGGATTCATTCCTGGGATGCAGGGCTGGTTCAACATTCGCAAATCAATCAACGTGATACATCACATTAACAAAAAAAGAGAGAAGAACCATATGATCCTGTCAATCGATGCAGAAAAGGCCTTTGACAAAATCCAGCACCCTTTCTTAATAAAAACCCTTGAGAAAGTCGGGATAGAAGGAACATACTTAAAGATCATAAAAGCCATTTATGAAAAGCCCACAGCTAACATCATCCTCAACGGGGAAAAACTGAGAGCTTTTTCCCTGAGATCAGGAACACGACAGGGATGCCCACTCTCACCGCTGTTGTTTAACATAGTGCTGGAAGTTCTAGCATCAGCAATCAGACAACAAAAGGAAATCAAAGGCATCAAAATTGGCAAAGATGAAGTCAAGCTTTCGCTTTTTGCAGATGACATGATATTATACATGGAAAATCCGATAGACTCCACCAAAAGTCTGCTAGAATTGATACATGAATTCAGCAAAGTCGCAGGATACAAAATCAATGTACAGAAATCAGTTGCATTCTTATACACTAACAATGAAGCAACAGAAAGACAAATAAAGAAACTGATCCCATTCACAATTGCACCAAGAAGCATAAAATACCTAGGAATAAATCTAACCAAAGATGTTAAGGATCTGTATGCTGAAAACTATAGAAAGCTTACGAAGGAAATTGAAGAAGATTTAAAGAAATGGAAAGACATTCCCTGCTCATGGATTGGAAAAATAAATATTGTCAAAATGTCAATACTACCCAAAGCTATCTACACATTCAATGCAATCCCAATCAAAATTGCACCAGCATTCTTCTCGAAACTAGAACAAACAATCCTAAAATTCATATGGAACCACAAAAGGCCCCGAATAGCCAAAGGAATTTTGAAGAAGAAGACCAAAGCAGGAGGCATCACATTCCCAGACTTTAGCCTCTACTACAAAGCTGTCATTGTCAAGACAGCATGGTATTGGCACAAAAACAGACACATAGACCAATGGAATAGAATAGAGACCCCAGAACTAGACCCACAAACGTATGGCCAACTCATCTTTGACAAAGCAGGAAAGAACATCCAATGGAAAAAAGACAGCCTCTTTAACAAATGGTGCTGGGAGAACTGGACAGCAACATGCAGACGGTTGAAACTAGACCACTTTCTCACACCATTCACAAAAATAAACCCAAAATGGATAAAGGACCTGAATGTGAGACAGGAAACCATCAAAACCTTAGAGGAGAAAGCAGGAAAAGACCTCTCTGACCTCAGCCGTAGCAATCTCTTACTCGACACATCCCCAAAGGCAAGGGAATTAAAAGCAAAAGTGAATTACTGGGACCTTATGAAGATAAAAAGCTTCTGCACAGCAAAGGAAACAACCAACAAAACTAAAAGGCAACCAACGGAATGGGAAAAGATATTTGCAAATGACATATCGGACAAAGGGCTAGTATCCAGAATCTATAAAGAGCTCACCAAACTCCACACCCGAAAAACAAATAACCCAGTGAAGAAATGGGCAGAAAACATGAATAGACACTTCTCTCAAGAAGACATCCGGATGGCCAACAGGCACATGAAAAGATGTTCAGCGTCGCTCCTTATCAGGGAAATACAAATCAAAACCACACTCAGGTATCACCTCACGCCAGTCAGAGTGGCCAAAATGAACAAATCAGGAGACTATAGATGCTGGCGAGGATGTGGAGAAACGGGAACCCTCTTGCACTGTTGGTGGGAATGCAAATTGGTGCAGCCACTCTGGAAAGCAGTGTGGAGGTTCCTCAGAAAATTAAAAATAGACCTACCCTATGACCCAGCAATAGCACTGCTAGGAATTTATCCAAGGGATACAGGAGCACTGATGCATAGGGGCACTTGTACCCCAATGTTCATAGCAGCACTCTCAACAATAGCCAAATTATGGAAAGAGCCTAAATGTCCATCAACTGATGAATGGATAAAGAAATTGTGGTTTATATACACAATGGAATACTACGTGGCAATGAGAAAAAATGAAATATGGCCTTTTGTAGCAACGTGGATGGAACTGGAGAGTGTGATGCTAAGTGAAATAAGCCATACAGAGAAAGACAGATACCATATGGTTTCACTCTTATGTGGATCCTGAGAAACATAACAGGAACCCATGGGGGAGGGGGAGGAAAAAAGAAAAAAAAAAGAGGTTAGAGTGGGAGAGAGCCAAAGCATAAGAGACTGTTAAAAACTGAGAACAAACTGAGGGTTGATGGGGGGTGGGAGGGAGGAGAGGGTGGGTGATGGGTATTGAGGAGGGCACCTTTTGGGATGAGCACTGGGTGTTTTATGGAAACCAATTTGGACAATAAATTTCATACAGTATAAAAAAAAAAAAAAGAAGATGTGGTATATACACAATGGAGTATTACTTGGCAATCAAAAAGAATGAAATCTTGCCATTTGCACACGGATGGAACTGGAGAGTATTATGCTAAGTGAAATTAGTCAGTGAAAGACAAAAATCATATGGCTTCACTCATATGAGGATTTTAAGAGACAAACAGATGAACATGAGTGAAGGGAAACAAAAATAATATAAATACAGGGAGGGGGACAAAACAGAAGAGACTCATAAATATGGAGAACATACTGAGGGTTACTGGAGGGGTTGTGGGAGGGGGGATGGGCTAAATGGGGAAGGGGCACTAAGGAATCTACTCCTGAAATCATTGTTGCACTATAAGCTAACTAATTTGGATGTAAATTTTTAAAAATTAAAAAAAAAATTAAAAAAAAAAACAAAAAAACAAAAAAACAAAATACATAAGGTGTCAGAATGGATAAAAAAACAAGACCCATCTATATGCTGCCTGCAAAAGACTCATTAAAGACCTAAAGACACCAGTAGATTGAAGTGAGGGGGTGGAGGAACATTTGTCATGTAAATGGATGTCAAAAGAAAGCTGGAATACCAATACTTATGTTGGACAATTTGGACTTTAAAACAAAGTCTGTAAAAAGAGACAAAGATGGACACTATATAATAATAAAGGAGACAATCCAACAAGAAGATATAACAATTCTAAATATATATGCACCCAACATGAAATCATCCAAATACATATCATGGTTAATAACAAACATAAAGGAACTAATTGATAGTAATACAATAATAGTAGGGGACTTTAACACTTCACTTACATTGATGGGCACATCATCTAAACAGAATATCAACAAGGAAACAGTGGCTTTGAATAACACACTGGACCAGATGGATTTAACAGATATATTCAGAATGTTCCACCCTAAAATAGCAGCATACACATTCTTTTTAAGTACATATGGAACATTCTAGATCACATATTAACACAAAACAAGCCTCAACAAATTAAAAAAGATTGAAGTCATACTATGCATCTTTTCTGACTGTAACGCTATGAAACTAGAAATCAGCCACAAGAAAAAAATCTGGATAGCACATAAATACATACGAGGTAAATAATCTGCCGTTTACCAATGAATGGGTCAATCAAGAAATCAAAGAAATCAGAAAGAACATGGAAACAAACAAAAAAAAGCAGTTTATATGAGGGAAGTTTATAGCAATATAGGCTTACATCAAGAATCCAGAAAACTCTCTGATAAACAACCTAACCTTACACCTAAAGGAGCTAGAAAAAGGACAACAAACAGAACACAAAGCCAGCAGAATGAAATATAAAGATTAGAGCATATATAAATGATACAGAAACTAAAACACACACTCACACTCACACACACACACACACACACACACGAACAGATCAATGAAACTAGGAGGTGTTTCTCTAAAATTCTCATTTTCTTCAGTAACCATAGAGTAAGGGAATTATTTTACATAATTCTTTAACAAGATATTAGTCTAATCCCAGTGAAACTGCAAATATGATAATGGAATATTACAAACCAATGGGAAAGCAATAGATTAGTTCACAGTGTTGGGGAAATCAGTTAAAATTAGTCTCCTCTTCCACCTCATATATCAAAATAAATCCCAGGAAGGTTAAAGAGTTTACTGTAAAATATGAACATAGAAAACAAACAGAAGGACATACAGGTGATTATCTTCTTCCATTTGGGCTGCTATGGCAAACTGGGTGGCTTAAACAAACAACAGACAATTGTTTCTTACTGTTCTGGAGGCTGGAAGTCCAAGATCACAGCACTGGCAGGTTTGTTTGCTGGTGAGCCTGCTTCCTCGTTTATAGGTGGCTATCGTTTTACTGTGCCCTCATATCCAGAGAGAGCAAGGGGTCTCTCTGAGGTCTGTTTTATGATAGCACCTAATCTTGTTCCTGTGAGCTCCACCTTTATGACAAAATTGCCTCTCCATGAACCAATCTCCTAATAGCATTATATTGGAGGTTCGGGTTTTAATATATGAATTTTGGGTTGACATAAACATTCAGACCATTGCATGATTAAACTAAAGGATCAGATTTCAAAGCATGAAAACCAGTAGAAGAAATAATGGAAGAAAAATTGCTTTGTTTGGCATTAACATTTGACTTGCTTTGGAACCATGGGAAGATGGCCTCTAACAGGTGTGAAGTCTACTTAATTTCTGAGCTGTGGATGAGCTTCTGTGTTGAAACTTTCAAGGGTATGATTCTCAGAGCCATGGCTGGTGGACTTAGTAAAGGTAATGTGCATGCCCTGGACTATGAGCTGGGAAAAAAGCCATGAAGTAGCCTTATAACTTTGTTGTAAGTCTACGACTTTTTGAAATTGTATGGGAGTAGCACAAATTGTGCTCACTTCAATATTCTGAATGTGTTCCTTCCACTTCTCTCCTACTTTCCCTATTAGAATAACGTGTCACAATTCAGTATCTGTGAAAGTACAACAATGAAGAGTGAAAGTGGAGAGAGGAGAAGAGAAAGCATAAGAGGAGAGGAAAGAAGAGGAAGAAGGAATGAGCAGTAGGAAAATGGGGAGGCAGCTCCTCAAAATGAGGTTGGGAAAACAGACTCAAGGATAAACGAGCAGGAGAGATGGAGAGTATGGAGTACATGGGGGTAGAACTAGAATCTTCATTTCAGTCTTTGACATGACCATGTGGTCCCACAGCTAGGAGCTAGATTCCTCACCTACCTAATACCTCTGTGTGGGACCCTGTGACTCTTGGTTCTGTTCTTTGTTGCAGGTGTGTCCTCCCCTCTTGGCATTCTTGGTTGGCACCCCTTTATTCATCTTTCAGGCCTTGGGCCTCTTCTGTATTAAGGCCTGAGTTTCCCCTGGACATTCCTCCTTGGCTAAGTTGGAAAACTTTTCTTCTGTACAGACCCCAGACACTGTCCAGCTCTGATCTGTGTCAGCTGATCTTCCAAAGGACACCGATATTCCTGATGTCATACATTTCCCCATTTCCCTCAATTTGCAGTCTCTTGCTGGTGTAGCTTGCACTTAGCTCTGGTATTGGCCTCTTAGAGGGATTCTCTGATGCCTTAACAGATTATGTGGAGCAGAAGCCTTCTTTACCTCCACGTTGACAGAGGGTCTTGGTTTGTGTGGTCACAAGTCAAGCATCCTACTTCTTCCTATTACAGCTCTGTCTACAGGGCTGTAAATCAGCCTCCTGAAGAGTTGGAAACTACCTGGCTCTATTCCTGAGAACCTAATTTGCTCTCTAGTTATGTTATCCTACCGCCCTAAGTGACTGCAACCCTGGGCAATGGCAGATGGTAGTTAGGGAATTGGGTGGCTTCTGGGTGACTGGTGTCCATCAGGGCCAACTTACCTATGCTAGAGATGGAGGGAGCTGGTGAAGAGCAAGGTGTTATCTATCCAGATAGCTAATATATATAATTAGCTGGTAATTAGCACTGTTGATTTGGTTTGCAAGATTTTTACAATGTCACAGGTTGTTTTAGCTAATTAATATTCTTCTACTTTGGCTACGGTATCTGGTGTGAACTAGCTATGCTTGAGAAGGTCATGGTCATAGGGTGCAGTGGTGTAGAAGCACTTGCTCTTGGGTAGAATTGCTGAGACTCTAAATAGAATTTCAAGACCCAGTTTCAGTGTCAGTCTTGAAAATTACCTTTTTGCAAAATGCCTTTGCCAGTTGGGCACACTTAACTTTTCCAACTGCTTTCCATTATGGGCATGTGCTTTGTATTGTCTTCATTCTTCAAAAGACAAAAGCTACCTGCCTAGTATTTTCAAACTGGCTGAGAAGCTGAGGTGAAGTTAGATCAAGGGTCATTTCCCTTGAACAGAAAGCTGGACAATTGTCCTTGAAGATTGCCAGCTGAGTGTGCAAAAACCTAGGCTGGCCAGGGAGGGCAGTTGTTTCCTTCTCCAGGATTGTATAACTGGCCCACGTAGAGTAATTCAGAGGTTCTATCTACTTCTTTCTGGCCCTCTCCATGCATTTTGATTTTGCTTCCTTTTGCTGTTTGCCTTCCCCTTCCCCCCTCCCCCACTTTCTAACATCCTGTGTTCTCTTGTGAATGCCTCTCTCTCTCTCATGGTAGGCTTTTTGATTTCTTAAGTGTGACTTGTGAAACTTCAAGACCATGGGTCTTTAGTTATGACTTTGCTTTGATCTTGGGCCAGTGCTTTTCTTCTGAAAGGATCTTCTGGTATAAATACATTAAAACTGGGAAGGGATCCTCCCCACTTTGACATGGTGAAGACAAAGGACTGCTCCTTCCAGAAACCAAGATTCCCAAGGAACCCTGATTGGCCTCCTGTTCTGAAGATTGCTGTGGCTCTTGAACCACAGTGGCTCAAGTACCCACCTCTCTGTATTTAGCAGAGCCTAGGCATGTCAGAAGGATGAGCTGCATTGGGTAAATCACATAAAAGACAAAAGTCTGGAGGCCAGGAAGGGATCAATGAATAGAAATTCAGGATATAATTATGGCTCTTGTTTTTGTGAGAGGAAAAAAATAGGACAGTGTTGGCTGGAAAATTAAAAGCTCTCTTACTTGGAAAAGTTCTCCAAGGTAGGCAACTGATAATGATAGCACCCCATATTTAATTCACTTGAAAATGAAATCTGTGTAATAGTCACCCTCAGAGTCTGGGGTGTTTGAAATTACTTGTGGGGCTCATATTCTGAAAATGTACCAGTTGATATCTCTAATTTCTTTAAAGATTTGTTTTGCTAATAATTTGTTTTTTAAGCCATCAGCAAACACACTGTGAAAAGACAGTATTTTAAAGAAGGTAAACATATATTGAGTGACTAAATATGATACAGCTGCAAAGTTCCATATTGTGACATTAGTTGGTATTACTGTTGTGTGGCACAAGTAAACTAGTTTTAAAAGTGTGGAGTTAAAACTGGTCTGAAGTGTGGAGAATTTTGTCTGCTGTTTGATTTGTATGAGTAGATTATAAATTCCTATCAGAAAACAGAAAGAATGCTGGAAATCCGAAGTTAAAACTGAAGCACAAATTATGCTAAATTTGAGGTACAGGTTATGTGGATGCTAAATAGGATGAAGGAGATGTTCAGAAACCCAGACATGGCCATGAATGACTGACTGTTATGTTGCTCCTTAAAGTAAACATGAGATGATCAGAAAAATCTCACAATTTTTTTTTTCTGAAGTTGTGTCTGTAGTTTCCCATTATGCTTTAAAGTACAGAAATAGTATTGGCTCCTGAAACACATTCTTTTTGGCAATGTGCATCTCTGAGGCATGCTTACATGTATTTATCATATTAAATTCATGTTTAAATTGTTTTTGCATCTCAGAGATATATTTCAATTATCCATCACACCCCCATTTCACTCATGTTGCTCAAATGTCAAATTTGATTCCACAGTTGTAAATTTCTATGTAGTAACTTACAAGCAAATAGAAACATACCTTGGAGATAGAGTGTATTATCAAAACTCATTAATTTGCGGGGCGCCTGGGTGGCTCAGTCAGTTAAGCATCCGACTTTGGCTCAGGTCCTGATCTCGTGGTTTGTGAGTTTGAGCGCTGCCTCGGGCTCTGTGCTAACAGTTCAGAGCCTGGAGCCTACTTCGGATTCTGTCTGTCAGTTTATCTCTGCCTCTCTCTGCCTCTCCCCCCACTCAAAACTAAATATGCACTTAAAAAGGTTACAAATATCTGTTCCCATTTTGTCAGTTGCCTTTTAGTTTTGTTGATTGTTTCCTTTGCTGTGCAGAAGATTTTTATCTCAATGAGGTCTTAATAGTTCATTTTTGCTTTTATTTCCCTTGCCTTTGGAGACATATCGAGGAAGAAGCTGCTATGGCTGAGGTCAAAGAGACTGTTGCCTGTGTTCTCTAGGATTTTGAGGGTTTTCCGTCTCACATTTAGGTCTTTCATCCATTTTGTGTTTATTTTTGTGTATGGTGTAAGAAAGTGGTGCAGTTTCATTCTTCTGCTTGTTGCTGTCCAGTTCTCCCAACACCATTTACTGAGGAAACTCTTTTTTCCATTGGGTACTCTTTTCTGCTTTGTCAAAGATTAGTTGGCCATACATTTGTGGGTCCAAGTCTGGGTTCTCGATTCTATTCCATTGGTTTAGGCATCTGTTTTTGTGCCAATACCATACTGTATTGATTCCAGGTTTGTCGTACATGCTAAAGCCTGGGATTGTGATGCCTCCAGCTTCGGTTTTCTTTTTCAACATTACTTTGGCTATTTGGGGTCTTTTGTGGTCCCATACAAATTTTAGGATTGTTTGTTCTATCTCTGAGAAGAATGAGAGAATATATTTGCAAATGACATATCGGATAAAGGGTTAGTAACCAAAATCTACAAAGAACTTACCAAACTCAATACCTGCATAACAAATAATCCACTGAAGAAATGGGTAGAAGGTATGAATTGATGCTTTTGCATAGCAAATATCCAGGTGGCTAACAGACACATGAAAAGGTGCTCAATATCACTCATCATCGGGGAAATACAAATCAAAACCACACTGAGATACCACCTCACACCAGTCAGAGTGGCTAAAATTAACAACTCAAGAAACAACAGATGTTGGCAGGAATGTGGTGAATCCTCTGTGCGCTGTTGGTGAGAATGCAAACTAGTGCAGCCACTCTGGAAAACAGTGTAGAGGTTCCTCAAAACATTAAAAATAGAATCACCACGGGGCACCTGGGTAGCTCAGTCAGTTGAGCGTCCAACTTCAGCTCAGGTCATGATCTCACGATTTGTGAGTTTGAGCCCCACGTCGGGCTCTGTGCTGACAGCTCAGAGTCTGGAGCCTGCTTCAGATTCTGTGTCCCCTGTCTCTCTGCCCCTCCCTAGCTCACACTCTGTGTCTCTCTCTGTCAAAAAATAAATAAGCATTAAAAAAAATTAAAAATAGAATTACCCTAGGACCCAGCAGTAGCACTACTAGGAATTTATCTATAGGATACAGCAGTGCTATCAACAATAGCCAAATTATGGAATGAGCCCAAATGTCCATCACCTGATAAGTGGATAAAGAGGATGTGGTTTATGTATATAATGGAATACTTGTTGGCAATGAGAAAGAATGAGATGTTGCCATTTGCAACAACTTGGCTGGAACTGGAGGGTATTATGCTAAGTGAAATAAGTCAGTCAGAGAAAGACAAATATCATATGTTTTCACTCATATGTGGAATTTGAGAAACTTAACAGAAGACCATGGGGGAAGGGAAGGGAAAAATAGTTACAGAGAGGGAGGCAAACCATAAGAGACTCTTAAATACAGAGAATGAACTGAGGGTTGATGGTGGGGGGACAGGGAGGCAGGAAAAATCTGAGATGGGCATTGAGGAGGTCACTTATTGGGATTAGCACTGGGTGTTTTATGTAAGTGATGAGTCATGGGAATGTAGTCCTGAAGCCAAGAGCACACTGTGCATACTGTATTTAGCTAAGTTGACAATAAATTATATAAAATTTTTTTTTAAAAAATGCATTAATTCGCTTAGTAGAAAGAAATCAACTGTGATGTCAATTCCATTGCCTGTCCCAGGCTAAACTGCTCATTAGCGATCAGTTTTTTGCTCATTTCAGGGGAATAAGTTCTAATTCAGAGAAGTTGTAGTGACTTGGTGTCTGTCTCAGCCTAGTGATAGGCATGCTGTCAGCTAGAAATGCTTGAGGCACTTGCCTGGACCTGTGTTACTTGTGGTGAGCTCCACAGAATTTTCCTGGACAAGAACCAAGGTTGGGTTGGCCCTGTGGTTCTCGTGTTTTCAGGATGCACCTCAAGAGCAGTCACCAGGGAACTTGGAGAAAGCAAGATTTATTACTCATGGATCCTGTGGGGAACATGGCATGCCTCAACACCACGCAGCAAGGTTGAAGTCAAAAGGGAAAAGAGGGAGGAAGCTTGGAACTGGGATTCCGCCTTTCTTAGCGTCAAGGGTTGGGGTGCCTAAAGTTTTGAGGGTTTACTCTTTATTAGTGAATTTAAAACATAAGAGCAGGAATTAGGGAGCAAGAAGGCAGAAGTGGAGTTGCACAAGTGCTCAGTTACATAGGCTACCCAGGGGCTTCTAAAAGGGGAACTTCTTGGATAGGGGTTGCCTTGTTTCGTATCTAGTTGGCTTGCTATTAGATATTTCCTCTAGCTGGCAGTGTGTTTATTTGAGATGGATATCTTTGAAACGGATGCCTCGGCACTCAAAAGCTTAATATTAGGAACCTACATTACACTTGATGACAGACAGGATTGCCACAGGAGAACCTAGCTCCATGCCCAGCCCTCTTGAATGGCTACTAAAATCCGCTGCCCTTTCCATAGTACGTACATTTTCAGTTTTTTTTTGGGGGGGGGGAGATTTTTATTAAAATACATTCTATTTGGAATTTCAAAGAAAAATGAAAATTAGAATGCATTTTTAAAATGAGAGGATGCTAACTTGCAAGTTATGTCATTATGACTAAACAATTTCATTTTGGGTTGAACCTCCGATATAAGCTTGGCAGGAGTAAACCATGGCCCAGGTAGATGATCAGTGTGAATAAATCATATATGTTGCTTTTTGGCATGACCTTTAATGGGAGAGACAAGGGGTTTATCAAACATCTGAAGGGCAGAAAATTCAATTTAAAAACTAATTCTTAGGAGGTCAGCATTTTCCATAAAATCCCCTGTACCTTTGCCTTTATGAGTCTAAGAAGGTGTTCTAAATTCATCTATTTTGTGAGAGAAGACTCATCTGTTAAGGTGAAGAATGATTTTCCTGCCCACTTCTTTGCCAGTTTTCATAATAGCTGTGGCAAAGAGCCTGCTGGCAGGCTACTGGTAGTTCTATGAATGGGCTTTATTTTTTAATCAGAAAACTTGTGATCCTTGACAGGTGGACTCCAGCAGCTTGGTGTTTGATGCATATACTTGAACTAAGGAAGACTGGATTTCACTCACCCAAGAGAAAGAAATACTCTAATCAGGGCTCCAGTGGGGACTGATGTTCAGGAAGCTTTTATTGTGTGGTACTGTCACTCACTTGTGATTTTGCATGAGGAAAGGGAAATGTATATGGTGTGAGCCTAAAAACTGTGAGGGCAGAAAATGCAGGATTCTTTCCTTTATTCTACCTTGTACTGCAAATACCCAGTGAAACCTGTTTCAGTTGATTAAGATGCACAGCCACACTATGGAATATTTGATTCGTAGACATTTCACTGCAATCTAAATTTCATCTTCTTTAACGAAAAGCCTTGTACAAGATCTGTTGGATTGAATAGCAAACCAGTCCCAGTCTTGACCGAGAGCCTTTTATGTGCATAAGGGCAGAGAACTGTTTGAATATACTCAAATCCATTGGTTTGTGTATTTCAAAAGAGAGAATTGTGTGGTACGTGAATTATATCTCAATAAAACTGTTAAAAAATAATTTCAAAGACAATTGTCATGCAAACATCTATCAAGTAAAGAAATTTAACATTTATTTATTTGTTTTCATAGTTGCTGTCTCCTTACATCAGTTGATACTGGTTTTCCATTTTCTGTGGTCATGTGAAACTTTTTTTCAAAGAAATCTTGTTTAGTACAATCAGTGGGCAATATGAAGAAAAATACTATGGTAGAATGCAGATAACTGAAGTTTGGGAAACCCAGAATACGCATGATGTATCGTTTGGAGTTCATTTGCTTCCGAATGCAACCATTTTCATTGCTTTATTTCTTCATTTAGTTGTTTAGTTTCTTTAAAAATTTTTTTTAAAGTTTATTTATTTATTTTGAGAGAGAGAGAGGCAGAGAGAGAGGGAGATAGAACCCCAAGCAGGCTCTACACTGTCAGCACAGAGCCTGATGCAGATACCATGAGATCATGACCTGAGCTGAGATCAAGAGTTGGATGCTTTGCCGACTGAGCCATCCAGGTGTCCCAAGTTGTTTAGTTTCTTGACTGCCTACCATGCATCAGGCTATGTGCTAACTTCCTTTCTAGAGGTCAGTGTGTAGTAGACATGGTAGGGCAGACTAAGTACCTTCATCAGACTAAATCCTGAGATGCAGGGTCCCCTGTTTTGGGGAAGATTGGTTGTAATTTTTAGAAATATGTGACTAATAGGAAAGAGAGTAAAATTATCAGGGAAATAAACACAGATGGAAAACACTTTAAAGTATAGGCATGCTTGGTTTTATATTGCTTCGCTGTATTGTGCTTCAAAGGCATTGTTTTTCTTTTCTTTTTTTCCTTCTTCTTCTTCTTCTTCTTCTTCTTCTTCTTCTTCTTCTTCTTCTTTTTCTTCTTCTTCTTTCTTACAAATTGAAGGTTTGTGGCAACTGTGTCAAACAAGGCTTTGGCGCCATTTTTCCAACAGTGTTTGCTGATTTCATGTCTCCGTTTCACATTTTGCTCATTCTTGCAGTATTTAAGTCTTTCTCATTATTAGATTGCTTGTGGTGATCTGTACTCAGTGATTTTGGAGGTCACTAGTGGATTTATTTGGGGGCATCACAAACCTCACCCTTATAAGATAGTGAACTTAACTGATAAAAATGTATGTGTTCTGAATGCCCCACTGACCAGATGCTTGCCTGTCTCTTTCCCTCTCCTCAGGTCCCTATTCCCTGAGACACAACAGCATTGAAATTAGGCTAATTAACATCCCTACAATAGCCTCTAAGTGTTCAAGTGAAAGGAAGAGTCTCATGTCTCTCCCTTTTAAATCAAAAGCTGTAAATGGTTGAGCTTAGTGAGGAAGACATGTTGAAAGCTGAGAGAGGCTGAAAGCGAGACCTCCTGCACCAGTTAGCCAAGGTGTAAGTGCAAAGGGAAAGCTCTTGGAAATGAAAAGTGCTGCTCCGGTGAACACATGAGCGATACGAAAATTCAAACAGCCTCATTACTGATACGAAGAAAGTTTTAGTGGTCTGGACAGATCAAACTGGCCACAATATTCCCTTAAGCCAGAGCCCAATACAGAGAAGTGCCCTCTCTTTAATTCTATGAAGGTTGAGAGGTGAGGAAGCTGCAGAAGAAAAGTTTGAAAGTAGCAGAGGTTGGCTCACGGGGTTTGAGGAAAGACACCTCCTTAACAGGTAGAAGGAAGAGCAGCAAGTGCTGATGGAGAAGTTTTATTGGAAGAAAATACCTTATCTTTATTGGAAGAAGATGCCATCTATGACTTTCATAGCTCAAGAGGAGAAGTCAGTGCCTGGCTTCGAAGCTCCAAAGCTCCAAAGCTCCAAAGCTCCAAAGCACAGGCTGACCCTCTTGTTAGGGACTAATGATGCTGGTGACTTTAAGCTGAAGCCATTGCTCATTTACCATTCTGAAAATCCTAGGGCCCTTAAGAATTATGCAAAATCTACACTGCCTGTGCTCAATAAATGGAACAGCAAAGCCTCTATGACAGCACATCTGTTTACTGCAAGGTTTACTGAATATTTTAAGCCCTCTGTTGAGACGTATTGCTCAGAAAAAAATAAAAAGATTTCTTTCAAAATATTATCACTCATTGATAATGCACCTGGTTACCTAGAGCTCCGATGGAGATATACAATGAGATTTATGTTGTTCTCAGGCCTGCTAACACATCATCCATTTTGCAGTTCAGAATCATTTCGATTTTCAAGTCTTAATGAAATACCTTTCGTAAGGCTACAGCTCCCATAAGTAGTGATTCCTTTGATGGATCTGGACAAAGGAAATTGAAAACCTTCTGTAAATGATTCCCCATTCTAGATGCCATTAAGCACATCCATGATTCATGAGAAGTGGTCAAAATATCAAAATTCACAGGAGTTTGGAAGAAGTTGATTTCAACCCTCAAAGATGACTATGAGGGGTTCAAAACCTCTGTGGAGGAGATCACTGCCGTTGAGGTAGAAATAGCAGAACTAGAATGAGAAGTGGAGCCTGAAGATGTGACTGAATTGCTATAATCTTGGGATAAAACCTTAATGGATAAGGAGTTGCTTCTTATGGACTATCAAAGAAAGTAGTTTCTTGAGATGGAATTGACTCCTGGTGAAGATGCCATGGAGATTGTTGAAATGACAACACAGGATTTAGAACATGACATACACTTAGTTGATAAAGCAGGAGCAGGGTTTGAGAGGATGGATTCCAACTTTGAAAGAAGCTTTAGTGTGGATAAAATGCTATGAAATAGCATCATGTGCTGTTAGAAATTGTTCCTGAAACAAATGTCACTCAGTGCAGCAAACTTGACTCTTGTCTTATTTTAAGAAACTGCCACAGCCATCCAGCCTTCAGCAACCACCATCCTGATGAGTCAGCAGCCATCAGCATCAAGGCAAGACCCTCCACTGGCCAAAAGATTACAACTCCCTGAAACCTCATATGATGGTTAGCATTTTTTAGCAATGAAGTATTTTTAAAGTAAGGTATGTATATTATCTTTTAGACATAGTGCTACTGCACACGTAACAGGTCTATAGTGCAGTGTAAGCATAACTGGAAAACAAAAAGAAAATTCATTAGACTCACTTTATTGCAATATCTGCTTTATTGCCATGGTTTGTAATCAGACCTGCAGTATCTCCCAGCTGTAGGCAGTGCTTTGTCAAGTTCTTCCTTTCTCCCCACTCCCCCTTCCCCTTCTCTCTTTCCCTTCCTTTTTTCCGTCCTTCAAAAGATAAACTGGGGCATATTAAAAATGTTAAGAGTTTATTTGAACAAAAATCGATTGGAATTGGGCAGCACCCAACCACAAGTGGTGAGGAGGAAATATTTATGTAGAGAAAGTGTGAAAGAAAGAAGGGACATTGACTGGCTATAGCTTAGAGCCTAGTTGGCTGTTTGTAATTGGTCATCCTTAGCATTTTGATTTCCTAACCTTGAGCCATTTATTTACAGGCTTAGATTTTGGTTGCTTAAGTAGGCTACCCCAGCATTAGAGCCACATCAGTCTAATGGCTTCCTTGTTTAATTAGACCTTTCTTCTCTTCCTTCCTTCCTTTCTCTCACTCCTTTCTTTCTTTTCAGTAGGATCCATGTGGCTTTTAAAAATTTAATCCTTAATAAGATTATTTTGAGTTTCTCATCACTTCAAATGAAGCCCAGTACTTGAGCTACGTTTAAAAAGCTATACAAACAAAAATCTACGACAACCATAAAATTTAGATTTTTTTAAAAAAGTTTTATTTATTTTTGAGAGAGAGAGTGAGAGAGAGAATGAGTGGAGGAGGGCCAGAGAGAGAGGGAGACACAGAATCCGAAGCTGGCTCCAGGCTCTGAGCTGTCTGCATAGAGCCCAACGTGGGGCTTGAACTCACCGTGAAATCATGAGCTGAGCCAAAGTTGGACACTTAACTGACTGAGCCACCCAGGTGCCCCCATAAAACTTTAACCTAAGGTGAAAGTTGGTGAAACCTAAGGATTCCTTGTTGGTAAATGTTTCTGGACTCCAGCTTAAGTTTAGCTATTGAGCCTAGAAAGAATAGATGCTTTTATTCTGAGATGTGAAGTCCTGCCATTTAGAAATCCTTTCCTTCAATACTGAAAAATAGATGTTTTTCTAGGCTTAGTGGTTTTAGATTTCTGACTTTGCAGGAGTGTCTCTGTATTCCAGGTGAAATCAATTACATTCATTGACATTCCCACTACAGTGAATGGGATATTCTTGTACATTTCCAAGAGAGTTGAAGTCAGAGCAAAGCCAGGTAGCAAATAGTTGTTGTTAGTCTGATTTGATCTACAAAAATGACAGCTGCATTTTTAGAGCTCAAATTAAAAATGTAAAAAGTTAGGCCTGGAGATTATGACATATTGTAATGCAAATAACCAAAATTTCATCTAGTCATAGCTCAAACCTGTTTTATTTAATCAGTCAACAAATATTTATTGCATATTTGTTGGATATTGGAAAATGAGCACAGTGTCACAGAGCTAAGTTCATTTTCATTCCCTGCTTTCTTCTCTTTATTTCCCTATTTTTGTTGCCCTTTTTCTACTCCTAGGGGCCCACTCTCATTTTTAGAGCTATATCTAATCTGCTAGAATAATTATAAAATCTTAGTCTTTTTCTACACACATGCATGCCATTATCCCTGTCCTTTCATTCTAAATCAGACAGTTTTTCCCTCAAACATGGGCCATTGCCCTTGCTCCCTCCCTACTGGTCTCTGTGCTGTTGGACCAAACATATTTTTGTCTTTGGGATTCACTTTCTGAAGAGGCAAAGGAATGGCTTGGCTGTTGCTAGGTCAGAGCAGACCCCAGCGAGGGCTGTGATTAGAGTATGGTAGAATACTAAACAGGACAAGTGATCTGGAAAGACTACAGAAGAAGGAGAGAAGAGGAAATCAGGATGGATAAGCTGAAGAGCTGGGAGGAATCATGGTCACAGGCAACAGGCTGAGATCAGAGAGGCAAGTTGGTGTCATGGGGTCCTGTCAGCAGATACTGTAAGTCTCGAGTGCAGCGTTAGGACTCTAGATTGTCTGAGGATGGATGAGAGCAAACCCTGGCACTTTATATATCCTTCCCAAATTAGACTGATCTCCAACTCTGTGCCCCAGCCAAGCTCATACACTTATCTGTCTCCATATTTATTTTGTTCTTCTCTTTCATGTATTTATTACTTCCTTTTGAAATTCTATCCAGTTTTCAAAACCCATCTTAATTCTAGCTGTTTCTTTAAGCTTTTCCTGATCACATTGACCACAGATATTTTTCTCTTTGAAATTTACTTTTTCAAGAGTCAAAGGAATGAGCATTTATTTGAGTGTCTATAAGTGCAAAATTAAACATTTTTTTTAATGTTTATTTTTTGAGAGAGAGAGACAGACAGAATGTGAGCAGGGGAGGGGCAGAGAGAGAAGGAGACACAGAATCTGAAGTAGGCTCCAGGCTTTGAGCTTTCAGCATGGAGTCAGACATGGGGCTTGAACTCACCAACAGTGAGATCATGACCTGAGCTGAAGTTGGTCGCTTAACTGACTGAGCCACCAGGCGCCTCAAAATGTGCAAAATTTTTGATTTGAGCTTTCTTTGTCTAATCCTTATTAAAACCTTATATAAAGGGTATCTCTGATTGAAAGATGTGAGGACTGAATCTAGAGACTGATAATACTTTCTGCCTTTTTGAGTTGTAATGATGCATCCATTAGGATTCTGAAAAAACATGAGGAAGTCTTGGCTGCATCTCCTAGGAGATTTTGTGGGCCACATGATGTTCAGCCTATTATGGGACTCAGATAATATCCTGGTATAACTTGACTGAAGAGAAGAAAATATTTGTAATACGTTTATAAGTTAATACCTTACAGTCTTTCCCTGGTATCCTCCCAGGACTGACTCATTGCATCTGCACATACGACCAAATGGTGTAGCAGCAGACCTTCTGAGATAGGATCACCCATGGAGAGAGTGGACAGAGAAGAGGGGGCCCACAGCTAAATACTGCAGTGTCCTCACATCTAGGGGGCATTCACTTGTGTCAGAGGCGAGATTGACTAAAATGAGGGCAGAAAAAGGAGTTTGTTAGGATAGAGATTCATGGTTGCCTTGATAGAAGCCCTTTCTAATGAAATGGAAGACAGTAACTTGATCAGAATATATAGATAATAGCTGTAGAAAGCTTTTCTATGAAGGGAGGAGAGAAATAAGCCAAAGCTGCAGAGAGATATGGATCAAAGGATTATTTGTTGACATGGGAAATAATACAACAGAATTATGATGGAAATGATACAGGGGAGAGTGATAACTCCCTCCCCCCCATTTTTTTTAAAGCAACATGGGGGATTAAAATCCTTGTGTAGGGTTGGGTAGGGGGGATGGAATCCATACACATGGAGGGGTTGACCCTAGATGGGATCAGGGCATCTCAGACGGGGTCAAGGCTACCATTTTCTTTATATTAGGAAAATCAGGGAAGTGTAGGCACAAACTTTTAAATGCATTTGGTAGGAGAAGATAGGTTGTTCTTATCTGATTGCATTCATTTTTTTGTCTCTCTGAAGAATAAGAAGTTTGTTGAAGAGAGGAGAAGGTATGAAGTCGTTAACTCAAATAGTAGGAAGGCAGATTTTCTTGGTAGGTGTGGCAGGATGCTGGTTAATAATGAGAACCCTTTCAAGAATTGTGGACATACATTTAAAGGATGACTTGTTTTAGGTGATCTTTTCCTGAAATATTTAGTTATGTTGAAATAGTCACATGGTATCTAGAGAGTTGGGATTTTCCAAGATTTTGCCAGATACATACAATGCCAGGGGAGGGGGCAAAGGAGGTGTAGCCTTTTCAAGGAAGTTATAAAAGTTTTACACTGTGGAATCTAACCTGGTTAGGGAGGATGGGAGGGTGAACACCATCAGTGGATTGGAAGTCCCTGTAGGGAGGAGAAGTGATTGAAATCAGGCACATTAAAAAGTCCTGTGGAGTGCTAGAGGTAACAGTCAGAGAGAGTGGGTACTTTAAATCACAATTTTGGAGGTGGTGTGATGGCAAGGTTTGGAGCAAGTGGATAAGATATGGAAGAGATTTTTGGAGGGAAGGAAGTTCAGGGACTGATGGTCCAGGGTATAGGAAACTTGGCACACATGGATAATGAGATCGCCAAGAATGTAAAAACAGTATGTTAGGGAAAAACACATTGATCCAGATGTGGTCTTTCCTGAATGAAGGAAAGTGACTGCAAGTTCAGCAGATGACATCAGCAAGTAGCTGGTGATACGGCTGTATGTCTTGAGCTTCAGAGAAGCAAGGAGAGGGGGGAGACAGGCCGTATCTTGGCGTGGTAGGTAGGTAAGGATAAAACATTTTCAACTCAGGGGCTCATGGGCTGTGGGAGAAAAAACAGCCACCACTTGAGAAGGCCTCAGGAGAAGCAATCTTTTTTGAGGCTTAGTCAAGCTGTTGTCAGAGAAAGAAGATGTTAAGGATAAAGGGAGTCTGTGGATAAGTGGCTGTGAATTTCATAGGGTACAGTTGAGGCTGTAGGTGTTTGGGGAAAGAGACATTGAGGACATATTAGAGCATATGCACATACAGTGTAGGAGTAAAAAGCAGAGGGAGGATGAATAATGTAGAGGTTGATTTAAGTTGGAAATATTGGGACACTGGACACTGATCATCCAGTAGGTCAGGGGGTATGGTGGCTTGGGAGAAGGTGAGGTCCTCCTCTGTAGGAAAGTTTTCTGGATAGCTCCTATGGCCATGGTGGCCTGGAGGAGGCTATGATAAGCAAGGTGAGGACATCTGTGTTTTATGCCTTTTAAAACCATTCTGCCTAGAAGAGATAATATAGGTCTTTGACAATGAATGGGAAATGGGAAATACTGCATTTTTTTGCTCCTATGTATACTAGATATATGTACACTAAAATATACCTGTTATGTTCCTTGCCTTCTGTCAGTCATAAAAATGGCACCTGATGTGCCAGCAAAACTGTAGAAATCAATGTGCTCAGCTCCTAGAGACTTGACTAGCAAGGAGTTCTGACTTTTCTTGCCTCCTGCTTCTCCTTTTAACGGTCCTTGGAAAATAGAACTTCTTGCATGAGAGAGTCTGCTCAGTGATCTGCTGTCAGTCACTCTGTAGCTCATGGTGGCTAACCTAAGTGCTACCTGTGCCAGAGCCGACCTCCTCCAGGTCCATTGACTGTTGGCTCTTTCTTTGACCAACCAACCAGCCTTTTCTGTTCCTGTCCACATAGATCCATCCTAAGTGACCTTATAGATTTATAGACTGTAGTGGGAGCCACGGATTCCCCTAATATTCAGGCTTACTGTTCAGTCTTGACCCATGCTGCTGGCCTTCTTTCTGGGAATATTCTTTAAGGATCCCATTATCACACTCTTTATCTGGCTTGAAATCCAATTGGGAACTGTATTCTCACTCTTTTCCACGAACTCAAAAACCCTGGGCTAATCAATGTGTCTGGCTAGGTATCTGTTTTAGTGTCTGCCAATAATCAATAATCTGTTAAGAAACTCCTGAGTAGTCAATGACAGCTGGGAGATTTGTTAGCCTCAAACAGCGGTTCTCAGATTTTGACCTGTTCTGAATTATCTGGAGAGCTGTTTAAATCACAGATTATTGGACCCACCCCCAAGGTTTTCAATTCTGTAGACCTGAGATGGAGCCAGAGAATCGATAAATTCTCAAGTGATATAATGCTGCTGGTCATTGAGTCACAGTTTGAGAACCACTGGACTGGAACATACTGAAGGCGTCTTTGAAATTATATTGCCTA
This sequence comes from Leopardus geoffroyi, assembly GCF_018350155.1. Lineage (NCBI taxonomy): Eukaryota > Metazoa > Chordata > Mammalia > Carnivora > Felidae > Leopardus > Leopardus geoffroyi. The sequence continues at coordinate 97,083,930 of NC_059326.1, read as the reverse complement.
ATTTCAGTGCAAAGTTTCAACTATGGCTCGGTCAAAATGTTCATATATTATAAAAGTTAAATAAAAATGGAATCTATATTCTCAATTGTAATCTTAAGAATAGTTACCCTTTCTTTTATCTCTGTATCCTCTATAGTAGCCTTCAGAATCAAAAGAGCAAGGTAAAATCCAAGTTGAAGGGATATGGTTGATGTCCTTGCATATGTGAAATATGGATACATCCAGGGAAATAGTGAATGATTTCGGAGCCTAAGACTTGTGGGAGGGTCAGCCTTTCTCACAGGGAGTTAACATTCATCTAGCCATCAGTCAATCTCATCTCTGGGTGGATTGATCAATCCTACTCCTTTCCTCTTCACAGACAGATGAGGTCAATTTTGTTGAAATGAGGGTTTTGCCCACTGGATAATTTGAGTGAGAACAAATAAAAGCACTTACTATTCTAGCCGATTGAAACAGAAAAAAAAGTTTTTGTTTTAACAAAAGATGACAATTCGAGAAGGGACAAGAGGGCTAAGAAAATAATACACCTGTAATCAGAGCCCATTGTCACACATCCCAGAGAAACAGGAGTGTTGGGGCTGGAGAGGTCACTAGTCACAGTGAGTAGGTAGCATTCGTAGCTTTTCTGTCCTGGAGGAGAACAAAAATAATCATATCACTCTTGTAATTTTTAGACTTCTCATATCTTAAAAGATTCCCCTATTATTTCCTTAGTTGGCTAGATTTAGAGCCAAGTTCTCAATGTAACAGTTTTTATCATTTAAGAATATGCAACCTGTCTTTGATTCCATTGCCCATCACTGGTCATCAGCCTAGTAGACACTAAATCCCACAAAATGGAGTAGAAAACTTTGTAATTATTCTCACTACGTTAAGATTCATACCTGGTTCAGCACGGATGGGATGAAGGGGAGTAGAAAGAGCAGGACACTGAAGTGAGTTGTAGACAGAGGCCCCAAGGGGGCCCTTAAGAACTGGGGGCAGTAGTGGAGAAGGGAGAACAGAAGAGAGAGATGTATGGGAGGGGAAGTTTCAGGGCTCTGAATGCATGTCTTTGAACTTGGTTTTAGTAAATTCTGTAATACACAGTGTTTTCCCACCATGGAAGTACAAGCCGGTGGTTTATGTTTTGGCAAATGAATAGCAACATAGAATTGAACAGTGAGTCATTAACTCGTGAGGGAGAATCCAAACACTTGGTGGGATTTGTTTTTGTGATGCTTCATTCTGTCACAGGAATTAGCTGGGGGGTTACTCTCTCCACTTCATTCCCAGTATCAGTATCTCTAGTGCACATGTGGAATATGGGAATTGACTTCAGTTGCTTTTCTCTTTTTCTTTAGGACTTCCTACTTTCCAATTCTCATTTCCAAAGGCACTTGTTTAGTGGTTTTGAGTTTCTGTTATCAAAACTCTAAGTTCAAAAGGTAGAATCAATGTCACCGCATAATAGTTCACCAACAAGATCCATTTATTTGCAATGCTTAAAAAAGTTCTGACAACTTAGCACGGTTTGAGTTTCGATAAGTGATTGCCTGGCATATCTGATACCCTAGCTGAGGTTTTCATCTTGGCTAATATCTTCCTGAGATTACTTTCCAGTCCATTTACTTGGGCAAGGGCTAAAATGTCCTGAGTTTCTAACCATGTGTTAAGGGTGAATGTGAATATTGAAGTAGAAGGCTAGAAATGTGAGTTTGTTATTCTTGATGTTGTTGTTCTCTAATGTAATTCCTCAGGCTATATATTTAGGAACAAGAGGCAGAGTGCCTTAGATGGTCCCACGATTATCATATCCACCCCTCAGCAGTCATAGAAAGCATGGACAGTAATTCTCCAATGGCATTTGTGCTACAAGTTTTCTTTTACCCCGCATGGCTTTTAGGTGGCTATGCTTGGGGGTCCATTTAAAACTTTGTGAACAACTCTTTTGGCCAAGTGATAGATGGGATGTTTCCATCCAAGTTATGCTATTCATAAGAGGACTAATCACTCTTTATCAAACTTTATGCAAATAAAGCCAAATTGGATTTATTAAGGTGATGAAAGAAAATAGGGACTTTTTAATGGGTAGCAATGCTGTACATTATCTAAATGCAATGCAGATGTAATGATGCATTAGAAATGCCGAGAAAATTTAATCAGTGTAGAAAAAAATATAATGAAATGGTTGTTTAAACACTGTAAAGCTAATGTTAGAGTAATTACTTCCCATCGAGCAAGGCGTGGAGTGCACATTACCCAGGCTCTGTTTGATTAGTCATCCTGGCTGCAACATCTGGCCCTTTGATCCATTTTGAATTTAATAGAATTTCTAAACTTCTAAATTTAAGTTTTAGAATGAATGAATAAATAAAACAACTTCTGTAGGAGCCGGAGTTTTTTACTAGCTCATGACAGATTAAAACCGTGTCCCTGACTCACTTCTCCAGTTCCATTGGCACTGTGTTCCCCTTCTTTATGTGAAAGAGAACACTGAAATCCAGAAGGGCGAACTTCCTTGCTTTGAAGATTAGGTAGCAAATACTTAAAATAATACTTTGGCTTTCTTTGAATGGTCTCTTTTTTGGTGGAAATAGGGGTGGTTTTTAGAACAATTATCTTCTTACCTATTGATAGGAGGGGAATGGAAAGAATGTGTTATAAGAACATATATCTCCTTCCTCTTAATGAAAGTTTACATTTCTTGTTGAAAATTTAGAAAATAAAGGTAATAACCATAAGAAAATAAATATCACCCATTATCATATTCCTCAGAAGTAAATGTTATTAACGTAGTAAACGTTATTTGGGAGGAATTTCATACTAAAAACTGACAGTTAATCTATTCTACTCCTCTAGTCTAATAATTGTATAACTTAACAATTAGCATTGTGGTTAAGAGTGTTAGAAATGGAGTCTGGGTCACCTGTGTCCAAGTGCTGATTTCACCTTGGGCAAATTACTTGTTTTCTTTGTGCCTCATTTTCCCCAATTATAAAATACAGACAGAAATAGTATCTGCGTCATAGCATTGTTGTGAAAATTAAATGAGGTAATTAATATATGCAATGGATTTGAAACAATGCTAAACATGTAATGAGTATTTATAGATGTCAGCTGTTATTACTGCTATTATCATGAATGGTCTCTGATTATAAGAATTGTATTCTCCATGTATTTGTATAATATAACTTTTCCAGTAAGTAATAGCATCTAGCCTTTAGGTCAGTAGATGTTCTTTTACAATATACGTTTCCTACAGCATACATTAGATTCCATTATAAGGACCATAGTTTATTTAACTAGTCTCTGATGGATTTTTGGCTATTGTACAATTTAAAAAAAAATTATAAACAATACTTGCTTAGAATTCATCTTTAGGAATAAAATTACTGGATCAAAATGCATATACATGTGAAAATTTTTGATATGCAGAGTAAAATTGCCCTCTATAAAGATCTAAGCAGGTCCCTTTTCCTCCTCCCTCTCCAAATGCGGATATTCTTAGCTCCTAGGGGGGAAAAATCCAAAACAAAACAGTCTAATGGGTGAAAAGTGGTATGTCATGGTTTCTTTAATTTGCATTAATTTTTTCCTCTGTATCCTGGGATTTTCTCTTCTGTCAATTTCCTATTCATATGCTCTGTTCTTATGTCTTTTGGAGATGTGCTCACTTTGGCAGCACATATACATATATCTTTTGGAGCATTAGTCTTTTAGTTTTTAAATTGTGGCTATTTTTTAGAGCTTACGGAGATTAACTTTTTGCCATATATATTGCAAGTATTTTCTTCAGTCTATGGTTTGCCTTTAATCTTGTTATATGGTTTATATTTTGGTTATATAGACCTTCTAAAAGTTTTCTGTAGTCAAATTACTAATCATTTTTGTTTATTATTTCTAGTTTTGGAGTCAAATTCAGAGAGTTTAGAAAGTACTTACATGCATTTTTAGGTAACATTATTAAGGTTTTATTTTGATGTTTAAAAATTTTAATTTTTAAAATTATTTTATTTATTTTAACATTTTAATCTATCACATCAATTTGAACTGTTTTTGTGTATAGAGTGAGGTGGGAACCCAAGTCGCTCATTCTATCTATCTATCTCTCTAAATTCTTTTCAGTGTAGTTTTAAAATTAAGTTCCTTTACCCATTTGAAACTTTAACTAAAATTTTCTCCATGATATTGGAATTTCAGGTTAAAATTCTGAAAATATTTTTAATATATGCTATTTTATTATCTCTAAATTCTTTTCAGTGTAGTGTTAAAATTAAGTTCCTTTACCCATTTGAAACTTTAACTAAAATTTTCTCCATGATACTGGAATTTCAGGTTAAAATTCTGAGAATATTTTTATATATGCTGTTTGGACACATGAGTAATTATATCACAAAAGTGTACAGCATCTACTACCATGTGAACCATATTCTTTAAAGTTTCATGGCAGAAGAATTTGTGGTTGAGGAAGAGATAGTTTGGGGGACTCTCTTTTAGAAGAAGAATATACAATGGGACACCTAGGTGGCTCAGTTGGTTAAGCATCTGACTCTCGGTTTCGGCTCAGGTAGTGATCTCATGGTTCATGGGATTGAGCCCTGCATTGGGTTCTGCACTGACAGTGCTAAGCCTACTTGGGATTCTCTCTTTCTCTCTGCCCTTCCCCTGAGTGCTCTCTCTGTCTCTCTCTCAGAATAAATAAATAAAGTTAAAAAAAAGTAAAAGTGAGTTTTATACTTGAAAACACACTGTTAGGTACTGATTAGATATGGATGCTTATTTAGAACAAGAGAAAAAAATCAAGGAAAGTAACACATTTAAGAAAAGCTGGCCAATACTCTAAACCTCCCATAATTTGGAAAATAATGCGATACTACTGTTAATAAACTGCACGACCCATTTTGGCTGCGTACTTCTGCTTGCATTTTTATGACAATTTTATAATCTAGCTTTCTATAGAGACAGAGTGAGATACATCAGCTCTTCTGGCATGCTTTGTTTAAGGAGAGCTTTGAGGTGGAAAGAGGACACATAAGTTGGGAAGGCTAGACGGAAATGTGGCCTATGGCACCTGGCACTGTGGAATTGTGTACGTGGTGCAAGAGATGCATGGAGATGACTGTAAACCACATAAATATATCCCACTGATCTCAGACTAAACATATTCCTACCCAGCTTTCCCATGTCGGGATCCCCAAAGTACCTGCAGCAACTTCGGTGGCTTTAGTATATTCAGGGTTGTGCATACACCATTAGAATTTTAGAACTTTTTTATTTCTCCCCAAAGAAATCTTGCACCCCTTATTCATCCTTCTCTGAGTCCCTATCTCGCCATCCCTAGGCAACCACTAATCTACTTTTCAGTGTCTATAGATTTGCCTAATATGGACATTTCATATAAACAGAATCTCAGTGTATGTGGTCTTTTGTGACTAGCTTCTTTTACTTAGCATGCTGTTTTCAAGTTCATGCATGTTCACTTGCTTTTATTGCTTAATAATATTTCATGTTATAGATATGCCACATTTTATTTATCTAATTATCACTTGATGGGTATTTGTATTATTTCTACTTCTTGAACATTACTAATAATACTTCTGTATTTATGTACACATTTTTTTTGTTATATGTTTTTACTTCTCCTAGAAGTGAAAACCTAGAAGTAGAATTGCTGGGTCATAAGGTAACTCCATGTTTAACATTTTGGGGAGCTGCCCATCTGATTTCCAAAGTGGCTGCACTATTTTACATTTTTACTGTGGTGTATGAGAGTTCCGATTTCTCCACATCCTCATCAATTCTTGTTAGGTATATTTTTAAAATTTTATTCTAGTCATCCTAGTGAGTAGGAAATGTTGCCTCAATGTGGTTTTGTTTTGTATTTTCCTGATGGCTAATGTCAATTTTACTTTGTCACAGTTTTCTTGATCCCCAAAATGCCTGCAGAAAAATCTCTACTTTTCCTTCCTTGCCTTTTGCTTTGTGTTCTTTATTTTTTAAAAAATGTTTAAATGTTTATTTTTGAGAGAGAAAGACAGCATAAGCAGAGGACAGGCAGAGATAGAAGGAGACACAGAATCCAAAGCATGCTCCAGGCTCTGAGCTGTCAGCACAGAGCCCATCGCGGGGCTTGAACTCACAAACTGCAAGATCATGACCTGAGCTGAAGTTAGACGCTTAACCGACTCAGCCACCCAGGTGCCCCATCTTTGTGTCCTCTCTCTCTCTATTAGTCCCTAACTCTTGTATTAACCCCTAATATTGGTCGAGTCAGGTTAGAGCACAGAAACCACTCTCGGTATTTCAGTTAGAAGGATTTAATATAAGGAGTTAGAGATTAGAAGGAACAGAAGTTAGGGACTGCCTTTTGTCTATTGATTTCAAGGGTTTAGACTGTGGCTGGAATCCCAAGACCAGGAAACCGCTCCAGCTATGGCTTCTGTTGCTGCCACAGTTGCCTGTGCCACCAAGGAATCCTGAGCTGGCGACACAACCTCAAGTACCCTTGCCCCTTTTGGTCAGCAGCAATAGCAGCAGGTTGATGGCCTTTTCCTCACTCCCAAAACTCTTGCAGTGCGTCTAATTGTAATAACTTAATTGTTTAAGCCCCATCTAAACAAGGGAGTATGTACAAAGGGATGGGAATGAATCCTAAGTGCTCACAGACCATAATCAGCCACTGTTCATTCCTTCCGACCTGATTGAAAGCATTGGTTTATGAATATTCACAGTTTCTCACTCCCCCATCTCCTGAATAGAAAGGATCTTCTGCTGTCAGTGGCAGCAATGGGTCTGGGCTTTGGTTGAAAGTGTAATGGATAGAAATGGGAATCAAAAGGAAGTAAGAAAGGTTAAATTTGCATCAGATTTACATGGGAATGGGTAAAGAGTTAATATTAGAAGAAAGGCTTACTCAGAGAAATCCTGACTAAAGGGGGCAGAAGATCCAGTTTGGGCTGAAGTGGAAGGACTATTTGTTGGGAGGCCCAAAAGTAAGACTGGGAGAGTGGTTGATGCAAGTGCTATGATGTACTGAGAGCTGTCAAACACACAAGGCTGGAAGCGCTGTTGAACATAATGTATAGTAATCCCTTTGGCATTTTGCAAGGGACTAGATTAATGATTTAAATTGCCTTTCAATTTTTTATGGGTTTCAAGTTTAATTTTTTTTTTTTTTTTCTAAATGTGACACCATGGTGGGCCTGGTTGAGAAGCAACACCCTTTATTCTGGATTCATCCTCTTTTTCTGATTATTATTAATGAGTGGCTCACTCTTTATGTGAACTGAACTGAAATTTTCATGGTTGGGGGGAAATCATCCAGATATAAAAATAGCAGAAGTTCAAGTGAGAAATGCTTATAGCTAGCTGGATCTGTCTTCTCTCACACCTGCAGCAGAGGCTACCTGGGAATACCCCACCTCCATAATATCTATGAACTTCTTAGTTGCAATGCAGAAGGAAATGGGGAAGGAAGGAAGAAGACATTTGACTTTCAGTGGAATAACACACATTTTTCCAGACCTATTGAGAAACTGTTCTGTAACTTGTATTTAAAGCCTGTTTTCTGATATTCAAAACATGCTTAAAGGTATTCATTGTGAAGAAGATTTGACACTTCTAAGAATAGACTCAAGAGAAACATTTTCTCTTAGTAGAATAAAATTACTTCAAATTGAAGGGCCTTGAGAGTAGAGTTAATTAGTTATTGTTTAATACAGGGCTTAGTAGAAAGTGGTCTCACCACACTGATAAGCTTCAGAAGAGGCACTGCTTGATTGTATGTTTGTCAAGTGGAACAAAAAAGAGTGAACTTTGTTTTTTTGCTGGGGAAAAATTGATCATAAGGATGCTAGATTCTTTGCCATGGTCTCCTTTTTTGTTTTAGGTATTGGTTCAGGTTCAGTAGCATTCAATCTGACCACAGATCCCTTGGAATTTAGGAGAGAGAAAGATTAAATTAGAATAGATTGCAAGGCAGACATGGTGGGAAACTCTTTTTCCTCTAAGATTCCAGGATTGCACAGAAGAATTTGTGGTGTATCATAAAAGCATTTCTTTTAACAAAGAGATTGAATGTTAGAATCAAGGGCAGTTTCAGAATTTTAGGATTGGAATGGAGTTAGGAACTTATGTAGTCTTGGGGTGCCTCGGTGGCTAAATCGGTTGGGCACCTGACTTTGGCTCAGGTCATAATCTCATGGTTTGTGAGTTGGAGCCCTGCGTTGGGCTCTATGCTGGAAGCTTGGAACCTGGAGCCTGCTTCAGGTTCTGTGTCTCATTCTCTCTCTGACCCCCCACACCCTCCGTGCTCTCTCTTTTTGTCTGTCAAAAATAAATAAATGTAAAAAAAAGAAAAAGAACTTATCTAGTCTTGTTTTCTCATGTTTTGAAGGAGGAAGTTGAAAAGTGCATGAGGATGATAAATTTCTCCAGGTCACGCAAGCTGAATTTTGCCTCTAGTCTATTGGATCTTCTTTTGCCCTGCGATCTATGTACTGACAGGCTATAATTGAGTTTAGTGGTGTGTCCTTTATGTGGAACTAGAACTTCCCATCAGTTAAGGGAAGTAGAGACACTCAGAGCAATGCATATGATCTAGAAGTGTTCACTTTAAGAAAAGATCTAAGTATGTTGCTATCCACACCTGAGCAACAAAGACTGACAATGTGTAGAATCAGAGTGAGGGTTGTGTCTCCGTATTATCTCTCTGTCAGTTACTGAAGCTTGTAGCCCTGTGTTAATTTCTGTCTTATGGAGAGTAGTTTGCAAATTAAGATTTTAAAATACAGTAGTACGCTCTTATCTATAGTTTTGCTTTCTTCAGTTTCAGTTACCGGCAATTGACCACGATCTGGAGGCAGATGGTCCTTTTTCTGATACACGGTCAGAAGGTTGATGCTAGTAACCTAACGCTTCATCACCTCACTTCATCTCATCGCGTAGGCATTTTATCATCTCACACCATCCTACGAGAAAGGTGAGTACAGTACAGTAAGGTATTTTGAAAGAGCAAGAGAGCCCTTCTTCTGTCTCCTTCACATAAGTTGTATTACAACATACTATTGTAATTGTTCTATTTTATCATTAGTTCTATTTTAGTATTATTGTTAATCTCTTACTGCACTTAATTCATTAATTTAACTTTATCATAGGTATGTACCCATAGGAAAAAACACAGCAGATGTAGGGTTCAATAGTATCTGTGGTTCCAGGCCTGCCCTGCGGGTCTTGGAACATATTCCCTGCAGAGAAGGGGAATGTACAATACTCAACTGAGTTGTCTGTTTTTTAGCTTGGCTTTCAGTTCATCATGTTCAAACTTGAAGATATCTGAGTTTTAGAGTCTTGTCACATACAGAGTTTTTGCCCATAAACTTTTTGTTTTCCTAATACGTTGGAGATGGCAGTTGCTTATGTATCAGAGGGCTTCTTGTGCAAAGATATCTCACCACCTGGTCCATTAGTGGTGTCTGAGTGCCATCAATAGAGAACCATTCCTTTGATTTATTAGGCTTTTCTTCATCTGGCCATTTTTGTTTTAAAACTCATATGCCCCTGGAAGGGATAAAGAAAGCAAAAGTGAGTGTGAGAAAACAATTTTCACCTACTTGAGGATATGCCCAGCATTCTGATGTTTGCAATGACAGCCTTCAGGAATTGCGAGATCCTTTTTTTTTCATATATATTTTTTCAGTTTATTTATTTATTTGGAGAGAAAGAGAGATCAAACAGGGGAGCGGCACAGAGAGAGGGAGAGAGAGTCCCAAGCAGGTTACATACTGTCAGCACAGAGCCAGATGTGGGGCTCAAACCCACAAACCATGAGATCATGACCTGAGCCAAAACCAAGAGTTGGAAGTTTAACCAAGTGAGCCACCGGGGGTCCCAGGAATTGCAAGATCCTAAATCATTATCATTTTTATTCTGTCTACTCCTGTTACCAGAACAGGTTCTGGTTCTTAAATTGGATTTTGGGTTTATGTGTGTTCTTTTTTGTTATTATACTCCAGAGCACATATATGTTTCACATGTATTCTTTTGCATATACCAAAATACTGAACAATAAAATTTTAAAAATTCACGTATGCAAGACAAATTTACAAATAGGGGTCATTTCAAATTTTTGTGATTGTCAGTGTTTTAAATAAAGCACTTAAATATCTTGGCCAAAGCACATTATACTTTGAAGGCCAGCATCTGAACAGCAAGCATCTTTGAATTCTTTTTGTTTTCAGTTGATGGTTCTTGCTAAGGTCCAGTCTAACTAGATAGTGCACTGACTTAGTGAAAAGAGTCACAGTTGTTCTGAGGACTTTGGAAATGCTCGATGAAGGTTCTGGACTGGGTATGTGACTACTATTGGCTCTACATCCAAATTGGAACTTGTAGAATTTTCAATATCATAAGAGATCTAATTTAGAGTAGGACTAATAATTTTTTCCCAAACGCTTTGCATGATATTTAGTAGATGTGTAGTCCTGGATCTTAATGTGGTAGAAAATGGAGAACAGGGTTCATCAGAGAAACATAATTAACAGGACACACACACACACACACACACACACACATATGTATGTATGTATAAATATAATTTGTGTGTGTGTGTATGTGTGTGTACAGATAGATATTGAGACAGAGTGGTGGGGGAGAGATTTATTATGAAGAATTGGCTCATGTGATTATGGGGGCTCAGAAGTCCCACCATCTGCCATCTGCAAGATGGAGACTCCGGAAAGCTGGTGTTGTAATTCAGTCTGCATCTGAAGGCCTGAGAACCAGGGAGCTAGTGGTGTAAATCCCAGCCCAAGGACTGAAGACGATGAGATGAGATGTCCCAATTCAAGCAGTGAGGCAGATGAAAAAAGGGGTGAATTTTTCCTTCTCCCTTTTGCTCTATTTAGGCCCTCTGTGGATTGGATAATGCCCGCCCACCTTAGAAAGTACAGTCTCCTTGAGTCCACCTATTGAAATGTTAACCTCATCCTGAAACACCCTCACAGACACACCCAGAAATAATGTTTAATCTGGACACTCTGTGGCCAGTGAGATTGACAGACAAAATTAACCATCACACCTGTTTTATGACTACAGTCTTCCCGTGGACAATTGATACTGGAGTTTTCTGTACATATTGTGTGCTTTCCTATCAAGCAACTAAAGTGAACCTGTCATGAGTACAAGGTATCATATAAAATGGTCCAGTAGTAGTCTTCTACATGGGTGAAGCATTTTACGTCCTTCTGATATGTGTTCTCATGCTTTGTTTTATCGGATCCTCCAACAACCCTGGTAGTTCCATGGCTCAGTTTTTCTTATTCCCATTTTATGGTTGTTTCGACCGAGGTTCAGAGAGGTGAGGTGACCTGCCCAAGGTCACTTGCCCATTAAGTGGCAGAGCTGATCTAGATTACAGATTAAGTCATTGATTCTTAACATAGTTGTCTCTCCCTGTTAATAGCCATACAGACATGCTGTTGCTGGGTTGACTAGTAGACCGTGTGCTCCAGTAGCTGCATTCTCTCAACTTATAAAGGGAAGCAGGGAAAGGAAGAAATGCCACTTAACCCTAATGCTTCTGTAGACGAAGATGCTCCACATCTTATTCTATTTATTTCTTTAAAGTGCCTCATGTAGAACCATGGAGACTTTAGTTTGTGGGAGAAGGTTGTTCTCTTGTTCTTTGTTTTATGGTATTACTCTGCACGGCCACTTAAAGTGGATATGGGCCCAATGGAAAAACTTGGGAGTCTCCCAGCAAGGGGGAGACATGTATTGAAATACAAATAGTCTATCAGAACCACCTTGTTGTGTTTCTGGGTCACCCCCAAAGTCTGGGTTTATACCTATATGCCATATCAGCAAGGAGGTATTATCAACAAGGCCTGATAATTTGTACTTGCTTCTCCCCATTCTCCTTTCTTCTCAGCCCTGATGTATTTTTTTTTAATTTTAATAATTTTTAAAAATTATTTTGAGATAGAGATCATGAGCCTGGGAGGGGCAGAGAGAAGGAGTGAGAGTTCCAAGCAGGCTCCCTGCTGTCAGCTTGAATTCACAAACTGTAGATCATGACCTGAGCTGAAGTCAAGAGTCAGATGCTTAACCTACTGAGCCACCCAGGTGCCCAGCCCTGATATATTCTTAGGTGGGTTTATGTTACTTGGTTTTTCTCAAGGAGTGAACTTATCTCTGGTTCCAGAGACAGCAAATGCTGGGTATATTTGTATATTTGGAAAGGCCCAAACATTACTGTACATTCTTCCTGCAACTGTGTTTTTACACGCAGCTATAGTCAGTATTGTAACACTTCCTAGATCACTGAACTGATCTGTCCTAAGTTTTAACTCCAGGACCTTCTTGTTCCTGGTGGCTGCCTGCTAGGCTGGGCTGGCAGTGCCTTTAGTTTCCACGTAGACCACAGGTGCACTGAATTGTTGCCTTATGTGTTTCCCTGTGTCCAGTCACCAGCTTGTGGTCATCTGTGACAGCTCCCTGAGGAGCAGCTGCTCAGGGCAGATGTTGGTGAGGTTGATACAAATAAAAACAAGAAAAATGAAGCCTTTAAAAAGGGGAATCAGACGTCTCAAAATAAAACCGTTATGTAATCACATATTCTTTTGCTCTCATTGAGGTGGAAATGATAAATGTATGCACATAAAATGAAAACTCTAAGACAAACCAGGAGAATTCAATATAGCCTGTTTCTACAGCTCCCAGGTTTAGGGTGAAAGGCTGCCCTCCCTCCCTTTAAGCATCTATCTCAGGAGACTCATTTTTATTTTTATTTTTTAGTTTATTTATTTATTTATTTATTTATTTTGAGAGAGAAAGAGAGCATGCATGTGCAAGTTGGGACAGGGCAGAGAGAGAAAGACACACACACACACACACACACACACACACACACACAGAGAGAGAGAGAGAGAGAGGGAGAGAGAGAGAGAATCCCAAGCAGGTTTTGTGCTTTCAGCATAGAGCCTGACTCGGGGCTCTAGCACATGAATTGTGAGATCATGACCTGAGCTGAAATCTAAAGTCGGATGCTTAACCAACTGAGCGACCCAGATGCCCCGGGAGACTCATTTTTGTACAGTCATCTCTCTTGTTTTCCCAAAGGTTACCAAAGTTAAATATTGACAGGGAACAGTAGGGAACAGGAGCAAATGGTGTCGCCTGGGTGTCAGTGAACCGCAGAGCACTGCCACACCCAAAGCAGTCAGTGGCTGCTCTATTCTAGCAGACTGTTGGCCTTTACTAATCCAGGCCCTTGTGTATATGTACCACATCTTCTTTATCCATCTGTTGGTCAACGGACATTTGGGTTCTTTACAATGGAATATTACTTGGTGATCAAGAAGAATGAAATCCTGCCATTTGCAACAATGTGGATGGAACTAGAGTATACTATGCTAAGTGAAATAAGTCAGTCAGAGAAAGGTACATATCCTATGATCTCACTCATATGTGGAATTTAAGAAACAAAACAGATGAACATAGGGGAAAGGAAGGAAAAAGATAACAACAGAGAGGGAGGCAAACCATAAGAGACTCTTAAATAGAACAAACTGAAGGTTTCTGGAGTGGCAGTGGGTGGGGGATGGGTTAGATGGGTGGTGGGCATTGAGGAGGGCACTTGTTGGGTTGAGAACTGGGTGTTCTATGTAAGTGATAAATCACTGGGTTCTACTCCGGAAACCATTATTACGCTATATGTTAACTAACTTGGATTTAAATTAAAAAAAAAATCCAGGCCCTGTGTTGCCATACCTTCTGGTTTCAACTCAAATTGGAAATATGGGTTTTAAATGTTGGTGACTAATCGAAATTAAAATTAAAAAAAGAAAAAGAAAATAATATTGAGAGGAGACCAATCAGAACACATCTGTGGGCCAAGATCACTGGTGTGCTACCTCTGTGTTTTGCTTTTCTCAGACTGTAGCCTGAGAAATTACCTTAATAATTTTCTGTGTTTGTGGCACCTGGGTGGCTCAATTGGTTGAGCATCTGATTTTGGCTTAGGTCACGGTCTCACAGTTTTGTGAGTCTGAGCCCCATGTTGGGCTCTGTGCTGATGGTACAGAGGCTGCTTGGAATTCTCTCTCTCCCTCTGTCTCTGCCCCTCCCCTGCTTGTGCTCTCTCTGTCTCTCTCAAAATAAATAAACTTAAATTCCTTTCTCATGTGGCTATGTGACAGTCAGTTGTTGACTGAAAATACCACAGACGTGTAATGTAGGAGGGCCTCTGTACAGCCCTCTGGCCCTTTCCAGCTTATGCTGTTCTTCTCCTTGCCTCTGTGTATAGCCTAATTTTATTTTTTAGCTTTTTCTTGTTTTACTCCTGGTCTCCCCAGATCCCTCTCCCACCGCAGGGTCACTCCTGTAGTTTCCCGGGCTTCAAACCTGGCTGCATTGGAGCCACACTGGGGTATTTCCTGAGTGGCTGGAGTTTTTCATCTCAGCTGGTTCTTTTCCCCCTCTAGGACTCAGTCTCTGACTATTCCAGAACCCAGCACACTTCTCTCAGGGTTGTCTCTTGTGCTCACATGTCTTCATTTCTCCAATGCCTGGGCCTCTATCTCTCCTTTTAATCCATCCTTCTATTTCCTGACTGAAGCTCTCCTGGCTCATGGTCCAAGCATTACAGATGAGACACATTTTTAGTACTGTACATCTAATGTTAGGTCTGTGACTTTGTATATTCATAATTTTTGCATAGGACAGAATTAACAGATTCCAACATTGCAACACCAATGACAGTATCACAGTGTCCCTACATTTAGGTGGCTAAGTGTTGTTAACCCTATATAAATAATTTTATTAAATCCTGAGTAGGTGCAAAGGGATACTACAATATATATGGAGGATATCAAAAGTAACACCATCACACACATATATGAGTCCTGCTCAGTTTAAGATATGGAATTTGTCGGAGGCCCCTGCGTGGCTCAGTCAGTGAAGCATCCAACTCAGTTCATTTCGGCTCAAGTCGTGATCCCACGGTCTGTGAGTTCGAGCCCCGCATTGGGTTCTGTGCTGACCGCTTAGAGCCTGGAGCCTGCTTTGGATCCTCTGTCTCCTCCTCTGTCTGCCCCTCCCTGCCTCTCAAAAATAAGAATAAACATTAAAAAAAAATGCTACAGAAGGTTTCAATACTTTTGAAGGCCCTTGTGTATCCCATCCACCTTTACTGACCTTTCAGAGGAAGCTGATATGCTTAATTTTGTGTCTGTTATTCTTTTTGCTTTGTTTGAATATGTAAAACTTTGTTGTTCAGTGTTGCAGGTTTTGCATTTTATGTACAAGAAATTATGCCATATGTAGTCTTCTTGGCTATAGTTTTGATGAGTTTTGTAGGTTTTGGAGATTTATCTATGTTGATGGGGATACCTGTCATTAATTATTTCCTATTGCTAATACTACTTCTATAGCATTTTATTGATTAAAATTTCTACAGTTGGTCTTCCTATCTACTGGTAGAAATAGGGGAACTGGCTCCCTTTATTTCTCTATTACAAAAGATGTTACTAAGAGTTACTGTATAGGTCACTTGCCATAGCTAGCTAGGAGAGGACTGTATGTAGAGACTTAGGATTGTAGGATATACGCATATACGATACACATGTGTGCAGTAATGCCAAATTGTTTCTCAAAGCAATTGCACAAATTTACACTTCCACCAGCAGTGTGTATACATTTCTGTTGCTTTAAATGTTTGCTAACTTTTGACATTTTTTGGCTTTTTAATCTTTGCCTGTCCCACAGGCCTAAAATAGTATTTTTTTTTTTATGGTTCTAATTTGTGTTTAATGAGGTTCAGGTTGAACATCTTATCAGATGCTTGTGTTTCCTCTTCTTCAAAGCGATTGCTCCTGTCTTTCCCCCCATTTTCCCACTTTTTATGTCTTTCTAGTTAATTTTTGGAGTTCTTTATATATTCTAAATATGGATCCTTGGTCAGTCCTATGTGTTACAGTTTTCTTTCAGTTTATAGCTTGTGTCTTTATTTTCTTTATGGTATCTTTCTGCCTGAAGTTCTTAATTTTAATTTAGTCAAATCCATTAATTTTTTTTATGACTTCTGTGCGCATGTGTGCATGCGCGCGCGCGTGTGTGTGTGTGTGTGCCTTTTGAAAGAAATCCTTCTGGTTTCAAGATCATATCATCTCCTTGGCAATACATATTGATATCTGGTGGGGCATCCCTTTACATTATTCTTCTTCTGGAATATCTTGGCTACTTTTGATCTTTGTTTTTTAGGGTCAATTTTAGATCCAGCTCATAGGGTTTGGAAAAAGCCTGGATTTTTATTGGAATTATGTATTCTCAGATCATTTTAAGAGTTTACTTCTTTATAATTGCAAGTTTTTCTAACTTTGAAATATTATATTTGTTGACTTAGATCTTTTTTTTATTTAAAAATTTTTTTTTAAAGAGCTCACCAAACTCCACACCCGAAAAACAAATAATCCAGTGAAGAAATGGGCAGAAAACATGAATAGACACTTCTCTAAAGAAGACATCCGGATGGCCAACAGGCACATGAAAAGATGCTCAATGTTGCTCCTTATCAGGGAAATACAAATCAAAACCACACTCAGATATCACCTCACGCCAGTCAGAGTGGTCAAAATGAACAAATCAGGAGACTATAGATGCTGGAGAGGATGTGGAGAAACGGGAACCCTCTTGCACTGTTGGTGGGAATGCAAATTGGTGCAGCCGCTCTGGAAAGCAGTGTGGAGGTTCCTCAGAAAATTAAAAATAGACCTACCCTATGACCCAGCAATAGCACTGCTAGGAATTTACCCAAGGGATACAGGAGTACTGATGCATAGGGGCACTTGTACCCCAATGTTTATAGCAGCACTCTCAACAATAGCCAAATAATGGAAAGAGCCTAAATGTCCATCAACTGATGAATGGATAAAGAAATTGTGGTTTATATACACAATGGAATACTACATGGCAATGAGAAAAAATAAAATATGGCCTTTTGTAGCAACGTGGATGGAAGTGGAGAGTGTGATGCTAAGTGAAATAAGCCATACAGAGAAAGACAGATACCATATGGTTTCACTCTTATGTGGATCCTGAGAAACTTAACAGAAACCCATGGGGGAGGGGAAGAAAAAAAAAAAAAAAAGAGGTTAGAGTGGGAGACAGCCAAAGCATAAGAGACTCTTAAAAACTGAGAACAAACTGAGGGTTGATGGGGGGTGGGAGGGAGGGGAGGGTGGGTGATGGGTATTGAGGAGGGCACCTTTTGGGATGAGCACTGGGTGTTGTATGGAAACCAATTTGACAATAAATTTCATATATTAAAAAAATTTTTATATGTTTATTTATTTTTGAGACAGAGAGAGACAGAGCATGAACAGGGGAGGGGCAGAGCGAGAGGGAGACACAGTATCCAAAATAGCTCCAGGCTCTGAGCTGTCAGCGTAGAACCTGATGTGGAGCTCAAACTCACAGACAATGAGATCATGACCTGAGCCCAAGTCACACTCAACCGACTGAACCACCCAGGCACCCCTATTGATTTAGATCTTTAATTTCACTTAATAAAGTTTGACTTATTTTACATATAAGGTCTCACATATCTTTTATTACATTTATTTCTAGGAACCTTATATTTTTGTTGCTATCGTAAATGGTGTCTTTAAAAAACACATAGTAGTTAAATGGTTTTGTGTGTGTGTGTGTGTGTGTGTATAAAGGAAAATGGTAGAATTATATATATTGATTTCCATTTAGCTACTTTGCTAAACTAATGATTCATCTGATTCTCTTGGGTTTTGTACATGGAAAATGAAATTATCTTTAAATTTTTTTTTTTCAACGTTTATTTATTTTTGGGACAGAGAGAGACAGAGCATGAACGGGGGAGGGGCAGAGAGAGAGGGAGACGCAGAATCGGAAACAGGCTCCAGGCTCTGAGCCATCAGCCCAGAGCCTGACGCGGGGCTCGAATTCACGGACCGCGAGATCGTGACCTGGCTGAAGTCGGACGCTTAACCGACTGCGCCACCCAGGCGCCCCTGAAATTATCTTTAAATAAAAACAGATTATTTCTTCTTTTCCAGTCCTTATCTATTTATTTTCCATACCATAATGTGTGACCTCCAGCACATCAAGGCAAAGGAAATAATAATGGTGATAATGGGCATTCTTGTGTTAGTTATTCTTGATTTTAATGGAATTGTTTTCAGTTTTGTCGTTATGTATGATTTTTTTCCTCTGGGCCTTTTGTAGATTCTTTTCATCATGTTAAGGAAGTTGTCTTCAACTTGCTTGGATTAAATTTTCTTGATATCAAAGAGATTGTTGAAGTATATGGAAGGTCTTTTTCTTCATCTACTGAGGTGTGCATTAGGCATGAAAAGTGCAGCCAGAGCCATCTTCACAGAAGGACTTGCTCCCTAGCTAAAGTGCAGGGACGCTGACGACCTATGTCAGTCAGATTTTATACAGCCTCCTGGCCCAGGGTCATCTCCTTTACAGAGCGGCCTGTGTCCCGTGGCTGAGCGACATGAGGGAAGAAGGTCCAGTTCCCTCCAATGTGCGATAACTCTGCTGGTTGGTCAACATTTTATGGGGTGTATGCTGCAGTGTGAATTGTCTCTATGCCCGCTCCTGCTTTTCCTCCTCCCCTTCCTTCCTTCCTTCCTTCCTTCCTTCCTTCCTTCCTTCCTTCCTATTTATTTATTAATTTATTTAGAGAGTGTGCAAGTAAGCAGAGAGGGCAGAGAGAGAGGGAGAGAGAACAACAGAGAGAGGGAGAGAGAAAATCTTGAGCAGGTTGGGTGCAGAGCCTGACACGGGGCTCTCTATCCCATGAACTGTGAGATCATGACCTGAGCCCATATCAACAATTGGACTCTCAACCCACTGAGCCAGCCAGGCTCCCCTTTCCCCTTTCCTTTCACAGGTGTGTCATTCTAATTAAAATTTAGGACCCCAAATTCAGCTGCAGTGTTTGCTTTTGGGGAATTCACCTTGTAACAACAGGATTTTTTTTTCCTTTCACTCTGCTCATGTAATGAATTTTAGTTTTTTTTTTTTTTTTTTGTTATGAAACCAACCTTGCATTTCTGTGATAAACTCTAATTTGTCATTATCATATCATTATACATTGATGGATTTTGTTTGTTAATTATTTTTCTTATTTTAGATTTTTATCATCTGCAGTTATGAGTGAGATTGGCCTAGCATTTCCTAGGTGTCCTGTCCTTTTCTGCTTTTGTCATTGAGGTTTTTTCTAGACTCATTAAATGAATTGGGAATTTTTCCCTTTTTCTTTATCTGGCAGAGTTAATATCAGAATGTAATTTTTAAAATAGCTTAGCTGTAAATTTATCTATCTGGTGTTTTCTTAGAAGATTTTTTTTTTCATAGTTAGATTATTTAGTGTCCTTTATGAAACCTCCCTAAAAGTAATAGGTCCCTGGGGCTCCTGGGTGACTCAGTCGGTTGTGTGTCCGACTTTGGCTCAGGTCATGATATCGTGGTTCATGGGTTCGATCCCCGCCTCTGGCTCTGTGCTGAAAGCTCAGAGCCTGGAGCTGCCTCAGATTCTGTGTCTCCTCTCTCTGCCCCTCCCCTCCTCTTGCACTGTCTCTCTCTCTGTCTCTCAAGAATAAATAAACATTAAAAAAAATTTTTTTTAAGTAATAGGTCCCAACAGAGAAAGATTTTCCCTAGTGATTCTCCTTAAATGGAACACAATTAGAAAAAAATATTTGAGAAAAATTTCTCAAGTTGATCAACTAAAGCAAGGTTAATGAGCCACTCTTCGGGGCGCCTGGGTGGCGCAGTCGGTTAAGCATCCGACTTCAGCCAGGTCACGATCTCGCGGTCCGTGAGTTCGAGCCCCGCGTCGGGCTCTGGGCTGATGGCTCAGAGCCTGGAGCCTGTTTCTGATTCTGTGTCTCCCTCTCTCTCTACCCCTCCCCCGTTCATGCTCTGTCTCTCTCTGTCCCAAAAAAATAAATAAAAAAACGTTGAAAAAAAAATAAAAAAAAAAATGAGCCACTCTTCTGTGTTGTCCACCATAGATAATTGTCTGGGGATTACAGGTGGGCACTCTTGTTCTTTTCCCATACCTGTAGGGATATACTGATGTTACGGTTCAGAAAATCTTCCCCATGAACATTGTTGAAGGCAGAAATATCTTCCAGGTTAGACTCATGAAACATATGCAGTGCACTAACCCAACACTCATTGTAGGCATCTGTATATCTGGAGTCTAGTTTTGGAGCTACTATAACTGTTAACCTCAGGCAAGTGATGAAGCCATTATGTGGGATTCTTTGTTCGTGACATGAGATGTTATATGCAATGCTCTTGGGATATTTTAACCTACTCATTTGACTTATTTAATGCTTATGGGAAATCAGATTTTCCACATATTTTTGAGTCAGTTTTGTGTGCTACATGTTTTTCTAGGAATTGAAGTTTTACCTATGGCTGCACATTTGTGGGCACAAACTTTTTTATAGTATTGTTTTATAATTTTTCCAGGGGTTATATTTCCCTTTTCATCTGGGTTACTATTATTTATACTTTCTCTCTCTTTTTTATGATGACCGTGTCAGATATTTATCCATTATGTCTTTTATTTATTTATTTTTTTAAATTTTATTTTTTAAAATTTACATCCAAGTTAGTTAGCATATAGTGCAACAATGATTTCAGGAGTAGATTCCTTAGTGCCCCTTACCCTTTTAGCCCATCCCCCCATCCCATTATGTCTTTTCTAAAAAACCAAATTTGACTATGTGGATTTTATGTTTTTTATTGTGTCGATTTCTGATCTGATATACTTTTTCTTCTATCTGTTTTTTGGAGTGTGGTTGGAATTCTTTTTTACCAAATTCTTTAATTGGATGCTAATTAATTCATTAATTTTCAGCTTTTCTTCTTTTCTTATATAAAGTCTTGAAGCTATACAGTCCCTTGTAAGTGCCAAGCTTCATCATACATATTTTGATACAAAATATTTTGATATGTAGTAATTTTAACATTTTATGGTTTATTTTTAACTTACATGTTATGTAAAAGTATGTTTTGGGGGCACCTGGCTCAGTCGGTTAAGTCCGACTTCAGCTTAGGTCATGATCTCGCGGTTCATGAGTTTTAGTCCTGCATCCGGCTCTGTGCTGACAGCTCAGAGTCTGAAGCCTGCTTTGGATTCTGTGTCTTCCTCTCTGCCCCTCACCTGCTTGCCTGCTCGCTCTTTCTTTCTCTCTCTCTCTCTCTCAAAAATAAATAATCATTAAAAAATTTTTTTTTAAAAATGTGTTTTTAAATTTTCACACCTGTGAAATTTTCCTTTTAGTGCTCTGTTGTTGATATTTAGCACAATGACATCATGGTAAGAGAATATGTTCTGAGTAAAGGCTTTGTGTTCATAGAGGCTCTGTTTTTATTTCTACCAACTTGCTTTGTGCTTTCTGTTTGCCTTGGCTTTTTTGTATTTCTTTTTTTTTCTTTTTTCTTCCTTTCTTGTCTTCTTTGGATTCACCCTCTTTCCTTCTTTCACTTTTCCCCTTCATATTCTAGGTCACAAATTATACAGTCTATTTGTTTAGTAGGTAGATGGAATATGTATGCTTATTGTTGCCTAAAATGAATATCTTTACTCTCCTCCAGAACAATACATGAACCTGAGGATACTTAAGTTTTGGTTATCTCCCATCTGACTTATACTCCATTGTTGGACTATATTCAGTTTTTTATTTTCATTTTAGATAATATTGTTATTTTATATTACAATAAAATATAAAAATTGTTATTTTATGTTAGTTTTTGATATTTGTCCACATATGTGCCCTGTTCTTTCTGTACTGTTTCATTTTAAATTTCTGATCTTCCTACCTTTTTTTTTTTTTCTGCCTGGAGTACATCCTTTAGAATTTCCTTTTAGAGAGAGTCTGTATTGCCAAACTCAGTTTTTGTTTGTCTGAAAATATCTGTATTTTATCATCGATTTCTTTAAAGGAGATTTACTATACAATCTTAGTTTGGAGTTCTATTCTTTTTTTTTTTTTTTAAGTGTATTTATTTATTTTGGGAGAAAGAGAGAGCATATGAGCAGGGGAAGGGCAGGAAGAGATGAAGAGGGAGAGAATCTCAAGCAGGTTCCATAGTCAGTGTGGAGCCTGTCATGGGGCTTGAACCCATGAACTGTTAGATCATGACCTGAGCTAAAACCAAGATTTGGATGCTTAACTAACTGAGCCACCAGGCACCTCTGAAGTTCTCTTCATTTAAAAAAAAAATGTTTTTAAGTTTATTTTTGAAGGAGAGAGAGAGCACAAGTGAGGGAGGGATGGAGAGGGAGGAGACACAGAATATGAAGAGCTGTTAGCATAGAGCCTGATGCTGGGCTCAAACCCACAAATTATGAGATCATGACCTGAGCTGAAGTTGGATGCTTCACCGACTGAGCCACCCAGGCACCCCCTAAAGTTCTATTCTTTTAAAATTTTAAAGATATTGTTCTACTTTCTTCCGGCTTCCAATGTTAGTATTAAGGGATTTGCCGTCAATTTGATGCTAGGTTCTTTGTAGATAATCTGTATTTTATTTTTGACTTGTTTCAATATATTATTTCTCTTTAATATCTTCAGATTTCCCTATGGTATGTCTAAATGTGGATTTTAAAAACTTATCCTTCTGGGCATTCACTGCACTACCTTAGCCTCATTTATTATCTTACTTCTACTTTGGGAGCCTCTAAGGCAATCTCTCTTTTTATGTATTTTGTCTCCTTCATTCATTCTTTCCTGCTGGAAATCTTATTAGAATATGGTAGACTTTTTCATTGTATCTTCCATGCTTTTTAACGTCTAATTTACTTTTTGGGATTATTCTGTTTGTGCTGCAGTTTTAGTGTCTTCAAATTTGTCTTCTAGTTTGCAAATTCTCTCTTCATTTGTGTCTAATTTGTCATTGTTTTCATGCATGGATTTTAAAATTTCAAGAATTAAATTTTCATTCTCAAAGTTTTATTTTTTCAAATTTGTTTCACTTATTTTATATGTGCTTTCTTCTCATTATTTTAGGTATTCTATTTTATAGCTTTAAATTTATTAAACATGTTTTATTTGCTTTTTTAAATATTTATTTTGAGAGGGAGAGAGAGAGAGAGAGAGAGAGAGACTGTGCATGAGCAAGGAAGGGGAAGAGAGAGAGGGAGAGAGAGAATCCCAAGCAGAGCCTGACACAGGGCTTGATCCTGTAAATGTGTGAGATCATGACTTGAGCCAAAATCAAGAGTTGGACACTTAAGCAACTGAGCCACCTAGATGGGCCTGTCTTTAAATTTATTAAATATCCTTATTTTATAATCCAAACTTGATAATTTTAGTTTAATTTAGTTTGAATAAATTTAGTTTAATTCAGGTATTTATAGCTTTGATTTCTTGTAGTTCTTGTTTTTTCATGTGTTTTGTTATATTATTAGATGGATTGTGAGCTTATATCCCTCAGAAAGTTGCTTGATGGGAGTTATTTATTTTTGTAGTCTGAGAAAAATACACATCCCTTCAAAAAGGATTTTTGTTTGTTTTTGGTGGATGTTTGATGACACTACTTAGGTAGGAAATTAAGTAATTAGGTTGATGGTTTTTTGATTCCAAAAGTAGTGTTAGAACTCAGGCTAGAAGCCTATGCAGGTGGTGGGTAGTTACGAAATAACAGAGGAGACCACTGTCCAGGTAGAGAATGGTAAGTTTCTTTTCTATCCCATTCTGAAAGGAGTGTTTATTTCTGTTTTACTCTTAAATAGGTCTATGGAGTCCGACTACTTACCTCCCATTAAACAGCTCTAGGTAGCTCTAGAACTGTTTCTTTTCTTCTTTCAAAACTCAGGCTTATGGTCATGGGGTAATTTGATGACCTCAGGATGAAAAATTTTCTCAGAGATCTGCTCACCATTCTGGGTTCCAACTTTCACTTCTTTTTTCCTGCTTTTCAGAGTCCTTATTTGCTTTCTGGGTCATTGATCAATTTTGAAAGATTTTTTTTTTTTTATTATATATTGTTCAGTATTTTTTTGTTATTATCACTAGGAAGGCTGTTCACGGTATGTGTTCCACCATACAATTGGAAATTAAATCCAGTTATTCCCATGTTTAAAGATGAGGAAATTCAAGTTTAGAGAGGCCAAATGTTTGCCACAGGTCATGGGACTTGAAGGAGTCAAGGTGGAGGATTGTTGACCCCATGCTAATTGTTCCTGCCATTTCCTGGGTCTGAGAACTGCAACCATCAGTTTGAAAGACTACACGTAATAAACATACAATTACAGACATCATTTTTATGAGATTTTAAAACATTTTTTTTTATATTTGAAAAGATGCTCAAAATTTGATTCTTTTTTAAAGCTTTTATTTAAATTCCAGTTAGTTAACATATAGTGTAATATTTCTTTCAGGAGAAGTGTTGTATCCATACAACACCCAGTGCTCATCACAAGTACACTCCTTTATCCCCATCACCTGTTGAACCCACCCCCCCCATATGCACAATTTGATTCTTAATGTTTATTTTAGTTTTGAGAGAGAGAGAGAGAGACAGCACAGGCAGGGGAGGGACAGAGAGAGAAGGGTACAGAGGATCTGTGCTGACAGCAGTGAGCCCGATGCAGGGCTTGAACCCGCCAACCGCAAGATCATGACCTGAGATGAAGTTGGGTGCTTAACCAACGAAGCCACCCAGGTGCCTTATTTTTTCCCCCCCACAATTTGATTCTTAAACAGCCTTTTATGAAGGAAACAAAGTAGGTGTTAATATTTGTTCGTTTGGAGACAGACACAGCGTCCACAACCACCTTAGGATAATGCATGAGGTTTATTTTTCCATGTCAATTTTGGGAAGTTTGGAAGTAGCTTTTGATTTTCACATAATTTAGGCAGAAATATTCAAAATAATGCATGATGATCATTATATAATTTTGGTATTTCCCCTTGGAAAGCAAGGAGCAAATTATGCAGGTATATTTTCTAGACAACCAACAACTTGGCAGTTTTTAAAAGGAAAGCTTTGTGACTTTGAGGAGCACTTCATTCTGAAGAACGTGCTAGATGATGCCTTTGATACATTTCGAGATTTAAGGCAAACTTGTCTTTCCTTAGATGATCCTGTGAACAATGATCAGAGCATATGAGGTGAGGAAAAAGTAACAGCCAGTTCTGTGTCCCTGATGTCTGGGTGCCAGTTGGTACAGTTGCTACTTTTGGTACAAACCCTATAATATGAAAGGCAATTATAGGATAATTTGAGATGGGAACAGGTGAAGCTCAAATAATTTCAGGCTGAGGAGAGATGAGCAAATGGCAGCTATTCCAAGCGGCCCTGGCGCAGTTACTGTAGTGTTTGGACAGGCATGTCTCCTAACGTGATTTCATTATGCTCAGGTTAAAGACTTGGGTTTTAGATCAACAATGTGCAAATTTGGTTTATCACCTGTGTTCAAAAAAGGGATGACAGAATTCCAGCAGGAGAGCTTCAGTGTTTGCCAAGAGCACCAGCAGAAACGTTGTTTGGTTTATGTCTCTCATAGAACAAAAGGTCTCACTAGAAACGTGAAATTATTTGTATTAGAGAGTAAGGAATGGCTAACATTTCAAGAATACTCTTGAAACAGTACTCTTCATGTGCATGCATTTTCTGCATGCTTACTTATTTAAAAGTAAGCTTTGGACTCCATTTGGTGATTTTAGCCTATCCAGGACTTTGTGATTTTTGTAGTACTTGTACTCAAAGTGAATGAATCACAGAGCAGTATTCAGTGGTGATCCCACCCAGCTGGTCCTATAATCACCAGCCCAGCAAAGGATAGGGAACAGATCCTGCAGCCTGATTTGTCCTTGTCAGAAGAGCAGCAATGCTCAGGAATAAAATTCAAAGTTATACATGAGTCTAAAAAGAGCAATTTGTCAAGCGTTTCATTGGCACAAATTGAAATGAAATGAGGTCTCGGGCTCTTGAGGTCACTTTGCAACAGGAAGAATTCATTATCTAACTATACACAGAGGAAAATGCTTCACAATTGTATTTGCTTTTAAAGGATGAGTGCCCACATATAAAGCCAAAGCAGCAGAGGTCACTTACAAGGAATACACTACATGAAAGCAGAGATTCAAGGGTCCCCTGGCTCTAAGCTTCTTCCTTCTCCTTCCAGGTCAGGGTTGCTTTGGGGCATATTGCTCAATGGACTGAGGGAAATACTTGGGAAGCTCTTTGTTGTTAATACAAAATCATTTGTGCAGGTCCTGCTAAGTTGTCTACTAGAAGCACAATGCAGTCTTATATGTCTTTTTCCCTTGGGGTAAGAAGAGTTTGTTCCCCATTGTTCTCCATATTTTATATCATTCTGAAGTGTACATTTTCTCTTAAGGCATTTTATGGCATTCTCCCCATTATGTGGAACAGGTGCGGCCTGGAATGTTTAACAGCTCATTGGGTGGTTAGTGATGGGACATTGGTTTCAGTTTAAAAAATAGGGAGAAAGGAAGTGCATGTTGAACATGTCAATTCTGAGCATTGCATTTTTCAATACATTTATAAATAACTAGGAACAGAGAATTGATTATTACATTTTTGTTGAAGAGACTTGGTGATAACTCAGAAGATAACAAAAACCAAAGTCATTTGAAATGAAAACGAAAAATAGCATGGCTAAAGACAGTGGATTTAAATAAGGGTGGGGCAAGGAAGTAGATGTGGAGATCTACTCCCTTAATCTCTTTCCATACCTGAACCCTCCCCAAACTCAGACATCAGAAGAGAAGGGCTAGAGAAGCTCACATGTCAAGATCAGCAGCCATTTTTCACTCCTGCTCATTTTCTGTCATCCAATCAAATCTCCTAGCCTTTTTTTTTTTTTTTAGATCTTTTCTGATAATGTGGCCTCTAATTTATTCTCTTTCCAAACTTTTTATGACTGCCTGTTGATAGGGATTACATTGAATCTGTAGATCACTTCGGGTAGTACAGACATCTTAACAATATTAGGTCTTCCGATCCATGAATATAGGGTGTCTTTCCATTTGTTTTTGTCTTTTACAATTTCTTTCAGCATTGTCTTTTTTATGGGTGTCAAGTGTTGTTAAAAGTGACTGCATGTTTGTGTTATAGTTTTTCTTGAGTGGTTGGTGACTTGGGACATGATGGTTGTGCCCTTCGTTGAGATACAGGATACATGAAAAGAAGCAGTCTTCAGGGCATGGGGGAGACCATGAGACCACTACTGGCCCTGCTGAGTTCTAAATAGTCGTGTGGCATCTACAAAATGCACTTGGATGCAGATATTTGGAGCTAGACATTGGTGATGGATAAAACCATCAGAATGGGTAAAGGTGTTTAGCAAATGTATTTACAGAGAAAGAGAGAAAAATCAGTTCTCCTTTCCTTTGTATTGTCCCAATAATAAGTCATCCAAGTGATATAATATTCCAAACTGCCTACCCTACTTCTACTTTGATTACAAGCCACAGCAGACAACAGGAGAGGGGGAGACATTAAAAGGAAATTTAAGACAAATAGCACTAAATATCAAGGTAGCAAAATCACAGATATCTGCTTACTGCATCCTTCTAGCTGCCTGAAAACCATATGTAACAATGATGTTTTATCCTATAAGATCTCCCTTGTGGGGCTTGTGAGTCACGTGATTCTTTTCTGATTCCCCCTGAAAGAAATAACTTGGCCTAGAAGCCTTGGTAAGGAAGAGACTTAACTCAATTTCTCCTTGTCTGATCATTTTTATTACCTCTCTCTGGTCCTCTGTTCAGTTGACATGCCCAAATGATTTCATTAAGCCATCTTTTCTTTCCCAATAAAACTCAGTCTCCTTAAAATGCTCCATAAGACCTTTAAACGTGATTCTCTCCAGTGATCATGACAATGGTGATCATTTTCCCCATAACACTTATGATAATAGAGTATTATATTTTATATCTAAGTGTTACTAGAATGTAACTGCCATGAAGGCAGGACCCTGCCTGTTTTGTTCACAACTTCATCTGTGGTGCTGAGAACAGTGCCTAGCACATAGTAGTCACTCAGTAGAGAATTATTGAAGTAATTTTTGTGTTGATCATGTGTTGGGTATATGTTCATTTTTATTTAGAAAATATGATAACTGTGGCCATGTGACTTTGCATTAAACATAATTATTGACATATTTTATTTTGTAGTTGCTTTGATGACATTTTTTAATATCTTAGTTCACCATTGGATCTTGGGTCTGCAATTGGATAGTGCTGTCAGATGTGAAAGGATAGTGTTTTTTTGGGGGGACAAGTTTGATTTAGACCTTGCATGTATTGTTACTTGTCTGGTCTACAAAGAGACCTTGATAATTGACAGTTGTATTCAAGTCCTAAAAGAACTCAGAGAGCTGGTGATTAGGGGTGCCTTCTAGCTGTCACTTTGATTTCAGTGGGATTGTACTTCAATGCTTTGCTTTGCCTAGAAACACTAGGAGAAAAACAGTTTTTCTTTACAGGCTCCCTGTAGAAAAACTTCACCAGTGTGGGGGAAAAAAAAAATGACACTGGCTGACTTACTTTTCATCTGGAATTAACACAATCAGAAAAGTCTAAAGAAGGTAGATAAGGCATGTTTTCATTTCAATGAAATCTAGATTTTCAAAGCTTTTGAGCTACTAATCCTGGTCCCTCCTTTCTGCTACTTTTCCTCTTTTCTCCAGTGCAATGTCTGCATCAAAGCTACATTTCTGACATGAGCAGAACAATCAGAGGCGAGGTGAAAATGCAAGGCATGATGATCGAACACTGTTACTTCACAGAGAGCACAGATCTGAGATGGGTTTCCAGTAACGTCCTATCTTGACTACCAACATACCAAAAGTGGAATGAAAAATTCCAGGCTAGATTATTCTGGGGCTCCTTGGTAGCCCTGGAACTTGGTATACTCTTTAATGACAGGTGAACCCCTTAAAAAAGTCAGATGCCAGAAAATGGAGGGGATACGAGTTTTTTTTGTTTTTTGTTTTTTTCCCTCTGTGGTCAAGACCAGTTTCCATTTATCCCTTCGTGGTTTTTGGAAATGACATGGGCAATTGAGAGTAAAGGGGTTGGGGATGGGGCAGGTGGGGAAATGCTCTGAGGATCAGGTGCTCTGGCTTCCTAAGTAGGTTAGAGTCAGGTAGTGTGACAGGTTTGTAAAGGAAATACTGTTACAGTAGAAGAGGTGGCTGTGAATCCCACAGCAGAAGCAGAAAGAAAACAAAGTCAAAACAAGTTATTATATTTAGGAACGCACAGTTGTTTAAATCAGCACTGGACAATTTTGGCTTTCTATATTGTGGAAATTAGTCTCACTATTCAAAGAGTAGAAGAAAATCCTAACTTGAAAACTTTGTTGGCCTGTGTGTTATATAGAAATTGATCTCTTAAACATTAGTTTCTTAAATTGGGCAAACAGTCTTTGACCAGATTTAAAAATAGCCCCACTTTTCAGCTGGGAGAGCCAAAGAGGGGGTTTGCTCTGTGGATCTCAGTTTCTTTCTCTCTGATCTTCATCTGGGGAGCTCAGGATGTCTTAACTGCTTGCTGCATGTCTGACTTGGCATGCCACTGAAAATACTTTGCAAAAGGGGAGGTAGATGGAGTTGGCAGGGATTCTATTAATATGAGATCTACTCCCCAAAGACAAAGGGCTGTATACCTCTCCCTTGTTTCATCAAAATTGTTGATGGAAGTTCAGAGGCAAAATCTGTACCCAAACCATCTACCTACTGAAAAGGCCTAGAGAAGAGGAGGTGTGTAGACTGTGCTAGAAGTCTCAGGGAATGGCTAAGGCTGGAAGATAGTGGAGTGCAGCACTCAGAAGCTCAGACACTGGTGCCTTTCTGCTTGGGTTTGTATCCCTAGCATGGGTCCTTGGGCGCTTGGACAAGTTACATAGTGTCCCAGGCTGGATTTTCCAAGAAGCAGACTCTGAGATGAGTTTAGCATGCAGGTTGTTTATTCTGGACTGTTGTTGATCCACACCTGAGGGACAAAGGGGACAGAAGCAGCGTTGGGCAGAGGGATAAGTCAGGCAGCCATTCAGCAGGGCTCTGGAGCTGGAATGGCCCTATAGAATTATCCTGAGCTGGGCAGAGATCCCCTCACACTGATCCCATTGGAGGTGGGCCACTGGGGGAAGGGGTGTGACTACAGGCAAGCTCTGCCAGTGAGGTATCTTTGAGGGGCTAGGAGTGGAAGGGTAATAGGTCCTTCTATGAAGTGAGATTTGGGTGGCATCAGTGTCCATGATGCTTAGTTTCCTTGGGCCCTCTGTTTCTTCAGTATAGTTTTTGTAGAATCAAATGAGATGGTACATGTAAAGTGCTTAGAACTCTGTTTGTCATGGAGTAAATAATTATTTTCATGTACCTGGCAGAGGTTAAATAATTTTCCCAGGGTCTCCCAGGTGGTCTGTGATGTGGATGGCCTTGGGACTGAAGTCTGACTCCTTCCAGCTTGTTTTTAGCTTTGATATCAAATATCTATAACATGGTAGAATCCGTATTGGTTTGAATAGGTTTACTTTCTTCCCTTGCCCCCATCTCTGACTTCCCACCTGTTTCTGGGGATGAGCCAGGGCATGATTTGGGGCAGGAGAGTTGGCCTAAGTTGCAAGGGTGGAAGGAAGGAGGAGAAAGGAAAAATTGTGGACTGTTCTCCCCATCTCCAGACCCATGGCACCCTGCCTTTCTCTCCCACTTTCCAGTCTCCTTTTCCCTCCCCATCCAGGCTCTATTCCTTATATTTCATGCCCATCCTTGGTCCAGAAATGAAGTGTTAGAGTACTCTTTGTGAGGTGGGATGCTAGAGTTTCCCTCTGAAGCTCTGATGAATCTTAACTCTAGTTATTGTTGTATCCAAAGATGTATGCTGTGGGTCTTCTGTGGGGGGAATCTTTCCCTAGCACCCTAAACTGATGTGGGAATGGGTGTTTGGAACACACCCTATTTGTAAGTTTAGCCGCCTCTATTTTCTCCCTCCCTGAGTTACAAGTTGGATAGCCAATGAGTTCTATTTTTGTTTCTGTTTTTATTTTTTGCTCACTAGTTCTTCCTCCATGTATGCACTGTGGGAAAACATTTATAAATAAATTACCATTTGCAGAGTATTCTAGGGAATACCACAAAGTAAAAAGCATGTATTTTTGAAGAGCTTACAGCCTTCTTTAGGGTTGTAGTACACAGTTAGAAGCGGGGCTGATTTTTCAGAGGACTCTGTTGATGTGCTACTTAGTTCTGGGTTTGCAGCACAAACTGAAAACTGAAAAGTTTTAATTGTTGATGTTAAGGAAACATCAAGATAAGAGAACAATAGGAATGTAAATATTTTTTTAATGTTTATTTTTGAGAGAGAGATAGAAAGTGAGCGGTGGGGGGAGGGCAGAGAGAGAGAGAGAGAGAGAGAGAGAGAGAGAGAGGGAAACAGAATCTGAAGCAAGTTCCACCCCATCCTTCAGAGCCCAAAGTGGGGTTCAATCTCACGAACCATGAGATCATGACCTGAGCCAAAACCAAGAATTGGATGCTAAACCAACTGAGCCATCCAGATGCCCCAAGAATGTAAATAATTTGTAATAATTGAGTGCTCAACCCAATGCTGAAATCTCTCAGCTGTCCTCAGTCATACCAGAGCTTTCTCTCAGGACTTTCCAGGTCTCATTCACCTAAGAGTCTTAGCAGGTAGAGGGCCAGGATTCTGTGGTCTTTTGCCACCCTCACTTTCTCCTCCCCAGGGAGCAAGAATGACTTAATTTTATTGGTGACTAAAGAGCAGGGGCAGAGACATTCCATTCTTTCTTTTATCTTTAGGGCAAGACATGCTCATAAAGTGCCTGAGTTCTTCTACCACAGGGAATCCTGTCTTGGTGCAGCACTTCCTAGATCTGCTTGTTTAAGTTTAATTGTGGAACTTGGGGTCGTGAAGCCCGTTGACCCACATATAGAAATCACATTTCTCCAATGTCAGCTTAATAATGATAATAATTTATCATCGGTAAAATGTTGACGCTGTATTTGGAGGCTATCTGTCTTATTCCTATCTTATTCCCAATTTGAATCTCATTGGTTCAAATCCTAGGTGGGGTTGAGGGATGTCATTTATCAGTCTCCACTCAATTCTAAAGGTCAGGTATTAGGGTTTCCTAATGCATTAACTCCAGACTCAGATCACTGCATACTAGATGGATCAGCATTTATCCAACAGCATTGTGTGTGTGTGTGTGTGTGTGTGTGTGTGTGTGTGTGTGTGTATCTGTCTGTCTGTCTTCCAAAGAGAAACACTTGGAAGGCAAGAATTAGGTAAAAACTGCTAATTTGAGTAGATCCTCTTTAATTCAGCTGAACAAATCCTTATTAAGGTCCTGAGATGGGGTAGTTGGTACCCCAGGCCCAGAGAATGCAGATTAATGGGACGTGCCCAAGGAGCTTTCGATCCTACAAAAGATAGTGGCATAGGGAAGTGGAGGGAGGGTCAGGGTGGAGTAGTGGTTACTCTTTTTCTCTATAACACTTCCTGAATGAGCAGCACTTGGGTTCGGGTGCAGGGTCTAGTGTCACCCTGGTGATAAGAATAATGGAAAGTAGTCTGATGTACTCCTTCCCATGCCAAGTTTTGGATAGCGTAATCCTAGAATTCTATAGAGATGAGAGATAGAGTATGTGCTTCGGAGTTTGACTAGGGTAAGTGACTTAACTCCTCTTTGTTTCTGATTTCTCACATGAGGAAACAGGGATGATAGTATTACCTGCATCCTAGCATTGTGGTGAGGAATAAGGGAGCTAATCCAAGCAGAGGCTGAGCCAGTGCCTGGCACAGAGGGGTTCTCAACAGAGGGAAGCTCCTGTTGTCATGACCTGTTGTCAGGAATGTGCATGTGTGTTGAGAATTTAGCTAAACCACTCCACTGACATTGCCACCTTGGCATCTATTTCATGTGGCCAGGCAGCCTGCAAGGACCTTGAACTGTCACTACTCCATCCTGCGATTGCACAGCATCACAGGCAAGTATCAGCCCATCGTACAACTTCCCAGCAGTTGTGAATAACAGTCTCCTGGGGCTTTCCTCTTTTGTGCCCCTTAGATAAGACCCCCTTGGAGCATACCAAATCTCTGCTCTTTTTGAATTCACCAATCTGAGCTTTGTATGGGAATCCCAGACACTCTAACCCTGGCCCTTAATAAAGACATGTGCCCCAGGTCCCATCACTTTCTCTGCCTGCACCTTGCCTTGACCCACCCATGTGGCACCTCTAGGCATGCTCTGTGCACTTCCTCCAGGACCTGTGAGTAATAATCTTCTCTATTTCTTTTTTTTTTTTTAGTGTTTGTTTTGAGAGAGAGAGAGAGAGAGAGAGACAGTGTGAGGGAGGGAGGGGTAGAGAGAGGGAGAGAGAATCCCGAGCAGCCTCCGTCTAATGCGGGGCTCAATCTCATGAACCTTGAGATCATGACCTGAACTGAAATCGAGAGTCAGACTCTTAATTGACTGAGCCACCCAGGTGCCCCAATAATCTTCTCTATTTCACTTTTGCTGTGGTCTTTCATTGGACCTAGGCTCACCATCCAACACCCTGGGTCTCTACTTAACAAATGTTAACAAAGTCACGACAGTGTGACATGGGGCTGGGGAGAAGATAAACCAAGAAGACAAGAGAAGTGGTTCTTTTTAGCTCACTGGAAGGCTCTGGCTCTAAGACTTTCTTTACAGTTATGGTGGGTACACTTAATAAGCAAGAGAGCTTCCATACCCAGAGAGGAAAATGAACTACCATTCAGCCTCTTCATTTTATCCTAAGTATTTGTTTGTCATTTACCTGGAATAGCAGGAAAGTTTGGTGCTTGTCTGTCACCAACAGTAATAATAAGGTCAGCATGTAGCAGCAAGAGGCAGAATGGTTTCTGGTTTCACCAAATCCTGCTTGTTTTAGATGAGTGGTAAAAACCATAGCCAAACCTTTGTGTTCTTTGTTCACTTAGAGGCTACAGATATTTATCTCAGATGCCCATTCTGATGGTGTGAAAGCTGGACAAACTGCTTATCATTTAATTGAGATAGGCATTTATTGAACGCCTACTAGGTATTTAGGTCCGTCCTGGGAACTTAGTTAATATATGGTTTAACTTCATAAAAATCATTTGAGGTAGATGTTTTCTTGGTTTTATAGATGAGGAACTTAGAGTTCAGAATTTTTGCAAAGACAATTAAGATAGAAGTTGCTGGAATTTGAACTCAGGTCTTAAATAAGATTGAAAAAGAATTTTTAAGTGTTAATTTTTGAGAGGGAGGGAGGGAGTGAGAGAGAGAGAGAGAGAGAGAGAGAGAGAGAGAGAGAGAACAAGCCGGGGAGAGGCAGAGAGAGCGGGACACACAGAATCTGAAGCAGGCTCCAGGTTCTAAGCTGTCAGCACAGAGCCCAGTGCAGGGCTCAAACTCATAAACTGTGAGATCGTGACCTGAGCCGAAGTTGGATGCTTAACTGACTGAGCCACCCAGGGGCCCCTGCAATAAGATTTTTTTAAAGTTACATAGATTTAATGAAGTTCTGTCGTGTATTATTGGCATATTGCCTACTACTTTTATGAATTTTAGGGAATTTTAAAAATACAGAAAATCATCATGAAGAAAATAAAAATAATCCATAATATCACAACTCAGAAAAAGCCACTATTTAAATTTTGAAGTATTTTCATCCAATTTTAATGCATATATATATATGTGTGTGTATATATATATATATATATATATATATATATATATATATATATAGTTGTTGTTTTATTTTGTTTTTGTTTTCCCACAAAAGTAAACTTCTTTCTGTATTGTTTTAAAAGTCTCCCTTAAAAATATGTTAGGAAGGGATTTTCATGTTATTAAATAGTTTTCCAAAACCTGATTTTAAATTGCCACATTTGATTATGTGGATGAAGAAAGCCCTTATTGTTCAAATGTATGTTTCTATTTCCCCCTATTTTAAACATCTTTGTATATAATTTTTATGTATATTTCTGATTATCCCCTTAGAACAGATTTCAGAAGAATAATTACAAGGTTAGAGGTTTTTCCAGTTATCTGATGCTGTGGAACAAACCAACCCCAAACTTAGCTGCATTAAACAACCACCATTTTACTGTGCTCATGGATGCTGTAGGTTAGGAATTCGGTAAGGGCATGGCAGGGATGGTTGTTGTTTGCTCTACGATGTCTGGGATCTCAGCAGACACACTCCAAGGCTGATCATAGCTGGGACTGTTGACTGCTGTTCCTACATGTGGCTTCTCCAGCCTGGTGATCTCATTGTAAGGGTACATTTTTGTGACTTGGCTTAGAGCTCCAAGAGTATTTCAGTAGCACAAGGTAGATGTTTATGGGCGTTATGAAGTAGCCATGGTGTCACTTTTCCTGCACTCTGTTGGTTGAAGCAGTCATAATCCTGTCCCAGTTCCAAGGTAGAGAATATGGACCCTTACCTGTCAATGGAAGGGGTGTCAAAGAATTTATAGCCAGGTTTTAATACTGCCAGAGATGTTATAAACCACTCTCAAGACTTCCACATATATTATCAGGTTGCCCCCAGAAACGTTATATAAATCAACTTTTTCTAGTCATACCTGATAGGTACACTCTTAACCCACCCTGAACATTTCAATTTTAACAGGTATTTGTCAATTTGAGAGACAAGAGATAGTATATCATGTCATTGTAAATTTCAAGTATCTGAAAACTAGTGAATTTCTATATGTGTGTGTGTGTTTTTTTTTCAGATGCTTGTCAAAATTTAATGTGAATTTTCTAGTTTTTGCTCCTTTTCATGTTGGAGTAGTCATCTTTTTCCTCATTAATTGGTAGGTGTTGTATACATATTAAGACTAAAGCAAGGTGATCTGAAACTAAATTGAATTTTTCTACTACTCTACCTCTTAACAACTCTAATAAATAAATATTTTTAGTGCTATGTGTAAGGCACTGTTTGTTTGTAATCCTTACTCTGCCTCTTCCAAGTTGTGTGGCTTTCACAGTTTATTTAAGCCTCTTGGACTTGGTATCCTCTTCAGTAATATTGGGATGATAACATTTCTATCTCACTAGTCATTGTGAGGATTCAGTAATGCCCATGTGAATGCTTAGCAGAAGACTTATTGCATATTAAGTGTCCAGTAAAGATAAGTCGTTATTCTTGATATGATTACTGTCCCCATAGTGGTTGACAGTGACACCCAGACGCCGTGAGTAGTTTAGTGATTATCTCATCCTGTCTCTTGGCCAGTTGGTAATTGTATAACTGCTAGTCATGTCAGAGCCATTTGGTTTCTAAATTCAGAAGAGTCATGGTTGCTCTGGGAAAGGTCCCATCTTTTAGTTGTTATTTAAACTTGGTTTGCAAGTTTTCCAGAGGAGGCAAGTCACTAACAAGGCAGGATGGGCTTTGGAGCAGGGGAGGGGAGGCCATCTTAATTAATTGTTGAGACACCTGGAAATAATCACTGTCCGTGATTGCCATGCCAGTACAATGGGAAGGACATGGGGCAAGGACTCATTTCTTGGGGAAACTCTTGAGACAAGAACTAAATTTGATTGCGTTTCCTCTTCCTTTTTTATTCATCTTCCCATCCATCAGACTGAATGCAGAATCAAGCACTGTGGAGCCGCACTGATGAAAGAAAAGTAAAACTCTCACCTGAGTTGTTCATTTTAGCCTCATTGTGGTTTTGACTTGTATTTCTCTGATGATGTGTGATACTGGGTGAGAATGCAAGTTTGTGGAGCCACTCTGGAAAACAGGATGGAGAATCCTTAAAAGATTCAAAATAAAACTACCCTACAACCCAGCAGTTGCACTGCTAGGTACTTATCCAAAGGATACAGGAGTGCTCATTTGAAGGGGCACGTGTTTATAGCAGCACTATCAACAATAGTCAAATTATAGAAAGAACCCAAGTGTCTATCGACTGATGAATCGATAAAGAAGATGTGGTATATATATATATATATAGATATAGATATATATATATATATATATACATACACATACATACAATGGAGTATTACTCGGCAATCAAAAAGAAGGAAATCTAGCCAC
Organism: Leopardus geoffroyi; assembly: GCF_018350155.1. Taxonomy (NCBI): domain Eukaryota; kingdom Metazoa; phylum Chordata; class Mammalia; order Carnivora; family Felidae; genus Leopardus; species Leopardus geoffroyi. The sequence goes on along the minus strand of NC_059326.1, from coordinate 97,046,822 downwards.
TTGCAACAACGTGGATGGAGCTAGTGTGTATTATGCTAAGCAAAATAAGCCAGTCAGAGAAAGACAAATAGCATATGATTTCACTCATATGTGGAATTTAAGAAACACAACAGATGAACATAGGGGAAGGGAAGGAAAAATAAAATATGATAAAAACAGGCAGGGAGGCAAACCATAAGAGACTCTTAAATACGGAGAGCAAACTGAGGATTGATGGAGGGAGGTGGGTGGGGATGGGCTAGTTGGGTGATGGGCATTAAGGACGGCACTTGTTGGGATGAGAACTGGGTGTTGTATGGAAGTGATGAATCTCTGGGTTCTACTCCTGAAACCAATACTATGCTGTTTGTTAACTAACCTGAATTTACATAAAAAAACACAAACAACAAATTAAAAACAAAAAGGAAAGTGAAACCCTTTTCTTTAGAAGAAGTCCCAAAGGGCTCTCATTGCATCGACTGGGGATAGGCCGTGGAAGCAAAAGGCCAGGGCCTGGGTCTCCGGTGACCAGAGGCAGGGCTGTGCCCCAGCTCTCATTCCCTCTGAGCATGTGCTTTCCTCTTAGTCTGGCATAGCCTCTTCTTGCTCTTTCCTTTCAGAGCCTCACGGGGGTGTAGGAGTACTGTGCTTGGATGTGTGGGGGATGGGGGTTAGGTGTGTGTGTGTGTGTGTGTGTGTGTGTGTGTGTGTGTGTGGAGTGAGGCCTGGTGGCCTGTCTCCACCACCCCTGGGGGCAGTGAACATTTGTTGTCTCCAAAGAGGGCTTCTCTGGCTTCAGCCCAGCTGTCCCTATGTGATAACCACCATGGCTAATACTGTACTGATGAGCCACTTCGGGTCTCCGCCTCACCGCCTCTGATCACTATGAAATATGAGTTGGGGGAACTTTCTGTAACAAATGCCCACTTGACTGAGCCCCTATTCAGGCATCCGGTGTCAGCACTTGACGCAGACAGCCGCTCTGGCCAGACAGTGACAGATTCAGCCTCCTGTTCAGACTGTCAGGGGAGTCTCCCCGTCAAGCTTGGGCTTGTCACAGGATTGCCTGGCTGAATCCTGCCAGGGCTGTGGGCCGCACCTGTGTTTCCAAATGTCAGTGGGCTTGAGAGCCAGCCGCTTGCCACCACCCTTTCTGTCAAGGTCAGCTGGCAGATGGGGGAGGGGTGCTCCTGAAGGGAGACAGACCTGCCTCTTTTGTCCTTTACCGACTTTTCAATACCAGGAGGTCCAGGACTTGTGAAAGAAAGCATTTGAGGCAATCTTGGATAAAATTAAAAAACAAAACAAAAAAAACAAAACCCCCCCCCCCCAAACTACCATAAACAAACTTGCCTGGAGATTGGCCCAGGCAAGTTTATTTCTTTGAAACATCATTTCCAAACTTCCTTTAACATTATCTTGCTAGTCTTGTTTGAATATGAAGTGAAGAAGAACAAAGCTAGTTATGGATGGTAAGAAAGAAAGAGTTCACATTAGTGGCTACTTTTGGGATTCTGCCAGGGGTGGCCATATGGTAATCATAATGATGATTTATAAATCAGAAGTTGTAACCTGATGGACTGAATTTGGCACAGAGGATTTTTATTTGGCCTAGAGTGTTTATCTGTTTCTAGTAGAACTTCATGCTAGTATTTAGAATTCAGAATATTTCACACACAAACATGATTTCTGGCCTTTCTTGAAATGCTAAGTTCTGGCAACATTGGGTTTGCGTTCTCGAATAGGGATGATTTGGGTAAACCACACTATTGCCATTGCTTACTTTAGGAAGGGCAGATACTTTTTAATTTGCCACAGTCCTCACCTCTCCTGGTTGTTATACACAAACTGCTTATTTAAAAAAAATTTTTTTAAATGTTTATTTATTTTTGAGAGAGACACAGACAGAATGCGAGTGGGTTAGGGGCAGAGAGAGAGGGTAGAATCCGAGGTAGGCTTCAGGCTCTGAACTGTCAGAACAGAGCCCGACATGGGGCTCGAACTCACAAACCGTGAGATCATGACCTGAGCTGAAGCCGGACGCTCAACCAACTGAGCCACCCAGGTGCCCCTCTCTTATTTTTATTACATGAATGATTTCTGTAGATATTTGGCTTGGGTACTTGGCCTGGTATGAATGCTGAGCCTTAATCCTACACTCAATCTTGAGTGAGTTCTACTTAGTGTTGTTTTTTGTTTGTTTGTTTGTTTGTTTTCCCCCTTCCTGGTATGTGACAGGGCATTGCTTGAATTTTCAAGATTTAAGTGCAATTAGTATTAGGAAGAAGAAAAATAATGGTTTTATTGATAGGTGAGGGCCATAGTTAACTATTGCCAGGCCTTAGCTCTTGATTTTAGACAAATTTTCCATGAGTGATAAATTTCATGACAAGTTTTGGTGTTGCTACTGAGAGGGGAAGAGAAATATGTTAATTGGAACCTGTTATATTATCTCATTTTTAATCCTTACACAAATCCTTCCCAGTTAGCAGTATGGTCTCCTTTCCATGAATGAGGAAATGGGGTTCAGATTTAAGGAACTTTCTCAGTGTTTTAAAGCTGGAAATTAAGGGAACCAGAACTTCTATTTATGTAAAAATCTTTACTTTTTTCTCCAACATACTACCCTAACCAATAGAATCATGTATCATCTATATAGGCTAAAATTTAAGTATTGCTGAAAAGATAAACTGTCCTATCTTTGTTAAATAGGTTGCATTTGGATTTTGGAGCATTTTTAAGAGTCTTTGATGATGGTGATAATAATAATAATAATAATAATAATAATAATAATAATAATAAACAAATGAAAAGTACTTGTTCATGATGAGGATTTTTTTCCTTAAAATAATTTTTTTTTAAACCCACATGAGGTGCAGATTAAAATGATACTTTATTTTGACATTGACAATAGTAAGAGCCAACCTTACAGAGCACTTATTGTGTGTTTATATAGACTACCTTATTTAACTGTCTCAACAAGCATACAAAGTAGGTAAAGTTATTATCCCTATTTTATAGATGAGGAAACTGAGGCACTGAAGGGAATTCGGAGTGACTTGAACAAACTGCTTGATAAGCCATCAGATGGGTTGGGAGCAGACTCATTAATACAGTTTAGCCTTCCACCGATGTGACCTTTGATGAATATTAGCCAAGATACTAGACGTGCTGTAAACCCTGCATTTCTATAGTTTCTTTGTACCTATGCCAATTGGCTGTCTCCTGTTCTACGGGAGGAATACTGGAAGAAGCCCTGAGAACTTATTTGACCAGATAGAAACTTTAGAAGTGCTTCCACAAACGATGTTTTAAGGAGGTCATTAGGAGTTCTGATAGCTGTGAGTAAGTTGTTTTGTAGTGACGGCTATGGGGTGGATCACTTATGGTTAAGTGGTGGGACAGGGTAATGGACCGAAGCTTCAGACACAATGAATTTTGTTGATTATGAGGAAAAAAACAACAACAGTGTTAGATGATAGTAACTCTACTGTGCGAGGGTTGTTTGAAGTATCCATAGATGAGGGTGGTTTGAAGGTTTAAAGTACTTGAAATGAATGCATTTGAAGTCTAGGAAAGCAATGAAATCTTCTGTATGCGTGTCACTGGGGTGCCATACGGGGCCACCTTGTCTAGCCTCAGTGGAGAAGTGACCTCGGATAGATTTGAAGGGCTTGTTCCTAATGTCTGCCTTTGAAGGATTTCTTGCCACTGTTTATTCTTAATGCAGTTAGAGGCTGGCCTTCGTCTTTTGGAGTCCACAGCCCAGTGACTACTCTGACGCCGTGCTGTCATAGAGAACACGTGAGCAAGTGTTATCACTCTGCTTTTCCTATCACTCAGGCCCATGTTCTGGGGCTAAGTTGGGATCTAAGAGTAGTCCACGATGCTTGCGTGCATGCAGCCATACCAATGGTTACTGTCCTTTTTTTTTTTTTTTTTTTCTTTTGTATTGACCAAAGTTGTCTTATTTTGGGCAGAATTAGGTGGAAAATAGCGTGAACAAGTCATGGATAAGGCATAATGGAACCTCTCACTACACATTTAAGTGGCAGCCATTTGACACACTCTTTCCCTTCCTTAGAGATATAATGGATTAGAATCATTAGAAAGGCTGTGCTTACCCTTGGTTTCCTCTCTGCCCGTTTAGTAGCAGGCAGGCTGCACCCAGTACTTCCATGCTATTACCTGCCATATTTCCTTGTGGGCTGCTTTTCTTCTGACAGCATCTTACATCTCGCTGTTCCCAGGGTTCCTCTTGTGCCTTTTCTTATGGCTTCCTTTCTGTGTTCTCCAGGATGATTTTGTTTAAAAATCACCCATATTTTTAGCTACTCAAAAGCTATTGGCTCCCAAAGAAAACAGCTTCAGACCTTTTCTTTCCCCTGAGCCAGAGCCCTATATTATCTGCTGCTCATCAAACCCATCTCTGTGGGTGTTCCCCTGGCTTCTCAAAAACAACAGGCTTTAAACCAAGCTCATCACCTTCCTTCCTATTTCACCAGCTCTGCTTTCTGCATGTCTTACTTTTTTGGAGCATGTTTCTAACTTCATCATGCATAAATTCTGACTCAGTGAAACATCGAGGATGGGGTGAGGAACCGACACTGTTTGCAAACAGCTCTAGTGATTCTGGTGCTCGTGGTCCACATACAACACGGAGAAAAGCAGCTGTGTGAAGGTGTCTCTCTCCACCTGGTCACACGAGCTAGAAATGTTGGAATCATTCTAGTCTTATTTCTTCCGTTCAACCATTGTCCAAAGGGCCAGTGCAGCCTACTGATTCTATTTCCTCGGTGTGTTTCAAATCTGTCACTTCCTCTCTATTTTACTGCTGTTCCTTTCCTTCCATCATAGATCATCCCAGCAATCTCCTTATTTCTCCTTGACTTACTCTTGTTCCCTTCCATCTACTTTCTACCATGCCACTAGAGTGATCTTTCCAAAATGCAAATATTGTATTGCTATTTTCCATCTCAAAACTTTTCAGTGACTCTATTCTGAAGGATAAAGGCTAACCTCCTTAGCGTGATTAGTAATTCTTTTGTGATTTGACCCTCGTGTATACATCCAGTTTCACCTGTTTGTCAATCCATTATTTCTGCCCTAATTCCAAATATGTTAAGCCATTTGTAAGCCTGAACATATTTTAGTCTCTGTATTCCCCATGCTATTATGCAGGTTAATGTTTTTGCTTCTAATACCCTTCCTTTTCTTTGGCTGGCTAAGTTTTACTCTGTCATCCAATGAATCAAGTCAAGCATTTCCAATTTAGAGAAGACATCCATAATCTTTGCTGACTGACTTGAGGATTTCTCTGGTTAAATTTCCCTAGATCTTTGTGTCTACAGACATCAGAGTATTTATTACAGAGTGCTATATTTACTGGTTTACTTCTTTAAAATTAACATGTGAGTTTCTTGAGAACCTTGACTATATCTTCAATTTTTGTATGTCCAATACAGTGACTGGCATTTACTGAACAGGAAAAAATTCTGGAGAATGAATGATTGGCCAAATGTTTTTAAACAACTTGGTAAGACTTAGACACACTAAAATTCAGAATGAGAGGCGCCTGGGTGGCTCAGTTAGTTAAGCATCTGACTTCAGCTCAGGTCATGATCTCATGGCTCATGAGTTTGAGCCCTATGTTGGGTGCCTGGAGCCTGCTTCATATTCTGTGTCTCTGTCTCTCTGTCTCTCTCTCTCTGCCCCTTCCCTGCTCATTCTGTCTCTGTCTCTCTGTCTCTCTCTCTCTGCCCCTTCCCTGCTCATTCTGTCTCTGTCTCTCTCTCTCTCTATCTCTCTCAAAAATAAATAAAAAAAAAAATTCACAATGAAGAGGAATGTCCTTGTGCATAACTCTTGAAACATAGGTGATTCTCTTGTCTTAGTAAAAGAAGGTTCCCATCAGTTTCATTTTGTTCCTCCCAAGGATGAGGAGGTTTATGCGAGGATTAACTTATTACCTGGTTACCCTTCCCAAAATTCTTTTACCAGGTCCAAGTTCTTAGAGTAGGCAAAGGAAGGTGGTGTTCTACTGCTAAAATGCGGAGCCTCCTAAAATCTGAGAACAAACTGAGGGTTGATGGGGGGTGGGAGGGTGGGGAGGGTGGGTGATGGGCATTGAGGAGGGCACCTGTTGGGATGAGCACTGAGTGTTGTATGGAAACCAATTTGACAATAAATTTCATATAAAAAATAATAAAATAAAATGCATAGCCTCCAAGATGTGGATTTCAAGCCTAATTTGTACAAAATCAATGGGATATTTCAGGGAGGCTGCTTTCAGTTCCATGTAAGCACTTGGATTTTCCAGAGCAAGGGAGTCAGATCCAAATAGTGAAATAACTTCTTGTCACCCAAACTCACAGAGAAGCCATGCTGTTGTAAATGCAATTCCTCCTTTGGGCAGGAATTTGGGGCTGAATGGCAACTTGCTTATCCAAACATTGTGGAGATCTCTTTGGCTATCCAGTGTCTTATTAAGAACAGTCATTCAGTCAACATTCAGTTGCATTCATTGAGTAAGTATAAAGGCTCTGGAATTGTGTCATAGGTGTGATGTTCAAAGGTGAACAAGGCACTGTTCCTGTCACAGAATAGGCCAGCATGGAAGCAAACAGTATAGCTTTTAGAAGTTCCTTACTGGCAATTTCTCAAAATCCTCCTCCATATCAAACAAGTAAGAACAGAGTCGGGAGTCAGGATGAAAGAAACTTTTGTTTTCTGTTGCGTGAGAAGAATTCCTTTAAGGAGAGGTGACATCTGCAATGTTTTAAATGAGGATGTGCCAGTGTTCTGGGGCTCTTCATTTTAATTTTTTTGAAAAAGCATTTCAGAAGGCAATTGTGTTTGCTTGATACAATAAAAGTGACCCTAGAGAAAGTTATGTTCATGGAACCAGAAAACCAGTGTGGCTTTTGTCCAACCAAGGCCTTTAGATGGAGGGCCATATGGAAAGAGCTTCTTCAGGGCAGAGCTAGACTTCAAAAAGGCTGGAGAGAGGGCTTAGTGTCTTTCTGAGAGCAGCCCTAATAGAGACATGTGATCAGGTGACATCGCAAATAGGAATTGGTGGGGGATATCTCTAGTTAATTAGGAATTTCATCATATGTATTTGAATCTTATTTTAGATTTTAAGAGTATGCCATGCCTCTAGTTTAAAGCCATTTTTCAAAAGAAGTTAGTTGAAGCTAGTCTTTGAGAGAATGTGGAATAGTTGATATAAATAAAGTAGAAGAGTCTGGAACCACTGGTCATGTTTCTTCACTTTACATCAGACTTATTTGTTTATTTATGATTTTTTTTCCCAGAGAGAAATGATTCTTCTGTTTTCTCCATAGAATACATTTATGTCACTGATGAGTTGGCTACGGATTCTGTCTCTAAATAGAGTGTTCCTTGAATATGATATTACCCGTTCACACATCTGGTGTTTTCAGGATATTTCTGGAGGCAACGTTGCTCTGTTCCTTCCTACGTTGAGGAGTAGGACACATCAAAGTGTTTTCAGCATTGCTTTCTCCTGAGGGAAGCTGACTTCTGGGTGACCATGGGTGATTGGATGACGGAAGGCAAAGAACTTTTTGCTTGATTCACATGGGACCCCAAGGAACTGTACTGTTGCCCTTACCATGGAGCCGGAGAGCCTCTTTCAGGGAGTAGAAATCAGCTTCTTTTAGAACTCAGGAAAAGCCTCAAAGATGTGTTATTAAACAGCATAACTCATGTTTTTAAAAAATTGATGATGGGGTGCCTGAGTGGCTCAGTCAGTTGAGCATTCCAACTTTGGCTCAGGTCATGATCTCACAGTCCATGGGTTCAAGCCCTACGTCGGGCTCTGTGCTGACAGCTCAGAGCCTGGAACCTGCTTCAAGTTCTGCGTCTCCCTCTCTCTCTGCCCCTCCCCTGCTCATGCTCTGTCTGTCTCCCTCTCTCAAAAAATAAATAATAAACATTAAAAAAAATTAAAAAAAATTTATCATAAATTTTAACTCTCATTCTTGTCCATGCCAGAGGCCAGAGCAAGAGCTGGGGTCACTTTATGAAGGGCAGTCACTCAAGGCTTCCTACTGAACCCGAAGGCCAACAGAACATCACTCCTTGCTGGGGGACCCCTCAACCAGCTGGTGCTGAACAATCAGGGGCCTCTGTGTACCCTCTGGCCAACCCCAGTGTCCCTGACTTCCCTCTGCTCCCATGTCCCTGCAGCGTGGAAGGAGCTGGGGGTTGGGTTCACCTTGCAGAGGGAATATTTGTAAAATATCCAATCCACTCAATTTTACCAAATGCAGCAATTTGGATTATAACCTACCATTAAAATAAATCTGCACAGGAACTAAATGTGGTATTAGGAATTTATGTCAGTTATTGTTCCACAGATAATAGTATTATATATCAACTTGGCATATGTTACTCAATAGATCAGCACCAGGACTTAGAGGAGTGAGCCCAAGATAAGTCTCATTGCTCTTTATTATTCTAAACCAGAAAGGGGTGTTGTGGGGACTGTGATGGTGTAGTACTTGTTCATGCCCATTCTTTCAATATAGACTGAGAGGAAATTGAAATAACAGTGTGAAATCCTTAGAGTGGGTCTCTACATTCTATGATATACCCAGCAGAGTGGGCTAAAGATGGGCTTTCCTCTGGAGGGAACACTGCCAGTATGCAACTGAATTTTAGTCTGATTTGAGGCCAGAGTTTTAAGGAGCCTGCCCCAAAGAAGAAATGATCCCCTTCATGGTGGATTCTTAAAATGTTTGGTGTTTATGAGCTCTTGCTGGGGTATTTAAGGATCGAGGTTTACTCAAGCTGGGATCCTGATTGTCAGTCAAGTAGTCACTTAACTTCTTTGGGCTCTATTCCCTTATTTTTTAAAAAAAAGAGTGTTAAATTGGTTGCTATATTGGATCATTTCTTTATCCCAAGTTTACCTTAGTTTAAGAAAGTGAATACATTTTTGATGCTGATTCACTTTTCTTTTCAAATGTTTTATGTATGTATGTATGTATTTATTTATTTATGAGAGTCAGAGCACAAGTGGGGGAAGGGCAGAGAAAGATGGAGACCCAGAATCTGAAGCAGGCTCCAGGCTCTGAGCTGTCAGCATAGAGCCCGATGTAGGGCTCAAACTCATGAGGTGTGAGATCTTGACCTGAGCTGAAGTTGGATGGTCAGCTAACTGAGCCACCCAGGTGTCCTGATTGACTTTTCTCACTCACTTATTCCGTAGATCCTCATAGACTGCATACTTATGTTTTAAGCACTAAGGTAGGTTGAGGGATATGCCTTTAATAGTGGATAGCAGAGTCTGGCTTCCAAGGAACCCAACATATAGTATTATGTTGTGAGTGTGTGGGGCATGATAAATGAAACAGATAAATCATTAACAAGTACATAGTATAATGCATGATCATCTATGAGAAGTATAGGGTGCTTTGGAAATGCAAAGGAGGGGTACATCACTTAGTGTTAGGAGCAGATAAAGGTAGGTTCTAGGAGGAATTGACATTTAATTTCAGCCCTGAAAAAGTTCTGCTGAGCAAGAGGATAAGGGGTTGGTACTGCGGGGGGGGGGGGGTCATGTTCAAAGGAAAGGGTTTGCACAAGGATTGAGAGAGAGAGAGAGAGAGAGACAGAGAGAGAGACAGAGAGAGAGACAGAAATAGAGACAGAGACAGAAATACAGACAGAGGGGGAATGAGTGATATTCTTATGGGGCTGGAGGAACTTCTACATGAAAGCCAGCACATGGACAGGAAGGGAGGAAATGGCAGGAGATTGCTGAAAAGTATGGTGAGGGCAGGTCATGAAGTCCATTGCACTTTGAACCATGAGGTTTGGATATGATTCTGAAGCTCATCAGAGAAATGGGGGCTTTTGAAACAGAGCAGTGGAGCTATCAGTACTTTGCTTTAGAAGGATCTTTGGCTACTGTGGGTAGGTGGTATGATGGGGATGGGGAGGGGGCTTGGCTGGGGAAGGCTGGACTGGAGGGGGAAACCAGAGAAGATGCTTCCATTTCTTGACAGGGCCACCAGCTGTGTAATTGGAGTTTTCCAGCCTAGTGGATGCGGATCCTGAGGCTGTTGAGCTAGCAGTGAGTGATGAGAGGGTACCAGATGCCGCTCTGTAAACCGGGACCCCATCTGAGGGTGCCTCAGCAGGCAAGAGAGGAGCTGCTCACTGCCTCTTCTAACCTGGGTGCTAACTGAGGCGTGTCTCCTGTCCAGATTGGGGCTGGCATTTGCAGCCTCACCAGGAGTGGAAAAAGAAGAGCCAACTCCCTTGCAGGCTGATAGGAAGGAGCTGAGGCTCCACAGGACACCATCAGTCAGGATTTGCTCATTGTCTGTCTGAGTTGTCCAAATGGGCCCATATGTCCCACAGTTCCTGTCCATGCCCTTGAATGACCTTGTCACTCTCAGCTTTTACTTTGTTGCTTCATACAATACTTGGATTTTCCCAAGGATGTGCAAACCCATTCTTTGTTGGAAGTGGACGTCTTGGTCATGATTGCAAGGGGCTCCAGGGCCCTGGATAAGGGGCCTACAAGATACCCAGAGAGAGCAGGGTTACAAAGGAAAACAGGTTTGACCACATGTCTCAGGGCCCTCCTGAGTCCCCGTAGACAGAAGAAGGGCACATGTGTGAGAACACCAATATCCAGCAGCTGTCCCACATCTGGTTTACAGCACATGGAGAGCAGCAAGTCCAGTTAGGTGGGCTGGGTTTAGGGAATGAGGATTGTCAGTCCCCCTACCTACAGGAATCCATGCTTGTATCTCTTCTTTGCTGAGCTTTACTTCTGGGCCCTAGGTATAACCTCTGAGTGGCAGTCCGTGACAAGTCTGTGCAAGACCCATGGAAGGGCCCGTGCTTTCTGAAGGGGCTCTGTGAATGTGTTATCATGTTGCCTGTCACCATTGCATATGACTGTATGTTTAACTGCCTCAGTAGGTTATAATTCCTTGAGAAAAGCAAATTCACTTATCCCTCCTGGTTTTCCTGGAAGCAGAAAGCAGGTGCCTTGCGTGCAGGACAAGCCCAGTAAATGCCTCTTGGAATACCAGCAACTATGCGCTATATTCTTAGGTTTGCTCACTCAAGTTTTACAAGTTTAATAGGGAAGGAAGGTCCTGTATTCAGGGTATGCTGCCATCAGTCGTATGCTTTAAATTACTGGATTCTAATCTTTGGTGGTTTCCTAAGATAGGTGAGATCCTAGACACAGAACAGTTAGTGGGGGGCTCACAGCCCACAGTTGTGGGCAGGTCCTTGAAAAGCATAGTTTCATGTATTCACAGTGGCCTTGGGGACCATTCACTGATCCTTAGCCATCATATTGCAACATGTTCCCCACGTACCAGGCCTCAGTGTCAGTCCCAGTGCTAAGTGCTCTACATCCAGAGCCTCTGCTCATCCTCACCACAACCTGTGAAAGTAATGTTGCTCTTTTTTTTTTTTTTTTTTTCTCGACGTTTATTTATTTTTGGGACAGAGAGAGACAGAGCATGAACGGGGGAGGGGCAGAGAGAGAGGGAGACACAGAATCGGAAACAGGCTCCAGGCTCTGAGCCATCAGCCCAGAGCCTGACGCGGGGCTCGAACTCCCAGACCGCGAGATCGTGACCTGGCTGAAGTCGGACGCTTAACCGACTGTGCCACCCAGGCGCCCCAATGTTGCTCTTTTTAAGATGTGGACACCTATGCCCAATGGGCATTAATGGCTTTTGCCCAAGCTTTAGTCATGTTAAAGCTGGGATTCAGACCTACATTTGCCTGAGTCCAGAGCTTTTCTCCTTTCATCACATAGCTTCACTGGTTGTATGAGTAGGACAGGGTTCTGGGAAAGTTGTCCTGTAAGCTTCACTAGCCCTGCAGGACCAAGCATAGGCATGTGTGTGTGGGTGGAAATGTGCTTCCCAGAAGATGTCACAGCAAGTAGAGCACTACCACAGATTCTAAACTCTTTCTTCCTCCCTGGGATAACTTTTTGGTGTGCCCAGTTATAATACAGAACAGAAGAAAGACATGTGATTATGGCAGAGGGGCCGTTTCTGGGAGGGATAGTAGAAAGTAACGTGTGTGTGTGTGTGTGTGTGTGTGTGTGTGTGTGTGTGTGTTGGTAGGGGGTTGTTTACTGACTGTAGATCTCTGGGCCCTTTAGCTGACAATTGTAGAGATAGAAACAGCAATCTTAGAGCTTGGTGAGTTTGTCTGGACTCTGAGTAAGTTTATCTGAGGGGTTGGAGGGGAGAAGCAGCAGGGAAGGGTAATGTGTGGAAGTCAGGAAGTCTAGAAAGAGCAAGGGTAAAGCAATCAAAGAGTCACTATTTGTGTTGTTGAAATAGTCTGTTTTAGCTTTATTTTTTTAAATTCTAGTTTTATTTTTTTTAAGTTTATTTATTTATTTTGAGAGAGAGGCACAAGTGAGGGAGGATCTGAGAGAGAGGAAGACAAAGATTCTCAAGCAGACTCCATGCTGTCAACAGTTGGCCTGATGCAAGGCTCGAACCCATGAACCGGAAGACCATGACCTGGGCCAAAATCCAGAGTCAGACGCTCAGCCGACTGAGCCACCCAGGCACCCTTAATTTTTATTTTAGATAGAGAGTGAGTGCAAGCAGGAGAGGGGGGCAGAGGGAGAGAGAGAGAGAGAGAGAGAGAGAGAGAGAGAGAGAGAGAGAGAATCTTAAGCAGGCTCCACACTTGGCATGGAGCCCGACTTAGGGCTCAATTCCACAACCCTGGGATCGTGACCTAAGCCGAAATCCAGTTGGATGCTCAACTGACTCAGTTACCCAGGTGCCCCTGTGTTTCAGCTTCTGGGTCTTTATGACAGGTAGAGTTATTCCTTCATCTTAGTGCCGTGGGTACATGGACAAGACAATATTCTCTAGTGCACTCAAAGTTTGGCAGAATTGTACGAATCCAAGGTGTTAATACTATGATGTAGCAATCTTTTCTTTGCTAATAGCCCTGATATTTTCTTGTGAACATAGTCCAGAAGTTGAGACACAATTTTCCAAAAATCCTGAGGTTTTTTTTTGAAAAGTAAAAGATGCTTATTGGTGTCACATTTACAATTCTAGTGAAAGTTCTTTCACCCCCGAAAGTACCCCCTAGACTGTGTTTTGAAAGATGAGGACAGAATTACAGAACTGATTAAGTAGCTTAATCTGTTCACATTATTATTTTTTTTTTTCTCAGTGGGAGGGAGAGGGCATTTTTGTTTAAAAAGTATTTGGAAAACAAACCCTCAGTCTAATGAAAGGCATTTTCCTGGTGATGTTAGACAACGTTTCTTAGATATCTTTGCCATTGGCAGAAGAAATGTTTGGAATTCTTTTTGGTTATCTGCCAACAGCACTGAATTAGCTATTTCTACCTGCATAGTGAGCATACAGTAGGCCCTTTCATCCTCGTAGGCTTAATTCTTCCTGTGAGCCTGTGAGTGGTCACTTTTAGGTATGGCTCTGACATGATCAAGGCCACCATGAAAGGGAAAAAACAAAAAAGATATATTGCAGTCATTCAGCAGAACAAATGATTATAGCCCTACCTGGCTTCACTCCTATTCCCTCTAACAAAACAAGTGCGGTGAGAATTGATCTGTTTACAGAGAGACAACTTTAGACTATAATGACCCATTCCTGGCACCCCACATACCCTAGACTCATTAAATCCATTCCAGTCTTCTTTCTCCTTTGTTGAAAAAGCTCTCAATAGCACTACTGGCTGAAACAACTCAAATTAGTAACTTGGTTTTTGCGATTCTTTTATTTGGTTGCTATCTGCATAATTCATTTAACTGAGTTAAATTAAAGAAAATTGCACCGGAGTTAACCTTACCAAACAAATCAATGTGAAACAAACTTTTTGGTTGCATTTTGAGTGCTTTTTAAAAATAGTATCTCCTGTCTTCTAGTCCCTTTTAGACTGAATAAAATCCATCATTCTGAATGGCAGTAGTTACAGCAACCAGATCTTATTTGGATCAGCTCTTTCAGGCAAATGTGCTTCTGTGGCCTGCATTTGAAATCTTCAGTTTGTCCTTCTTTTCTGGAGACTCCAATAATCAGAGACCTCAGATATAGGTTTTAGGGGGAGAAAATCCATGCTCCGGAGACATGAAATATCTTGACATTTTGCTCAAAAGATAACTGGGTGCTTCTTAAATATTCTCTTACAATCATTCACGTGATTCATAGCTAAGAAGTGGATACCTAAGAGTAGTATGATGGTGAACTTCTGGCTTTCTGCTGCTTCCAGTTCAGTAAGAGCCTGGGGACAAGAATGCATCTGTGACATCAACAAAATAAAATACTTTTGTGATTCAAAGGATACCATCAAGAAAGTGAAAGGACACTCCACAGAAAAGGAGAAAAGCTTTGCAAATCATATCTCTAATAACATGCTGGTAACTAGAATATATAGAGAATTATTACAAGTCAATGATAAAGAGATAACTCAATGAAAATAATGGAAAAATAATCTGTGTAGACATTTCTCCAAAGAAGGTATACAAATGTCTAATAAGCACATCGTGTGTTCAACATTGTGAGCCATCAAGGAAATGCAAATGAAAATCAAGTGAGATACTATTTAATACTCACTAGGACAGCCTTAGTCAAAAAGATGGTAAACAAATTTTAAAATGATAAAAAAAGATAGTAAGTGGTGGTGAGTAAGTAGAGAAATCAGAATCCTGATATATTGCTGGTAGATATGAAAATGATGTAACTGCTTTAGAAAACAGTCTGGCAGGTCTTCAAATGGTGAAACAAGAGAGATTTAAAAATAATCCACTGGAAATCTTGAAGGGAGAAAAATACAGAGGTTATATATGAAACCTCCAGTGTTCAAACTTACTTTTTTAAAAGTTTATTTATTTATTTTGAGACAGAAGGAGAGGGAGTGAGAGAGAGGGAGAGAGAATCCCAAGCAGGCTCTGCGCTGCCAGCGTGGAGACCAACGTCGGGATCAAACCCAGAAACTGCAAGATCGTGACCTGAGCTGAAATCAAGAGATGGACAGACACTCCACTGCCTGAGTCAACCAGGCACCCCTCCAATGTTCAGACTTCTGACCAAGCATGGTTATATCCCAGAAGTAGCTGAAATGGCACAAAAGAATTGTCTTTCAATGCTTTCTGTTTTTTGTAACCAAGGAGAAAATCTTGTAGGAATTATGGGAGTTAAATAATCCCAGTAATGGCCAAAGCAGGAAGTACACAGACTGGGAAATGAAAAGAAAAGAAAAACAGAGAGGAAACGACCCATTCTAAAGTGCAAGAAGCCTTTGAATCTGATGTTTTTGTTCTTCCTCCTTCCAGGGCCTGGTGGTCACTTTCTGTAGGCCTGTGTGTCTGTTCTTGGAAGATAAAGTAGCTCTGCCCATGGTTACTCTCCTTAAAACTACACCTTACTGAAGGTTTTTGGGTCACCTGCCTCTGTAGTGTGTTTGGGACAGAAACTGTTAAAAAGAAAATATAACAGTGAATCCACAGGCCAAAGCAACATTGGAAATCGTCCAGGCGTCCCACGGAGCATGCACAAAAGAGATGTTGAAAGCAAGGCTTCGTTGTGAAAGAAAACCCTTAAGGGAACGCGTTTTAAAATTCTTTAAAAAGTCTTTGTTTGGCACATGAAAGTGAAATGACCAAAGGAAAGACTGAAGAAGTTAGACGCAGTTGAAGTCCAAACTTGAGGGCACTTCCCTGTTTTCTGTTCTTCCTTCTTGTCTTCCTCATTGGATCAGCTATCCTGTTATTCATTATGACTTGAGTGATTGATGAGTGAGAAAAAAGAACCCCATAAGCAAGTGGTGTAAAGTCCCTGTCAGTGAATTGGATTTAAATAGCACCCAGGTGGCTGGCAAAGAAAAAAACCCCATAACACAATCAATCAGAAACCTGCTCCACCTTAGAAGCGCATATTATACGTCTTAAGCACGGGATTCAGGATTATTGGAATTTTTGCCCTCCTACCCTTTCTCTGTATTTGGTACATTTGGTACAAGTGTGTGTTTGAAGAGCTTAATTAAAAAATATAAAAAGTACTGGGGGAGACTGAAACAGAAGTCCTTCAGAGCCAAAGCTCAAAGCTTCTTGCCGTATGCTTTCCTAATATGGCTTATCTGTGCTGTGTGCTTGTTGGCATATTGTTGTATTAATTGGTGTTGGCTTTTCTGCATGCTAATCAGTGGATACAGGCAGATATTGATGTTAATTAGTGTTCTGTTAAAAACACAAAACAAAAACAAAAACCCTTCTCACACGAGGCACTTCTTTGGAATGAGCATTTGTATTTAAATTGGCCCACTTGGGCTGACCTCTTAGGACATTAACAGACAATTTAGATTAGCGTAATACCCTTTGTACTATAGAAGTTTCTACAAAGGAATTTACACCAGGACTGTAGAAAAGCCAAGGGGCCTGTAAATATTTGCCGTGCATGTCAAAATAGTTGTTCACAGGTTGGGCCTTTAGTCTTTGGGAACAGACAGTGGGGGTGATTTTGCCGTATCTCATTTCAGCAAGACACAGGGAAACAGGTGGACACCTGTACTCCAAGATCACATCATTGTGCTCACCTTAGGCCTCTGGTGTACCTAGCACCTGCTGATGGGGAGTTGTTTCTCAAGTGGGATCTAGAGAACTTAGATTCCAGATGTTGGTACTTTGATCTTGGACAAGTCCCTTAATCTCTTATGAACTCCAGTGTCCCTTTTTGAAGTAAGAAGATTGGACCAGAGGAACTCTTGCATCCTTTCTAGTTCTTGGATTTCTTTATTCTATGATTTATATGCTGCTGCCTCAGGACTACTGTTCTCAGAACAGGTTAGAGCTAATCACATAAATTAAAATGTAGACTAGGTAAAGCATATGGGACAGGGACATTATGCTTACCTTTGTTTTCCTTAATAAAAAAGGAAAATATGTTTGCATGTGCACAGATACATAAATGCCATAGACACATAAATAGTCTTTTTTATTAGCGATTGAACCGAACTTTGCAGATACATTTTAATTGCATTAGCCCGATTATTTGTGGCTCTGTTACAAATTTCACCAGCATGCAAAACCAGTAACCCACCAAAGCCAACTACTATCAATCCCTTTCTCAATTAACAAGCAGTTATTGTGCATCCAATATGTATTCACAGTGTGCTAGGAACTCTAGGACAATTGAAGAAATTTAAGCTTAGCCCAGTTAAGAACAAACCAGTGCTACATTCTTTGGTGTTAATTGTATACATGATAGGGTTTTAAGACAGAGGAAAAAATAGAAAGTGGTTCGTTTCTTAAAAATACTATTTATTTTCAAATTTATTTATTAAAATTCAAGTTAGTGAACATATAGTGTAATACTGGTTTCAGGAACAGAGCCCAGTGACTCATCACTCACATATAACAACCAGTGCTCATCCCAACAAGTGCCCTCTTCAATGCCCATCACCCATTTAGCCCATTCCTCCACCCATCTCCCTTCCAGCAACCCTCAGTTTGTTCTCTGTATTTAAGGGTCTTGTATGGTGTTCCTCCCTCCCTGTTTTTATCTTACTATGTTTAGAAAGTGGTTCTATTTGGAGAAGATGTCATTAGTGTTTGTAGCCCATGAGTTGAACTCTGAACATTGAGTGTGGCATGGGCATTCTGGTAGGAAGATGGGAGACATAAACATAAGCAAATGAATGGGGATGGTACCAAGCATTCACACAAAGTGTGTTGCTATGGGACATCACTGGAAGGTGTTTTGACTTGGAGGAGTGGCCAATATGGACAAGGTGTTTTGAAGAAATTACCAGGAAGTGTGCAGAATGAATCCTCAGGTCCTGAGATTCCTTCCTCTATAGAACATCCCATATGTTCTCAGATGGAATTAAAGTGGACCCTGCTTGCTCTTTTTCTATTTCTTTTACAAGCGTTCGGTTCCAATTAAGACGATGCTTGTTGAGGGAACCTAAAATATCTGAGACCTACCTTGGCCCAGCCTACTTCCTTTTTAGATCTTCAAAGGACATATAGTACACAGAGGGGTCTTTTAAAAACAGAAATCATATAACATCACACCTATGCCTAAAAACACAAAGTATATAGCATCAGCTCCACTCTGATATGTAAAAAACTTAGGGGGCACCTGGGTGGCTCAGTTGGTTAAGCATCCAGCTTCGGCTCAGGTCGTGATCTCACGGTCCATGAGTTTGAGCCCTGCGTTGGGCTCTGTGCTGACAGCTCGGAGCCTGGAGCCTGCTTCAGATTCTGTGTCTCCTTCTCTCTCTGCCCCTCCCCCGTTCATGCTCTGCCTCTCTCTCTGTCTCAGAAATAAAATAAAACATTAAAAAAAAACAAACATAGTCATGACTTTCAATCTTACAACAAGAAAAAGCCAGACACACTGAAAACCAGTGACTTTTTTGGGACCCGTCAGAGAACTGAGGTCTCCAGACAACCCACCAGTATGAAATCTGAAGAGAAAGGTACATCCAGAGAATCATGGCTAATATCTATTTCCCGCAAGCAGAAGCTGCTGGAGCCATAGATTAGAAGGAACACTTAAATGGTAATTTTGATGAATTGTTAGATACTGAGTGTGGACTGTTTGAAAGTAAGAAACATCTGGGGACCACACTTGATGTGCCTTACCTCCAGGAACCACATTTGGTTCTTACGGTAAAGATATGAAAAAGATCTTTGTATGTCTCTGTCTGGAGCCCTCTGTGTAACCAAAGGACACTCTCCAGGGGGAAAGGCCTACCATGTCCCAGCTGAGGTCAGGGCATTCCTCACCCCAGCTCCCTCCAGCTTACCTATCTCATGTAAGGGTGGGGTGTTGGTAGTGGTGGACACAGTTGACAGGGCCAGGGGGAAAAGGAAGCTATCTCTGAAGAAGCACTGTGAAGATTACAGCCCGAATATGGACCAACCAGAAGACTAGCGAAGTTTAATTGAATGATTACGGAACACTGCTTCTCTCCATACTTTATCACCACACCAGTAGGGACCCAGTATAACAGTTGGGTATAGTTGAAAGAGCTTCAAGACCCAGACTGTTTATGGGGAGGAGAATACTCAGTGAAGCAAAGATTGGGGGAGGGAAGGGAGATATAAACAAGGACACTGGAAGAATATGAAGCTCTGGCACCTATAACTGCATCAGTCAGATTAACATAAATACTCACACTGAAGGGCCACATACCTCAGTTCCTATTACCTGATACATGTGAAACTTTCAACAGAACATTGCAATGCATGACAAAAGGTAAGAAAGAAAAAGTCTAAAGAGACAAAGCTATCCTCAGAACCGGATGTAGATACGACACACACTGTTGGAATTGTCAAATGGAGAATTTAAAATAAAAATTTTAAGAATAGAGATACTTAGTATCAAAAAGAAATACTAGAAATCAAAACAGAAATGAAAAGTGCCTTTGATGAGTTCATCAGTGGACTCAACATGGCCAAGGAAGGAATCAGTGAGCTTGAAGGTAGACAATACAAACTTTTCAAATTGACATGCAAAAGAAAAGTGAAAAATGTCACAATAGAACATCCAGGAACTGTGGGACAATTTCAAATGGTGTAATGTGTGTAATTGGAATAACAGAAGGAGAAAAAGGAAAGGTATATTTGAAGCAGTAATGGTTGTGGTCTTCCTAAATTAATGACAAATATCAAATCATAGATCCAGGAAGCTCAGAAAACACTAAGCAGAATAAGTAGCAAAGAAACAAAAACAAAAAACCAAAAAACCTTCCTACATCATAATATATGATATTATAAAAATTACAGAAAACCCAAAACAGAATATTTTTGACCAGATTAAAAAAAACAAAAACAAAAAACAAGAGTACACGTATCATGGTGAGCACTGAGTAATGTATAGAATTGTTGAATCACTATATTGTACACCTGAACCTAAAATAATACTGTATGTTAACTATACTGGAAATAAAATAAAGAAATTAACCCCCTCCACCACCAAAATTTTTTTACCTAGAGGAGCAAGGATAAGAAACCATGAAAACAAGAGGAGAACAAAATGAAATATTTTAACTGTTGAGAGAAAAATTCCAACTAACCCAGAATTCTACATCCAGCTAAATTATCCTTCAAACTTAAAAAAATAGATTTTCTCAGACATACAGAAACTGAGGGAGTTCATTTCCAGCAGACCTGCCTCATAAAAGAATGTTAAAAGATGTTCTACTGGGAGAAGAAAAATGATAAAGGCCAGAAACTTGCGAGGTTCCTGGATAACCCAGTTGGTTAAGCGTCCAACTTTTGATTTCAGCTCAGGTCATGATCTCACAGTTCGTGAAATCCATCCCTGTGTCAGGCTTTGCTCTGACAGTGCAGAGTGTTCTCTGTTCCTCTCTCTCTGCCTTTCCCCTGCTCCTGCTCTCTTTCTCAAAAAAAAAAAAAAAAAAAAAAAAGAAAGAAAAAGAAAAAAGAAAAAGAAAAAGAAACTTGGATCTTCACAAAGAAAGGAAATATATTGGAGAAGGAATAAATGAAAATAAAATAAAATATTTTATTTAAAAGATAGTGTTTTCTTGAAAGTGGTGATAATAATCATTCGGTGATTATAACAAGGCTAAGTGAAATGAATGACAGCTGTCACAGGAATAGAAGGGAGAAAGTGGAATATTCAAATACAAGTTTATGCACTACCTGTGAAGTAGTATAGTGTCATGTGAAGATGGACTTAGTTAAAAAGGCATGTTGCAAACTCTATGACAATTACTGAAAGATTTAAAAAAGAAATATAATTGATACGCTGAAAGAGGAATCAAATGGAATCATATGAATGCTCATTTAAAACCAGATGAGGATGAAAAAGGTAAGTGATGGGGAAAGGAAAGAATAAATGCAGTGAATAGAAAATGGGTACAAACATGGTAGACATTAACCTAACTTTATTGGTAGTCATTTTATGTATGTATGTATGTATGTATGTATGTATGTATGTATGTATTTTAATTTTTAATGTTTATTTTTGAGAGAGAGAGAGAGAGAGGGAGGGAGAGAGACAGACAGATCTTGAGTGGGGGAAGGGCAGAGAGAGAGGGAGACACAGAATTGGAAGTAGGCTCCAGGCTCCATGCTGTCAGCCCAGAGCCTGATGCGGGGCTCAAACTCATGAACTGTGAGATGATGACCTGAGCCAAAGTTGGACACTTAACCAACTGAGCCACCCAGACGCCCCAGATTGGTGGTCATTTTAAATGTAAGTGGTCAAAATATACCAATTAAAATACAGAGGAAAAGTGGATTAGGGAAAAAAAACTATGTCAACTACATGTTGTCTAAATAAGAAATCTATTTATTATTTATTTTTTTAAGCTTGAATATAGTTGATACACAATATTACATTAATTTCAGGTGTACAACGTAGTGATTTGACAAGTTTATATGTTATTCTGTGTTCACCATGAGTATAGCTACCATCTGTTGCATTATATCACAATTACAGTAGCATTGACTATATAAGTATGGCTATTCCGGCTTTCTTTTGTTGACCATTAGCATGATAGATGGTTCTCCATCCCCTTATTGTTAATCTGAAGATGTCTTTAGGTATAAAGTGGGTCTCTTGTAAATAGCATATAGATGGATCTTGTTTTCTTATCCACTCTGTTACCCTATGTCTTTGATTGGAGCATTTAGTCCATTGACATTTAGAGTGAGTACTGAAAGATATGAATTTATGGCCATTATGATGCTTGTAGAGTTGGAGTTTCTGGTGGTGTTCTCTGGTCCTTTCTAATCTTTGTTGCTTTTGGTATATATATATATATATATGTATATACACGTGTATACATATGTATATATGTATGTATATATACATATGTATATATATGTATGTATGTATATATGTATATGTGTGTATATATATATACACACATATATATATGTATATATATATATATATATACACATATATATGTGTATATATATATATATATATATATATATATATACATATATATACACATATATATTCATCTTTTCTCCCCTCAGAGAGTCCCCCTTAAAATTTCTTTCAGGGCTGGTTTAGTGGTCACAAACTCCTTTAATTTTTGTTTGTCTGGGAAACTTTTTATCTCTCCTTCTATTTTGAGTGACAGCCTTGCTGGATAAAGAATTCTTGGCTGCATATTTTTCTTATTCAGCACACTGAATATATCCTGCCACTCCTTTCTGGCCTGCCAAGTTTCTGTGGATAAGTCTGCTGCAAACCTGATCTGTCTTCCCTTGTAGGTTAGGGACTTTTTTCCCTTGCTGCTTTCATGATTCTCTCGTTGCCTGAGTATTTTGTGAATTTGACTATGATATGCCTTGATGATGGTCGGTTTTTGTTGAATCTAATGGGGGTCCTTTGTGCTTCCTGGATTTTGATGTGTGTCTTTCCTCAGGTTAGGAAAGTTTTCTGCTATGGTTTGCTCACGTAAACCTTCTACCCCTATTTCTCTTTCTCTTCTGGGACCCCTATGATTCTGATGTTGTTCCTTTTTAATGAGTCACTGATTTCTCTAATTCTTACATCATGCTCTTTTGCCTTAATCTCCCTCTTTTTTTTTTTTTTTCTGCTTCATTATTCTCTGTAAGTTTGTCCTCTATATCGCTGATTCTCTGTTCTGCCTCACCCATCTTTGCTGCCATGGCATCCATCCATGATTGCAGCTCAGTTATAACATTTTTTATTTCATCCTGACTAGTTTTTCCTTTTTTTTTTTTTTATCTCTGAAGAAAGGGATTCTAATCTATTTTCGACTGCAGCTAGTATTCTTATTACCATGATTCGAAATTCTGGTTCAGACATCTTGCTTGTATCTGTGTTGGTTAAATCCCTGGCTGTGGTTTCTTCTTGCTCTTTCTTTCGGGGTGAATTCCTTCGTTTTGTCATTTTGAAGGGAGAAAAGGAATTAATGAGGTAGAAAAATTAAAATTAAAAAACATAAAATTAAAAAATATTAAATTTAAAAATACACACACACAAAAATACCGAACAAATGATGCTAAATCCTAGGTGTGTTTTGGTCTGGGTGTTGAAAGTGGCTTGACACATTAGAGAAAAAAAGGTGGGGGAGGGGGGAAGAAAAATCGTTTGAGAATTTGGAAAAATGAATACAGTGAAGTAGACTAAAATGAGCTGATGGGAGTAAAATAGAATTTGAAAAAATTTACACAGAAGTAAAGAATATCGTAGAAAAAAAGAAAAATAGTTTTAATAAAAATTAAAAATAAAAATGAATTTTTTCTTTTTCTGTATTCAAGAAAAAGAAAAGAAACGAAAAAGAGTAAAAAGAGAAAAAAAGGAAATCGTTTGAAAATTTGAAAAAGTGAATACACTGTAGTAGACTAAAATCAAATGATAGAAGTAAAATAGAATTTTAAAAAATTTACATAAAAGCAAAAAATATAGTAAAAAATAAAGAAAAATATTTTAACAGATTGAAAGTAGAAATGAAGTTTTTCTCTTTCTGCATTCAAGAAAAAGAAAAGAAACAAAAAAGAAAAAAAAACAAAATCGTTTGAAAATTTGAAAAAGTGAATACACTGAAGTAGAATAAAATAAAATGATGGAAGTAAAATAGAATTTGAAAAATTTACACAAAAGTAAAAAATATAGTAAAAAAATTAAAAGAAAATTTTTTTAATAAAAATTGAAAATAATGAATTTTTTCTCTTTCTTTTCTGTATTAAAGAAAAAGAAAAGAAGTGAAAAAGAAAAAAGGAAAGAAAATTGAATAGATGGGCCTAACAGATTGAAATAGGACTGAAATTACTTTGTTTTCCCCTAGAAGTTAGACTGTGAAGCACTTTATAGTCCATAAACTAAGTAGGATGTGAGACTTGTGTTCTTGAAGAACGAGGTTGGCCGAGTTGGGCGGGGCTCAGTGTAATGGCTCCGTTTTCCATTAGATGGCACTGCTAGCCTACTGGGGTAGAGCATTGTGGTGCTTGTAGGTGTGTATGCACATGCGCGGGAGCAGTGAAAATGGCGCCACCGAGCTACCCGGTCTCTAATATCAGAAGTCTCTTCTCCCTGATCAGCAATCGCGTACCCATCCTCTGTCTTCAACTTTTGTCCACTCCCTGCTTTTTCACTGTCTGTGACCAGGCCCCAGGCAGTACCTCTCTCCCGAGTTTTGTCTCAGATGCGGCTGTTTTCCCTGGCCCCTTACTTCTGAAGGACTGTGGCTTTGACCTGTTCCACCCCTCTGCTGGAGGGTCTCACCAAGCAACGGCCGAAAAATGGCTGAATGTCGGCTGCACCCAGGAACACTTGCTGGACCCTGCTGCTGCTGGTGCCCCGAGACTGCGGCCAGGTGCCTGCCTGCCCCAGAAAAAGTTTGCGAGATAGTGTAGCAGCAGCATTTCAGGGATTATGGAAAATCACAACACACATCTGGCACTAGGCTTCACCCTTAATGACCTTGTTCCAGCACCAGCGAGTGTGGCTGTTTTCTGGGGTCTGCCGGGACCAGGTGGCTTCAACAGTCTTTACCAAATGCCCTTCCAGCAGTGGAACTGCTTTTCTCCGTGTGGCCCAAAAACCTCCTGGACCCCACTCTGCTCCTGGGGATTTGCCCTTCCCACCAGAGCACCGCCAGGTATCGAGCTGTGGATTTGCAGCCTTTGTGCTCCCCTTGTTTAGAGTCTTAATGTAATTTAAACCCTCTCCTTTCTCCTTTCTCCTTTCTCCTTTCTCCTTTCTCCCTTTTTAGTTTAGTCCCTGTGGCTGTTTCCAATTTTCCACTTTCTCTCCAGCTGCTTTTGGGGAGGGGTGCTTTTCCTGTATTCTCCCTCCCTCCCCAGTCTCTGTCCTCTCTCTGCCTGCAGAAGCAGTTCCCTACCCTCCACAGCTTCTCCCTCCCCATATTCATGTCTATGTGCCGCATACCTGCTGAATTCTGTGGTTCAGGTTGTACAGATTGTTGTGTTAATCCTCCAATCAGTTTTCTAGGTGTGCAGGATGGTTTAGTGTTGGTCTGGCTATATTTCATGGATGTGAGACACACAAATAACTTCCATGCTGTTCCGCCCTTGGCTCCTCCCCTGAAATCTTAATTAAGAAGCCTTTTTCCACCTGCTTTCTTAAGTTCTACTTTACTGTACATAGATTTCAGGTCTGCTTACATTTATTTTTTCCTTGAGCATTTGGCCCCAAAATGGAATTTTCCACATACACTTGTATCTCATGACCTTTGTATATGCTGCTTCCTCTAAATGTGATGCTTTTTACTTAGATGTTTCACTTCCATGCTGCCTTTAGCTCATTTTTCCGATGGTACTGCTTCAGAAGGCCTTCCATGCTCTAGTGTTTAAAATCTTTGCTTTCTCTCCACCACTTCCTATGTCTTTTTCCTACTGCATATTTTCCCCCTTAGCTATAAGCCATCTGATGTTCCTAGATTTTACTTTTTTGTTTCCAAAGTGCCTTTATCTCCTAAAACCAAACTCCATGAGGTGGACCTTTCTTTGCCTTTTTTTCTTTTCTTTCTTTCTCTCTCTCTTTCTTTTTCTCCTTTCTTCCTCCCTTCCTTCCTTTCTTTCTCTTTTTCTCTCCTTCGTTCTCTCTCTCTTTCTTTATTTCTCTCTTCTTTCTCTCTTCTTTCTTTCTTTCTTTCTTTCTTCTTTCTCTTTCTTTGTCTTTCTTGAGAGTACATGTGCACACAAATGGGAAAGGGGAAGAGGGAGACAGAGACAGAATCCCAAGCATGTTCCATGCCCAGCATGGAGCCCAACATGGGGCTCAATCTCATGACCGTGGGATCATGACCTGAGCTGAAATCAAGGGTCACATGCTTAACCTAGGTGCCCCATCCATGAGGTGGATTAAAAAAAAAATTTAATAGTATATATCCAGGGCTTAGAATAGTGCTTGGTCTTGACAAATTTGTATTGCATGTTTGAGGGAAAAATGGATATGTTGTTAAATGCCATGTCCTCAGTGCCTAAAACAGTTCCCAGAAGAATGGGAGCTGAAAAAATACTTGTTGAATGAGTGAAAGTAACACATTATTAGGTGAGTTTTGGGATCAAATTCCAGTAAACTCCAGTGAGCTAGGATTCCTTTTACTTGGGCCTCAGACAGGCTCTGATCAAATAGGCCTTAAGATCTGCTGGAATATTACTTGGTGATCAAAACGAATGAAATCTTGCCATTTGCAACATGATGGAACTAGCATGTATTATGCTAAGAGAAATAAGTCAGTCAGAAAAGATAACTGTCATATGATTTCACTCATATGTGGAATTTAAGAAACAAAACAGGAGAGGGAAAGGAACACATAAGATAAAAACATGGAGGGAAGCAAACTGTAAGAAATGCTTAAATACAGAGAACAAACAGGGTTGCTGGAGGGGAGTTGGGTGGGGAGGTGGGCTAAATGGGTGATAGAAGTAAGGAGGGCACTTGTTGGGATGAGCACTGGGTATTTTATGTAAGTGATCAATCACTAAATTTTACCCCTGAAGTCATTATAACACTGTATGTTAACTAACTTGAATTTAAATACAATTAAAAATTAATTAATTATTTAAAAAATAAAAGAACTGTCCTATGTTTTCCCCAGTGCCCTACCAGTGCTGTGTTGGAGCCAGTTTGTACCAATTCTGGAGAGACCATCATTTAATTCTTAGGAATTATGCTAGCTAGCTGTTAAGCTTGAAACTTGGCCATGATGGGAGTATTTATAGCACAGTATTTATACTCTCCATCCTCCCATGCTCCCTTCTCACTATGGGCTTGGAGAGCTGGTCTTTTACTGGCACATCCGTGCTTATGAAGGAAATGGGAAATTTATTTTTTTCCCTTGGTAGTTTGCAACTGGGACCATAAATTTTTTTTTTAACCTGGTGAACTTAAAATGCACACACACATGCACATGCATGCAGATTTCCAATACCTGGGTTCCATTCCAGACCTACTGGCAAAAGCAGTGATATATTCATTGCCCATTGCTGCTGTAACAAATCAACATAAACTTAATGGTTTAAAACAACATAAACTTATTCTTCTATAGTTGTGAAGGTCAAAAGTCTAAAAATAAGGTGTCAGTGTCAGCAGAGCTCTGTTCCTACTGGAGGTTCTAGAGAGAATGTATTTCCTTGCTTTTGAATACTTTTTCAGCATTGACAGGCCACCTCTGCTCCTTGGCTCCTGATCCTTCCTTCACTCCATCGTCTTCCTCCTATTACCACATCTCTTACTACTGACTCTGAATGTCCCACCTACATCTTACAAGGATCCTGGTGGTTACACTGGGCCCACCTGGGTGTTCAGGTAGTCTCATCTCAAGATCATTAACATAATCATATTTGCAAAGCCCCTTTGCCAGTTAAGGTAATGTATTCATAGGTTTTGGGAATTAAAACATGGTCATCTTGGGACAATTATTCTGTCTACCATAGAGGTTTTCAACCTTGACTGAACACTAGAATCTCATGGGGAGCTTAAAAATTCTTATGCCCAGGCTACATCCCAGAACAATTAAATCAGAATTTCTGGACTCAGATACAGTCTTCTCTTAAAAACTCTTCAGGTGATTCTAATGTGCAGTAGTGAAGGTTAAAAAACATGGGCTTAGAGGTGCCTGGAAGGGCTGCCAGATACATGTTAAAAAACACCTCCAGAGGTGAAATCTGAAGAACACCCTGATTTAGAACTCCTGCCTTTAAAACTGAGAGGATTTATTAATTTATATTCTGTTTATGTGTTGGCTTAACAACCTAAGCAGACGGTGAGCAGCTTAGGTTCAGGGCCATGTTTTTGCTCATCTCTGTCACTGCAGGACAAGTATTTGTTTAATGCATGAATATATTTTTTTAAAAAAGCAGTCTTATTTATGCATTTCTTTGCCCTGACACTGTCTTCTACAAGATGCATGCATCTTTCCCATGTTCCTGGACCCATACAAATTTATTAGGAGTGCCAAGACGGGATAGAGAAGACTGAATCATTTCAGTGGGAGAACCTTTGCCCTGTTCTCATCTCTCTTGCCTGGTAGCTAACTCATTTTCTTCACACATTTCTCCCTCTGCTGTGGACCACTCAGTGTCTGCCTTTTCCTAGTGTATCCTATGGGGCATACAGTCTGTTTATTCAGAGCGAGGATAATTGCATGCCCCCAGAAATATGAGTGATAGAAGTTTAGGAAGATAGCCCCCATCTAGAGGAGGTCATACAAAGTAATGTGTGTCAAGATTTTTAAAATTGACCTGGGCAGCCACTTATTTTTTTTAAAGGTCTAGGAACTACCCATACACAGATGCATATTATCATGTTTAAAAGGGATATGATTCTATTTTGAGTGGGAGACACTGTCCATCAGCAAGTAGAGAAGACTGGGTGATGTTCCAGAGGTGTCTGCTCTTCCCCTGTTCTGGCCACACAGACCAGTCATCACTCACTGAATGTTCCAGACAAGGTCAAGTGCCCTTCGGCCCAAGAGCCTTTGGTTGAGCTGGCTGCCTTTTCCTCTTGAATGTACTTCTTCAAGATGCCTACTTAGCTAACTCTCTTGCCAAGTTCAAGTTTCCTCCAGGAGGTTACCTTCACCATACTCCTGTTCACCTTACCCTGGTCTACTTGTCTCTTTTTTCTAAGGTACTGACCACAGTCTAGTAACATTTAAGCTGGATGTTCATTTTTTTAATTGCTTTGCTTCCACTTTCTAGAATGTAAGCTCTGGAAAGGCGGGGATCTTAATCTGTTTTGTTCACCAACGTACCTCCAGCCCTTGAACAGTTCCTGGCACTTTGTTGGTGCTCAGTAAATAGATGTTGGATGAATGAGTGAATAAATGAGAGAAAAGGATTCCAATAGTAAATGGAGAAATGAGAGAAGCCCAGAGCATGGTATGGAAGAGATACAAGGCAATGTCCAGCATCTGTAGGAAAAGAGAAAATTTACATCCAGGCCAGTGTGAGAAGAGATAAAGAGAAGTCAGCAATGAGGAAGGAGGTTGGGATGTCAATGCGGTTTTGATTAAGGTTAAAAGGCAGGAATTATGGTCCAATGGAAGAGAGTTATTACTCCTGAGGATTCCAAAAAAAGGCTAAAGATGGTAATTTAACTTAGGAATTGAAGGGGGAAGTGTATAGGTACTAATCATTTATAAGCTAAAAGTTCAGGGCTTTGGAAATAGGGTAGAGAAGACAAAAGGGCATTTAAAGAGACTGCCTACAAGCAGTGCCTGGAAAGAATTGTGCTTAATATATTTATACCTGAGCTGTCACCAAAAATGGTAATGGTGCGATTGAGTGCTTTAATTAAATCTGAGCTGTGCTGACCATACACTGCAAAAGTGTAAGTGTCGTGGTGCTTCAGTGGGATGTGATCTGGGTGAAATTCCCTCGCTCTGGCTGCTCAGCTGTCTTGTCACCCACTCAGCTCCTGGGTGATGATGCAGGAGGCGGTATAGGGGGAATAGCTTTAGGGATATTAGAAACAGGGGAGCAGGGATGGCTGGGTGGTTCAGTTGGTTAAGCATCTGAGTCTTGATTTCAGCTCAGGTCCTGATCTCATGGTTTGTGAGATTAAGCCTTGCATTGGACTCTGCACTCACAGCGTGGAGCCTGCTTGGGATCTTCTCTCTCCCCCTCTTTCTGCCGCTCTCCTCTTGCTCTCTCTCTTTAAATAAATAAATGAACTTAAAAAAAAAAACGTGATTTAAAAACAAAAAAGAAACAGGAGAGCAAGTCAAAGTCAAGAGTATGCAGTAGTACAGGTAGGCATATACACATACCTTTGCACACATACCTGCACATTCCTATAATGGCCAATCAGGACCAATAGCAACCATATTTTACACTATTCCTGTTTGCCTTGTGGTACTTAGGAGTGGTAAGAAAGCCCTCAAAATTGATAACATTGATGTTGGGGATGGCTGGTAGCACACAGAGAATTTTTTGCAAAGGATTCAAGGAATGTGGATTTGAAAGGTTGCTGCTATAGTTCCCTGCTCCACCCTGTCTTGTACTGGAAATAAGCAGGCAAATGGACCCCAGGACTATTAGGTAATAGCACCTGATGGACAGCTTAGACATCGGTGCTATATGTCTTCCCAAGGGTAGAAATTTCTTTAAAATCTGCCCACCACTATTGGATCCTACATGTACATGAGCGACAGTTGTCTTTTTTTTTTTTTTTTTCTTTGCTAGTCTGGGCTAATCATGTGTTTCTGGTAAGCCAAACAATTCCACCCCTGTCCCAGGACTGGTGATCTGGAAGGAGTAGAGGGTGAGAGGGCTGGAGGGTTAAGGTGAAATAGCACTGGTATATACTTACAGCTTTCTCCTTAAGTTTATTCCTCAGATGAGTCCTTCTGAAATGGCTCTTACAAATAAGCAAATGGCCACAAAGACTACTGTGCAAAGTCTTTTAAACTTACAACACCCCTTTCTCCTTGATCCCTGAATCTCACTGAGGAGCTTTCATCTCTGGCCTTGTCCCAATTTTGTTTGGCTTTGATTGCTGACATCATGGATATGTTGTTATTTTCTGTAAGCTCTGCAAGTAGGTCTTAAATAAGCTAATTAGCATTGAGGTTAATTAATAGGGAGGAGATTGGCTTCATGATAAAAAGGACAGATATGTATACCATATCATTACACATCGAAGGCTGGAAACTGAAAGAGGAAAATATGGAATGCTGGGCTTTAGGATTAATGAGGCTAAGCTCTGTTTATGTACTTATTGAGAAGTGTAATACTTACCTGATGTGAAGAACATTCTGGAAACAGCTAAAATCCTCTTCATTAGCAAGATGCTATGGGAAGCTTTTCTTTGCTAAGTTATTTCCTCTTTAGTGCTATGGGGAGATAGGATTTTAAAAGCTGGAAGACAGAACACCATGCTCTCCCTGGCCCCAGGACATATACAAAGGGATAAAAAGAGACCAACCTAGACAGCATCAGTGGATTAGCCCTGTGGGTATGCACTGTACTAAAAAACAGCAGAGAAATATTGGCTTTGTTGGAACAAAAATACATGGAACTTGTAATGTCAGTCATGGCTCAGTTTCCAAATGAAAATCACTATATTTTTTTGCTCCCTAAATAAAAATTATGACAGAAAAATGACTCCATAGTCTGGATATCATACTGATATTTCTAAACAGTGAACCCAGACCAGTATGTGTAGAACACAGACTGGTTTGTAATTTCATTCTCGCCCCGACAGGGAACCAAAAGGACATGTGCTCTCCCATTCCTTAGGTCACCAGGCTTCTGTTGTCAACGCTTAATATAAACAACAAGCAATTTACTACTTTTATTGAGTTCCCTAGGAGCTTCCATTATTGAGTACATTAAGCAGTTTGTTCACAAAAAAACATTATGATGGAGGAAATTGAAGAGCAAAGACCAAAAGGTACCCTCAGATCCAAAGTATTAAGACAGATTTAAAGTATGAAAAAAAATCCGGAAGTGGAAGCAGGAAGTATAGCAAAGAAAGGGCGTTGCAGGAATTTCAGAGAAGTTGTTGCACTTCTCGGGCAATTTTATTTTATTTTTTATTTGAATTACTTTTATTTTTTTATTAAAAAAATGTTTATTTTGAGAGAGAGAGAGCAAGTGAGAGAGAGTGGAGGAAGGTCAGAGAGAGGGAGAGAGAGAATCCCAAGCAGGCTCCACATCGAATTCAGTTCAGAATTCAATGTGGGGCTTGAACTCATGAACCCTGAAATCATGACCTGAGCCGAAATTAAGAATTGGACACAACCAACTGAACTACCCAGGCGCCCCTTATTTTTTATTTTATTTTATTTTATTTTATTTTATTTTATTTTATTTTATTATCTCATCTCATCTCATCTCATCTCATCTCATCTCATCTCATCTTATCTCATTATCTTATCTTATCTCATTTCTTTACCAAAACCTCATCTATTACATTTTAACTCACCAAACTTAAAAATTTTTAAATAATAATTCTAGGCCCCAATCTAGACCATGAACCTACTATCAATTTTAAAAATTTTCTGGTCTTCCTAAAAGAAGTGTGGTGTTGTGGGCTGATAGATCAATACCATAGATCAAACCTATTGCCTGGTACACATAACACACATCTTGACCTGGTAACATAAAATCATTCTGGTAACCTAAGAGTCTCTGTGCAGCACCTGCAGAAAGTCGTCAGACATAGTGCCAAGAGGTGCACCAGGACGTGTCACTCTGGGGGACAACTAGGCCTCTGCAGTGGTGGCCTTGGGCAGTTTTATTTTCAGCAGACTTGAAAAGGTAGAAAATGGTAGCTGTGGATCTGTTCCCAGAGTATCCAAGGTAACACTGGCCAGGAAGACGGCTGGGGGAAAGATGTACACAGTGTGGGAAAAGGATTCAGGAGCCAAAAATAGATTTGGTTTTTCTGTTTTGTCTAATTTCTAGGCAGAAACTTCTTTTGTGTGTGTGCCTGAGAAGAGATGAACATACATTCCCTCCTACCAGGCTGAACGTTTGGCCAGAAAACACAACTCACCCGTTGGCGGCTGACAATCCAGGTACCCTTAGCCAACCCATGTCTTGATAGTACAGCGTGTGGGGACACCTGGCTGCCCAATGCCGCATCTCGATGCTTGGAATAGTGAAGTTAAGACTGTTGACCTTCTTAAAGAACGGTTTTGTGAAGGCAAGAAATGCTCTCTGCTTGTGTTCACAGACTGCTTAGTTTTAAGTTGCTCTCAAGGGCAGTGTTTGAGGCTTCCCACCATCTCTGATGGCAGCTGTAAAGACATTTGCAGTTTTATTGTACTTTCTTACTTTTTTTCTTTTTCTTTTTTCTTTCCCTTTGGCTAGTCTTTCAGTTCAGGACATTTATCAGGGCCCATTACCTGCTATTTACATTGGCTTGTTGCTTAAGCCTCCTTGGGCCTTGAAAATGTGAAGTCTTGAGAAGAAACGAATCATAGATTTTTAGGGCTGGAAAGAGACCACGAAGGTCAACATTTATCATTTTTATTTACTGTAAGGTTCTTAAGACATTTTACAAAGATCATTGCGCCTGTGCTGGTGAATGAAGTGGGGCTAAAAATGAAGAATCTAGCAACCCATGAGGTCTAAATTTGCTCTAGGGTCTAGGTTCCCTACTTTGGGTTTCCACCGTTCAGGACTATTGGCAGAATCCAATCACTTGGGAAAACAGGGAGTAACAAGCAATGGGCCTTTTAGGGGCAAGCGTGACAATGTGCCAAAGGTGCCTTTGAGGGCGGTTTCTCTCCTGCAGGCATTAAGTGGGCTGTGCAGTGTGACGGGAGAGTAATGTGCACTATCCGGTCTTTGATACTGAAACATAGGGGAGACCCCATAGCTGTGTCTAACACCCATAACAGGTGGCTGGTCTTCCCTACACACTTAAAATAGACATGCACCGTTTCCTGGAGAGACTGGGAGGCAGTTTAATGCCACTGAAACAGGAGGAAATTTCCTTAACTTGTAGCAGCAAAGAAGAAATGCTGGAATATACTTGTACTATGCCCAGATCTGGTACTGAAATTTAGCAGGTGAGAAGAAAGGCTGCATATTACTGAGTTATTTAATGATCTCGCTCAGAAATTGTATCCTATTGTAGACCACCCTGGAAAAGGACTCAGAAGTCTTTCTAACCTAAGGATGTCCTATAGCTAGCTGGGAGGCAAGATAGTGAGGACTCATGTGCATATACATGTCCTATCTGTCGAGTGGGTCGAATGGAACTGGAGTTTGTTTGGACCTGCCATGTGGCAGACGCGGTGCTGGACCCTGGAGATGGAAAAACAGAGAAGACTTAGTTCCTGCCCTGAGAGGGAAAGCCCAAGACAGGCATAGATGGGTATCCTGCTGCTGGTGTCATTCTTGTCACCCTTGGCAGAGTAAGTTGTTTTTCAGGCACTCGAGGTAGGTCCCTTTTGCCAAAGGCAGTCGTAGCCCCAACCCTCCCTGCCTCAATTTAATTTCCCCTACCAAGGAGGCAGGTAGGGTTGATAACCTTCAGTAGGTGAGTGAAAAGCCCTGTTTTCCAGGATAAACAATGTAATCGGACGTCTATGGGGATGCCCCTTGTGCACGACTGCTAACAGTATGGTGTGTGACTTGATTATCTGGGAAAGGAGACGGACTGACACATTTTGCATTTCAGGAGACGAAGGGGAAAACAGTTTTTACTTTAGGTGATGAGAGTCTCCTAGGAGGAAAAGGGGGTTGAGACCAGGTCTGTAAGGGCAGACGATGAATCTTTTCTGACACGGCATTCCTGATTTAGCTAATGCATGGGTTCTGGGAGATATAGGGTTCTCAAAGCCTTGGGAACTCAGGTCTGGGGCATTCTTGGCTGAGGTTAACTTGCGAGGAGTGGATTTATGCTCTTATGCGATTCCTTGGATGGCCTGTGGAAAGCCTTGGAGCCCTGCCCTCAATCTCAGCATAGGACATCCCAGATTAATTAGGAGCATTAGGTGAGCACCTTCTCAGCTTCCAAATCTCACTTCCTCAGCTTGCCTGATCCCCTTCTTTGGTAGTATAAGTGTTCCTTCCCCTGGCAGAGTCCAAGCCTTCCTGTCCTTCCCAGCGCATTCCATGATTAGCCATCCCCTCTCTAGCTTGTGGGTTTACCTCTAGCTTCATCTCATTCCACATCCCAACACCCTCCTCTTTCAGGTTCTTCAAAACATTAAGTTTCCTTCTGCCATGGGTTCTTCTTTTCTTTTTTTTTAATTTTTTTTTTTTTTTTTACATTTTTATTTGTTTTTGAGAGACAGAGAGAGACAGAGCACAAGTTGGGGAGGGGCAGAGAGAGAATGAGACGCAGAATCCGAAACAGGCTCCAGGCTCTGAGCTGTCAGCACAGACAGAGCCTGATGCAGGGCTCGAACTCACAAACCATGAGGTCATGATCTGAGCTGGAGTTGGATGCTTAACTGACTGAGCCACCCAGGCACCCCAATGCCGTGGGTTCTTTGCTTGTGTCGTGCTCTCTGCCTGGAAGATCTTTCCTACCTGGGACTACACCACACTGTAAGGGAATACCCTTACGGTTTGAAAAAAATGTGGATTGGAACTCAGCTTGGGTCATTTTCAGTTTATTTGTTATTGATCAAGTAAATGTAGATCAACAATTCATGATAATATGAGTGGTGTCCTCTTTCTCTCATGCAGAAGGGGAACCCAGGGAGTTGAATGACAGAATAGGGCCTCTTTTCGGCTGGCTGTAAGAGAGGGCAGCAAACATCAGAATTCAGTCATAAAAGGAATTCCTGATTGTACCAGTTATGTGTTTCTGGGCTTATTCACTGTTCACTATGACTGGATATGGCCTCCCAGGCTCTCTCATCTTGATACCTTCTTCAAGGTTCAAGGTTGATTGAACCTTTACTTCTTCAGAGAAGTCTCTAGATTCCTCCTCTGCCCTTCCTTCTCAAGCAGTTTATACAGGGGATTCTGTTGCACATCTCAGGATTGCAAGTTTGCTTAGTAGACTCAGATGTGGCCGGTGTCCCTTTGAGATAGATACAACAGCTGCTCTTGGCTTAAATACTGAGGCCAACTTATTATCTTACATAAGGGATAGATGTATATGTATGCTGGGGGAGGGGACTTGAAGTTTGCTTAATTCACCTCAACGTTGGCATCAGCCTTTGTCTACCTTTTTTGTTGTGTCATTTTAGTTTTCCTCATGGCTCCCAGATGTCTGCCACAGAACATATACAGTGAAAGAAGAGGAACTGGCCCTTGCCACATGTGTCTTTGTATGAGCAGGACCCTATATTTTAGGTGTGATGCTGGCAGTCTTATCTTCTATCTCATGAAGCTGTAGGCATATATGTGGTAATTGCTGCAAAGGTAATGGTGTCATACTTGTTGACATACTCCATTGCAGACTTGGACTTGGGCTCACCATAGGATCTGAGTCATATGGAGGGAGAACACCTAAGTAGAATGAAGACTCTGCCACCCAGGAAGAAGAGAGAAGAGGCTGTCGTGCAGGCCACCCAGTGTGTTGGTGACGTCCCCAGTCTGTGAGGGTACTTTGTACAAGCTTTTATAGAACTATGATTCTTTTCTCCAGGGCATTTCTCTCAATTGGTCATTACATATTTACTAGTGTTACTGCTCAAGTGGTCTCCTTAGCCCATCTAAGTCTTCCCTGAGAATAAACTGGTGATTCTCAGTCCCTGGCACTTTGCACAGAGTCTGGCTCATAAGAGGCACTCAGTAAATGCATGTAGGATGTATGAACCAATGAGCCACCCTCTTCCTCTGGCTTCCCCTTCTGGATGCCTTAAGTCCCCGGGGATCTTGGACCATGATGGGGTGAATCCTTAAGGGAGATCCCGAAATTCTACCTACAGTCAATCCTCCTCATTTGCAGTCTGTCTTTGTGAGTCTGCTTACTTACAAAATGCGTTTGTACCTGCCTTCCCCTGCCAAATTAATAAAGCACTTTTGCAGTCATTTGAAAACATTGCAGAGAGTGACAGAAAATTTGAATTGCCTAATCTACACGTTCCCTGCTGAAGTACAGTAAGGTGATGCTCTGTCTTGTTTCAGCTCTCATTCTCCAAGTAAGTGTCATTTTTATGATCTATTTAGTGGCATGTTTTTCACATTTTTGTGCTTTTTCTTGGTGACTTCACTATTTAAATGGCCCCTAAGCATAATACTGAAGTACTATCCAGTGCTTCTTAGTGTGAGTAGGCTATAATGTGCTTCTAGAGAAATTACATGTGTTAGAGAAACGTCATTAGGTATGAGTTATAATGTTGTTCACAGTGAGTTCAATGTTAATGAATCACCAATATATATAAAATAAGGTGTCTTTAAAGAGAAACACACATAAAACAAGGTAATGCATTGATTGGTTCATGAAAATATTGTGACCAGAAGCTCACAGGAACCTAATACTATATTTCCTATAGGAGCAGAGGTTCAGTATTTGCTAATTCAGTGTTCATGGCAACTTTATAGACCATAACTATTATGAATAATGAGAATCGACTGTACTTTTTTTTTAATTTTAGTAAAGAGTAAATGAGATAGGACTGTATTAGTATTTGTAGATTATAGAAATATTCATAAAGTTAAATGGTTAACACTAAATCTTTGTAGATACTCTGACAGAAATGATGTATACAGGCATGCTCCTAACATTTTTGGACAAGAGAACAAGTGGTTTTCCCAATCTAATTTTTTCCCATCTCTGGTTTTATCCTACACCATACAGAGCCTTACATGTATGTGTGGACAATTCAAACTCTATGTCCAAGTGCCATTCATACTCCTTGTAAATATTTGCCCCATGGTGATATTTATGGTCCAGGAGTGAGTATGCTGGTGGCATTGTCAGTACTTGGGAGTTGGGCCAGAGAAAAGGCTTCTGCAAGCCACAGAAGAGAGCTCATGGCCACTTACTGGATCTGATTACTGGGTCTAGAAGGGGCAGGGAGATGCAGACTTTGGGTAGTTGAGTCCTCTTTACTTCTCCTGGATCTTTGTCCCAAATGGGAAAGTCACATGCATTTGGACAAAGTAGGACCTTCTAGAGTACTGGGCCCAACATAGGAGACTGAGTTTGCTAAGTCTAAGGTAAGTACTGTGTATGGAGTATGATGTGGCCCAAAAAATGGCACAGGGAATTCCTTAGAGAGAACCAGTATTTTAACTGAGTTTTGAAAGATGACTAGAGACTTTCCAGGTGTGCCAAGATAAGGACTGGGTTGGGAGGAGAAAATATTTCAGGCAGTGTGAACAAAATCAAAGAACCAAATAATGTTATAGTAGTTTCAGTGAACTGTGAGTAATTCAGTAGGGCTCCAGCATTTTATGAGGGGCAGGTGGTGGTCGGGGGCTCAGATAGTGTCAGGGGCTGGGTCATGGAGGGCATTGCATGCTGCATTGGAG
The DNA here is from genome assembly GCF_018350155.1 of Leopardus geoffroyi. Classification (NCBI taxonomy): domain Eukaryota; kingdom Metazoa; phylum Chordata; class Mammalia; order Carnivora; family Felidae; genus Leopardus; species Leopardus geoffroyi. The sequence continues at coordinate 97,008,949 of NC_059326.1, read as the reverse complement.
CGTTTCTTCCTTACTTTGCTGGTGCTGGGGAATTTTTGAATGACACAATCCCATCTCTGTTTTAGTTATAGCAATATACATATTGGCTTGTAGAAGCATGGGGTTGGAAAGAGGACTTGGGAGGTAGTTATAGGTGTATTGTAATTTGTCCAGGTGAAAGATGAAGAAGGGGTGAACCTTGATAATAGCACTGTGTCGTAATGAAAATGTGCAAGAATGATGAAAATATATTTATTATGTAAAAGGAACTGTCCCAGGTGTTTTACAGACATGATTTAATCCTTATATAGCATCCTGAGCAACCGGTGCTATTATTCATCTCTACTTTATAGATGGAGAAGTTTGGGCAAGGAAGGGCTATAAACTGCTTACTATAGACTGAATGTTTGTTTCCTCAAAACTCAAAGGTTGAAGACCTAAATCCCCAATGTGATGGTATTTGGGAGGTGATTAGGTGTGCAAAGTTCATGAGAGTGGACCCCCCATGATAAGGAGAAGAGGAGTCCAGAGCGCCCTCTCTCCATCATGTAAGGACACAGCAAGAAGACAGCCATATGGGAGCAGGAAGAGGGCTGTCACTGAGAACCATGCTGGCCCCTGGTGACAGACTTCCAGCCTCTAGAACCGTGAGAAATAAATGTTTCTTGTTAAGGCTTCCAACCTAGAGTAAGTATTTTTGTTATAACAGCTTGAGCTAAGACCCTGCTCAAGGTCGTATTTCTAGCAAGTTTTGGAGTCAAGATTTTAACTAGATATGACTCTAGAGCCTACTTTCATTACCAGCAAGACGAAGTAAAAGTAGAAATGAGACAGAATTTGAGAGGTTAGAGAGAGGTTGAATCTTCAGAACCTGATACAGACTAGATATGAAGGATGAGGAACAGAAGAAGGTGGTTCTAGAGTTGATTCCAGGTGTCACTTGAGAAGATACCGGTGCCAATTTGAAATGGAGAATACAATAAGTGGAGTGATTCCGGGAGAAGAAGCCATGTAGAGTTGGAGGCATTCTGAGTCTGAGGTGAGGATGATGCGTTTGACTGGAGATATTGAGCTGGAAGTTTCTGGAGCCCAGGGAATAGGTCAGTCAGGTGGTGGCCTGTGGCGAAAGGTAAGGGCTTCTCATCTCTGACAAGCAACCTTTAGCTATCAGAGGAATGGAGGAAAAGTGGACACATTTAGCCTTGAAGTGACTTGTTTGCCCAAAAAGTAGCATAGAATGGGCAATAGGACAATAACAATATAAACTGTGAGCTTTATCACATATCAGCAGTCCAACCACAGTGAGTCGTTTAACCTTTCCAGGTCTCACTTTTTGAATCTGTAAAATGGGGATGATAAAAAACTGCCCCACATAGTATGATCATGAGGATTCATGAGTTCATACTGGAAGCTATTCACAGTAGTGCTTAGTTCATAATGAAGGATAAGCAATGCTTTTATTAATGGGAGATTTTTCTACAAAGACACTAATTCCAAAGCAGAGTCTCTCTCTTCCTGTCTCTGTCTCTTTTTCTCTGCCACAATATGACAATATTTTGGAAGCAAGTCCATCATAATCCAGGTCTCTGGAAAACAGATTCCTTTATGCCATATTGAAGTCAAGTAATAACAGGTACATACTACATTCAGGTACTCATCCAAAACAGTCGCCTATTTTTTTTTCTGTAAATTTCTTCATCTTCCTGAGCCCTGCCCTGCAGAGTGCATGAAAAGAAGTACCATTTAATCCAACACACAAATTTTAGTTCTCTTCAAAAACTTAAAGCAGTGATGACTCATCGCCCTCTCAGATAAATGCTAATAAATTCAGACTTTCTTCCTCTTCCTGTTTTGTCTTCAAGATGGAGTCTGGGTTATTAGTGTTGGGGTGGAGCTTGGACACCTTTGAAGTGGCAAGAAGGTGGCCTGAGACCCATTGTGGGGCTTTATCCTTTCCTCTGGGCCTCTGGTTTCTGAGGTCATCCTTGTCTGCCTGGTGTTGCCATTTGATCCTCACGTCTATATGACTGGTGAATTCACGATGGAGTCTGTTGGCCTGATGAAGCACAGGCTTAGTCCTGACTGGCGCTGGCCCACTGCCTGAGCTCTAGTTATGGCTCCTTTAAGCCCCCAGGCTGGCTGACCTGCTCTGAAGCCCTGAACGACAGAGTTGTTTCAGGCCATCACGACAAATCCTGAGATGACCTCCTGAGATGGACCAGCCTTGACTTCTCTCTGCAAGCCCATGGTATAGGAAACTCTCCAGGTCCACGGTGGCTGGAGAGCCCAATCCAGATGCTTTCCCTTGCTAAATGCACTGTCCTGTCACCTCCAATCTAAAGGAACAGGTGGAGTTGGGTGTGTGAGGGGTATATGCTCTCTTAGACACAAACAAGAATGTGGCCACAGCTCCAGTCTGCTTTGACTTTTCTCTTCAATTTAATCATAATTTCTTCTCCATGACTTGAGCCTCTAGACTATGTGTTCAGGAAGGCCTTGTCTCCTTTCCCCTTATCTCTAAATCCAAAGGGGATGTAAAGAACAGGCTTTTCATCTCCCCTTTTGTTTTGTGGGACATTCTCCATGTCATATCCATTTCTATAATGGTGTTATGTTTTCTGCTCCTCTTTCCTGGAGCTAAGGGAGAAATGAGAATAGCATTGATTTTTCCAGTGATACCAGTGAGGGGAGCCTGTGTTTCTGATTAAAGATGGGTTGTTATAAGCCACCAGAACCCTTGAAGGAAAATAGGATAGCCATAAAACTCTACAAACATGTATGTAATAAAGCTGTTCTAAGTCTTATAAAGTTATTTTAACACACTTTATACCTTAGTACATGTAAGGGATTCTTAGTACACTATCATAAGTGTTACTTCAGCAGATAAAAGGATACTCAATTGTGTCATAAATTGGACCTCTTTAAAACCAATATGCTAACATAATAAGCATTCATTAAATATTTAATTAGCAGAAATTTAGCCTGCTTTTAAGAATGTGCTTACGTCTCCTATGGGCAGGATAGTAATTAATGCATACTCTTACTAATGTGTTCCTAAAAAAGTTACTTAGCTCTTTGTCCGTAAGATGCCCCAGTTGTTTGTAAAATGAGTATATTAATAATACCTACATCATAGGGTTATCGTGAGGAATTGATTGGAATAGCACCAGCACTTAGTAGGTACTATATTAGCATTTGTTACATATATTATGATATGGGTAGGCTGAGCCTTAATCTCTTAACCAATGCTTTTCCTTCACTGCTCCAACCATGGGTGTTAAAATTTATCTTTTTTGATGATTACTATTTTTATTCTTTTTTACTATATGTCATTGCAGCTGCTGAACATTTGAGATCACCTATGATACCTGAGGGTGTTAAGAGTTTGGAAAACAAAAGTAACTTTCCTCAATGTACAGCTTCATTTACATTCCTTCACTGTGTTTTAGATGTCTGAAGTCCTATCCATTCCGGTATGCCATGATTCTTTTTACCTCTTTCTTTCTCTCTCTCAAATTCTTTGAACATGAAATAAGTCAGTTAGTACAGTTTTTTTAAGTCATTTTCCACTCTGTTTATATTCAGAATTCTTTCAAATGGTAGAACATAGGATGTCATAGCATTTGCTAACCATAGCTACACCCTTAAAGATTGTATCCAAGATGAGAAAAGCTAGAAGACATGAATGTTGGGTGTTGGAGGAAGGAGAGAGCATTACACCATTTTTTGGTTTAAATTTGCCTTTCTGGGATTACTAGGAAGGTGGGCCCCTCCCCCCATTTGTTTGCTCACTATTTGATTATTTTCTTTTCTAAATTCTCTGTTCCTGCCCTTGTCCATTAATCTGTTGGGATTCTTACTGGTTTGCACCTTGATTTACATGAGCTCCTCAAAATGATTAAAACTTTCTTGGTCATATTTATGGCAAATATTTGTTTTTACCAGTTCAGATATGAAAAAGTTTTGATATTCCCCATCACGAAATCTGGAGACCATGTGTTTTGAGACTGCTTCTGTTCCTTTAAAGACTGGATGATTTTCTTCTCCCTTCCTTTGGCAGAGTCATTTATATTATTCTAACATTGGTGAATTTTGTTTTATTAAACAATTTAACTTGTTTATATCCTTGGAGCTTATACTGCTCGCTGATTAAGATATGTATATAAACATATCAAAAGGGAAATTGTTTGCTTACCGCTTAATGAATTCATGGTTGTTTTTTTTTAATCACATTTTCTCTGTACCTGTACTGCCCAACACTGTAGCCTATAGCTGTATGTGACTCTTGAGCACTGGAATATGGCTAGGCCAAACTGAGATGTGTAAAATGCGTACTTTGAGACCTTAGAACAACAGCATAACAGCAGAATGTAAAACACCTTGGGTCCGCTGGGTGGCTCAGTCAGTTAAGCGTCTGATTTTGGCTTAGGTCATGAGATCACAGTTCATGAGTTCAAGTCCTGCATGGGGCTCTGTGCCGACAGCTCAGAACCTGGAGCCTGCTTCAGATTCTGTGTCTCCTTCTCTCTCTGCCCCTCCCCTCTCATGCTCTGTCTCTCTCTCTCTCTCTCTCAAAAATAAAAATAAACATTAAAAAATAAAACAAAGAAACCCCAAAATCCCACCTCAATAATGTTTTGATACTTATGACATGTAAAAGTGATAATATTTTGGATGTAATAAAATATATATAACATGACATATATTAATGACATGTAAATAATGTAATCTACACTATTAAAATCAACTTCACTTTTACCTTACTCTTTAAGATGTGAGTATTAGAAAAATCTCAATTCTCTATGTAGCTCATATTGCATTTTTATTGGACACCTGCTCCATACCTGAGGGTTTGTTTCTATAGAATTGTGTTTTTTTTTCCTCATGCCTTTTTCAGATTCAATGATGGTAGCTTTATAATATGTTTTCAGATCTGGTTGAACTAATTTCATTTCTCTTCTTTAACATTTTCTTTCCTATTTATATTTATCTGTTTGTTCTTCTAGATAATTTAAGCATTTTTGCCAAATTTCAAGAAAATTAAATCCCTCTGAGTCTTTGATTTAAATCAACATAAAGTCTGTAAAGTTATTTTTAAAGAAGTGATATCTATACAAGGCTAATTCTTTTTTTTTTTGTCCAAGAAAATAGCATCTCTCTTTATTTTTGTCTTCTGTGTTTACATCTGTCTAGCAACCTTTGTGTTTTTCTTTATATAAATGATAATGCGCATTTTCTCTTTGGATTATTGGTAGGTATCATGTTTTTATTGCTATTGTACATATTATTATGTACAATAATATACATATTATAATAATTGTATAATATTACATATATATATAACACATATACACATTATAATAATATGTATAATAATAATATGTACTTATTATTCCAGTACATTTTCTAATTGGTTTATGTTAGTTTACGAAGAGTTTGACTTTTAAAAATCAACCTTGTAAGTTTTTTTACTGAGCTTTTGAAAAGTTAATTCTAATAGTTTTTCAGCAGACTCTCTTGAGTTGTTTGCCTTTTCAAATTAAAATGCCATATCACACTAAGCTTCACATCAGCTTCTAGAGTTCCCTCCCAATTTTTAGCTGTAGAAATCTAATTTTTGAAAAAAAGTGGAATGTTTAGGTGTAAAATCCTATTGTTTATTTTAGATGGTGTTTTATCAGAATTTATCAGTAATGTTGGAAATCACAGAGGTGGAATGTTTCTCTACTGTGTCTTTCTTGTTTCCAAGGACTTGATCCAAGGGCTAGGGAAAATAGTATATGATACAGTGACCATAGCTAATAAATTAATAATGTGTGCCTGTGTAAAGACTAGTTCTAAGGAGGGCACCTGGGTGGCTCAGTTGGTTAAGTGTCCGACTTCGGCTCGGGTCATGACCTCACGGCTCAAGGGTTCGAACCCTGTGTCGGGCTCTGTGTTGACAGTTCAGAGCCTGGAGCCTGCTTTGGATTCTATGTCTCCCTCTCTTTCTGGCCTGCCCCCCCCACTCTTGTGTGCATGCAAAAATAAATAAACATTAAAAAAGAAAGACTAAGGGAGGGAGGCAAACTATAAGAGACTCTTAAATACTGAGAACAAACTGAGGGTTGATGGCGGGTGAGGGAGAAGGGAAAGTGGGTGATGGGCATTGAGGAAGGCATCTGTTGGGATGGGCACTGGGTGTTGTATGGAAACCAGTTTGACAATAAATTTCATATTAAAAAAAAAGCTAGTTGTAAGGAAAAATTGTTGACTTCTGATAGTTGCCTTTTGCTGGGCATTTCTGCATTCATCACCCCAGATGGTTACAATGGCTAGCTGAATTATCTTCTCAGTTGGGATTTCACCTTGAAACTCTCAGCCTTTCTCCTGGATCTCTGAGAGCCTGGGACTTAAGTTTAATTCTTGCTACATAATTATAGGAATTCAATTTTTTATTTTATCTTAAACATCTTTCCTTTCTGCTCTCTGCCCATATCTTTTTACTAATGCCTTGAAAAAGCTTTCTCTCTTTTGTGGATTGCATGAATAACACTTTTATTTCATTCAAAAATAGTATTTTATTTTTAATAAAAATCTTTGAGCACAACATTGCTGAGGTATTACAATGATTTTAGTCATCTCTGAATCTACTCATATCCAGAATTATTTCTAATTACAGAAATTCTGAGCTGTTGTATTCCATCATAGTAACTGCAGCAATACAGGGCAAGGCAAGAAATAAAAGGGCCTGAGGGGAGGGCCATGTCCTCAGTAGAAAGGAATGTGGATAATCAGCACCATTAGAGATCAAAACAAATTAATGCCATCTTTCAAAAGATGACACATATTTTTAGATTACCTTCAACCCTTGCCTTAAGGGGGAAAATCACTTTTCTCTGTTGATGTATTTAAACAAAGTTACATGACTACACATAACAAAAGGTTTCCTCTCTAGGTAACTTATGGGGCAAAGGGCAGGCTCCAGACTTTCCATGTGTCCATGTGGGCATGTACCAACTTCCCCCACCCCCTGCCCCATGAGATTTCTATCAGCACGCTGCCACCTGGCTGGCAGGAGACCCCTTCGTTCGCTGGGGTGGATTTTTGGCATCCTTACATGGAGGTCTCCTCGTTGGGTGCTTTTGTTAGCCCCTGCCTGGTACCAAAGGGAAAACATGAATGTGACCTTTGGAAACATGAGATAGCTGTTACATTTTATATACCGTGAGAGTATACTCACGTGTGCCCAAGCACACATACACAGGTACATGGTGTGATGTGGAATGAAATCTTTAATGAAAAATGTTATCTTGACATGGTACAGGTGTGTGTGTGTGTGTGTGTGTGTGTGTGTGTGTGTGTGTGTGAGCGTGTGTATGAGCATGTGTGTGTGTGTGGGGGGGGTGCTGGTGGTGGTGGTAAAGCTATAACATTCCCATCTACTGGGATTTGTATGTAAAGAGAGTTTATTTGTATGTGGAGGGTATGGGACTCTCCTGCCAGGTACTCAGGTTGTTTGGCTTATTTCCTGTGTAATATAATTAGAAAGGCAAACCCCATAGAATTTAAGGTGTTGCACATCTCTTCAGCTCTGAGTAAGAAATCACTTGCCATGAGACAAGAATATATTCATTTTTATTCTAAGCAGAGATGGAAAAATATCTTATAAATTTTTAATCCACCAAGTGGCATGTATTATCCTGAGCTATTGTCCCGGGTCAGGCAGCATTTTATACCTGCTTGTTCTCCGTTTGGAAAGGAGACAACTGTGATGCAGAAGACTGAGTCACTCCTTCCCCCAACTCTCAACCTCACTAAATACCCAAATGATGGGTTTTAATGAGGGGGTAAAACTACTGGGGTTTATTCTTATTCATAACCTTTTCTACCAGTAAGTTTCAGTGAAGCAATGTGGATTTTTCTTTCCTCCATCCCAACACTGAACCCAAAATGTATTTGAAACTGGAAAAAAAAAAAAAAAACCTCACAGTAAAGAAAGGAATGTATACATATGTATTTTAGGGTATGTTTTAAAATAGAATATATATTACTACAATAGCAAGGTTCATGACACTGACTACCTCAAATATATGAAAAATGGAAAGCATTATCAATAATGATCAATTACTAATTTTATTTTATTTTATTTTTTTAAATTTTTTTTTAACGTTTATTTATTTTTGAGACAGAGAGAGACAGAGCATGAACAGGGGAGGGGCAGAGAGAGAGGGAGACACAGAATCGGAAGCTGGCTCCAGGCTCTGAGCCATCAGCCCAGAGCCCGACGCGGGGCTTGAACTCGCGGACCGCGAGATCATGACCTGAGCTGAAGTCGGCCGCTTAACCGACTGAGCCACCCAGGCGCCCCAATCAATTACTAATTTTAAATGATTAATAGTATTTATTAAGATTAAGTATAGTCTTAATAAAATACATCATTTTGTTAATTATTAAATTCTATCACACGATTCAATCTTCACCAATTAAATCCAAATGTTTACAGAATAGAATAAGATAAATGTTTACAGAATAAATTACTAAAAAGTTATATAATATCAAATAGATTGTTAATTTTCTCCTGCCCACTTATTTATGGCCAGGAGCAGGAGATTGAAATATCTTAGGAAATCTTGTAGGTGAGTATGAATTTATCTTGCAACCAAAAGGCAAACGAGGATATATGGTACTAGGACTGGATTTGGCTAGGATTGTTTATATAATTCAGGTGTGGAATTTACATATTTTAGGGAGGGTTTGTGTATTTCAGGGAGAATTTATGTATTTCGGGTTTAGAGTATTTAGCCCACTGGATGTGTGTCTGAGCTTAATAGTATGGTAAAAAGAAGATACTCTAAATGGTTGAGTGGCTAAAACCCTCCTAAACCCTGTCCTCTACCAATTTCTCCATTGTGATTTCGTGACTTAGGGCCTAGTGTAGTGCTAATATACTTAGTTATTCAGGCTTTTCCGTCAAGGATTAAGGATATTTTCGGAGGATGGAAAAGGGATTCTCTGGGAACATCACTGAAAGAGGAACCAGGAAGAATGTTTCCAGCCTGAAATGTCTTGTTGAATGATTCTGCCACTGGTGTTCATTCTGTGAGCTGTGATGATCGCAGACGTCAGAGAAAGATGCTTTTGTTATAGCGAAGTGTTCTTAAGACAAGCGTTCTTATAAAATAGCATTTGGCTGTCAAACCCACGATGCAATAAAATGTCTTTAAAATTGTCACTGATTAGAGTTCACCGGGCATCCTGGGTTATGACATCCTTCTCTGAGACAGAAGGTCAGAATTTCAGTGGTGCCAGAAAAGACGACCTAATGAAGCGTTAGGTCATGGGAATGGTCTGGTCCACAGTGGGAAGGGGAACCCCCTGACGGCCAAGAGGACCTTTGATGTTTTGCCCCCCACTGGCTTTGCCTCACCTCTCTTTCTGATCTTAGACCGAATAACCTCCTGACTAACCTAATTGGTGGTCCAGCACCCTCCTCCTGCTGGCTCCCTCCAACTCAAATGAGGAATGGCTGGATAATTAAGCCCTTTCTTAGCTGCCTCCATCCTGGCCTTTGTGACAGCGTGGCCGGCAGGCTGGCTGACCCTGCAGAGCCCCTTTGCCATCATCCCCTCAGTTCATTAAGGTGGATTTTTGGCATCCTTGCACGGAGGTCTCCTCATTGGGTGCTTTTGTTAGCCCCTACCTGGTGCCAGGCAAACCGCTCTCTTAACACTGGACATGCCCAAATTATTAAAGTGCCTTAAATTACATCCCACGGCGGCCTCATACTTGACTGCCTTCTACCCTTACCTTGTTCACCTGCTACGACCCTGTTTGAATAGCCATTCTTCATTCTACATTCTTAACAAAGTTATTTGCTCTGCATGCCCAATGAGATTGTGCCTTATGTGATAAGTTCTCAGCTTTGAGATATGCCCGAGAGGGCAGACTTTTCAGCTGCTAAGAGAATTAACCTTTTAGTTGAAGATGCCCCTTATTGCTAGATGTGCCTTCATAGCCTGAGTTTGTGACCATTTAAGAATGTCACAGTGGTATACGGCGACTTTTACATGCCCACCATCGATCAGTTTCACGAGTCAGGGTGACCAGGGGTGAGTAACAGTCTGAGCCAGCTGTGTGGTTACATATGCCAATTTATTTTTAAAAAATGGCTCTGTATGTAGAGTCACCTCGATTATTTATGAAAGTAGGAGAAAGGAGTGACAGTGATAATCAGAATCCACTCATAATTTGAGACCTCGTTTGGGTGAGTCCAGCCCACTGTCTGGCTGCTAGAGGGTTGGAGAAGAAATAAATGGGTCAGGTCGGGGGCTCAATAGATTCTCAGGATCCTTGAGTACTAGAGAAAATGTTTCATAGTTTTGTAACCATGAACTGAGTTGTTTAGACAAATCTAGGGCTCAGCATAGGGTAGGTATTCTCCAAATTCTAATTCCCTTAATGGTTCTTGCCTTATGTGTGTGTATGTTGGTATGCTGGATGCATTTATTTACCTTGATAACAACCGAATACTAGCTGTGTCCCAAATACTTGGTACTAACGTTTCTCTCTGTCTCCACTTTAGATACAGTAAAACCTTGGATTGCGAGTCACGTGTTCTGTGAATGTTCCACAAGACGAGCAAACATTTCTAATAAATTTTAACTTGATAAATGGGTGATGTCTTGCAATGTGAGTAGTACGTGATGCCGAAGGGCACACAATCACAACTGAACCAATGGTTCTTCTCTCTCTCTCTCTCTGACACACACACACATATATGATGTAGGTTTGTGGGTGATTGTCTCCCATGCTCTGGTGCTCAGTCTCAGGCCACAGTGTTTGGCAGAAATGAGTGATTTTTCAGAATGTTGGAAGGTGTCTACGACTGACAGTAGTGTATTTTTTGTCACTTCAAAGCACCTATGGACAGTCCTTTGCTTTTCCACACAAGAGCAAGCTTAGGAATGCTTTGCTTCATTCTAGGTCAGGCTGCCTGCAGAGAGGGACCCTTTCCTCTGCCGCCTTATTGCCAGTTACACTAAATACAGTGGATGATAAGAGTTCAATAAAACTGTACCGTAGTCAGCATCCATTTGTGATAGTGAAAGTTGTCCTACACAATAACCCTCCTCTCTCGTCTCCCTCATACCAGCCACAAAGGTTTTCAAAGGCAAGTTAATTTATTTTTCTTTCTGTTTTGTATTTTCTGTATTATTTTGTATTATATAACATATAATCATTTTTATATGAATATTTTTGGGTGGTGGAATGCATCATCTAAGTTTCCATTATTTCTTATGGGAAATTCGCTTTGATATAAAAGTGCTTTGGATTACAAACACGTTTCCACAATGAATTATGCTCGCAAACCAAGGTTTTACTGTACTGTGCACAAAGGGGGCCCTCTTACAACCTTAGACACAACGCTTCTATTCTCTTCTTCCTCTTTTGTCCCAATGTATTTCCATTTTGTTCTTTCTTGCTTCTCAGTCACAGAATAGAGGATTAGTCCCCAGTGGATGGCAGTGAACAAGAAGCACAAGAGACGGCAGCAAGAAGTAACATAAAGGCCTTAAAACTTGGTACAGCTGCAGACTTTTTATCTTCAAAAGGTGCCTCTTGAACATGCGTCAAGTGGTTCTTGCACTTTGTCCCTACTCTTTTTTTAATTTTTTTTTTATGTTTATTCATTTTTGAGACAGAGACAGAACATGAATGGGGGAAGGTCAGAGAGAGAGAGAGGGAGATATAGAATCTGAAACAGGCTCCAGGTTCTGAGCTGTCAGCACAGATCCCGACGCGGGGTTCGAACTCACGGACCGCGAGATCATGACCTGAGCCGAAGTCGGACGCCCAACCGACTGAGCCACCCAGGCGCCCCTTGTCCCTACTTTTGACGGCACTTGAGGGCACCATCGTGATTGCAGGGTCAAGGGGGAGTAGGAAAATTGCACAGAGTAGATTCAGAATCATCTCAAACACAAAATAGGAAAACAGTGATGTCACAAAATTACTGCGTGAAAAATTCTGAGCGTGGAACTCTACTATGTTACTCTGGAGCCTGCACTTAAAATGGAAAAAAGGCACACACCCTTTGGCTCTCTGGGCCTTGTACCTGCCCCTCTACACTGAGGCAGTATTCTAGAATTGAAGGTTTGTAGAGAGGAAGGAACGCCAATCCGGTAGAAGGAGGAAATGGCAGCTTTGTGTGGCTCTGGGGAAGGAAACACACTGGGGCTGCTTGCAGATTCATCTGAAATTCTCCGAGTTATTCTCCTGAATAGAAGTGTTCTCTTTGCTCAAACAATCATGGAGAACAGTGTATTATTCAACAATCTATTGAAAGACAAGTTAATGGGGAAAAAGGCGTCAAATCTTTGGCTTCTGCTGCTGTTTGTAGTAGAATCTGGAATAAGACAGTATATAATTTAACTCCAAATGATATCATTTTATTTAATTTTCTTATTTTATTTAAAAAATATTTATTTATTTATTTTGAGAGAGAAAGGAAGAGCATGAGCAGGGGAGGGGCAGAGTAAGTGAGAGAGAGAGAGAAACCCAAGCAGGCTTCTCACTGTCAGCACAGAGCCCTATGCGGGGCTCAAACTCATGAACCGTGAGATCATGACCTGAGCTGAAACCAAGAGTCGAATGCTTAATCCAGCGAGGCACCCAGGCACCCTACAAATGATAGCATTTTCATCTCAGCAGCATGCCATCGTGCAGTGCTTTGAGAGAGCTCCTTGTTGTCATCAGTCCTGCATCTTGGAACACAAGATGTAGTTGCAGGTGCACAGATCTTGGCCTTAGAGTCCATCCTACATAAGCCCTTCCACTTCCTGGCTTGCTGTTCCTCAGGGAGCCCCTTCACCTCTCTGGATCTCAGCTTTTGCTGAGATTTGCCAACTTGGGATACTAGCAACCACAGCATCGGGTTGGTAGGTAGGATGGTTAGTTGCAGTGATGTACATTTCAAGTGTCCAGCCTTTGTCATGGTGTGAGACTTGTATCTGTGCACAGTATAGGTTTTTACTTTTTGTCTTTACTTTTCCTGAACAAGTACCAAAATCCACAACTGAACACAGTTTTTCTTTTCAAGATTTTTTTTTTTTTTAATTTTAGAGAAACAATGAGCACATGAGTAAGCGGGAGGGGCAGAGGGAGAGAGAGAATCTCTCCACAGCAGGCTCCACAGCACACCCAGCAACCCAGTGCAGAGCTTGATCTCACCATCCTGAGATCATGACTTGAGCAGAAACCAGGGGACCGATGCTTCATCGATTGAACCACCCCTGTGCTTGGAGGAAACACAGTTTTTTAGGGCATTTGTATTTCTGTCAAAGTAACCTAGGCCAGTGTTCTCAGACTTTCATGAAATCTTGCAGATAAAATGGAGCTTAGGTAGGGGACCTAAGTCTCCACTGTTCAGTCCCTCAAGCAGGATTTACATGGTGACCTGTGGACAGCACTCCCAGCTCCTTGGAAAGAGTGACCCTGGAGTTGTGCACTGAAATGTATTTAGTAGAACTACTTGTTCTCCCCTGATTTGCTTATTTCTCTGAGATATTTTAATGGTACCACTACTGGATTCCCAAAGAATATTTTGGAACTCTGCACCACACATTCTCTCTGAAACCGAAGGGAGAGAATCTCATGCTTAGGGGATTCTGAAGCACCACGTGTTTGGACCCAGGATATGCACCCAAGATATTTCCTTGGGGGCATTCCGTTTTTAAGCAATGCAAGCCGGTTATCAGCACAATTTCTCAAGGATTATGACTTGTCCTTGGGTGAACTCTGACACCTGAGGTCAAGATGAGCTAGAATATTTACTCAATCCCTGGCATGTAGTGCCTTTCCTGCTGATAATTTGTAAACCATGGATTTTAGTGGAAAGTTACAGAATATTTTTCTTGAATAACCAAGTTCCCCTATATGTGCTCACTGATGCATACTCAGTGGAACATCAGTCCCGAGAATATGAAATCCTTTTTACACAATTAGATTGTACACTTTATGCATACTAATAAGGTGTGGGTATGGGATGTTTATCTCCTTCCTGAGGATTATAAATTCTTTTGTCAGGTACTGTCTCTTTCTATTTCACTGTGTAATATGTGCCCAGAGGCAACTATTCTTTGTCAGAGTGCATGCTCCAAACAACCGAAATCAGTGAGGCTAAAGAATATCCTGAAATGGGTGTCTTAAATATGTTGCATTTTCCCTCGCTGGTATATGCACCAACCACTTGGTGGCTTTCCTCCAGCAGCTGTTATACTTATCATGTTGGTTTTCAAGATAGATTGTTTATTTTATGATAATTTAAAGAAGAAAACTGAAAATTGGTGGAGTATAGAATGCCGTACTTGGCTTTTGATTTGGGATAGATACTTAAGTGGTGAATGCGAGAGCCAAATTAAAAAAAAAATTTTTTTAATGTTTATTTATTTTTTGAAAGAGAGGGAGACAGAACAAGGGAAGGGCAGAGAGAGAGAGAGAGAGAGAGGGAGACACAGAATCCAAAGAGGCCTCAGGCTCCGAGCTGTCAGCACAGAGCTGGACACGGGGCTTTTAAACCCATGAACCGTGAGATCGTGACCTGAGCTGAAGTCAGACACTTAACTGACCGAGCCATCCAGGCACCCCTGCAAGAGCCACACTTTCTTTGTCAACTGCAGTCGGCGATATTTTGAGGTCTGGAAGATATTCTTATGCTGTCACTGTATTTGGTTTTCCTTTGCTTGTTTTGCTTTTGGCCATCTTGTATCTTTGAACTGAAGTAAAGATTTTGGTTACCAGTTCCTCTGATGTTTCCAAGTCAGTCTAGATCAGGCAGTTGAATGAGAGGTCATACCTTTGGAGTCAGAGTTCTGGATCAGCATGCTTTCAGCCTATTCTTAATCGCAGGGGAGTAGTTCTGGGTTATAGATAGATAGAGAAGAAGAAGGAGGAGAGGAGGAAGAGGAGGAAGAGGAAGAAGAAGAAAAACTCTCGTGAATCTGCATGTTTTGAATTCAGTGGCCCCTATGACTGTCCCAGCTGCCTGCAAGTGGTCACTGCTATTTTGTGGATATTATGTAAGTCGACATCCACCAGTGTAGTTGTATCATATTTTTTGGGTCATCGTTACAAATTTGAAAGCAATGGTGTGCTCTCCTCTCTCATGATTTAGTAATAGATGATGCATAATTGTCTGCTAGGCATCCAAGGTTGGGCTCTCACAGTTGTGGTGGGGACTGTGTGCTTACTACTGGCAGTACATCAATTTGACATACTGGTTATTTGCTTCCTCCACTCCGCTAACCACAGTGGATCTCAGCCCTTCTATGCGAAGCCGGCAGAAGTGATTTGAAATGAAAATGAATATTAATAATCTATCACATAGGTGGCTGCTGGCTGTAATTCATTCTGAGTAATGCTGGCGAGGATTCTGAACACATGCCTGAGAGTCTTCAGACATACAACCAATTCTATCACACAAAAGCGGCTCTGCACAACTACACCGTGGTAAGCGTCAGTGTGTGTCTGCCTACCTCAGTTTTAGGAGCATCATTTTCTTATCTCTGATATCACCAAAGATAAGCATGCCCTCATTACTCTTGTCACAGAGATTGATTTTGGGGTGTGGTGGTATTATACGTCTACTATGAGTGCCAATAGGTTTTAAATAAAGGTCTGATGATTGTAGACATTATCTTCATTTCAAGGATGAGTAATTTGGAAGTTGTGTGGAGATAGTGCGTGCCATTATATATATATATATATATATATATATATATATATATAAAGCGTAAATATATATATAAATATATATATAAATAGTGTGTGCCATTATATATATAAAACATAAATATATATATAAATAGTGTGTGCCATTTTATATATATAAAACATAAATATATATAAATATATATATAAATAGTGTATGCCATTTTATATATATATAACATAAATGTGTATATATATATAACATAAATGTATATATAAATATATATATATATAAATAGTGCGTGCCATTTTATATATATACATATAACATAAACATATATAAATATATATAGTGTGTGCCATTTTATATATATAATATAAATATATATATAAATATATATAAAACATAAATATATAAATATATATATAAATAGCGTATGCCATTTTATATATATAAAACATAAATATATATAAATATATATAGTGTATGCCATTTTATTTATATATAACATAAATGTATATATAAATATATATATATATAAATAGTGTGTGCCATTTTAAATATATACATATAACATAAATATATATAAATATATATAATGTGTGCCATTTTATATATATATAATATAAATATATATATATAAATATATATATAAATAGTGCATACCATTTTATATATATATAAAACATATATATAAATATATATATAAATAGTGTGTGCCATTTTATATATATATAAAACATAAATATATATAAAAAAATATATATAAATGGTGCGTGCCATTTTCTATATATATATAAAACATAAATATGTATATAAATAGTGCGTGCCATTTTATATATATATAAAACATAAATATATAAATATATATAAATAGTGTGTGCCATTATATATATATAAAACATAAATATATATAAATATATAAATAGTGTGTGCCATTTTATATATATATAAATATATATTATATATAATGATATATAATCATACATATATTATACAAAGATATACATATACTTATGTAAATATATAAATTTATTATATATTTATACGTTTGTGTATGTGTATGCACATGTATCAAAATTGCATGTTTAGGGGCACCTGGGTGGCTCAGTTGGTTAAGTGTTCGACTTGGGCTCAGGTCACAATCTCACGGTTTGTGGGTTTGAACCCCATGTTGGGCTCTGTGCTGACAGCTCAGAGCCTGAAGCCTGCTTGGGATTCTGTGTCTCCCTCTTTCTCTCTGCCCCTTCCCAGTTTGTGCTCTCTCTCTCTCTCAACAATAAATAAATAAACTTAAAAAAAGAATTGCATGTTTGGGAAAAAAACACATTTTTTTCCCCCTGCATTTGCATCAGAGGTCAGGAAGGAAAAGTAGAAGCTTGTTCACCTTATGCACAAAGAGATAAACTCAATGGTGTTGGGCTTTCATTGGGGAAGTGAATCCTAGAAAGAACTGGGAAAGGTAGCTGCCAGAGGATCTGGAAGCGATAAGGGCAGGGACAGGGCTGTTCCTGCAGTGTCTCACCGACCCAGAGAAACCTTCTACTCTCCCGTCTCTTTGGTGCAGAGGTTGGTAATTTTTCTTCTTCAAGGCAAGAAGGAAGTGTGTGGACCAGAAAAAAAGAAAAACAGTGCAAGGGAGGTACGAGGAACCGGGAGAAATGTGAAGGTAAATCTTTGCAGGTTGTTAAAGAAAATCCTCCCAGAGTACCGGTGCTGAGTTTGTGCAGTGGACAGCTCGAGGCCCTAGGGGGATTCCAGCCCTCAGCAATAGAGCAAGTAGCAATAACAGTAAAAATGATGAAGGTAGCAGCAGCAACTGATCGTATGGGTGGCTGACATTTATGGGACAATCTCTAGGAGGAGGTTACTGTGGTTAGCATTTGACATGCGTGATCTTATTTAATAATACAGTTGCCACAGAGAGATGATATTATACCCATTTTACAAATGAGGAAATTGAAGTGCTCGATTAAGGTCATACAAGTAGTAATAACAATAATTTAAATTTAATCAAAGAGGAACCAAATTGCTTTTAGGTGTTTGTAGCTCTATAGGTATTTTTTTTTTTTTTTTATGGAAGAGTAAAGCAATTGCTTCCCAATTTCAGCTATGCTTTAAATTTTTTTTTTTTAATGTTTATTTATTTTTGAGACAGAGAGACACAGCATGAGCAGGGAAGGGGCAGAGAGAGAGGGAGACACAGAATGTGAAGCAGGCTCCAGGCTCTGAGCTGTCAGCACAGAGCCCGACGCAGGGCACGAACTCAAGAACTATGAGATCATGACCTGAGCCGAAGTCGGACGCTTAACTGTCTGAGCCACCCAGGTGCCCCTCAGCTATGCTTTAGAGTCATTTGGGGGAACTTGAAAAATTGGTACCCGATCCTACCTCCCAGACACTCTTTAGCTCATCTGAGGTGTGACTGGGAGGCTTAAGAGCTCCCGGGGAGATTCTAATGTGCTGGCCAAGGTTGAAAACCCCAATACGTTCTCTTCTGTTTTGCTCTAGACTTTCATTGGATGCCATCATTTAATTTCATCATAACTGGGCACATTTTATTTATTGTCTGATAATGTGTTTTGTCTGTCCCTCCTAGCACGACATAGACTCCATTCCTGTATTCTCAGAGTCTAGTTTAGTGCTACATAAATGAAAATGAGTGTCATCTCTCTGTAAAAATTGTTAATTACCAGTCAGAAAGTATCCATGCGTCAACTTTTTTAAGGTTATATATTTTGAAAGAGAGAGAGCGAGCAAGAGCGGGAGAGGGGCAGAGAGACAGAATCCCAAGCAGACTCCACGCTGTCAGCCCAGAGCCTGATGTGGGGCTTGAGCTCATGAACCATGAGGTCATGACATGAGCCAAAGTTGGACGCTTAACTAACTGAGCCACCCAGGCACCCTTCCGTGCTTCAGTTTTTAAAGCCAGCATTTAATACTTTTCTTGAAATAGTCATTTACTTAAAGGTGTGAGGGGTGCTGGCAGTTTCTCCTTACATGCGACCATATGAGATAGTCCGATGGAGGAGGAGATGGGGAGGAAGAGAAAGAATGAGAGCCCAGTGAGGTCAGTGGTGTGGCGCTGTGTTCCTGAGAGGGGCATTCATTATACAAGGATTTTTCAGGATGAGAAGTGGGCTTTTATTTGGCTTAAAATGACATTTTAAACTTCAATCTACTATTTGATTCATACTCTTACAATCAAAGGACCTTGATGGACTCTGCAGGATGGGTAAGGACAGGGTGGATAGGGATCCTTTGGTTTACCCAGCCCTGCAGGGACAGGAATCTACTTTCGCCCAGTGCAAGCCGGTATGGGCTGGGTTGGGCTGTGCAGAAGCAGCACTCTCCCGTGTCTACTCTAGTTCTGGACTAGGTGATTAATACAACCAAAAGGCATCTTTCAACCTCGAGAATAATTCAGGCCCCAACAGCTCATCAATCTGCTATTGCTTTGCAGAGCAAAAATTTAATACATAATAAATAATTTCTCACAGCCTCAAAAGGAATGAAAATTTCTTTGTAAGAATATTACCGATTTTAAAGTTAACCATCATCACACCATTAATGCTTGATCATGCACTTAATTTGAAATCCAAATACTAAAGATTTAAACTGAAATTCTACTCATGAAATGAAATGATTAACTTAGTAAGTTGTGATTTCTGCATGTAGTTCCACTACTGACAAAGATAGGATGTGGAGGAGGAACTGGAAGTAAAGCTGAGTGGGAAACACACTGAGTCAGGATATGTGTTTATATAATTAGTGTCATGGACTATTTTAAATTTTACTTAATAGGCATTTGAATAATACTTAGTATGTACCAGGCACTATTACGAGCACAGTACAAGTATTAACTCATTAAGTCATCATGTCAGCTCTATGAAATAGATAATATTGGTATCATTCCTATTTTACAAACAAGAAACCAAGGCACAGAGAGGTTAAGTGACTTGTTGAAGATCACACAGCACATGAGTGATACAGCCAGGACTCAAACCTTAGTTGTCTGGCTACAGAGCCTGCGTACCTAACTACTGTGAATATCGCCTCTCTAGGAAAAAGCCTCTCACGTTCACATGATCTCTTGTTACAGCTGAGAGATTGCTTCCTATGGAAAAAGGTGATTCTTGTCATTTGAAAATGTCCCATGCGTGACATGAAATCTGTAAGATGTTGAACAGTGACGATTGGCACCATTGGTTCATTCTGAAGGAATAGCCATCCTGGCTGTCAGACATTCCCTCATCAGATCAACCCTCCCATCCCTGGTAGGTGTGGTTAAGACCAGAAAGGCGAATTCAAACACTGGTCTGCAGGTATGCTAAAAGAGAAAGAAAACATATAGGGGAGGGATACAGAAAAAATATCCTTTAGGAAGTGGGTTGTGGGATGTGGCAAGTTGGAGACTCACTTTTCCTTATATATTTTCCATAATGCAGAAGTTTTTCTTTCTTTTTCAAAACTGTGCAGGTGTTAGTTTCATAATGTTTTCATTGAAAAGGGTTATCACCCTGTACATGTGTTAACTGGGGTAGGACTGGAGTCAGGGAGGCTAGGTGGCCTTTCCAGTGATACATGTAGAAATTGTGAGCATCTGAGCAGAGGGAAAGCAGGTGAGGACAGGACGGTTTTGGGGTTTGGGGCTGTTAGGGAGAAGAGCCTTGAGTCCTCAGTGACCAGAGAGTTCTACCTCATTGAGCTACACACCTGCTGGTAGGAAGGTGAAGTGCATCTGGCATGTTTAAGTGCTAGTGATGATAGAGCAGCTGGAGGCTGAAGAGATTCTGGAGAAGGGGCACACACAGGTTAGGATTCATGACATCTGTGGGGCCAGTTGGCATCTGCAAAAGTGAGAGACCCAAGTGACATTGCTATTTGATGCACATACACTTGTTTGGACTGTGAACCCTGGGCAGACCTTATTTGGACAACTCGCTGGTAGCAAATGTCCATGGGAGGTAGCCTATGCCTGTCCAAGTTGACCGACATTTTTGCTTATGGACATGTCTTTAGGTCTAATAGGAGAATTAGGTGTCATGAATATATTAGAATACATACAATTAAGTATGTTTCTAAAGCTGTGGTTAATCAGATCATGGCAGAGTTAAGTGAATAAGTTTAAACCCTTATTAATGCTTCTAATGCTAAGCATTTACGGTTAAAATCAATATTTTTCTCAAAGTAATGACTCTAGGTACTGGATTATATCATTTAAGCATAAAACTTTCTGTGATAAATATGCATTGGGACATAATTTCACTTCTAACTTTTCTTTTAGGAGAAGTGGAAGACTTAAAGGGTTTGCAAAACCACCCACAGCAATTTATTATTTTATGTAGAAATAATTTTTTTCAATAATTAATATGCATTTAAAACATTGTAAAAGTATGAATTCTGTAACACTACGAATTCTAAGAAGGCAAGAAAAATAATTGTATTTTTTTTTTTAATGAGATGGCCTTTTGGGGTGCCTGGGTGGCTCAGTTGGTTGAGCGTCCAACTTCGGCTCAGATCATGGTCTCATGGTTCGTGAACTCAAGCCCTGTGTCAGGCTTTGCGCTGACATCTCAGAGCCTGGAGCCTGCTTCAGATTCTGTGTCTCCCTCTCTCTCTGCCCATCCCTCGCTCACGTTTTGTCTCTGTCTCTCTCTCTCAAAAATGAATAAACATTTAAAAAAATAAATGAGATGGGCTTTCTTATTTATTTATTTACTTATTTTAATGTCCACCTATTTATTTTAAGAGAGAGAGAGAGCACAGGGGAGGGGCAGAGAGAGGGAGAGAGAGAGAATAGAATCCCAAGCACCCTTTGTGCTGGAGCCTGGCAGCATGGAACCTGACGTGGGGCTCGATCTCATCAATATTGAGATCATGACCTGAGTCAAAATCAAGAGTTATACCCTTAACTGACTGAACCACTAGGTGCCACAAGAAAAATAATTGTTAATCTACTGTTGGATTAACATTTATTATAACTATAAGTTTATGTTTAGAATTGTCAAAATATGATAGAGTGGAATTGTATATTTTATATGCTATAGATACATCATGTAAGTAATGTGTCGGCATTAATAAGAATATCCTTTGAAAATGGAGCTTAACCATTTTGTTCTTTGCATTCTTTGTTTCTCTATGTGGATGTAAAGTATAAGTTCTTTCTGCCTTCAAGTAAAGAGGAATTTGGAAAGTTTGTTGAATTTGATAATTAAGAGTGTGAACTCTAGAAACATATTGCATAGATTACAATCCCACTCCAGTATGTACTAGCTGCATTGCCCTGGGAAAATTATGTACTTTTTATGTGCCTCAGTTTCCTAATCTTTAAAAGGGGAATAAAAATTGTACCAACATTTATAGATCTGGGAATTACATGAGTTAATAATAAAGCAATTAGGACAATGCATACATATAGTAAATGTTCAGTTAACATCAGATATTACTATTTGTAAAAAGCTAATGAATACTAATAGCTCTTGATGAATAATAATATCTCAACATTTTTGATTCAAGATCTTGGAATAATGTGCTATTAAGGCCTATTATGAAAGACTAAAGAGAGAATACCAACTCACTCTTGTTGAGTGCTTACTGTGTATCAAACTCTTTTATAGGCATTTCACATGTATTCTTTTAGTATGTGTTCAGAAATAAGGAATAAAAAGGAATTAACAGGCATAGAAAAAATGTCATAGATAAATATAATGGAGATGAATTTTCCCTAAACCTAAAAGATCCCCTAAGTTGGCATGAGAGAACTTGGGTCCTGGTAGGAGAATGACCTTTGGCCCCAGCTTCTTAGCAGCACAACCCAAAGAGATACGGTTGATTGGTGTTTCTGAGCCCATGAGACCATAGGCCCTTTTGTAAAAGGTTCGGAATGGAAAGATTTCCATCGTGGAAACCTCAAAGGAGCTTCAAGGTAGGGTTGCTGTTCCAACTCATCTTGTACTGCAGATTGGACAGCTGTCACCAGAGGGCGCACCGCCCACGTTTGCACATAAAGACTAGGGCGGCTCTCCTGTACATGGACATTAGGGAAGATTTCATTTAGAAATCTAGGACACTGCTTCCATCAGGAGAGGTACCTGCTTGATACAGAGACTGCCCTACTCCGTGTGTACATCCATCCTCTTCTCACACACTCCAGCACATCCCTGACCAGAAAGAGTGGTGTGGCCCTGATCACTCAGAGGAATGGGCTGTGTCCATTGTGGGGTGTCACTGAAGTCACTTAAAACCCTGAGGTCAGACATCATTTAATGATCCCTACCTACACTGCATTAATATTTGGTATATATTTATGCTTATTTCAGAGACTTTAAAAAAAAGTATACTATGTCCTATAGCAAGACAGAAGAGGTAGATTCTATACTTAGATTTCTCCAAATCCATGTGGACCTAGGGAAATCATTTACTATGACTTGTTTTCTTCATCTTGAAGAATCAAGGGCTGGATTATAAGATGATGTTAAAAATTTCTAACAGTTATGAATACTCTGTGAGTTAGAACTCAGTTGATGATTTTGAATGCTTGTAGAAGATCAGGGTTAAATTTGGGAAGCAAGACTGTAATGTAGGGCTATGATTTGCAAATTGACAAGGATGAGGGCTGATAAAAGGAGAGCAGCTTTTGGGGACAGGGACAACGAGCTGATCAAGGAAGGGAAAACAATAGTCTGGAGAATAGAAACAGGACGGTAACTGCTGCAGAATGTGATTAAGGGCCCTGCCCTCTGGTGACATCGGGCAGGGGTTTGGAAATCTTCGTGCCTTGGTTAGATTTGCAGGATGATTTTTTGTTTGTGGACAAGACAATACCTTTACAGCTTCTTTCTGATTTCCTTAAGTTATTTGATTTTCTTAACCCCAAGAACTTAAAAGAATAGAAAGCTATGCATTGGGTACCTGGACAAAAGGAAAAAGATAGGAACAGTTGGAAGAAATAGTTTCTTTGCTTTCTGGACCCTGGTGCTTGGCTCCAGGATGCAGTCTCCCACAGATGCAGGCATAGTTTCTTTAGGGAGGAATGTGGCAGAGTGAAGGGATATTAATCACTCCTTGTGGACCATGGTTATAGCTGTGTGAGTGGCACATATAACTGTGACCTTGAAGAGAACCAAGGAATAGAAATAAGTCTCAGGGGATAGATATCATGCCAGCTGTAGCCCCTGTGGCTCTCCCATCGTTTGTGCATCAGAGTCGACCATCTTCTCCCTGGTTTTTCTTCTCAAAAGCATCAAAGGTGCATGTTTATCTCTCATTGGCTTATTTCTTCCTCAGACTCATAAAATGGAGAATGCATCTAATTACTTTCTCTTACATAAGGATTCACTGTTTTATAAATTTAAAAGGCACTTTTTTGGAGGGGGTTGGTCTCAGCATATATCTTTTGATACATAATACTTTTTAGATTTTTCACATTGTTGTAGTGTTTTTTAAAATAAAAACAGATAAAAATATCCATAGAAGGATGTTTCCTTACTGAAGCTGAAATCTCTTATTTATTTGTTTGTTTTTTTGTTTATTATTTTTTGAATGTTTTGTTTATTTTTGAGAGAGAGAGAAAAACAGAGTGTGAGCAGGGGAGGAGGAGGAGAGAGAGGGAGACACAGAATCTGAAGTAGGCTCCAGGCTCTGAGCTGTCAGCACAGAGCCTGATATGGGGCTCAAACTCACGAACTGTGAGATCATAAGCTGAGCTGAAATCAGAGGCTTAACAGACTGAGCCACCCAGGCACCCTGAAATCTCTTTTTTTAAAAATTTTCTCACTCTAAGTACTTAGGTTCAAACAACACGTATTTATACTAAACAACTTAATAGATGTTTGAAAAAATAATGTACATGAATTAAAAATTTTTTAAATATTCTTTAAAATTTTTTTTAACATTTTTATTCATTTTTTGAGAGACAGAGAGAGGCAAAATATGAACGGGAGAAGGGCAGAGAGAGAGGGAGACTGAGAATCTAAAGCAGGCTCCACGTTCTGAGCTGTCAGCACAGAGTCTGATGTGGGACTTGAACCCACAAACCGTGACATCATGACCTGAGCCAAAGTCAGATGGTCAACCGACTAAGCCACTCAGGTGCCCCCCAAAATTAAAAAAATTCTCAAAAAACCACAATTACTTACTAATGGGATATGTATGTCTGTTTGGCAATTCTCAGTTTCTCAAACTTTGGAATCAGACTTCCAGTTGCATATTGATTTTCATAAAATACTTGCTGTTTATTTCAGCAACTGCCCCAAACTGTAGCTTTGCAAAGATGTGACCATCATCAAAAGGAATAATATAGTGTGACCTAATGTCAACAATATGCACTATCTCAAGCCAGGAATTTGTGTTGTGTCTGAAAGATATCAAATATCCTAATGTTTTCCTCAAAAAATTAAAACACCTGAGATCACTGTGGTGTCCTAGGGCACCTTGGTGCACGGTTTGGGAACTGTGACGCTAAGGTTAGATGGCGGAGCTTGAAAAGTGGAATTTAAAGCAATTCCACCATAGTAGAAAGTTAAACAACTAACAACTTCTCCATTGCCTGTCACTCTCCAGATGGTGGGAAGTTGAGAAATTACTATTTGAGCAACCAGGAAAGCAGGTGTTATACTAGTAGGGGGAAAGGATGATGGCTGTCTTGGGAAGGGGCTGAGGAAAAACATCTTGGCTTATTCTGACTCAAGGAATACAGTGAAGGTCCTAGAAAGGATAATTTTTTTTTTGCCATAATTTTTTAAAATTTAAATTAAAGTCAGAGAACATATAGTATAGTCTTGGCTTCAGGAGTAGAACCCACTGACGCATCTCTTACATATGCCACCCAGTGTTCATCTGAAAAAGTGCCCTCCTTAATGCCCATCACTCATTTAACTCATCCCCCGCCCCCCAACAAGAAACCCTTAGATTGTTCTCTATATTTAAGAGTCTCTTGTGGATTGCCACCCTCTAGTTTTAGTTTATTTTTCCTTCCCTTCCCCTATGTTCATCTGTTGAGTTCTTGAGATTCCACATATGAGGGAAAGCATATAGTTGTCTTTCCCTGACTGACTTATTTCACTTAGCATAGTACTCTCTAGTTCTATCCACATTGTTGCAAATGGCAAGATTTCATTCTTTTTCATTGCCAAGTAGTATTCCATTAACCTGCATCTTAAAAAGTTAATATTTGAATAGACATTAGGTGATCAGATCTCTGATTTATCTGCTACTGTCTTCTAGGTAGGATTACAACTTCTAGCTTTTTGAAACTGTAGCTGTGGGAAAGTGCCATCTCTGTTAAGTTGGTTCTTTTGCATATTAGTTTTCTGTAATCCATGATGGTTAAAATATGGATCATCTGTCTAGTATTATTGATTTTCCAATATCCTAACACTGAGTTATGTCTATAGCATAGTCCAGAATTTGTGGAGGATCTCCTTCAAGTGAATGCTTCTAATTCATTAGAATATAACAATGCATATTTATTTCTAGACATCTGTAAAGTCTCCAAGCCTATTAATACATGCATATTTTCCTTTAAAGTCCTAATGATATGTTGTTCACATAAGTTTGTGCTCCCCATTAAAAACAAAACAAAACAAAACAAAACAAAACAAAACAAAACAAAACAAACCCTCTCTCTTATCTATCTTTTAGACAAGTTGGGGGGAAAACACCAGAAAATGCAGAGACCAAAGTATTACAAAATATAGCAGATATTTTGGTTTAAAGTCTGTTAGCTCCATAGTCATGTTAATCTTGAACACCAAAATTAGGCAGATGTAACCATTCAATTCAAGTCAGCATTAAAGTGAGGCAATCTTCTCCCTGCAGAGGTAGGCCCTGCACAATTTATGCCATGGGGGAGTAGAGGAAAATGTATGCTTTCCTCAGATAAAGCCCGGTCTACCAAAGAAGGATGGGGTGATCATGCCTCTTATGCTCCCCAAATTTCTCAGTCTCTAGGAGTAGTGTGAGTCTGGGCCAGCAAATGATCAGGGCTTACTCTGATTAGCACCCTTCATAGAAGGGAAACGTTGGGAGTAGGGGAGAAATATTCCCAGTCATATCTAAATGTTAATGGGAAGGCCTCAGGGAGTCCCCATGTGGGGCTGAGAGCATCATGTCACTGTTTAGAGGTTTCCAATTCCTGACTCAATGTTTTGAAGGTTTAAGTTTTGGAAAGCTTGCTCGAACAATTCCAGACTCTTACAGAAAGCAGTTGTGTATCTAATCTTTTGCTTATGGTGGTGAGCAAGGACCTACTCAGTCTAAACCAGAAAAAGACCAAGCTCTAGCTACCAGCAACAGATGACAAGAAATGGGAATGATGGCCCTGTGCGTATAAAAATGGCGACCATGAGATTTCACATAAAAGACTATAAGGGCATTACTATCTGGCGTCAGCGTTTCTCTTTCCCATATAAAGGATGTCCAGCTTGGTGTTGAGGGGGGAAGCTAATTAAGAGCATGGTATTATGCGAACAGCATGCGCGTCAGCGCCTGGAGGCAGGCCCACTAGTGGGCAGGCTACCACTGGGGGGCTTGGTGGGGGAGGTAGGGAATGGGGGAGGTGGGGACAGGCCATTCATTGCGCATGCTCACTCCAGTAACAGCGCGGCAGGTGCGCATGCCAGCCCCTAAGCTCTCATTTCTCATGAAGGCGGTTTAACACCTTAGTTAGGACTCGTTTTAAGTTAGCCAGGTCTCTCTTCAAACTCAAAACCACTGAGCTGGTGAGAAGGATGCTTTCACATTATGAAGATAATTGGTAAGGGCTTTTGTTACAAAACCATTTGAGAGGTACTAGAACCTTGGACCACTGGGAACATTTGGTCTCAAGTTAAGAATTCAGGACAAGTTAAGGGGCGCCTGGTGGCTCAGTCGGTTAAGCGACTTAAGCTCAAGTCATGATCTCATGGTTGATGAGTTCGAGCCTCACATTGGGCTCTGTGCTGACAGCTCCAAGCTTGGAGCCTGCTTTGGGTTCTGTGTCTCCCTTTCTCTCTGTCCCTCCCCTGATCCCTCTCTGTCTCTCTGTCTGTCTCTCTCCTTCTGTCTCTCACAAAAATAAAATAAACATTAACAACAACAAAAAAAGAATTCTGGGCAAGTTAAAAGAGGAGTCTGTGTAAGCCTGTAGTAGGAACCCAAGGTGAGAAACAAAATTTGTCACTGGCTGCTAAGACTTAGTGAATGAAAGCAATAGCAGTCCAGACACTTGCATTTCTTTACATCTCATTTTAATTGAATGTCTTAAAAAATATAGAGAGGGGGCGCCTGGGTGGCGCAGTCGGTTGGGCGTCCGACTTCAGCCAGGTCACGATCTCGCAGTCCGTGAGTTCGAGCCCCGCGTCGGGCTCTGGGCTGATGGCTCAGAGCCTGGAGCCTGTTTCTGATTCTGTGTCTCCCTCTCTCTCTGCCCCTCCCCCGTTCATGCTCTGTCTCTCTCTGTCCCAAAAATAAATAAACGTTGAAAAAAAAAATTAAAAAAAAAATATAGAGAGGCTAAGAATATTGTTTAAAATAAAATTTAGTAGACTTAATATTGAGTTTCTTGGTATTTTTATTTTCTTTTTTTTAGATCAACAGGATTATTGAGTAGCAAAAGTATCCCTTCTTCTGTCTTCCCGATTTCTTCTGTTGAGTTCACCACACTTACAGCAGTACTGAATATACAAAATTTAGTGCCTTAACCATATATCCTTCCTCTTTCTGATCACCACACATCCAAATAATAGACAAAATATCTAAGAAAAGTTAGTCTCTTTAGTGTGGAGTTTTCGGTCTCAAATACATATAATGAAAATATGTGTCTATATAGTAGGAGTAAGGGTTTACAGAAATTGAAATACCAGATGTGTAGTCATGATTATTTTTCCAGATAAATCTAGAAAAAATAAATTGATTTCATTAAAGAAATGAGGAAAAATTTCAAAGGGATTTATTTAATTAAATACTTTATTTTACAAGTCTTATTCAGGGTAATAGAGGTAAGGGCTAGAAGTTCAGGACTAGGGAGCGCCCATTTCTGTGGACACAGATTCTCAGGATGGAGGGTTGTTACATGCAGGGACTGTGTTTTGCTACCTGGTTTCGAATATGGCAGCAGTTAATTCTGGAAACTGAAGGGCATTGTTGGAGGCCAAGCTGACCCACAGAGAGCAGACTGGAAAAGAGCTGGGAGGAACAGAGGCTGCACCCAGCACAGCTGAAAGAATTTCACTTCTCCCACACGCTGGTTAGTGACACACAAAATCAAGCATGAAAACAGGAAAAAGTGGTTTTGAAGCTGAGGCGGTCCAAGCCACCCACGATCACTTTGAAAAACTTTTAGTGTTCACCTCAGGAAGTGACCCTTCACATTTCTTGTTCACGTTCTGGCTGGGAGCCCAGACGGGGGTGAAATCAAGGAAGATGATTATAAAATTCAGAACTCGCTTGAGTAAGGCCAGAGGAGTTTGCGGGTTTCATATTAAATTGGTCTGGTGGTGTGGTGGGAGTGGGGGTGATGGCGAGAAGTGGGAAGGGGAGTTAAGATGGATGGTTTTTAGTTTTGATGGTTTTTAGCTTAGTGCTTAGAAGTATATTGTCCAAAGTCTTTTAAGAGTTAATTTTGACTAACTGGAACACTTTATAAAATATTTCAACTTTGACATATTTGACACAATTTGGGGTAAGATTGATGGAAATGTTAACTCTGTGGATGTTGGGTGCTCGGGTGACATCTGAGTCACAGAAGATTAACTTGGGATACACTCTACCTGCCCTCCGGCCCAACTAATATACTCTGTGGTTGTGGAAATCCTATCTTGGAGAAGTTCAATTTCTAAAAATCTTACCGCGACTAGCACCTGAATTATTTGTCTTGGCATCTGGCGCTGGCTGTCCTTGGTCTGAAAGGCCTGAAACAATGGTATTGTTACATTGTCTTCCAGGCTAAACTGTGGAATCTACAGCAGGGGCCTCAGAAGTTCATGTCTTGCTGAGTTCAAATGAATATAATTGCAAAGTTTCCAAGTCCCCATGGATCTAAAGGGAGTGCTATAAGCAATAGGATTTCTTCGGATAAAAATTTTAAAAGTTGAGTGGAAACCACTTTCCCCAAAGTTAAGTGGGACATTTTTAATCCTTGGGTCAAACAGGCCACCTGGAATGGTGAGATCTTATTGAACCCGATGGCATTTCTGCCAAACCCGTTTAGTTTACCTTGAGCTCTAACTGCCTTTGGCTGAAAGTGATAACTAAAGCACTTCGGTGAGCCTGTGATTGGCCCGTTGAGGTATCCATTTGTGCAGATTCCTGCATCTGTCAGTAAATGTGTCCTCAATCACCACTTTGGATTTGGCAGGGTAGCCCTGACAACCCAGATTTTCATGTGGGGTTGGGACATAAGTTCTGTGCACATGGGAAGTCGTGTCACCCTGGGCTCATACAGTGGACTCGTGAATCCTTTTCTTTCAGGAATCTGACCCAACTACCAAACTGCAGGTTTCCTTTAAAAAGTCACATTCCAGCCTGGCCATACAAACTTTGGACACTTCTTACTGAACTCTCACACTTTGGTTTGCCTGTGAATTGCAAGGTTGTGCATATTGGCATAAGGAGAGGGAACTTGGGGCTGGCATAGAAAGGCGTGCTGAAGGTATATGAAAGTCAACTCAAGACTTTTTGCAGGGAAGCCTTGGAAGGGAGAGTCAGCTGAGAAGAAATGGAGGAGGAAAAGGAAGAAGAAGAGGAGTGGGGTGAGGAAGGTGACGAGGAGGAGGAAGAGAAGGGGGGAGAATGCATAGAGACAGTAAGTGTTGTAGTCATTAGAGTCCTGTGCACCAAGAGTGTCCAGCTCTCCTTGCCTTTGAAAGTGGATAATTATGCTTCTCCGTTTCTGATGTTAACCATGGCCTGTGGCTTGCTTAGCTCCATATAACCTGAGTGGATGTGCTATGTGCCCCTTACGGGTAGAGGTGTAAAGAATGTGGTTCTCCACATTTCCTTCTGTCTCCTGTGCTCATAGCAGTGCCTGCTGAGATGAAGCCCTGTCAGCTTCATCCCTGAGTGACAGTCATGAGCACAATCCCTCTGCCGAGCTGCACTGGACATGTTGTGTGAGCCAGGAAATAAACTTGTGCTAAATCATCGAGATTTTGTTCCCATACCATAACCTGACATATCCCATCTCATGTAGAAATTAGGACCTAGAATGAGGAAGCTGACATAACAAAACTATAAAACAGGTGGTCTTAAAAAAATTATCAGAAGCTGGACAGGCCATGATCCATTTTATATAGTGTCAAAACATTTGGTAGAAGTATTGCTTACAGTAACTTTGAACACCTATAAATCACTAAAGAAAACTCCAGCAGAACCATAACGTGTTATACAAACATGAACAGTTAACATCTTAGTCTGGATCCTCTGGGACATGGATGTCAAGACAGGATTACATGTGCGAGATGGAATGCATTTGAGAGGAAATGGAGAAGGAGCTGGGAGAGGCCGGGCCGTTCTCAGACCACGATGTGAATGTGATGCTAAGTGAAAGAAAGTTCGGGCAAAAGTGTCCTAAGCCGCCCTACCATGTAAAGAAACTCCTGCAGGATTGTTGGAGAGTCCCTGACCGAAGTCGCCCTCGGAGAAGTCTCATGGAATAGACCCGCCCCAGTGTCCCTGCCATGCTTGGTCATTGGCTGGGAGCAGAGGGCAACAGCTGGGACCCTTGGTTCCTTTCAGCCCCTGTAGTTGTAGGTCTGCAAGAGACACTCTTCTGGTTATCACTGGTAGCTTCAAGATGTTAGGCACAAGACAAGATGGTAACCTTCCTCATACTGAGTGGATTTCAAAATAACACAAGAAAAAATTTTCATCCCTCATGTAGGTAAAATATTAAAACTATTCAATAATATATGATGGGGACTGTCATCCTTTATTTCGGAGACTGTACATGGATATAACCTTCTCAGAGACAATTTTCCATAGCTTTCAAAATCATACATGCGTATACCTCTGGCCTGACAATCCTATCTTTCTAATCTATCCCACAGATGCATTCACACATGCACAGAATGTTATGTCCTGAGATATTTACTTAAGCAGTGATTTTAATAGCACAAGAGTGGGGACAAATTAAATGTCCGTCAATAAGGAACCAAGTATATAAAGTATGTCTATCCATAAAATTAAATGGGTACCTTTAAAATAATAAGGCAGGTAATGATTAAGGCACACTATCTCAGATTTATGTTAAAAAAGAAGATACACCGTTGATAAAACATGCTGAAATTTTTGCTTTAAAAAGATAGAGTCCTATAGATACATGTCACTTGTATCCCTGGATGACCGCATAAGAAACTAATGATGGTGGCTATCCCTGCGGGCATATCCAATTATGGAATATTAAAGGATAGGAGTGGAAAGGAGACTTAACTTTCGCTCTGTTTCCTTTTAGTCTTATCTGAATGTTTGACTATGAATATGGATGGCCAATTAAAAAATTAACAATTAAAAGATAAATAACACAGTAAAAAATTTTTTTTCTCTCCCTTCTGCCACTCACAGCCACTGTGTCAGAATTATTTCTTATCATCCTGTTCCATGGTCATGTAGAGCTGTTCTTGGCTGGCATTAGTACATATTATTAAATTGAAAAGGAAAAGAGCTGAAATGTTATTTCAGCCACGCTGGAATCTTGTAGGAGGACATTTTTTGCTGTATTGGGAAGATTTGCCTTTTACCGGGATCTGCCCAATAATGAACAGTACTACAATAATCTAGACAGAAACCAGAATGTGGTTTTATAATCAAGTTTTGGGATATGGTTTTAAGCTTCCATATATCATTTTGCCAAAGACTTTTTTGAAAACAAAACCGAACTCCACATTTCTCTTGAAGGTCACACACTAGTATGAAGGTGGGAAAGCTATTAACAAAGAACAGAGTGTGACACACACCACTGTTTTCAAGGAAAATCAGAACAAGAAGTGTTATTTACTTTTAAATGTTTATTTATTTTTGAGAGAGAGAGAGAGAGAGCAAGGGGGGAGGGCCAGAGAGAGAGGGGCACAGAAGATCTGAAATGGGCTCTGTACTGACAGTAGCCAGCCCGACGTGGGGCTCGAACTCATGAACCACGAGATCGTGACTGAGCCAAAGTCGGACATTCAACCTACTGAGCCACCCAGGCACCCTGAAACATTATTTTTTTAGAAAAGGGTATGACCCATTATTTGTATTGTTCTTTTTGAACATCTCTTCTAGGCTCCTATCTGCATGTCTGAGATACGGTGTTCCCAAATCACACAACTGAAGGGATCTCAGAGATCATCCTTTTTTCTCTGCTTATTTTACAGATGAAAAAACTGGGGCCTAGAGAAATTAAATAAATTTTCCAAGGCCACACAGCCAGAGGTGTCTGTTTCCAGTTTTCCTGTATTCGGCATCAGAACAGTTAATGTTAGCATGGCCCCGTCTTTACAAATGCAGTGTCCCTGACCACTTCTGACCACACATCCAGAGGCTCGGGAAATGATTCCGGTGGGCTTCGTGTGTATGAAGACTTTCCCACCTCTGCTTAGGCATTTCCAGAAAGACTATCTGTTGGTACACATTTGCTGGTAAACCAGATCCCAAGATCGGCCTGAAGAATGGAGACTGCTTGTTGCCCTCCACTTAAAAATTTATCTTGAGCCCTTTTTTTCTTCTTTTTGTGATTACCACATGAGTATTGATTTTAATTAGTTCTGTCTATTAAGATCCCCCTTAGGTTCAAAGGCCAGCCTGGTAATTAACTGTTCAGCTTTCCTCTTGCTGACAGTATTGCTGGGTGAGATACTGCCCTCTGCCATAAACTGGGATTGATGTTCCTCTATGGATCCGCCCTTAAGACTTTCCACCCGGATGGAGTCCCTGTCTCAGGTGGTTTTCCCCATCTCGTTACCGACATGGGAGTAGGAGAAGGTGGCTCTCAGATTCTGTGATGCTTTTCCTATTCATTAAGGCAGATATATTTGTACCAGGGCCTCCAAACGGTGTGTGTGTTGTTGGTAAGTATTGCGGTGATGTGCATGGACTTTTTGAAGCTTGCCTGATATCAAAAACTGACAATGACATAGTATCAAACCGCACCCCTTTGTGTTTTGTGAATAAACTTGGTACTTTTGCTGGGTGGGTCAGGGCTTGGAGCAAAGGTTTATGGTCCATATTCTCTTCAGCTTTCCCGCCATCTTGAATTCTGGGAAAGGTAGAGAAGGCTCTTCAGTAATTTGTGGAATGTGTGAGAGCTAATCTCCCAGAGAATGTGTGCGATGTTTAGGGTTTTAGAATAATCTGGGGGGCCTCAACTCCCAAAGTGAATATTCTGTGCTTAAGCAGATTTTATCAACCAATTTGTGTTTGGGTCTGTAGTTATGTTATAATAGGTGTTTGGGATGATGATGGTAATTCTGGACTTTGTTTACAGCTGATCAATTAATACTTGAGTGACAGTCCTTTTAGATTAAATCAAAATCTCTGCCATTTTCTGCGGTCTATTGTTGAGTGCAATTCCTTATTTTTAATGAAACAGCTAAACAGTTTAATGTACCCTTTGTAATGTTCACAAGCTCTGGATTTACTGAGACAACAAAATTCTTTGTGTTTTCCTGAGCAAATAGTGAAGGTGGAGAACGTCTAGGCCCATTGCTTCCTTACATGCTGGGTGCCCTTCCTTTATAATTACCCTTCCCTCCTACAGTCTCCTGTCTGCCTCCCAGACTCTCTCTTGGGTACCTTGAAAACTTTGCAGTCCGAGTTTATTTCCTGAGGTTGGTAGCGATAATATTTTTAAATAACTATCATCTGGCAGACTGAAATGAGACACTGTGTGTCCTCTGTCTTATGTTTAGCAAAATATCACTGGACAAGAAAAATACGGGAATGCATTACCATGCATTGTGAGTCCAGTTAAGCAGTTTACTCTTTGATTATTATTTATTGAGGGCATAGTGTTTATATAAAAACATCATGACACATATAAAATAAACTATGGATTTCCTTCCCTCAAAGAGAACATAGCTAGGAGCGATGTAGTGTGATCAAAGACAGAGAGCTGTCTGTGAAGCAAATGAATGGAAGTAGACCAATGGCGAGTCTGTGAGCAGCTGTCACACGGATGAGCCGGAGGAAAGAGTATTCGTGCACTCAGCTCAGAAAAGACTTGGGTCGCATGTAACTGTGCGTAGGAACATGACTCACAGCTGGATTTTAAGGGCAATTATGCAACTATGACAATACTAAGCAAAATCTGATTTCCCCTCAGACTGGAGTCCTGCAAAATAGGAATGTGTTATCTATCTCTTTTCACAGCAGTGCTTAATGATGTGTCTGTGCCACAACAGAACAATCCTTTAAGGGAGAAAGTGAGTGACAGTCATTGACAAAACTTGCTGGGAATTAATTTTCGGCAGTTCCCTAGTGAGCACATGCATTTTATATTTCAAGATCATTGTTGCAGATGAAAGAAAGGTAGGAAAAATGGGCTATATTCGATTCATGTTAAACATAATACTTTATGCTTCCAGGGGAAAAATGTTCACATTTGTTCCAAAGAAGGTTATAGAGAGACTACAGTTGCCAGTAATGAAACATTAAATGTTTGAGTACTAACCCACCTTGAGATGGTTTAATAGTGTTACATTCCGAGGCCTGATTGCTTCAGGTGTCTGATGTATGGTTATTTCCAGTGTTCCTCTTCGAGAATATGGTACTCCTGGGAAGAATAAACAGAACTAGGAAATAAGTTTTTTTTCTTTTTTTTTTTTTGCTTTTAAGTTAGTCACAGTTTATCCTCTGAAAAAATTGCATTAGAGAAATAAACAGGAGGCTAAATAGGACCCGAATCCAAGTTTGGTATTACCAAATGACCCTAAAATACTATGGTAGATTAAAACATACCTCTGGCATCAGACTGCTGGACTGGCTTTGAAATGTGGCTCTGATGCTTGTTAGCTGTGTGATTCTGGCCAAGTGAGTTAACCTCTCTGTTCCTTAAAAGGCCTATCTCATAAAGTTGTTGTGAGAATTAAGTAAGTTTAATAGCTGTAGTTGTATATGCAGGACGTATTGAACGTGTATTGGAAATAGTCTTGAGTATTTCTGCCTTAGAGGAAGTGCTCAAAAAGTGTCGTTGAACTTGAAGCTAACATAGCATTGTGTGTCCACTATACTCAAATTAAAAAAAAAAAAAGGTTTTTTCAAAAAGGGCTGTGGTCGCACTTGTCCTTATCTCAAACACTAGGCATTCGCTGTTCTGTCATGCCCAAGGCCACCAGAGTTCATGCCTGTCAGCGGCTGTGTGACTTTGCAGCCCCAGAAACATTTTTAGCGGCCGTGGAATGATTACGATTCCTTACCTGAAGGCCTAGACTAATTTCCCGAGGCCTCCGCCTCTTTCCCCAATGTGACACGTTGGATAAGTTTCCCTTTGTTTACTTTGTATATAATTTATTCCCTGTTTCCAAAAAGGATTCAAAGTGTTGAGGAGAGGCCTGAGCCCTCCAGCTGCATTGGCATTTCCTGGTGGGTCATTTCACAGTTGAGCACAGAGACCTCATTGTTCTCTGCGGCCAAACGTGACACAATCATTTTCTTGTTGGAGGCGAATCTGTGGCGGGTTTGCTGAGTGTGGGATTTCTGTTGCGAAATCTCACGTGGGGTCTAAGGGATCCTCTTTGGCTCCACAGAGATCGCAGTTGAACTGATGTCGGAGAGTTTGGACACACAAGCTACCGCCCACCTGACCCAGGCTGTGGATATTTCCTTAAGCAACTGCTGTGTGCAAGGGTGAAAATACTTGTTTGCTTTCAGGACATCGATTTCCAAATCAGAAAGCACGGCGTGTCAAACTTTCCCTGTGGGGTGCCAGAATAGATGGAGTGGAGAGTTTCTGTGTATTGTATGGAGCGACACAACAAGACAAAATGTGGAACAGTGACTTTGTCTCAGTCTCACCTGGTAGGAAGTATCCAAGTGTGTTAGAGTGCCAAGACTAGGGCAGTTAGAGAAAGGGGAACAAGACAGGGTGCCCAGGCCCCCTTATTTGTAGAGGGTGTATGGAGACAGGCAGTAGAGCTTCCCTCCACCCTTTGCCCATTGGTTGGTGGTTTCCATCATCACTACACCTGCTGGTAGACTGTGCCCACCATTATGTCCTCTGCCTCCACCCCACTTCTTGGGGAAGCCAGCACTCTTGGACTCCTTCTTCTTCCCTATAGAAATCTTGTTAGGCTCTGTCCCTCTGCCGTTTTCATGCTCTGACAGCAGAGAAATAAACAATGTTGCTCACATTGGTTACCTCGAGGTCGTTTTAATTCCAGAGTAGGCTGTGTGTCTGTGCATTTGTAGGAGCTGGGAGAGGTGAGGATCCACAGATATTTAGGAAAGAATGTAACTGTTATTCTGTTTCTATTCTTTTTATTTTTTTAATGTTTATTTTTGAGAGAGAGAGAGAGGAGAGAGGGAGGGAGGGAGAGAGAGAGAGAGCGCGAACAAGTGGGGTAGGGGCAGAGAGCAGAGAGAAACACAGAACTCAAAGCAGGCTCCAGGCTCTGAGCTGTCAGCACAGAGCCTGACGCGGGGCTCGAACTCATGAACCATGAGACCATGACCTGAGCCAAAGTTGGACGCTCAACCGACTGAGCCACCCAGGTGCCCTGATGCTATTTCTATTCTATGTTATTGTTCCTCTCAATAAGGTAGGACAGTGAGTGTTGACTGGATCTATCTATCATCTATCATCTATCTATCTATCTATCATCTATCTATCTATCTATCTATCTATCTATCATAAAGCACATTTTGTCCATTATTCTACTGATGGGCCAATTGGTTGTTTCCCAGAAGAAGTATTTAAAGAGATGTGCAGATGAAGTTGAAGTATACCAGCATGCATGGGTTAAAGCAAAAAACTCTCACAATATGGAGAGAGGGAGAAAAGGAAAGGCTGTGTCTTTATTTTGTTTATTTTTTAAAAAGCTTTCTAAATGATCTCATCATGTGTTAGTTATCTTGACAAAGAAAAAGAAATTCACCCTGACAGTGTGTGGGGACACATTCTTGATCTGTACCTGAGTGCTTACCCTGCGATATGCTCTTTAGAAGCCATGGAGCCAGGGCTCCTGGTCATGCCCTCCACCGTCTCTTTCTCTTGGTCAAGGGGAGATTTCTCTCAGTGTCAGACCCATCCAGGGGCAGTTTGTTGGCCTTTAACTGCTGTGAGGCCCAATGTCAATGTCCTTCTAGCTTCTCCTGCTCTGGAAAGGAAGTCAAGAGGACTGCCACATTATGTAATTTAGAATCAGAATGATCCTAGGGGATCCAGGGCACAGACAGCAGGCAGTGTTGCAAAGTCCTGTACTGGCTTACCCCCAGCCGCCACTGCTGGGTTGAGGAGGAAGGGTACCTGTCAAAGGTCTTTTCAGCCTGGTGTCCTCCCCCTGATAATGGGGGACCACCATCCACATGGCATTATTTACAGGTATTGATAATCTCTTTGCTGGCTCATTCGTTTTGCTCTGACATTTGGCTTGTGATATGGATATTATTTTATAGCTATACATTTACCTTTTGTTGTTTACAGCTAATAGATCTACTCATTTAATTACACACAGTGTTTTGGCTTATAGTTAAGTACAAAGGGACGGAACGCAAACGTGGAACAAAGATCCACGGGAGCAGGATTTAAGGGGAAATAACAGGAAGAGTACTGGACTAGGAACCCCAAAGTTTGGATTTGAGTCCTGCTGTCCAAGTTCCCATGTCTCGGGGCTGGTGCAAGGATATCTGAGGCTCTGTTCATGCTTGGTTCATTCTGTGTAATCCCTGTGTTGTCCCTGTCTCTATTGTCTTGACCAGCTACATGTTGACTCTCTTTTGATTCCTTATAATTTTTCTAGACCAGAAGCAGGGTCAACTCAACTCAACTCTTCCCTCCCCTCCTCTCCTTTCCTCTCTTCCCCTCCTCTCCTTTCCCCTTCCCCCCACCTCCCTCCCTCCTTCCTCTCTCCCATCCTCCCTCACTCCCTTCTTTCCTTCCTTCCTTCCTTCCTTCCTTCCTTCCTTCCTTCCTTCCTTCCTTCCTTCCTTCCTGTTTTTATTATCGTTTATCAAGCTTCCCAAGAAGGGGATGGGGAAGTGAACCAGAATTTACTAAGGGTCTTCTATTTTCTAGGAACTTGACCTATATCCTATCATTGGATCCTTGAAACAATACTGAGTGATTGGACTGATTATTTTCACATTTTTATTATTTCAAAAAGAAGGAAACTGAACATAAGTGATGTTGAATACCTTGGCCAAGATCACATGGCTAGTGTTGGCAAATCTATATCTATCTACATCCAATACTCTATGATCTTCCCATCCAGAGCACTGCCTCCCCTTGAGAGTGTCCTGCCTCTGGGCTTTCCATTGCCTTTAAGAGTTAACCATGTTCCAGTTTTGATGACTAGAATTTTGGTGCATCATCCAGGGCCCTTCTGTCATCCCCATTCCTAATTCCACACTAAGGCAAACAATTCTAATTTTTTTTCAGGCTCATCAAAATAAATGTGGGGTCCCCTTCATCTATAGAGGTCAGTATTCTTTTTTTTAAACTCTTATTTATTTTTTAAGTATTTGTTTATTTATTGATCTATTTATTATTTTTTTAGAGAGAGAAAGAAAGCCAGTGGGGGAGAGGGGCAGAGGGAGAGGGAGAGAATCTCCAAGCAGACTCCATGCTCAACACAGAGCTCAATGTGGGGCTTGATCCCACGATGCTGGGATCATGAATTGAGCCGAAATGAAGAGTTGGACTCTCAACCAACTGAGCCACTCAGGTGCCTCCCAATCAGGATTCTTAACCTTTCACAGGTCATAAATGTAGAGAATTTGATGAAAATTAACCTTATGAATTATCGCAGGTGTTCGTGTGTGGTACACACACACACACACACACACACACACACACACTTCACACTTCATACTTTTGCATAACAGTTATGGGGAATTCAGAGAACCCCAGAGGCCTAACTCTGGACCCCTGTTAAAGGTTGTTTGATCAGGAAGATTACTTTTCACTGGTCAGGGCCTGGGAAAATGTCTCATTTTCTCTATCCTGGGTAGGAAAGGAACTCATTTTCAGCGTCGCTCGAGGGCATGGTGGACATTCCTTACCTCGGGTGGCTTTTTTCCTAGGTGGGTACTTCCTGTGTTCTGCACATTTGCTGGCTTCCTGGGAGTGGTCAGCTCAGTGGGGCCATACACTCAAGAGGATCAATATGTCTGGGGTCCGTATCCGTGCGCCACCTTCTGCACCTGAAATATTAGCATGATTCCTGTTTTCTCTGCTTCTCAGGGTGAAAGCAAAATGGGATAAAATATAAAAGCACTTTGAAAGTAAAGCTCTGTGTCCTGGTGTCACTGAAGAAGATTTTCTGAGCTTGGCCATTTTTTTTTTTATTTTTGCATCGTCTACTCTTCCAACTCTTCTTCTTGAATCATCTTGATTCAAAACAGCTGTCGCTGACATTTCTGAAACTTTCTGAAGGAAGGGAAAATTTGGTATTCCACCTGAGGCTTTGCTAAGGCCCAGCAGCCTGCTGTTGTACTTCCCAGCTGCTCAAACCCTTCATTTTAAATGCACTCTGAGGCTTAAATTGGACAGACCCTTACATTTTGCTTTTTTTTTTTTTTTTTTTTTTTTTCCTCCAAGAGCTACCCAGTGCTGCTGGCAAATTTATAGCTGGCTGGTTTGGTTAATTAGGAAAGAAGTCTGATGCATGAAGATTATGTAAGCCCTGAGCACTGTAAAGTAAGCATCTTTCGGAGTTCACAATCAACCCAGGGAAACATGACACCTGTCCTTAAAGTGCCTGACACGGTAGTTTCATGTTACGGATTTGAAGTTTGGGTTATGTCATGGTAGTCTTCCTGCTGGGCGGTTAGATGTGTCTCCTGCGTTAGGTAGAGACACGACTCTACCCAAAGCCATAACACGGTCTTATTATAGGAATGGCTCTGGAGTCTTCAACAGAGTGAGCAATTCTGATCCATTTTCTCATTGTGATGCAAAAGATACTTGCAACTTTTATGCGGTCTTTGCTGCCCATTGGAGCCCTTTTTAGGACTGATCATTTGACTTTGCACTAATGAGATTAAACCCAGCAGGGGCAGATATTTTCCTTTTTAATTTTCATTCCTGTTATTTAATTGGCATTACACACACATAATGAGACCAGAAAAAAAACACCCTGTAGCAATCTGTTCAATACAAATAACTCAGGCAGATGCAGCCAGATGTATCCATGGTGACCTCCTTGACTCTGTCACTACCTGCACATTAGGGAAGATGGCCCGGAACACTTAACTCCTTGTTTGCTGGATGTATCTCAAAGGTGCTTCCTCCCTTCTTCCTTCCATAGGAAAAGGCATTTAGCCAAATCTATGTGTTTCTCCATATTGGGAGTTGTCTGCTCAGCATCTGTGTGAGTGATATAGCCTGGGGTTCTGAGTGGGTGCTGGTCCCTGGTGTTTGTGCTGGCTCACTGCCGGTTCCAGTGATGTGGGCAAAGACATTATCCATCTGTTCCCAAGGCTCCATCTTACAATATGGAGGAGAAATACTGAACCACACGTGAAGCCATCAGAACAGGTAATAAACAGAACACATCCTTTTCGTGTACTAGGTTTTTTTTTTTTTTTTTTTTTAATTTTTTTTTCAACGTTCATTTATTTTTGGGACAGAGACAGAGCATGAACGGGGGAGGGTCAGAGAGAGAGGGAGACACAGAATCAGAAACAGGCTCCAGGCTCTGAGCCATCAGCCCAGAGCCCGATGCGGGGCTCGAACTCACAGACCGCGAGATCGTGACCTGGCTGAAGTCGGACGCTTAACTGACTACGCCACCCAGGCGCCCCGATTTTTTTTTTTTTTTTTTTAGGTTTTTATATCAAGACCAGTCTTCTCTTCTGAAAAAAGACATTGTCTTTTCGAGTCTGATATGAGGAGGTCCACTCTCATGAGCCATAGTGGTTTTAATCTTTCTGTACTTAATAATTCAGGATCCCAGGGTCAGCCTCGTGATCCCCTGGTGTCCAACAGTGCACCATCATATGGTGGTGACCATGGGGCTTCCTTCAATGCACCATAAATACCTCCTTTCTTCCCCAAAACATCAGGTGACCATTAATGTAAGCTCCACATCCCACGGAGCAAATTGGGTGATTCTGAAATGTATTTTGGAACTTTCCTTTGTTTACACAGCATGTGGAACATAAAAGTTTCCACGCCTATAATAGACGGGACATTAACATGTTACTGTCCATCTTGTCACTGAAGGAAAGATACAAAGGCAGGAATCCTCTTGCCACTTCATTAGGCTCTGTTCTCTCTTGGGATTTTCTCTGCCCAAAGCTAGTTCCCTTCCAATGTTCTCTGTTTCCATGAAACGTACCAACATCCTGGTGATATGTTCCCGTGAAATGTACCAGCATGCTGGTGATATGTGTCCGTGAAGTGAAACCTACCAGCATCCTGGTGATGGGGAAATAGGAGGCATCTTTCAGACTGCTTCCCTCTGGTCAGTGCATTTACTCGCTTTCACTTCTGCCATGACCACGCACCTCCTGTAGTACGGGACCAGGAGAATAACCACCCAGTTGTTCTTCCTTTTCCAACTCTTGCCCTTTCGCTGTCCATGTTGGCAACCTGACTGCTGTTTTAGAGACCCAAGTCAGATACATTTCATTTTAATATTCATGACCTTTCAATGGCTACCCTTTGCACTTCAGCAAAACAAAGTAAAAAACCAGACTGAAGCAAAACCAAACCCCAAATACATTAAGTCCATACCTTGGCTCATGGGGCCCTATGTGGCCTGGGGCCTGGCTCTGCTCTATGAAGATGCCGCTGTCTCTTACAATTGCATCTTACTTCAATAGTCACCTCTTTATTGTTTCATCCTCAGGTGAAAACAAAACGATTAGCGTCCCTCCCTGGCTGTGCACTGTCTGTCCTTTGACAAACACCCCAGCCTCACCTTGCTCTTCATTATCTCTGTTCCAACCACTTCCCTCTGATTTCCTAGTGCTGGTCCTCTTCCTTCCAGGACTCGACCTGGTTGGGACTTTACCTGGAACATCCTTCACAATCCCCTGACTCACCTGCTTCTTGCCAGCAGCTTAAGGTGTGTTTCTTCAGAGCTGCCTTGCTGGCTGTCCAGGCCCCATGCTACACTTTGTCATTTGGTCTCCTAGGACAACAGTAGTCTTTCCTACTCACCACTGGCCATAAATTTCCATCTGTAAGGTGGCCCCAATCTTCTCTTTTCTCAGTGAGAAGATCTATGCTTTTTTTTTTCTCAAACAGGAATAAGTAAACTTGAAGAGCTATAGATGAGACAGTCAGGAGCCTAGATATGGGGGCACCTGCATGGCTCAGTTGGTTACATGTCCAATTCTTGGTTTCAGCTCAGGTCATGATCTCATGGTTTCATGAGTTTGAGCCGTGCATCGGGTTCCGTGCTGACAGTGCGGAGCCTGCTTCTGAGTCTATGTCTCCCTCTCTCTCTGCCCCTCCCCTGCTCATGCTCTCTCTGTCTCTCTCAAAATAAATAAATGAAGGTAAGAAGAAAAGAGCCTAGTATGGTATTTAATGTAGGCATGCTACATGTTTACAGTCACATCGTACAAAACAGTGTGACTGTGGAGACGTGGTTTCTTCTACTTTCATTGTTTCCATGCTCTTCATTTCATCCTTGACCTCGTGTCTTCGTCACTGCGAGAGCCATTTTTTGAGTTCCCTAATGCGGTTTTGTGAGCCATGTCACCTTCACTTCTATCTAAGTTGTTTGACATACAGCACTTTGTGAATCATGCATGATGCTGTCGCTGGAAATTTATCCCGAGCCACTGGAACCCATTTGTCTAACATTAGGATAGGTTTTTTTTTTTTTTTTCCCCTCATTCGTCCCATGAGTATGTATTTATGATGGCCGCGCTCTGGACAATCACTGGATTGCTTTAAAAGTGATCTTTAAAAGGCTTGTTTACAATGACTTCTAGCATTTACAATTGTTAGGTCATCCCTCAGGGACAATTACGAAATCTTCGTTAATTCCACTCCTTCTTTATTGCCAATTATGTCCGTTCTAGGTTAATTTGCTGAATGACAATTCAGTGAAAGACCAATTTGCTTAATTTACCTGTTTCTTTTCACCATTTAATTTTTAGCCCAAGGGCTTTTTTTTTCTTTCTTCCTAACAGCACTGTAAGGGATGTGAAATTGGTCTCTGCCTCAGTTCCCTCTTCTCAGACTGGATACTGTTTGGCTCCTCGGCACCCTCCCACCCCTCCCCAACACTTTTTTTTTCTAATAGAGCCTCCCTTTTCTTTAGGTAACTGCCCCTCTCTCATAGCCTTGGACCCTGGAACCACTGACCCCATCTTTGTTTTAAGCATATTACCTTGAGTGAGATAAGGTGAGGCCAGATGCGGACGAAGAGAGAGAAACCAGAGTTTCACAGTTTTGTTAGACCACAGACCCCTGGGGAGAGCACAGTAGGACACACAGGAACAGTTAGGGGAAGCTCTGAGGGCCTTCATGAGGCAGGGCGAGGAAGCAAAAACTGTGGGCAGGCATGGTGATTATGGTGTTTCAGTGGGAAGGGACACGAAAGGCAGAATAGGCCATTTTAGGACTGGATTTCTGACTTTGAAAGTGGTGACACCCCCGGCCTCCTATGGAATTCATGTTCACTGTGATGTTAGAATATATGGTTTGGGGCTCTTTGAAGTTTCAAGATGTTTTTGGGCGAGTCTGGGTTTATT
This sequence comes from Leopardus geoffroyi, assembly GCF_018350155.1. Taxonomy (NCBI): domain Eukaryota; kingdom Metazoa; phylum Chordata; class Mammalia; order Carnivora; family Felidae; genus Leopardus; species Leopardus geoffroyi. The sequence goes on along the minus strand of NC_059326.1, from coordinate 96,964,452 downwards.
TGGGAACAGCTAGTAGCCATTTCTGTAGATGTTAAGACGTCGATTTTCATAAATGAAAGAGAATGCCTAATCCAATCCCTGCTTCGTTTATGTGTCCTCATGAATGCAAGCCATATATGGCATTTCCCTGGTGATATATGCAGTGTTTGCCCAATCCTACTTTAGGTTGAGAAGAACTCGGAGAGCTGGACCTGGCCCTCTAAGGCAATGGTGGGATTGTGGACTTCACACTGGATGCCAGTATGGAACACTGAGATCCAAATGAGACAAATCACATCTTAGCAGAGGCCAGTGTGGGCAAAGAATTGTCATGGCCATGTTTTCCCATTCCCCCTGGTGCCAGCAGATCGTACACGGAGCATAGATCACCCCCAGGAAGAAAAGAAGGAGAGGTGAGAGGCAATAAGGACTTCATGTGTATCCAAATGAGTCTGTGCCAGGGAGGGGGGGATGGGGCCAGGGTATTGGAACTGACATGCTCAGCCTTCCACCAGGAGGGTCTGAGAGCTAAGCTGAGATGTTCAGAAATAAAAGAAGCAAGGCTATCACATTCATCCCTGACTGTAGGAGACATTCTGTCTTGACATCTTTAAATGGCCTTTTGTGTAGAAGTTCATAGCCACATTTCTTCTTGGTAAGTCTGGTGTTTCAGTTGGCTTTACCTATATTTTGGCCTACTCTCTGTTCTTATAGTGCGGGACCCCTTGTGGATGTTGTTGAAACTAGCGGGGTCTAAGCCATCAGTGACTCGTGTTACGTCAGATCTCCTGGTTTGGCTATAGTAAGTGGAAGTTGACTAAAGACAGCCTTGTCAAATTATTTATATTGGCTCTTTTGAGAAAACAAATGTCAACATAAAATTCTTTAGTCTTTCTATGGGGCGCTTGGGTGGCTCAGTCGGGTTAAGCATCCGACTCTTGGTCTCGGCTCAAGTCATGATCTCATAGTTCGTGGGTTTGAGTTCAGCTTTGGGCTCTGTGCTGGTGGTGTAGAGCCTGCTTGGGATTCTCTCTCTCTCCCTCTCTCTCTCTCTCTCTCTCTCCCTCTCTCTGCCTCTCCCCTTCTCTCTCTCTTTCTCAAAATAAATAAATATTTAAAAACAATTCTTTAGTCTTTCTAGACTAAAAGGCCACAGTATTTCAACCTCTAGGTGGATGTCAGTGATGGCCTGTCAATCACCCAGCAGGTATAGAGGCTTGCAAACATTTTTTTCTTCTCTCTCTGTCTCTGCCTCTCTCTCTCAGATATGTAGATGTTATGTGATAACACTCTTCAGGTTAAGTCCTACTTTCATATTTTTACATTATCACTTAAAATTTTTCATTATATATTTAAATGTTCCAAAGGATATAATTTTGATTATTTGGCAAATATTGACATCTGAAAATAAACTTTAGATGACTCTTCTAGATGTACCCAACAAATAGGAATGCTATAGTAATTTGATTCTCACTATCATCTAAAAAAATTTTTTTTAAATGTTAATTTATTTATTATTTTGAGAGAGAGAGAAAGAGAGACAGAGTGCGAGCAGGGGAGGGGCAGAGAGATAGGGAGAAACAGAATCCGAAGCAGGCTCCAGGCGCTGAGCTGTCAAGCCTGATGAGGTGCTTGAACCCATGGACCGCAAGATTATGACCTGAGCCGAAGCTGGACGCTCAACTGGCTGAGCCACCCAGGCGCCCCCTCACCATCATTTTTTTATAAAATGCATGAAGAATCTTTTTTGTAACAGCAGGGAATCTTGCATCATGTCTTTCTGTGCTAGGAATCGTGTTGTTGTATTGTTCACAGAAATGTATTCTAACATAATACATTGTTATGTTTGAAAGGCTTTCACCTCATTCTACTTTTCTAGGATTTAATGTATTTAAATTTAAATACATTTAAATTAAAAAAATTTCTATCACCTTAGGGCTTTAAAATGTGAATACTTTTCTTCTAGATGGACTTATCATTATAATAATTCATACACGCTGGATCAGAAAACATGCATTTATTACAAACTGTGATCAATTATCATACACAGAAGTAAAAATTGAAAAGTTTACTTATTTATTTTGAGAGAGAAGGAGGGGGAGAGAGCAGGGGAGAGGCAGAGAGAGAGAGAGAGAGAGAGAGGGAGAGGGAGAGAGAGAATCCAAAGCAGGCTCTGCACTAGCACAGAGCCCGACCTGCGGTTTGATCCCATGAACTGTAAGATCATGACCTAAGCTGAAATCAAGAGTCAGACACTCAACCCAGTGAGCCACCTCAGGGGCCCCACATAAGTAAAATTTTTATTGAAAATGCATTCCATAATGAAATGTATTAGGGGAGATGGTTAAGATGCCTTTTGCTTAAAAGAACATTCATTTTATCTCATTTTTCAGTTACCCAGTTTGGCCCTTTGGGAAAACGGACCGGGGTAAGACTGGCCATGTATTGTGAAAGGCGCCGTTCACGGAAACCAACGTTAAGGACGTGTGCCTAGAGAGGTTGAGGGTTGATAATCTGCCTCACACTTCTCAGAATGTCTTCGTGTCATCCTTCGGGGTGTCCATAGCCTGCTTTGAAGACCAGTGTCTTTCACTGTGGGAAATGTGGCAGAGATGTATTTCAGCAAAATATCACTTTCCACTTTCAGGATCCTCTCATTCTGGGAAAGACGGATACCAGAACAAGCCTTGGTCTACTCTGCAGACTTGGGATGCTTACCGTGGCAGTTAGGTACCTGAAGTAAAACGGTGATTCTGCATGGCTGAAAGAGTAAACTCATATATTTTTTAACATGAAGAATTTCTGGAAAGCAAGTTAAACATGATAGATGATCATTCCTTGGAGAAGAACCAAAATTTTCAGGTGCTAGGGAATTAGCATAACTCAGTGAATGCTAAAACTGAACTTATTTTTAGAAATCTATAGAGATTTGTTCTGATACAAAGCAACCGTATTATTATGAAGGGTAAAATAACCCCAGAAATCACAAGATGTTCTGAGGTCCAAATCAACAAAATATCAGAGCGGATATCAAAGGGAAATCTGAAACGATTTATCATGAAAGGCAGGAATGCCTTCGGGGAAGGTTTCTTCCCCCCAGGTTAGCTGATACACAAGTCAAGTGGATATGTCAAATGTAAGACGAATAATGGTCTTAATAGAATTGTATAACTGAACTGCTTTGATGGAATTGGATCAAGGGAAAGCAAGAAAAGGAACACATTTGTACAGGGTGAAGTATTATCTTGGCATACATTGTCTCATGAGATTTGGCTTTCAAAATGGGCTCAATTTAATTTTGTGAATGGCCGTTTGAATTGAAAATAAGCCTTTAGAACCTGAAGAGGAATAATCAGAGCGCTGGGTTGAGACAGTCTGGGGCTTTTACTGAGGTTTCGTGGCAAGCTTTCCCTGGACAGGTCTGGTGTTCCTACTTGTGATTTTGACAGTGCACATGCTGGACCACTGTGCCAGATCTCTTCCTCCAGGTCCCAATCACAGGACACCCTCCTTGATAACTTTCGTCTTGGGCAAACAGTTGCACAGTAGCTAAGATCGCCAGTGACCTTCTGCTTTCACCTTGGTCTTTTGGCAGATGTGATATACTATTTTAATATAGAAAGTGTTATAGAGTGTGCGGTTCTGGACACTTCAGCAAATTTTTTTTTTTTGTGGGCAAGTGCAAGGGGTTTTTCTCTGCTTTTATTTATGTTCTTGCTTTCCGATGATGGACCTTTATTGAGGAGATGTAAACATCTGTTTCTGTTCATTTATTTTCTGATATCTCTGGTGGTGGTGGTTTTGTTTTTGTTTTTGTTTCAGATCTGCTTCTAAGGAAGGTAATTGTCTTGAGATTCTGTTATTTTCTATCCTTGGGGGTTTCTGGTAATTGAAAATGATGTCATTAAGTACTTGGAAGGAGAAATAGGTCATTATTTACAGTTAAAGGGCACACTTTAAAAAGTATTGTAATTATCTACAATAATTCTATGCAGTTTTTAGTATCTTTTAAAAAATATTTTTATTTATTTTGAGATAGAGAGAGAGAGAGAGAGAGAGAGAGAGAAAGAGCAGGGGTGGGGCAGAGAGAGAGAGAGGGGGAGAGAGAGAGAATCTCAAGTAGGCTACTTGCTGTCAGCGCAGAGTTGGATGTAGGGCTCGAACTCAAAAACCATGAGATCATGAACTGAGCCGAAACTAAGAGTCAGACGCTCAACCAACTGAGCCACCCAGGTGCTCCTCTATGCAGTTTTTAAACTCATTATATGACAGTAGTTTATTATTATTACTTTTAACGTTTATTTATTTTTGAGACAGAGAGAGACAGAGCATGAATGGGGGAGGGTTCAGAGAAAGAGGGAGACACAGAATCTGAAACAGGCTCCAGGCTCTGAACTGTCAGCACAGAGCCTGACGCGGGGCTTGAACTCACGGACTGCAAGATCATGACCTGGGCCGAAGTCGGACGCTTAACCGACTGAGCCACCCAGGCGCCCCTATATGACAGTAGTTTAAAACTCAGAAGTTAAGTAAGGGAAAATGGGTTACATTTCCTAATATTGTTGTATTTTCCAGAATCCAGGCTCTTCTTTGGGAACACCATAAATATTCGATGAAAATCTCATTGATCCAAATAGTATTTACTGTTTGATTCCATGAATATTCTAGCCACATGCATGACAAATGTATAGTATCATCATATTCATATTCAAAGTAATTATGAGAGTCATAGATATATGACTTGAATTACTCCCCTCAGAATTTTGAATATTCACACCATCAGGTCACCTTGAGCAATAATCACTAGAATATTTCCATTTTGCTCCCGCTGCAGGTACAGATCACAATCTCCAGGAAAGCTAAAGGGAACAGGGAGAGGGGTGGTAAAGACGGGACAGCTTCATAGTTAGCAAAATGCTTACTTGGGATTAAATGACCTTTCCTATAAATCAGAAGGAAGGCTGTCAGCTGGGCGCTTTCTCATTTGCAGCATGTACAAGCAGCAGGAAAATGAGGCAAAGCATTCTGTGAAGCAAAACATTACCTGCGACGTGATCTGTACTCACTGTTGTCTCTCTCCTCCTAGAAGCCATTAGTGAAGATAAATCAGGTGAGGCCCCAGTACATCCCACTCGTCCACTGGTGCTTCCTAATAGCAGCATCTTTATTTTCCTACCTGAAGCGCTCTTGTCCTTCCAAGCAATAGGAAGGAGATAAGGTGAGCTTATGCTGAGTTGGCTTTCTTGGAAAAAAAAAAAAAAAAAAAAAAGAAAGAAAGAAAGAAAGAAGAAAAGAAAAAAAAGAGAACATTTTGCAATACTACAAACAGAACGTGTTTGGGTCACATTATTCCAGAGGATGGTGGTAAGATGCTTTTAAATTTCTCCAAACTGCAAAGTGACGGTGCTCTGCTGTTCCCAGAAATCCTACGTATCGGCCTGGAGCCATGGGAATCTTCCGGGTACCCTCAGGAAGTCCCACCAATCCTGGCCATCATTTTAGACCCCTAGAAAAAGATCGGCAATCCCAAATGGCCACATGAGAAATGTCCCAGATGTTACACTGCCTTCTTCGTTCTCTGGGGAATAAAAAGTTTTATAGTTCACTGCTCATTTTCATGTCGCTCCCCCCATCTGTCCAAGCTTATTTCTGCTGACATTGGATTTGCTGCTTCTTCTCCACCAGTCAGGCCATCTTCTTTTCCTGGTGGTTCACTTATCATGCTCTTGTCCACTCTAGCCCCTGCTTATAGCCCCCTTTCTGCCTGGCTGATCCCCTCAGCTGTCCAAATTTTGTGCCCCCCACCCACTGCAGTGAGTGCCTAGGGACCTGGCATTTTCTCTGCAACCCACACACTCTCTACAATGCACATTGTCTTCCCCCGGGTGAGTTACTTTAGGGTGTCGGTGGAGAAAACACTCCTAGAGATCCACAGGTGTATCTTAGCAAGAGGGGACAATAATGAGATGTCCTAATAATGGCCAAAATTAGATTGTTCGCTTATTCTCCTTTGATGCCCATTTTGTCTTGAAAATCATGTCCCTGAATCCATGTGGCCCTGTTTCAGCAACCCATAAATAGAAAGAGCATTGGAATGATGCACTCCTTCTAATGACCCTAAAGAAGTCATCTTGCCTGTGTTTAAAGAAAATGGTCATCTTGCTTTTTTTTTTTTTTTTTTTAAAGGGAAAATTAAGCTCTGGTCTTGTCTCCCGGAAACTCTCTCATCCCATTCCTGTGACTGGGGCAAAATGAGAGAGGGTTTTCAGGGACTCTGACTGTGGTGTGAGTAGACGTGGAGGTCTGGGTGCTGTGCTCAGCAGACGCCAGTGGCTGCTGTGCTGCAGGTAGAAAACCCCAGTCTCTCCCCAGTTCAGCAGCTGGTGCCCAGACCTCTTGGATTCCATTTACTCTCTGGTTCCTTTTGTCCCTGGATAGGCCATAGGACTTGAAGTTTCTGCATCGTGTGTTTTGGCAGAATTGACTATATTAATTATATTAATTGTGAATTCCCTTCTCAGTAAGGAATTGGCACACACTTTTAATTGGGTTGGGTTAGAAAGAATGCCGTAGCTAATAGGTGCCGAGTGCTTATGTTGGGTGTTGATTTGCATGAGCTCATTTCCTCTTCGTGATGACAGGAGGAAAAGATGAGTGATTTTTCGCCAGGTCACTCAGCCATTGAGAAGTGGGGCTGGGATCTGTCTCTATCAGCCTGACCCCAAAGCTGGTGATCTCACCCACGGGTGTCCCTGGTGGTTGGAACCAGTTTAGTGACTCAGAGGTGTCAGGGCCAACACCTCGGCCAGTCTCCTGAGCTTTCCCTCGGAAGTGGCTGCTGTAGTTTCTGCTCTCCCCTCCCATCTCCAAGGCCAGGAAGAAGAGGGTGGCTGGCATTGTGAGATTTCCGGATAGGTCTCATTGGCTAGAGCTCTGCCACATGGGATCTCTGGCTCTCGAGGAAGCCACCAGGGTGAATGTGTAGCTTTTCAACCTTTACACTTGCACAAGTAAAAGGGCATGGTTTGGGCCCAGTGACAGTTGATAGTGTCATCCACATGCCTGATTTTTTAGAGGTCTCTCTTACTTGGCTTTGAGGCAGGAGCCGGGGAGAGAGCATTCTCTTTCCCTGAACACTACTTTTCCTTGTGGAAAACTGAATAATGCCCCCCACTGATATCCAGGTCCTGATCTTGGGAGCCTGTCTTTGAATCCTGGTAGCTCTTAGATGACAAAGGGGACTGTGAAGATGTCATTAAAATTAAGGATCCTGAGATGGGGACATTGCCTGGATTATCCACATGGGACCTAAATGGAATCACCAGTGTTCCTCTGAAGGGCAGCTGAGCAAGATTTGACTGGAGGGTCAGAGGTCATGTGGTGACTGAAGCAAAATGTTGTGCTTCTGGTCTTGAAGATGGAGGAAGGGACCATAGGCCAAGAAATGCAGCTCTAGGCGCTAGAAAAGGCGGGAAGCAGATTCTCCCCAGGAGGCCTCTGGGAGGAGTGCGGCCTTCTTGACACTTCGATTCTGATCCAGTGAAACTGGTACTGGGCTTCCGCCCTCTAGAACTATAAGAGAATAAATGTGTGTTGTTTGAAGTTACTAACTTTGTGGTAATTTGTTGCATAGCAGTGTGTGTGTGTGTGTGTGTGTGTGTGTGTGTGTGTGTGTGAAAGAGAGAGAGACAGACAGAGACAGAGAAATAGAAGGAGAGAAGGCAAGACACAGTGACGTGGAGTTGGCCACAACTAATGGAAGTTCTCTGCCCTGGAATGTGGTTGCTTAATGCCTTTGTTCACAGCTATGGCCCTTAGTAATTAAAGCTGAGAAAACCGGGGTGGGGGGGAATCCCATCAGATTCCATTAGGCACTTGATACTATCCTGTGCCATCTGTAACAGTGAGGTCTATCTAGGACAATCGGGCCGGGAACTTTCTCAAAGGCAAGAACCTTCATATGTAAGTACAGGGGGTCGGTTATCTAAGTAAGGTTTCTATTTTTCACTTCCGCCCAGACTCAGGTAAGGGATCCATTTGACAGCAGGCAGTACTGTGATTATGTAATCAGCTGTCAAAATGGGAGTCTTAATTTTTGCTGAGGTCCTAAGGGCCGAGTAGAAAACAACAGAAACCCCACATTTCAAAGTGAGTGTCAGATCTCCCACGCAGGACTGGCTGAGGAAGTGGCTGAAAATCGGTTTCACCACCTGGCCTGGAGGGCACCCAAGAGAGGGGCTGAAAGGAGGGGGAAGACCATGGAAGAGCCGTGGGCTTCTCTTCCCTCCCCCCTCGCTGCCCTCATCTCACGCTGAGAGGGGTTTCAAGAAGTCCGCTCGCAGGTTGCCAGCTCTCCTGTGGAGTCCGTGGGCACGAGGGATGAGTGTCTCACCACTGCTGAGGAGGTAGCTAGAGCTGTGTACCTGGTAGCACGACACCCTCAGAAGCCTACGTGGGAGCCATTTCTCCCCCTTCAGTAGCAAGACCGAAGGCATGCGTCTTCCTGGGGTGCGTGTGGGTCTGCAAGGCTGGCGGCGGAGGGGAGCTGACCAGGATGTGGCCAGGGAGCCCAGGTGATATGACAACACAGGAGAGTCTGCATGGGTGGTCTGCTGGGGGTCGGGGAGCTGAGAGGGTCAGAAGTGGCCTGTCAGTGGAGGTGGCATCACCCACATCTGAGACCTTGCTTCCAGGGGGTCTCCGTGTTCCCCTCCACTGACCTCACGAGACAAAGAGCAGGGTTAATGATCGCCAAATGTTGGATCACCAACCAGGCTCAGACTGTGTCCAATTCCTGAGTGCCTTCCTCCCTTGGACTGGACTCTGGCTCGAGAGAGGAGGCCTGGAAGTGTAAAGCTGGGAACGTGAGAGCCAGTGCAGCAGGCCTCCCCTCCACCCCCCTTACATTTATTTCTAGGCCTAAACAACAACAGTGGAGATGGAAAGGGACTCTAAATTAGATAGTTTGGTGTTGATTTTCGTGTTTGAGTAGGCAATCATTGCCAAAACAAAACTGTTCTTGTGCTTCAATCAAACTGAAAAAAAAAATTGAGGGCTTTTCCGGAGATTTCCTCCAAGAGGCAGGGAAGAATGAGCGTGCAGATGAGGTTTGAATGGGTAGCAAATGAAGCATCAGTTGTTTTCGGCTTGTCCCCTGTGGCGTGTGACTTGTTCCGTTATGTGAGCAGAGCTGTTGCTGTGCGACTCCTGGTTTACCAATGCAGTGTCACTGGGGTGCTCTAGATGTTCTGGGTCATCTTTGAAAACGTACTTGGCCAAAGCATAAGAGACTCTTAAAAACTGAGAATAAACTGAGGGTTGATGGGGGGTGGGTGATGGGCATTGAGGAGGGCACCTGTTGGGATGAGCACTGGGTGTTGCGTGGAAACCAATTTGACAATAAATTTCATATTAAAAAAAAAAAAAGAAAACGTATTTGGGCAGTCTGAGTAAAGGGGAAAGCCCCATGCATGCTAGGGGAGCTTTGCTGCGAGGCTCCCTTGGGTAACTCCACAGCAGATCAGGGCAGGGCATACCCCGTCTCCCTGCCAACCCCTGAACCCACAGCTGGCCTCTTCTTCCTCCTTTGTTGATATGCAGGCTCAAGACCTTGAGTGCTTTGCCTCTGATCCCATTAATGTTCTTAAACATACACCGTGTAGACATTATCTCTGTCCTACTGTCCGCTTTGACCCTACTTTCCCTCAGTCATTGCCTGAAGTGTCCTTTGGATATAACAAGGATTGAGGTGAAGCTTGGTAGCAGGTGGGGGTCCTAGTCAAAGCCGCAGCCTGGGAGGAAGACGAATTTCCCTTTCCGCTGTTGTTATGGGGACTTTGGCCGAAATAGAAGGAGGATAGGGGGTGAAATTGAGGAGGTGGTCCGTATAAAAGGTGGGGGATCCACTTTTGGCTCAAATTGTGAGTTCATCTCAGGGAAAGACCAATTCCTGTATGCTTTTTAGAGGAAAAAAGATGGATTCAGTGAGTCATTTCTGAAACGCACTGCAACATGCATTTGTAGGCTCAGAGCTGTGCGATGGATTGATCCCGACTTAATGCAGTTCAACAATGCTTGTTGAAGCAATCACCGTTAAAAGGATACACTAGCAATGCTGAAAAGCTGAGGGTTGAATGGGTTTCAACTTTCCTCAGCACTGAGCCAGAAACTCCTCATTTGTTTTCCCTTTCTGAGAATCACCTCATGCCATTCAGACAAGGTGACAACCGTGCCTCAAGAAACTCTGTTAAGCCAATTTACCTCAGGCATGTGGCTGCTGCAGATTTCAGAGGAAAGCTGTGAGCAATGAGAGACTGTTTTCCCAGCTTTCCAGTGTCCAAATAACTGAGCTCTTTTCCTCAAAAGAGTCGTGGGGTTACCCTGGTGACTCTGTTTCCCCTTCTGCCCTTCACAGACTGTGCGTGTGGCCTTGGGAAGTCATTTAATCTGACAGGTCTTGAGTGACTTCATGTAGAAATGGCAGAAAGTGGGCTAAAGCTGGAGGCCAAGTGTTCGACAGTTCTCTGATTTCTGTTGCAAGGCAGTGTGAATACCTGGGTGATTTTCACCTTACAAGGGCCTGTCTTGTGACATCACAAATAAGCCTTAGCGGCCGAGGTGGTCTGACTGGCAGGTTCTCACCTTGGTATTTGAAGACCCACCCAAGGTTTCACCACTTTCATCATCCTGCCTCTTGCTGCCCTGATGGGAACTGCATGCAGATTCCTTATTCAGAGAAATAGACCTAAGTATTTTCTTTTGGAGTGAAAAAATAGATCCTAGAAGGGCACCTGGTTGACTCATTGGAGCATGAGACTCTTGATCTTGGGGTTGTGAGTTCAATCCCCATATTGGGTGTAGAAATTGCTTAAAAAAGAAAATCTTTAAAAAAGAGATCCTGGATTTCTTTCTTTCTCTCTCTCTTTTTTTTTAATGTTTATTTATTTTTGAGAGACAGAGAGAGACCGAGCATGAGCAGGAGAGGGGCAGAGAGAGAGAGGGAGACAGAGAATCTGAGGCAGGCTCCAGGCTCCGAGCTGTCAGCACAGAGCCTGACACAGGGCTGGAACTTGTGAACTGTGAAATCATGACCTGAGCCAAAGTTGGAGGTCTAACTGACTGAGCCACCCAGGTGCCCCCTGGATTTCTTGTTTTTAAGTATTGAATATTACAACACAGTGTTGTAGTATTTCCATCAACCCTTTAAAAGAATTATATAATCAGACTCAATTCATTATTCCTAGATAAGATACAAAGGCTGTATGTATTATTGATTTTGTTTAGTGGACCTTTGGTTGCTCTCAAACCTTATTTTGGGGGGAGGTGATTTCATCTCCTTCCCTCTGCTGGGTGTTGTGATATGTGCTGAGAGCGATAAAACATGACTCCTGTTCTAAAACACTGATGAGAGAGCTGGAGATAATATGTATGAACCACAGTTCAATGACATAGAAAGGAGGTTCCTCACCAATAAATATGATGCTCCCAGGTGTGGAGGGCCCAGAGGAGGACTGGGTGGTATGTGTGTAGGTAGAGATGTACTCAATAACATGTCTCACTATGTATGGTAGTGGATATTTCTGCAAAGCCTTGGTTTCCTCTGTCCCTCTACCCACTGAGAGTGTGTGGTCTTTTGGGTCGGTTAAGTCTAGGAGTCTCTGCCTTTGGAGTCTCCTTGGCCCTCTCTGTGTGTCCCATATTACCCTCTACTTTCCCAAAGGGAGTTGTTATACCCTTGATTCCTTGTCCACTTATCTCTCTTACCAAATTGCTATACACCCCATGGAGAGTCAGATCTATCTTGCTTACTGTGGTTTTCCCAATGACTGGCATTTATTGATTGAAGTACTTATTGATTGAGAAAAATCATTGATAATTTAATAATCTGCTACTCTTGAAAGACTACTTGAAACTTTCCAGGATAGGTTTAATGATTTTCTTCAACCTGGCCTCTCTGTAGCTCTATTCCCTTTCTCCCATGGTAGATTGAACATATTAGATGCTATTTATTAATTCAAGATAAAGTGATTTTGTGTATCATTTTGTGTAATCATTTCTATGTATCAGGAATGGTTCTGGTTCAGAGTTTATAGGGGTGAACAGGAAGGAGACAAGAAAATCCTTGCTGTCTTGGAGAGCAAGAGAAGAGAGACAGAAACTAAATAAGCAAAGAAATAAACAAGGACATTTTAGATAGTTCTCTGTGCTTTAAAAACAAAAAAGGCAGTGTGATGTTGTAGAGATTGATGGGGTGGGTGGTGTGGGAAGGCCTGAGGAGAGAATTCTTGACCCCTGAAAGATGGGGAGGAAACAGGCATGTAAATGGCTGGGAGTGGGGTAGGGTAGAGGGGATAGTTTAGGCAAAGACAAAGGTCTAGGGATAGGGACAAGCTTGAAATATTTAAGAACCATAGAGAAAGCCCAAGTGGCTTGGGAAGAGGTGAGTGAGAGTGGTTTCAATAATATGAAGTGGGAATAGGAGGCAAAGGTCAGATCATTCAGGGCATTTTAGGCCATATGTGGCAAGAAACCAAAGGCACACTAAAATTGGGCTATTTGGAAAGGGTTTTGATGTGGGCAGGGTAAGGTAAAGCAACAGGGGTTAGTGCAGTATCCCAGGGCTGGTGACTGTGAACTGGCAGGGAGGAGGCTTATGGGAGGCGGGGGGAACGATCCCTTCATTCCCCTCCGTGTTTCAAAGCTCCCATGGATTCCTCCTGCTGGTGAAAGGAACCAGAAGCAGGAAGGCAGGGGAACCCAATGATTGGAGGCCCAATGATGGAGGCCACCCAAGAGGAGCCCACCATGGTCTAGACAAGAGTCTAGCTCACCCTGCTTACAAATTTGGATTTTCATCCCATGAATAAAGGAAGGCCACTGAGGGATACTGATAAGGGGAGTGACATGGTCTGATGTCTGTTTTGAAGACATTACTGCAGCTGCTGTACGGAATATGGCTGCAGGCACGCTGCCCTGTTAAGAGACCCATCCAATGGCCCATGTTTGCGCACCCCCCCACCCACCTTGCACAACAGGATCCAGTCACTGTAAAGGGCTGCTGGCACTCCCTTTTGTGGCAAAGCTGGTGGATCAGCTGTTCAGGGCCACCCGTAATGGCTGGATGTCTCTTGAGGTTCATGAGTGGCATGGGGGAGGTGGGATGGTAATCACACAGCTGTGTGGGGGACAGACCATGGCACTCTTTCTAGTTTTCAGTTTGGTCTGAAACTCAACTCTGGGTTGCCTGGCTCACAGTGGCCTTCCCTCACAGAAAACTACCCTGAGTGCTGCGTGTCCCTCAATGTGCAGGCAGAGGGCATCATTGAGGAGGAGCTCAGCTGAAAGGGGTCATCTCTTGTCCCGCAGAAGGGACTGTTTGCTAGGGCTCTTTGCTCTTGTTTCTGTTTATGGCATCATGATAATCTTGGCCATTCCAGGGATGTGATCTCTCTCAATTGGGCTTTCGTGAAGGCAAATTGGATCTGAAAGAATTTTTTTTAGAGAAAATGTCATAATAGATGGGCCATCCTGGAAAGAAAGTGTATAATATGTGTGTGTGTGCCTATGTGTGTGTTTATGGGGAGTTGGGGGCAGAGGAGGAGGGAGTGGCACAGAGGGAGAAGAGAGAAAGTGCAAGGTTTTGACAACAGTTTGATGAGTTCAACTTACCTTCCAAAAATGTTTTGTAGAAAATGTTGTAAGTTGCCCAGATTGAGGATAAAGGCAAAATTTTTGAAACTTAAAAAGCAACACACACATAAAACTTTACTTTTGGGTTACAAGTGTTTGGCTTATCAGTCTGAGGCATTGTGATGCTGCTTATAGTTTGTGTTGCTATCTGTACTTCTGATTTTAAGGGAGGGTCACGCTAAAAATTTATAGAAGGAGTATTTATTGTCGAGTCAAAAACCAACTTAACTTTTGACTCCATCACAAGTCTCAGGCTATCCTAATTTGGTTGGAAGTTTGAAGTATGAATGATATATTTCTGTTGTCAAATAAAAATTTGATAACATAGAAAAAAAATGACTAGGTTTTAAGTTAGTTTTAAAAGATATTTTTAGGGGCGCCTGGGTGGATCATTCAGTTAAGTGTCTGACTCTTGATTTCGGCTCAGGTATGATCTCACAGTTCATGGGCTCAAGCCCTGCATTGGGCTCTGTGCTGACACTGTGGAGCCTGCTTGGGATTCGCTCTCTCCTTCTCTCTGCCCCTCTCTTGCTCACACTCTCTCCCTCCCTCTCTCTCTAAATAAATAAATAAATAAATAAATAAATAAATAAATAAATATTTTTTTAAATAAAAAAGACATTTTCAAAGACAGATCACAGTTTTCCAGATTGGAATTACTAGTGAATAAACCAAATGTTAACGATGGGTAGTATTTTAACACTCTGTTACAGATACGTTGATCTAAATTGTTCAAGAATCTTTGAAGAGTTAGTTCGTATTCAAGGGACAGCTATCATGTAATGAGATGGCTTTTAACAAACTCATTAAAACGCATTCAATTGGCAAAAAATAAATTGAATGTGGACTATTTGTAAGGCAAGTGAAGGAAACTGAAATGCATGAAGCACAGTCTCTGCCCCCAGGAGTGTATGTATTGTAATAATTTTGCACTTCAGTATAATCACCTTGGGAAGCTATCGCTTTTTTCAGTGAGATCACTTCTGCTAAATGTCTAGGAACTCCTTTGGATTTGGCTTCAGAGCACTTTAACACATTTGCACATGTGCATGTACACACACACACCCCACCACACATGCAGGTGTACCTGTTGACACTTTCCAGTCTTTAGGAAAGGGTTCAGCCAAATAGGGCCTCAAGTGAAATCCAGCCTACTGCCTGTTTGGTATGACTCCAGAGTTAAGAATGGTTTTTACATTTTTAAGTGGTTGAAAAAGAATCAAAAGAAAAATAATATATTGTGACACATGAAAATTACATGAAATTCACATTCCAATGATCATAAATAATGTTTTGTTGGAACACAGCAATGTTTATTCATTTATATACCCTCATATATGGCAGCTTTCATGCTACAATGGCAGAGGTTAGTAGTTTTGACAGAGACCATATGGCCCTCAAAGCCTGAAATATTTATTATGTGGTCCTTTGCAGAATCCTGTTTTTAGGATCATATCTAATTTGTTTTTTAAAGATTTTTCAATTAGATCCTCTACCTTCTTTCAAAGATTCGACTCTGAGTTACTCTTTTACTCTTCTCCCACTTTCAAAAACCTCTTTCTCAAAATTAAAAGATTTCATATCGCCTTATGGACATTCAGGAGAATCTTGATCAGGTTTTGAAGTAATCCCCAAAAAGTTCCCAAATACTGTGAGCAATGGTCACATTATTACTACATTGATGGAGGAAAGTCCCTGAGTTCGTTAGGATTTAAGGAATATGGAGAAGAAGAATCCCCCTCAGTAGACCCCCAAGAAGACCTCAGAGATATATGGAACAGTGTTCAGGTACCAGAGAAACATATGAGTCCACTCTCTTTGCCCTAGTGTGTCTCTGCCTCTCTGTTGTGTTCGCTGTGATTCTCTCCTTCTGAGGCTGTTGACTGCCATCTCTCTTTCCTACAATTCCCTACCCCATGACCATATTTACTGGTGGCTTCCATTGTCTCATTGCTTTGGCTTCTTCTCTCTGGGTCTTTTGTATCCTTCTTGGTGTCTCATGCTCAGATGTTCTAGAAAGGATGATCTTAGTGGGTCTGTCAGTCAGTACCCAGTGAAGTGTATCTTTGATGCACACAGTGATTGACCTAGGTCCCTCCCACTTAGTGGGGCAGTCCATAGATGACTGTAGGGCAGAGAGAAAAAGGAGCCTGAATAGTGACATGTTATCCCCATTTGGAGCCTGTTTTCTCTTAGTCATCTGTTTGTCCTTAATATGCACTGGCATATGGATGCCCAGGCATCAGGGATACTGCTCAAACTGTAGTGTCCTCCCCATTATTGAGGCCAACAACCAATGGATATCAACTTGGTGAATCAATATGGTGAAGAAATGCTAGCTGTGGCCCAATTACTGGGAGCTGACTATAAAATATTTCAAGAGGAAAACAAACGCAGATGTCATTAGGCATTATATAGGTAAGTTGAAAGGAGAGCAAGTCAGGTTAAGGCAAGTTTGAAATACTCAGTAGTGGTCACCCTGTAACATTTAAACTGGGATTCCAGTATAGCCTAACCCAAACCTGTTTACATATATGCAATTTTAGTTCCCTGCAGCAAAAATTTGATTTGGTTTTTAATAAGTTCATCGGAAGATGCAGAGGTCCTCATTTGAGATCAAGAAATTTGAGCCTTTAAAATAAACCATCTGTACTTTCAAATTCCAGCCCTATTTACTATGTCCTGGACCCATCCCTCTATCTGTTGTCATTTTCTCCCATTTTACATAGAGTCAAAGTAAACCAGAAGATAATACATTCATTTCAGAGACAGTTTGCTTTGGTCTAGACAAGGGTCTAGGACACACAGAAATGAATGTGACTTCGCCCCCTTAGGCCACATTAGATCCTCCCAATGGCTCTGCACAGGTAACAATCCCTAGTTATTGATTTCTCTGTGACAGTCACATCTGCCTTTCTAGTACTTCTGGGACCCTCCAGTGGTATAGATGGGATTCTCTCTGGAGAATTTAGCTCTTTTTAATGCTGTTTTGAATCCATCTGGAACTTGGATCTCCTCCTCTGGGAAGCAAAGGAGGTGAAGGAGGTGGTCATAAACACTCTGACTTTGGTACTATCGCAGGACCAAGTGGCCATGACTTGGACAGTGTTAAAGGTAGATACCCACAAGGATTATTGTGTATTAGGAATTAAGAATTAAAATGCTTCTTAGGGTTGTAGCACAGGAAGATATATACATTTTGGGAAGGGTAAGGAAAGAGGTTATTTATACATTCTTCTATGGCATTTTTAAAATTTATTTTTATTATTTATTTATTTTTTCAGTGTTTTTAATTTTATTTTTCTTATAGCAATGGTGGTCTCTGTCAAACTGTTTCTACTTTGATGTTTTTTTTTAAATATGAAATTTATTGTCAAATTGGTTTCTATACAGCACCCAGTGCTCATCCCAACAGGTGCCCTCCTCAATGCCCATCACCCACTTTCCCCTCTCCCCTCCCCCACATCGACCCTTAGTTTATTCTCAGTTTTTAAGAGTCTCCTATGGTTTGGCTCCCTCCCTCTCTAACTTTTTTTTTCCCCTTCCCCTCCCCCATGGTCTTCTGTAAGTTTCTTAGGATCCACATAAGAGTGAAAACACATGGTATCTGTCTTTCTTTGCATGACTTATTTCACTTAGCATAACACTCTCCAGTTCCATCCACATTGCTACAAAAGGCCATATTTCATTCTTTCTCATTGCTAAGTAATATTCCATTGTATATATAAACCACAACTTCTTTACCCATTCATCAATTGATGGACATTTAGTCTCTTTCCATAATTTAGCTATTGTTGAAAGTGCTGCTATAAACATTGGGGTACAAGTGCCCCTATGCATCAGCACTCTTGTATCCCTCGGGTAAATTCCTACCAGTGCTATTGCTGGGTCATAGGGTAGATCTATTTTTAATTTTTTGAGGAACCTCCACACTGTTTTCCAGAGTGGCTGCACCAGTTTGCATTCCCACCAACCATGCAAGAGGGTTCCTGTTTCTCCACATCCTCTCCAGCATCTACAGTCTCCTGATTTGTTCATTTTAGCCACTCTGACTGATGCAAGGTGACATCTCAGTGTGGTTTTGATTTCTATTTCCCTGATGAGGGGTGACATTAAGCATCTTTTCATGTGCCTGTTGGCCATCTGGATGTCTTCTTTAGAGAATTGTCTATTCATGTCTTCTGCCCATTTCTTCACTGGATTATTTGTTTTTTGGGTGTGGAGTTTGGTGAGTTCTTCATACATTTTAGATACCAGCCCTTTGTCCGACATGTCATTTGCAAATATCTTCTCCCATTCCATCGGTTGCCTTTTAGTTTTGTTGATTGTTTCTTTTGCTGTGCAGAAGCTTTTTGTCTTCATGAGGTCCCAATAGTTCATTTTTTGCTTTTAATTCCCTTGCCTTTGGAGATGTGTCAAGTAAGAAATTGCTGTGGCTGAGGTCAGAGAGGTTTTTTCCTGCTTTCTCCTCTAGGGTTTTGATGGTTTCCTGTCTCACATTCAGGTCCTTGATCCATTTTGAGTTTATTTTTGTGAATGGTGTAAGAAAGTAGTCTAGTTTCATTCCTCTGCAAGTTGCTGTCCAGTTCTCCCAGCACCATTTGTTAAAGATACTGTCTTTTTTCCATTGGATATTCTTCCCTTTGTCAAATATTAGTTGCCCATACATTTGTGGGTCCAATTCTGGGGTCTCTATTCTATTCCATTGGTCTGTGTGTCTGTTTTTGTGCCAATATCATACTGTCTTGATGATTACAGCTTTGTAGTAGAGGCTAAAGTCTGGGATTGTGTTACCTCCCACTTTGGTCTTCTTCAATATTACTTTGGCTATTTGGAGTCTTTTGTGGTTCCATACAAATTTTAGGATTGCTTGTTCTAGCTTTGAGAAGAATGCTGGTGCAATTTTGATTGGGATTGCATTGAATGTGTAGATTGCTTTGGGTAGTATTGACATTTTAACAATATTTATTCTTCCAGTCCATGAGCATGGAATGTTTTTCCATTTCTTTGTATCTTCTTTAATTTTCTTCGTAAGCTTTCTATAGTTTTTGGCATACAGATCTTTTACATCTTTGGTTAGATTTATCCCTAGGTATTTTATGCTTCTTGGTGCAATTGTGAATGGGATCAGTTTCTTTATTTGTCTTTCTGTTGCTTCATTATTAGTGTATAAAAATGAAACTTATTTCTGTACATTGATTTTGTATCCTGCAACTTTGCTAAATTCATGTATCAGTTCTAGCAGACTTTTGGTGGAATCTGTCAGGTTTTCCATGTATAATATCATGTCATCTGCAAAAAGTGAAAGCTTCACTTCATCTCTGCCAATTTTGATGACTTTGATTTCCTTTTGTTGTCTGATTGCTGATGCTAGAACTTCCAACACTATGTTAAACAACAGCAGTGAGAGTGGACATCCCTGTCGTGTTCCTGATCTCAGGGAAAAAGCTCTCAGTTTTTCCCCATTGAGGATGATATTAGCTATGGGCTTTTCATAAATGGCTTTTATGATGTTTAAGTATGTTCCTTCTATCCTGACTTTCTCTAGGGTTTTTATTAAGAAAGGATGCTGAATTTTGTCGAATGCTTTTTCTGCATTGATTGACAGGATCTTATGATTCTTATCTTTTCTTTTATTAATGTGATGTATCACATTGGTTGATTTGCAAATATTGAACCAGCCCTGCAGCCCAGGAATGAATCCCACTTGATCATGGTGAATAATTCTTTTTACACGCTGTTGCATTCAATTTGCTAGTATCTTGTTGACAATTTTTGCATCCATATTCATTAGGGATATTGGTCTGTAGTTCTCTTTTTTGGCTGGGTCTCTGTCTGGTTTAGGAATCAAAGTAATGCTGGATTCATAGAATGAGTCTTAAAGTTTTCCTTCCCTTTCTTTTTTTTGGAACAGCTTGAGAAGGATAGGTATTATCTCTGCTTTAAATGTCTGGTAGAATTCCCCAGGGAAGCCATCTGGTCCTGGGCTCTTATTTGTTGGGAGATTTTTGATAACTGATTCAATTTCTTCGCTGGTTGTGGGTCTGTTCAAATTTTCTATTTCTTCCTGTTTGAGTTTGGGAACTGTGTGGGTGCTTAGGAATTTGTCCATTTCTTCCAGGTTGTCCAGTTTATTGGCATATAATTTTTCACAGCATTCCCTGATAATTGCTTGTATTTCTGAGGGATTAGTTGTAATAATTCCATTTTCACTCATGATTTCATCTATTTGGGTCATCTCCCTTTTTTTTTTGAGAAACCTGGCTAGAGGTTTATGAATTTTGTTTATTTTTTTCAAAAAACCAACTCTTGATTTCATTGATATGCTCTATAGTTTTTTTTAGATTCTATATTTTTTTTCTGCTCTGATCTTTATTATTTTTCTTCTTCTGCTGGGTTTGGGGTGTGTTTGCTGTTCTGCTTCTGTTTCCTTTAGGTGTGCTGTTAGATTTTGTATTTGGGATTTTTCTTGTTTCTTGAGATAGGCGTGGATTGCAATGTATTTTCCTCTAAGGACTGCCTTTGCTGCATCCCAAAACATTTGGATTGTTGTATTTTCATTTTCTTTTGTTTCCATATATTTTTAAATTTCTTCTCTAATTGCCTGGTTGACCCATTCATTCTTTAGTAGGGTGTTCTTTAACGTCCATGCTTTTGGAGGTTTTCCAGACTTTTTCCTGTGGTTGATTTCAAGTTTCATAGCACTGTGGTCTGAAAGTGTGCATGGTATGATCTCAATTCTTCTATGCTTATGAAGGGCTGTTTTGTGACCCAGTATGTGATCTATCTTGGAGAATGTTCCATGTGTACTTGAGAAGAAAGCATATTCTGTTGCTTTGGGAGGCAGAGTTCTAAATATATCTGTCAAGTCCATCTGATCCAATGTATCAGTCAGGGCCCTTGTTTCTTTATTGATTCTGTGTTTAGATGATCTATCCATTGTTGTAAGTGGGGTATTAACTTACACTGCAGTTACCACTTTCTTATCCATAAGGTTGCTTATGATTGTGATTAACTGTTTTATATATTTGGGGGCTTTCTTATTCGGAGCATAGACATGTATAATTGTTAGCTCTTCCTGATGGATAGACCCTGTAATTATATAATGCCCTTCTTCATCTCTTGTTAAAACCTTTAATTTAAAGTCTAGTTTGTCTGTTATAAGTATGGCTACTCCAGCTTTCTTTTGACCTCCAGTAGCATGATAGATAGTTCTCCATCCCCTCGCTTTCAATCTGAAGGTGTCCTCTGGTCTAAAATGTGTCTCTTGTAGACAGCAGATAGATGGGTCTTGGTCTTTTTTTTTTTTTTTTTTTTTTTTTATCAATTCTGGTACCCTTTGTCTTTTGGTTGGAGCATTTAGTCCATTTACATTCAGTGTTATTATAGAAAGATATGGGTTTAGAATCGTGATGTCTGTATGTTTCATGCTTGGAGAGATGTCTCTGGTACTTTGTCTCACAGGATCCCCCTTAGGATCTCTTGTAGGGCTGGTTTAGCGGTGATGAATTCCTTCACTTTTTGTTTGCTTGGGAAAACCTTTGTCTCTCCTTCTATTCTGAATGACAGACTTGCTGGATAAAGGTTTCTTGGCTGCATATTTTTTCTGTTCATCACATTGAAGATTTCCTGCCATTTCTTTCTGGCCTGCCAAGTTTCAGCAGATAGGTCTGCTACTACCCTTATGTGTCTACCTTTGTAAGTTAGGGCCTGTTTATCCCTAGCTGCTTTCAGAATTCTCTCTTTATCCTTGTATCACAATTTCACTATGATATATCTTGCAGAGGATTGATTCAAGTTACATCTGAAGGGAGTTCTCTGTGCCTCTTGGATTTCAATGTCTGTTTCCTTCCCCAGATTAGGGAAGTTCTCAGCTATGATTTGTTCAAGTACACCTTCATCCCCTTTCTCTCTCTCTTCTTCTGGAATTCCTATGATATGGATATCGTTCCGTTGGATTGCATCACTTAGTTCTCTAATTCTCCCCTCATATTCCTGGATTTTTTTATCTCTCTTTTTCTCAGCTTCCTCTTTTCCCATAATTTTATCTTATAATTCACTTATTCTCTCCTCTGCCTCTTCAATTCGTGCTGTGGCAACCTCCATTTTATTTTGCAGCTCATTTATAGCATTTTTTAGCTCCTCCTGTTTCTTAGTCCCTTGATCTCTGTAGCAATAGATTCTCTGCTGTCCTCTATGCTTTTTTCAAGCCCAGAGATTAATTTTTTCTTTTTTTTTCAATATATGAAATTTATTGTCAAATTGGTTTCCATACAACACCCAGTGCTCATCCCAAAAGGTGCCCTCCTCAATACCCATCACCCACCCTCCCCGCCCTCCCACCCCCCATCAACCCTCAGTTTGTTCTCAGTCCAGAGATTAATTTTATGACTATCATTCTAAATTCTTGTTCTGTTATACTGCTTAAATCAGTTTTGATCAATTTGTTATCTGTCACTACTTCCTGGAGTTTCTTTTGAGGAGAATTCTTCCGTTTCGTCATTTTGGGTAGTCCCTGCGGTAGCTCCAAACTGCAGGGCCCTTCCCCTGTGCTGTCTGGAGAAACATGTGTTGGTGCACGGGGCCACCGTCAGACCCAATGTCTGCCCCCAGCCCACCACTGGGGCCATAGTCAGACTGGTGTGTACCTTATCTTCCCCTCTCCCAGGGGCAGGAGTCACTGTGGAGTGGTGTGGACCCTGTATGGGCTGCTTGCACACTGCCAGTCTTGTGGTACTGCTTTGATGGGATCTGGCCAAGGGCGTATTAGCTGGGGTGGATCTGCAAGGTGCACAGGGGCGGGAGTGGCAGGCTTAGCTAGCTTTGCTGTATGCCTTTTTTTAAAAGAAATTTTAAAAATGTTTATTAATTTTTGAGAAAGCACAGGTGAGGGGAGGGGTGGAGAGAAGGGGGACAGAGGATCCAAATCAGGCTCCATGCTCACAGCAGCAAGCCCGATGTGGGCTTGTACTCATGAACTGTGAGATAATGACCGAGCTGAAGTCAGATGCTCAATCAACTGAGCCACCCAGGCATCTTCTATGGTATCTTTTAAAACGTAACTATTATCATTTCCCTTTCTAGTGTCCTCCCTCCAGATGATCTTACCTTTGCCATCAAATGGCCTGAGTTGTCTCAAACACATGAGTGAACTTTGAGTAGCTGCCGCTTTCTACCTCACCAAGTAGTTACCACCTAAATGCTCCTCTTCATAAGAGAATAAAAAGCAAAAGCAAAAACAAAAAACAGAAACACAAAAAACCAAAACCTACCACAGCCTTATCCCCTTGGCCATACTTGTTTGTCTCTGTAGGAACATGGCGGAAGGGGACTGCTGTGGTAAAGCTAGATGCCTGGCTGGTAGCGCAGCTTAACAGCATGCTGGGTGAAGTTAATTAACCCATCCAGATAAGAGACAGAATCAAGAAGCACATTTCAGAGCGCCAGACAGTTTTGAGCATCAGGATAATTTTGGAGGGAGTAAGATATTTTGAAGTTATGCAGGGATCTCTATTAAAGTGATAACAGCTGGTACCAGCTTGACGAATCAAGGAATTTTTATAAGAAAGACAAACTGCACACTTCCTGTGAAACACAGCCAGACTAATATTATCAGGGATCACGGCAAAAGCACTTGCTACTGTCAAGTCAACACACGGTCTCATTGACCTTTTAGAAAAGGATGACAATAGGTTTAGCAAAAGCCAGCAAACTATGTTGAAAGGCCGGAGGTGAATGGTGGGAGGTCTGAGCAATTTTACTAAACCAGCCAGTTGACAATAATGGGTAAACGGTCTTCTCCCTTGAGAACCTGGGGATAGATGTGGCCGCCCATGGGTAAGCCTGCGCGTTGCTTGCAGGGCACTTTACTGACTGTCTTTGCCTTTTTTGGGAGGCATTTCTTTCATGAATCTGAACCTCGTGACTGATAAGTGTTCTTTGGCCTTGACAAGAAAGGCTCAGCTTTGCTTCAGGATTTGTTTTCTGCCAAAGCCAAGACCTTGAAGCCCTGAGGTATCTGCCTCACAGCCCAAGGCCATTATCCGGGCAGCACATTTCCATTTCCTTGAACATTATCTCTTAAAGGTGTAATGAACCTTTGTGAGGAGATCCCACCATAGTTGTTATCTTTGTAGGGGGCCATAAGGAGTTTTGTCAGTATAAGTCTAATTTAGGTGCCTGTTGCTTGCCTTTTTCTGTGTCAGGAACACACACACACACACACACACACACACACACACACACAGCCGGCCTCTTATTCTACTTGAATACAATTCTTTCTTTTCTTCTTCCCACCCTCAGCCAAAGGTAACAATTGAATTAGGTCCCGTGGTATGAAATCCATTTCTCATTTGTGGGCCCGAGCCCACTTCTTCTGCTGAGCGCAGAGCTCACAGAATTCCGTGTGACCCTCCTCAGGAGACTTGACTCCAAGGGCAATGGGGCCGGCCTCTCCAGAGGAACCAGGATGCCGATGGCCCCATCTTTCTCTGTGGCTCAGTAATGAGGCCCATTATTGACAGTGCCCTCTCTGCTCACTGACTCGCTTAGCATTTTTCTTTTCAATTTGGATCTTGGCCCGCACTGTGCCCCTCTCATGAAGCACGTGCCGTTAGGATTTTAAAATAATGGGGAGAACGCTATGGCACCGCTTGCTGGCGATACGACTCTCAAACTGTCTACAGATTGCCGAGTCAGTGAAATGTTTTGACAGAGAGAAATATGTGTTGTCAACATTGCTTTCCCCGTGCTTGAGAAGGGAAATTGAAACTGTTCTTCAGCAGGGTTCAGATGTTGATGACTAGAATGATCTCCTCAAAACAAATGACTACAGACCATTTTGTTTTCCTTTATGCCTCATTCTTCTCTAATGAAATGCCCAATTAAAAGCAGGGCTCATGTGCTTAAAAAAAAAAGGCTTAGGAAGGATTCTGGGAAGCAGCTGTGACAGGAGCCATCCCTCATCATGGGAGAAAATCCCAGTGCCATTGTGAAGAAACAGTCTGTGTTGTGACCTCCAGGGTCCTGTGTAGAGATTTTAAAGGAGACTCAGAATAAGTGTAACCTTTTAAAGACAGAAGGTTGTGTGTGTGTGTGTGTGGGTGGGGGGAGTGGATAAGTGTAACTTTTTAAAGACAGAAGGTTGTGTACATATGTGTATGGCGGGGGGGTGTGGAGAGATGAATTATTTGTGATACATCAAACATCCAACACCGGCTAGAAATAGGGAAAAAAAAATTCCCCGGTAGAGTGATATGTTTAGGACAACTTGTGAATTTATCTGTGGGATTAAGTGGAATATGGAACTGTGCAGCTGTGTGTTGTCTCCTCGCAAAATGAGTTTCTCTCTGTTTCCCTGGCAGGCGTGTTCTTGTTAAGAGCTTGTTCGGAGTGGGAACATGGGTAGCTCTGGGAGCCCTGCTGACCATTATCTTCCCATTCAGGTCTGTATTGCGGAAGCAGCTCTCTATTTTCTCATGTAGAGAACATTCTTGATAAGGGAAAATGTTGACAACTTTGCCTTTTTTTGAGAGTCAGTCAGGAAACATTTCTTCTTGTCAATCTCCTTTTATGTGCTGGGCAGGAGAAAGGAAAGGGGATATTGCTTTGGGGAATAACCTTGACTTTCAACAGGCATTTAACAAACAGTATTTTCTTGAGCACCTACCATGTGCAGGAGTATTTGCTAGTCCTTGCAGGTCATTAAAAGGTGAATGAAGCTAAATTCCTGTTCTTAATAGCTTAGCAGATTTTCCTTTAAAAATTAATTTCCTGGTGGCTCAGTAGGTTAAGCTTCTGACTCTTGGTTTTGGCTCAGGTCACGATCTCATGGCTTGTGGGTTTGAGCCCCATGTCAGGTTCTTGGCTGACAGTGCAGAGCCTGCTTGGGATTCTCTCTCTCTCTCTCTCTCTCTCTCTCTCTCTCTCTCTCTCCCTCTCTGGCTTGTGTGCTCTCTCTCTCTCTCTCAAAATAAATAAACATTAAAAAAAAATCTATTACCTAATTGGAAAGACTATAAAATGGATACAGATAAAATAATAAGGGAATTGGTATGGGTTGAACTTCCTGTGGCTCACTCTGAGGGTTCTGGAATCAGGCAGGCCTGAATTTGAACATTGACCTCACCACCTATATCCCCCATGACGTGGGTTGGCACGGTGTATTTTAAGCTAAGTATCCATTCTTCTCCTTTGTTAAATGAGGATAATGATACCTACCTTACAGGGGAATGGGATGAGTAAATGAGGTACCAAGAGTACAGCGTCTAGGGCTTTGCCTGGCACGGAGGAGTTTCCTGGAATGTCAGCTGTCTGCACTGTGATTTTATGCCACGCTCCACCCACTGTCAGTCATACTGATGCCCGACACAAATCTGCTCTGCACTTCACAGGTGACCTACTGACATTATGATGACATCTCAACTGTGTCATAGCTCTGCAATGTAGAGAAATCCAACACAGATAAGCACGTAATAGTGAGGGTGGTTCTGTGAACACTAACTTTCCAAAGTTTATAAGGCTGAGTGCATCTTGTTGTCGTCAAACAATGATCACCCAGGGTGGGGTGCAGACTTACATCCTTCCACCAATATCCTGACGTTCCTCCCTGGAACCTCCAGCATTATACCCTTGTTACCCCTTGGAAGTTAGGCATTCCAGGTGATTTGCTGTGGACAGTGACATGTGATCAGAAGTGACTTGTCTCACTTCCAGAGGAAGCTTTAGAAGTTTCCATTCTCATGGCCAGCATGAGTGAAAGCACAGGTTGCAATGGAGCTTGTGTCAATCTGGGCACATGAGATACTACAGTGAGCAGGATCCCTCTTTTAATTTTTTTTTTCAACTTTTTAAATTTATTTTTGGGACAGAGAGAGACAGAGCATGAACGGGGGAGGGGCAGAGAGAGAGGGAGACACAGAATCGGAAACAGGCTCCAGGCTCTGAGCCATCAGCCCAGAGCCCGACGCGGGGCTCGAACTCACGGACCGTGAGATCGTGACCTGGCTGAAGTCGGACGCTTAACCGACTGCGCCACCCAGGCGCCCCAATTTTTTTTTAATTTTTTTTTCAACGTTTTTTTATTTATTTTTGGGACAGAGAGAGACAGAGCATGAACGGGGGAGGGGCAGAGAGAGAGGGAGACACAGAATCAGAAACAGGCTCCAGGCTCTGAGCCATCAGCCCAGAGCCCGGCAGGATCCCTCTTATAATCCATGTGAAAAATGGAGCATGAGTGAGAAACCAGCTTTTGTTGCCTTGCACCACTGAGACGGTGGGGTTGTTTGTTCATAGTCTGTCTGGATTGAGTAGATTGCACACAGATTCTAGTAATTCTGAATTTGCTCAAAACACTTCAGTGCTTCTCCTGGTAAAAATTGCTTTCAGGGGACCACCACAGTATCCATGTAAAGCCATATTTGCTCTCTGCCCTATGGCAGTGTCACCCGGCTTCATCCTCTATGTTATTCATTAGAGTTGACTGATTGTAGCCACTGAGAAGAAGAGATTGGACCCACTGAGCAGTTGGCATGAATGGACCTTCAGAAGCAGTGGTGAACAAAGACTAGGGGTGGGAGTGTGGCTTATGGAGGCAGTTCACCCAGGGTGCTGGCCATAAGGCAATAAGAGGGGGTCTGTTTATAGAACATTTAAAAACAATAGAACCCACCAAGATATAGTCTGTTTTTTGTTGTCACTGCAAATGTGCAATTCTAAGCAATGTTAGGGAAGAATACTTCTCTATTCTACACTCCTATGTTCCCCCCCTTTTTTTTAAATGTTTATTTGTTTATTTTGAGAGAGAGAGAGGGAGTACGTGCACACATTCTTGTGAGGGTGAGTGGGGGAGGGGCAGAGAGAGAGAATCCCAAGCAGGCTCCATATTCAGCGTGGAGACAATGCAAGGCTTAAACTTGAGAACTCATGAAGATCATGACCTGAGCTGAAATCAAGAGTTGCACCCTCAACCAACTGAGCCACCCAGATACCCCTACTTTCCCTCTCTGTTGTGTACCTGCTCAAAAGCAATTACAAATAGGCTTCAAAACTTGTGAGCAACAGAAAAGTAATTGGAATGCACTGCAGTGAGTGTTTTGGAAGAGGTAATATTCTTTTGGGATATTGATTTAAAGAAAAAAAAGAAGTCATTTCACGGGGCGCCTGGGGTGGCTCAGTCGGTTGGGCGTCTGACTTCAGCTCAGGTCATGATCTCACGGTTCGTGAGTTCGCGCCCTGCATCGGGCTCTGTGCTGACAGCTCGGAGCCAGGAACCTGCTTCAAATTCTGTGTCTCCCTCTCTCTCTGCCCCTCCCCCACTCACGCTCTGTCTCTATCAAAAAATGAATAAATGTTAAACAAATTTAAAAAAAAGAGTCATTTCACTCTATAATGGCCCTTTGTTTATTCATTTGGATGTTGGTTTATGAATTTGTATCTAGTCTTATGTGCATTTGTCTAAATCCTGCTCTTTGGATTGTTACAATCTATAAGGGCTGGGCTGGGACTCGTTCATTCTTAGGTGTCCCTAAGGTCTGATCAGTGCTGAACACTTAACTGGGCCCCCCATGTATGAAGGATGACTCAAACTATGTTAGCAGCAAACAGTATTTCCCTTTTGTTTTTTGTCCCTCATGCTTATGAGAATCAGGGGCAGGTTTGAGGGAGGGATCTTTTTGTTGATGGGAGGGATCTTGATCTTGATGCAGACAAGCTCTAGGAGACTGCCCTTTGGAAAGTGATACACTCTGGCTTCCGGAGCTAACAAACATGCAAGGCTGCTGCTTGCACACACACGAGACACCACACATGCCCACCTATGGAGGAAAATCAGGAGCGGATGACTCCTCTGTGTCCATTACACATGCCCAGGATCGCTCTTGGTGAATATCACTCTTTGTTTGATGTTCTCCTACATCCTGTTATTTTCATGCAGTGAGCATCAAGAAGGATGTGGAAAAAGAAAGAAAAATGTTGATTTATCTCAGGAACCACACTATTTCGAAGTGTGAATCTTTAGTGCAGGTAGGATCATACAGGAGCCAAGAAGGGAAGTAGGCTGGAGAGAAGTTTGGATGTTGGCTGGTTAACTCCAGGCTTCAGTTTTGGAAAGTGTGAATGAATACTGGTAAAGATAGTGATTAGGACCAGCCCACAGTAATCAGTAATTGTGGGCTGTTCCTGGATACCAGGTCATAGTGAGCTTGGCCTTGGGAAGAAAGATTACTCTCCTGAACTCTCACTGTTTTATGGAGAAGTTACGATCATGTAATGACGGTTTGGGGAAGCTTGGGTATGAGAAGGAGCCTTTTTGCCATTTTGCATGCCCACCTTAATGTTTTCTGGGTGAGAGTCTAATATTGGAGAGAATATGTGTAGCCACTGGCAGGAGTCTATGCCATCTTCCATGGGACCTTTCAGATGGAGAGTGGCCTTGGGCAGACCATCTTGTGAACTGGAGCAGGTCTCCAGGATTGGGTGGATATCATCTGGAAGTTTCAGATGTGGCCCCGATTCTGGGATAATAAAATGAGGAAAAGGCAGACAACTCAGGGATTTTCATTTCTGATTTTTCCAGAAAAGTGTAGGGTCATTTTGAGCTCCTGGGATAAGAGGGTAGAGGATGAAGAGGCTGGAAAATATGCATATTTTTCTATTGCAGAGGCTCTGTTCATTGGGGTTTGCCAGTAAGAATATAAGTGATTGACATGTAAGTACTTCTGTACTTGAAGGTTTGACATGAGATCGAAATGAAAGAGGCGTCCAGATGTTTGGCTTTGTGGCTGCTCCCTGAGAAAAATTCCTAGACTTTTTTTTTTTTCACTATCCTTTCTGGAAAGAACAACTGAGTGGGCAACCCAGAACTGACACTCAGTGAATCAGGTATACCTGGCTGAATGTCTGAGTTTTAAAAAATAATTCTTGCCTTAGGAGATGTTGTGTGTCTATTTTTCTTGGATGTCTGATGACATGCTTTGGTGCATAAGTGAATTCAGGAACTGTTATTACCACCATTTTCTTTACAGGAAGGCCTTGGGTAAATTGCAACATGATCTCCAGTGTCCACTTCCCATTTGTTATTCAGACAATAAAACGGATATAACTCCACGCATGACCTTGGGTAAGTCACTTACCAAGTTTAAGCCTGTCATCTATGAAATGTCAGAGGTAGACTCAGTGACTTCTCAGGTTCCTGCTAACACTAGAAGCCTGTGACCTGTTTGCAGGCAGGGAGACAGCGGTCCCAGGCAAAGGTGTATGTGCAACCCTCACATTGTTCCCTCTCTGTAACTTAAAATTTCCTTGGTGACTCAGTGATACTATTTCACAGAGGCCGCCCTTCAAATGGTGTTTTCTCTTTTAGCTCTAAAGCAAGATTTTAGACTTTGCAAGAAATATTCTGGATAAAATGAAACAATTAAAAACTTGATCAAAACATTCATTGTAGCTCTGCACATAATTTCACAAACCCGCTCCCCTTTGTCTCTTCTTTGTTAAAGGATTTAGGCAGCTTGCTCCTCTGGCATTCATCAAATATCTTTTTTCTCTCTAGTTCAAAATGAGCTCTGTTTCCTTTTTCCTGGCTAGATGAAAGTCTGTGTACCCTGGCCTTCCTGATACCACTCCAACTATGGTGGAACCACGGTTTGTGATGCTCCAGATTGTCAATTTCAAAGGCTAGTTCGGAGACGGGGGATGAAAACCGAGCATCAGTTTTCCTCCTCAGATCTCTCCAAAACACACTGTCTCTGTATTATTTCAGAAAACCCATTGAAAAGTAGACTGTTTCCTTCCCTGACTTGGCACCAAATCAAGAAGTGGCATATAATGTATTGTTGTGTTTATTATGCATCATTTTGCTGCTGACACCGGGGCCATCAAATATTGGGAAATTTACAGCCAGGGAGGTCCAGCCATCATGCCTGAAGTGAAGGACAAAGTATTCTGCTATTTATCTCCAGCTCTGGCCCTTTATGGTCAGACAGTGAGCAATATACTTATCAAAGTCAACATAACCTTCACTTTAGAAAACACACTTGTCTTTAATTGCCAGAATAAGAATGCTTAAACAGCTTCTGTCTTAATAATAGGGGAGAGGCAGAGTTGATGTAAGTTTTGAGTATTTTGTTATTTGCCAGTAGTGGTGTGCTCAATTAAGTTTTAATTCACAAATGATGATTATATATTATGCTGGAGAAGTGGAAAAACTTGTGGAGTTAAAAATGTTCATACTATCTAAATATATGTCATACTTATGATTATAAACTTATATTTTATATTTTTAGCTGGATTATATGTATCATAAGATTATAATTACATAATTATGGTATGTACATACATACTTATGACATACATATTTATGTAATGCAGTTTTTTTGTTTTGTTTTGTTTTGTTTTGTTTTTAGTCAAAGCTGAGGCCAGTAGTTCTACTGCTGTGCCCTGGCCCATAGCAATTAGGAGCCCGGATACTAGAGGCAGAAGAATATGAGTTTAATAGTACCTCCTATATGGAGGTGTTTTAAAGATCAAATGAGATTGTGCATGTGGGAGAATGCTTAGCACACCTGGTACATTAGAAGAACTTGAAGAGTATTAGCCATGATTAGTACTGCCCCCTTCTTATTATTGTAAAAAAGTATTCTACAGAAAATACATATTGCCAAGTGCTTTATGTAGTAGAAGAGGCAGGGGGCACACCTGGGTGGCTCAGTCAGTTAAGCACCTGACTCTTTGTTTTGGCTCAGGTCATGATCTCGTGGTTTGTAGGATCAGCCCCGTGTTGGGCTCTGTGCTGACAGTGCACAGCCTGCTTGGACTCTCTCTCTCTCTCTCTGCCCCTCCCCTGCTCACACGCACACATGTGAGATCTCTCTCTCTCTTTCAAAATAAATAAACAATTAAAAAAAAGGACAGGCAGGAAGAAAATGTTATTCTGACTTCACAAAATATGTATACCTATGTGTGTGCGTATGTATGTATGTATGTTATGGCACTCGATGGTCCTTGAGAGGCATATAATTCCAGAAAGTTCACTGAAATGACTCAGAAAACCCAGCAGAGCATTGAAAATAATTCTTGGTTGGTAAAGCACTTGTGCTGACCTCAAGTCTTACCTGTTCTCTTAAAAAGGTATTACTCTTTAGAGTTGGTTTGATCTGTATAGTGGATGTCTGAGCATGGAAAGGTGGCGATGTTTCTTTGGAGATAGGCAGATTCTGGAATGTGGTAGTAAGCCTTGTGCCAGAAGAAAATCACAGAACACAATTAGAAGATGAACTCCAATGCTATTCTGGGAAAGACCAGGAGAATCTGTGGAATGTGGTGTCTCTTCCTAGCTGAGACCCGGAGGTCATACTAATTGACAAACAGTCTCTGAACATCAAGTCAGAGTGACAGCATTTGCTTCCTTGGGTTGTCAGAATTCCCATGTGATGATGGTAGTTGAGTTGTCGGATGGCAAATTGGAGGAATAAGCTTGGAGATATCAGGAAAGAAAATGACTATTGTAATTACAGACAGTTGGCCTGAGAGTTTTTTGTTGTTATTTTGCTGGCCTTTTGTTTTTGTTTTTATTTGTTTCTTTGTGTGTTGTTTCTCTCTCCCTCTCTCTCTCTCTCTCTCTCTCTGTGTAGTGTGTGTGTGTGTGTGTGTGTGTGTGTGTGTGTTGGTTTTGGGGTTTTTTTTGGTGTCACTATAGGATGCACTTTAGGCAAATTAAGTGTCAATGGGCTACAATTTCAGGCCACTAGTCTATTCTGAAATCACAAGACAAGCAATGGATTACCCTGTTTGAAATGAGAATTACAGTTTGAGTATTTATCTCTCTCTTTTCTGTCTTTAGACTGAGTAGAACGGACAGGCAGAACTGTTAGAACCGGCTCATGATTCATCTCTCTCTCTCTCTCTCTCTCTCTCTCTCACACACACACACACACACACACACACACACACACACTCTAAAACCACAAGGCAAAAGTCTCACCCAAATCTGCTGAAAAGTCCCCCTTCAAGCTACATGTGTATTATATAAACATGGCTGGGGCTTTCCCAGGAACCACCTTTCAGAGAAGAGAAACCATGATGCATATTAATAGGTGAAGAAAGCTATGGGGAAGGAACATAAAACCGTGGAAGCCGTAAACTCTGGAAATGGATTCCAGAATGAAAGTGCTCTAAAAGCCCCGCACGCAGGCTAAGTGTGTGTGGGGCCGAGTCAATACAGTTTGTTGTCCTCAGTTGCCACGTCCAGTTGGTGCCTTGTCTCCTGGGCTCCTCCACCTCTCCCTCTTCTTCCGCCTTTTCACTTGTTGCTTTCTGTGTGTGACCCTGCAATTAATTGAGATTTAATGACATGGGAAATTTTGGCTGGATAATTTTTTTTTTTTAAATTGTAGATTTTAAAGAGGTATCTCGGCTAGCGTTTAGGACTGAAAACAACAGCAACAGAAAATAGTCATCAAATCAGTGTGCTCCTCTTCAGAGCCACGGATCTCTCCAGAAGATTATGCCTTGTGGACACAGCTGCCTCTCGGGGCTGAAGGGGTAGCTCACCTCTGGCTTATTTTGGGTACATTCTGGAAGCCTAGAAATGATTCTCTGTGAGAGTCAGCTTTCCGAGTGGCCTCCCTCTGTCCCGACACTGCAGCCTTAAAGCGCCTATGTTTTCACCATCTTTTTAAGACCAGTACAGAGTGCTCGTCACCAGGTTTACAGCTCCACACTGGGTCCCTGCTAGAGTTTCTGCCAAGCTCTGGGGGTCCCACCTAGGCCTCCCTCCGTGTGGCCACAGCACATATGCTTCCCGAGTGAACTCAGTGCTGCTCAGTGTGCACATTTTCAGCCTATAAATTGTCTACATTCCTCTGCCTGTCTGCTAGGCCTCCAGCCAGTGCTAGATTGTATGTGAGAATGCCACATTTCCCGAGAGAGAGAGCTGAGCACTCCTGCCTGGACGGTGTGGATCAACCCTCAGTCGCTGAAAAGGAACAGGCTATATAGCTTGTTCAGTCCTCTCCTTTGATCAGTGTCCCAGGGCAGGGCCCAGGTGCTCTGTGTGCAGATGAGTTCAGCTGCCCCTGACAGTGGGGTGTGTGACCACTCTGCTTCAACTATAGAAGAAGGCAATGTATTTATTTTGTTTCAGGCTTCGTTGAGTCACAGACACTCTTCTTTCCTTTCCTTTCCTTTCCTTTTTTCTTTTCTTTTCTCTTCTCTTCTCTTCTCTTCTCTTCTCTTCTCTTCTCTTCTCTTCTCTTCTTTTCTTTTCTTTTCCTTTCCTTTTCTCTTTTCTTTTCTTTTCTTTTCTTTCCTTTTCTCTTTTCTTTTCTTTCCTTTTTTCTTTTTCCTTTTTTCTCTTCTCTTCTCTTCTCTTCTCTTCTCTTCTCTTCTCTTCTCCTCTCCTCTCCTCTCCTCTCTTCTCTTCTCTTTCTTTTCTTTTCTTTTCTTTTCTTTTCTTTTCTCTTTTCTCTTTTCTTTTCTTTCCTTTTTCCTTTTTCCTGTTTTCTCTTCTCTTCTTTTCTCTTCTCTTCTCTTCTCTTCTCTTCTCTTCTCCTCTCCTCTCCTCTCCTCTCTTCTCTTCTCTTTCTTTTCTTTACTTTTCTTTTCTTTTCTTTTCTTTTCTCTTTTCTCTTTTCTTTTCTTTCCTTTTTCCTTTTTCCTGTTTTCTCTTCTCTTCTTTTCTCTTCTCTTCTCTTCTCTTCTCTTCTCTTCTCTCCTCTCCTCTCTTCTCCTCTCCTCTCTTTCTTTTCTTTTCTTTTCTTTTCTTTTCTCTGCTCTGCTCTGCTTTTCTTGTTTTTTTCACTGCAATATGATGATTGGGCTTCCCTAGGTTGACCAGACCAGCAGTGAAACCATCTCCTGTAGAAAGTCAAGCCATGGCTTGAATAAAGAGTGGATGAGTCCTTGGAGTCAAGAGAGCAACATGTCACGTATATTGGCTTTAATCACATGATTGATTTTTTCCCCTGGGATTTTAACAATCGTGTCATCTTTCACATTTAAAATTTTGAAAGGTGAACAAGTCATTGGGGGAAGCTGGGGTTGGAATAGGAGAAATAGAGCAGGTCAAATGCTGAGTATTCCCAGCAGGGGTAACGTGTTACATCATAAATATTAGGACAGGAAGTTACTGAAGGTGGGCTTATTGGTACCAGTCAGGTGAAACTGATGCATCCCCTGCTTTGAATTTCTCGCTTAGGAATAGAGATGGTCTTTGGGCGACCTCAGGAGGGGAGGGAGAGGGTGGAGGGAAACAGGTATATCCAGGACAGATTCTAGAACCATAAACAGAATGCATATTGTTCCTGGGCCGGACAGTAGAGCTCTTCTTCATTCAACACACCTTTACAGACTGCTTGCTCTATGCCAAGGATCTTCCCCTGGGGATACTAGCTTGTCATCATTAGTCACGTCTCCATCTTTATTAAATGTTTCTGTCAGTCCATGCTTGCTAGGTGCTCCAAGGGAGTTAACTGGAATCAGCAGTGGCCTCCCTGAATTCCGTGGAAAAGACCAGATGCATATGCTTCTGCTATTACGGTGCTCAGTGTTTGGAAAGGAGCAGTTTTGCATTGTTATGCAAACACCAAGGTAATAGAATGTGTATAAATTACGGTAAGTGCAATTACTCACAGGAGAATTTGTTGGCACTTAGTCATGTCATTGTGTTCACTGCAGATTATAGCTTGTTACTTTCTGTTCCTCTAATATACTTTACCCACTTAAGTTTTGAAATAGAAATGAAGTGCTGGTGTATCATCATTTTGCCAGAAAGATATATATGTTTCTCTTATTGCATTAGACAGGTTAATATGTTTTTGCGTTTTATAACAGGGAACTTTATTAGCATGATGAAATTAATGCATGCAGGGCAATATCTTCCGAACCAGTTGTTACCAGTAGATAAAGTCTGTTGTGGTAATTGCTAACTGAATGTCGGATCAGGGTTATTACTGAAGTAAAATCATTCACTGTGGGATGATCGGAGCTACAGTGTTGTGAAGGATAAAAGAACTGCCTCTTCTCCCTAGTTTTAATTAGCTGTTAAAGAGGTGTCGTGGGTGGTTTTGAAAGGCTCATCTTATCAATACTGTTATTTAGAAATGATTTATAATATTGTTACAGAGTCTGCTGATGTTTCTATCATTAAAAGTCTGTCATGGTTTCCATTATGAGCTCTGTTGTTTGAAGGCTTTGCAGACAGAGCTTAAATAGTCCCCTCAAAGTTTTGTGTGCATCTTTCTTTGAGACATCGTAAGGTCTTAAACCCAGGAGTTACTGTCTGTGGATGGACCACAGTCGATCTCCATTCTTATGACAATGCCCAGCTTCAGTCCCATAAAGAGATGTAAGCCTAATTTTATGGAAGAAAATACCTTCTTTCCATAATCTATTCATTGAGTTTGGAAGTGGGTCTTGGTCCCCCTGGAAATCTGCAAGAGCAGATTTGATGTAGTGTATCTTCTGCCATTTAATTAGCCAATAGGCTTTTCTACTATTAATGCTTTGAAACATTAATAAAGTTTCCGTAAGTAACTAATTTATGATGTGAGGTGGTTCCCAAGTGAAATTTCCATCTTGGTCAATTCCTGAATAAGTACAAACAGAAACATTTGTGAAGAAAAACATTTTCCAAAGGGTTAGAGCTCACACTGATGACTATGTTCCTGAATAATCTGTTTGCAAAATCACACTTCTGTAGTTTAAGGCGTATCATCGTCCCTGCATTTACGCCATTACGTCATTTCCTAGGAACAGCTGCAGGGCTGTGGCCTTTGGATTCATGGTTGTGCAATCCTTAGACTTCTAGATCTACCAGGTACCCATACTACACAAAGGTCCTTTTTAGGGAAATAATGAACTTTCACAGAAGTTTGAAATTTGAAGGCACCGTAGAAGTTACCTAGTCTTATTTATGGCTTACAGTTCAGAAAAATGAGACCAAAAGAGACTGAGTATTTGTCTAGAGTCAAGGATCTATTTAGTTAAAAGACCCTGTACAAGAATCTAGCCTGGCATAACAGTATTTCTTTCTGCTAACTGCTTGCCTTGCATTGTTATTATTTATATGTATAGCCACACACACACACACACACACACACACACACACACACACAGTGGTAATAAAGTAACTTAGCTAACACGTCACTGTAAGATCAAAGTTCCTTCATTATTCAGTTATGGAATTTGAGCAGATTGTTCTGGCTCTGCCAGTTTATTCGACTCTCAGTGGAATGAGCTAGTAGGCTTCAGGGATGGTGTCTTTCTGAGGATAAGGTACAATTTATGTCACAGAAGTCCTCAGAGATAATGGTCCAAATGAGCCCAGAGGAGATTTTGTTGCCACTTAAGGGTGTTATCAATCTAAAGGCAAATGCATCTGTTCCCTTTTTAGTAGTTCCTATAAAAAGATGTCGACAATCCGAAATAACTGGTACCATCTTTCCAGTATATCCCAGTGACATGTTGGTGCAGGATTGCCCATCAATTACTCTAGTGTGGCATTTCATTACTTTTCCCCATATTATTCCACAGGTTTGCAACGTGACCAGATTTATTTATGGCCTCTGGAGAGATGTACTACTTCTAGTGCTGACAGAGGTAATCAATGCCTGAATGAGTTTGTCTACATAGTCAAGTGATACCTGGGGGACTTTCTGAGGTAGTTGAAGTCATAGGGTGCCTGAAGTTATGTTGTAATGGTCACCTGCATCTTCTGAAGCAGTTCTTCCCAACTGTGGTGATACATTAGAATCAATGGAAGACCTTGTACGAGGTCCCAGTGCCAGTGTCCCAACCCTCGTGATTCCATTTTGGGATGAAACCTGGGCACAGTAAGTGTTGAAAGCTCCCCAGGTAATTCTAACAAGATCTGCCTTTTTAAAAGCTTCCCAGGGGGCACCTGGATCAGTCGGTTAAGTGTCTGACTTCCGATTTTGGCTTAGGTCATGATCTCACAGTTGTGAGATCGAGCCCTGCATCTGGCTGACGGCACAGAGCCTGCCTGGATTGTTTCTCTCTCCCTCCCTTGCTCTCTCTCT
The DNA here is from genome assembly GCF_018350155.1 of Leopardus geoffroyi. Lineage (NCBI taxonomy): Eukaryota > Metazoa > Chordata > Mammalia > Carnivora > Felidae > Leopardus > Leopardus geoffroyi. The sequence continues at coordinate 96,926,749 of NC_059326.1, read as the reverse complement.
CTCTCTCTCTCTCTCAAAATAAATAAGTAAACTTTAAAAGCTTTCCAGGAATGCAGGAAGGGTTGAAACCTACCAATGGAAAGCGTAGCCCCCTTTGCAGCATTGTTTAATGAGAGGAGATTCTTTTATTATAAATCACCCATGGTTTAGCAGTCTATGTGCCATCATGAAGAAAGAGTTGGAGCTGATAGTCTTTTTTTTTTTTTTTAATTTTTTTTTTTTTTTCAACGTTTATTTATTTTTGGGACAGAGAGAGACAGAGCATGAATGGGGGAGGGGCAGAGAGAGAGGGAGACACAGAATCGGAAACAGGCTCCAGGCTCTGAGCCATCAGCCCAGAGCCCGACGCGGGGCTCGAACTCACGGACCGCGAGATCGTGACCTGGCTGAAGTCGGACGCTTAACCGACTGCGCCACCCAGGCGCCCCTGGAGCTGATAGTCTTATTATACACTGTCTCAATATGATGGCTATGTGTGTTAATATTCAGATGTTCTGTTTTCACCTCAAGGGACTAACTATACCTTATTAGTTTATGTTTATCCTGACCACAGTAAAAATATGAAAACAAATAGACTACAGCAATGTGTATGTTACCCAAGGAGATGAATTTTTTTTGTTATTTATATTCTATTACTGTGATATTTAACTAATATTAAGAGTGGCTTCTGGGGCACCTGGGTGGCTCAGTTGATTGAGTGTCCGAGTAGGCTCAGGTCATGATCTTAAGGTTCGTGAGTTCAAGTCCCACATCGGGCTCTTTGCTGTCAGTGCAGAGCCCACTTTGGATTTTCTGTCTTCTTCTCTCTCCTTATCCCCTGTTTATGCTCTCTCTCAAAAAAAAAAAAAAAAAAAAAAAGAAAAAGAAAAAAAAAGAGTGACGTCTGTTTATATTAATAAGTAGATGTTTGGGATCCGTTCATTTATTGATTCAAAATGTTGGCTTATCCTTTTTATGTATCAGGAGCCAGAATAATCAGTCTTATAAGGCAATACATCATTATCTTGAAAACTAAAATTTATTGTGGAAATAGTCAAATTATTTTGTAGAGTTACTTTTGATGCTGCAACATCTTTGAGACCAGTGCTTTAAAGTGTCGTGTGATAGGCAATTGTATGGCTTTTTCAACAAAGGACGTCTGCTAGTTTTTACTTTTGTTGGACAACAGGTATTGGAAAACTGATAGTAGTGACTCTAGAATTTCTAATATAATTTGTAAACTCTGGTGCTCTGGTTCTAAACATTTTGTTCTTAAGGCACAGATTTCTGAAGCAGAGAATTTTTGATAATATTCATGAAGGGAATAAAAGATAAAGCATGAATAAAAAGTAAGCACAGAGTTATTTATAAGAGAGAAAATTAAAGAAGTAAAAACACCCAGCAAAAGTGGTTAGTTAATGGTCATGACATATCCATAAGGTGGGATGTTATGATACAAATTTAGAAAGTTTAAAGAAAACTGGAAAATGCTCATATTATGTAAAGAAAAAGCTGAATATAAAATGGCAGTCATAGTATGATGCTGTCTCAAATGCACAAATATGGGGGTGCCTGGGTGGCTCAGCAGTTGATTAAGTGTGACTCTTGATTTCAGCTCGGGTCATGATCTCATGATTCGTGGGATCGAGCCCTGCATCAGGCTCTGCACCAAGCATGGACCCTGCTTGGGAGTCTCTCTCTCCTCTCTCTCTTCCCTTCCCTCCTCTCAAAAAATAAATAAGTAAACCTCAAAACAAGTATAATAAAATGCACAGTTATTCATGTTGATTTTGTTTTTCTCCATTCCTTGGATGCTTTGGAGTGATGGCAAAGTCCAGGAGATCCCCAGATGGTCTCAGTTGTCCCGGACACCTAGCCAGGCACAAGGCATTTGCAAAGCTGCTTTTCCCAGGTGTGGGTTTTCAGTTTCTGGCGATTCCTTCCAAGTGTGATGCTGGATTATACTGGGGAAGACTGTGTGGGTATGCAACTAAAAGATTTACTACCTAGCAATGACTCAGATCAAAGTCAAGTGGCAAAGTGATGGGTCAGCATTCCCTTACGGTTCTTTTAGCTAATGTAAGCCATCATTGCCACTTACCACATCGTATTTTGTAGCACAGCACCCCTCTCAAATCCCTCCAAAACTATCCCCCCAAGGGAAGCTCACTAAACCAAATATGCTTCCATCCCTCATTAGTGTTTTTCTCCTTTGTGGTTGGTTTTTTTTTCTCATTATAATTAACTGAAAGCAGTGGTTCTCCAAGTGTGGTTCCCTGGGTCTGCAGCATCAGCTGGGAGTTTAAACTTAAAAAAAATTTTTTTATGGGGTGCCTGTGGCTCAGTCAGTTAAGCGACTGCCTTCAGCTCCAGTCATGATCTCATGGTTTGTGAGTTCGAGCCCTGCGCTGGGCTCTCTGCTGTCCTCACAGAGCCTGCTTCAGTTTCTCTGTTCCCTTCTCTCTCTGCCCTTCCCCCACTCATCCTCTCTCTCTCCCTCCCTCACTCTCTCTCAAAAATAAAAAATAAATTAAAAAATGTTTTTAAATGTTTACTTATTTTTGAGAGAGAAAGAGAGTGAGAGCACGAGCAGGGGAGGAGCAGAGAGAGAGAGGGAAACACAGAATCTGAAGCAGGCTGCAGCCTCAGAGCTGTCAGCACAGAGCTAGACACGGGGCTTGAACTCACAAACTGTGAGATCATGACCTGAGCTGAAGTCGGATGCCCAACCGACTGAGCCACCCAGGTGCCCCAAATATGAAAAATAAATTAAAAAAAAAAGTTAAAAAAATTGTTTTACTTGTTAACTATGATGTGTTTCTTTCCTATATAATAATATTTCTCACCCAACAACTTATGGAATTATTACAGCTAATTATAACTAATTTTCACAATCACATTATGAAGCAGGTGCTATTATTTTCCTGTTTTGTGGAGAAGGAAACTGGACACAGAGAGGATAAATAACTCACCCCAGGTCGTGCCACTATAAAAATGCTCACAGGTCAAATACTGGCAGCAAATAGAAAATGTGAGCAGTGGTTATATCTGGGTGTGGGACTACAGATAGCTCTAAACTTCTTCTCTGTGCTTTTCTGTATTTTCCAAAACAATTCTATATTACACTTGTCAGCAGGAAAAAAAAAATCTAAAATAGTATTGCTAGAACTAAGGTGGTAGTTTCAGTGGAGACTTGGTGTAAGGGTGAACCAGAACAGGAGAAAGAAGAGTTGTGTTTATTAAAAACCTTCTCTTGCAGGTCAGGTCTTCCAGGATCCTGGCAGCTGCTGAGCAAGTGAGGAAACAAAGAGCCCCCCAGTGTGGTGGGTGAGCGTCAGAGCCGGAAATCCAGGGAGGGCATGACATTGAGCCTTCCAACGTCCGATCTTTCCAACGTCTTCACAGGTTTTGAAACTTACTGTCTTTGTAGGTGGCCAGTGGTAAAGTATATTTTATCACAGTATGTCCAGGAGACATTTGAGGAAGCAGAACTCAGCTCTCTATGTCCAAGGTTTAAGGAAAGTTTGGCCATAAAATAATGCCCTGACTCATCTTTAATTAAGTGTGCAATGTGGGAAAGGAATTAGTGTCTTCCGGTGTATGGGATGGAGAAACAGCTATAAGTTTTCAAAATAGCCCATTATTAGCAATCTGCACTGAATCGATTGGTACCCACAGCTCAGTCAGCCTTTAAACAAGCTGGACAATAGCTGAAGTAATTATTTGGGGTAAATTATTGCCGTTGTAAAATGTAATCAATGTTTTATTACAGCAAAAAGAGATGTTTTTTCTTAATTTCTCTCTTCACTCCACCTCTCCTCAGCCGGATCTCCTTGTCAGAGCTCTGGAAGAATGGTATTTTGTTTCCTCCCCTCCATTGGCAAGCGAGTCCCAGGCATCCAAATGCAGCAAGACAGGACACATCTTGTAAAGGTTTTCCATTTTAATATCCCTTAATGGCCAATAATGAATTCTTTATAGTTAATCTGCTGTTCTCATGAAAACAATCTAGATGGTTAAAAAAAATCAATCATTAATGAGCAGTAAATGACAGCTCCCCAACAACACAGCTGTATTTTTGTAAAAGTGATTAAACATTGTCTGCATTCATAATTGCATGGTTAATAAGAATGTTGAGCACCAAGTCAAGCATTGTTGCTAATGATGACAGATTACGATGCTACAAACGCTTTGGAGTTATGGGGCTAAATTTTCAAAGGCATTCCCTGGAACGGAATGCACACAGACCCACTAAGTATTCAATTTGCATGGACCATTACCAGGTTTGTGAGAGGCATTTGGGAACTATGCAGTTGAGACTCTTTTGAAAATCTGGCCCATTATGACAGAAAGCATCTGTAATTAACAGTAACTGATCTCCCTTTGCCCAGTTTTGGGGAAAGGTGTAAAATGCTCTGTGTGTGATTTGATGGAGCCTAAAGGCTCTTTGGTGAGGAGTCCTGAAGGCTGGAAGGAAGGCCAAGAGTCTCTGGGGTTGTTTTTCAGCCTTAGAGGTAGGTGTAAATATCAGAGTTTTGCAAGCAGGCGACAGAGTGGGTAAGTAGTTCAGAAGGGGACTTGGTAATATCATCATTGATGATTTGCCTCTCTTGTTTTGACCTTAAACATACTCACTAAACCTTGGGGATTCCTGGATTATCATTCATGGGTCTCTTGAAAATCTGAGATTGTCCCATGGTCCACTGGGGATTGACAACTGTGCTGAGGGATGGATTTTAATCTTTATGAAGCTGTAGGCAGAGTGAGTCACTGAGTGATGGAGCAGGCCCCATCTGCTGCCCAGTGTGTCTGTATTCGGGTCAGGTATGATGCAACTCTATGTACAAAGCCATTCATGGTCACAACTTAGGAGGAAAACTGCATGCTGAAATGTAACTTATAAATTTGAGCATTCTTGGAAAACCCTGGTCTCCCTCTGGGATGGTGAGGGACCCAGAGAGACAGTTGGGGGTTAGTTCGGTAGTGTGATATTTTGTGCTGTTGTTGACTTATTCTAGTTTGCGTGGATATCTTACCTTGGCCTAGAGAACACAGACCGTGTGTATTATTCTTCTGACTTCACCTCACTCAGTGATGATTTTTTTCTGGGTCAGCCATCCCTTGTCTGAGCAGAGGGTTACAGAGTCTCAGTCTGCAAGACAGGCTGACATGGGGTTAAGAGCATGGTTATAAGATGCCTGGGGTTGAAATGCTCCTCTATAACCCGTTGGTGACATTCTCTACCCCTGAGGCCTCATTTTTCCTCATCAGCAAAATAGGAGTGACATTAGTAGATACTTGTAGGGTTACTGCGAAGATTCAATGAGGTATTTGAAAGTCTCAGCCGAGTGCTCGATACAAGTTAGTTGTTCCTGTATTTATCATTGTTATGGCCACAGGTCTGGGTCCTGAGTGAGGAAGGACTGCAGCTGAAGGTGGGATTCCTTCAGCTAGGCTGGGTCATTTTTTATAGATCTAAGAGGCAATGAGGGGCTGCCCTTAATCCATGTGCTAAGTGGCTGTAGCCAAGAATAGTTACTTATAGAGTATGGGCTGAAATGTGTTCCTCCCACACTTAAGAAGGTACATGTGTGTTATGGAGGGAGGGAAGAGAGTCACCAGCCCAAGCAGACAGGTCAGCCTAGAGGCGTGGCAGCTGTCCTAGTTAGAGGGTCCCCCAACCCTTATCTCAGCACCTAAAAATACACCCAGCGCTCTTCTAGGGCCCTATTCAGGACCGGTGTTGAAATGTTAGTAGGTCAGAACTTTCTGGAGCCTATGATTTCCAGCTCAAGCTTCTGGCTGTTATGTCAGTGGGCAGGGGAACTTCTTTCCTCCCCATACCCTACAACCAATCTTACTATTTTTTCTTCCATTGTTTATTGTTTAAAATACGAGGAAACGAGTATACATAGATTTCTTTCCCAGCCCTTCTTGTCACATAAATGTGGTATACTGTGCACAGATTTTCACTTTGCTTTTGTTTACCTAACAATATATTCTGCAAATGTCTTGGAAAAGTATGTATCAATCTTTCCTAATCCTTTTTACCATGGATTCCATTGAGTGGATGTACCATAGTATAGTCAACTAGTCCTCCAATTGATGGATATTTGGGAGGGCACTTTCTTTAATAAATAGCAGAGTCTGGATGGCAACTTAAACATCCTGCAGGCTCTAGTACTTTCTTGTTCCCCCTTCTTGCTCCTGGGGTTGTTTGCCCTCTAATGACTTAGCGGGTCCTCCTCAGAGATGATGGTCAAAAAATATGCGCTGAATGAAAGTGAATCACAAAGGAAAAATGGGTTTGTGTCTTTGTCTTAGTTCTCCTCTCTTCTGTTCCAAACCCCTTGGATTCTTCATCTGTAGCTTCAGAAATCCTAAAAATATGACAGAGAATTAAAACCAGAGGCAGACAGTGATATATGTCAGTTGTTTCTTAATAAAACTAGAAGAAAAGAAAAAAAAAAAAAACACCTCAAAGGCAGAAATAGATGCATGGTGTCATAAAATTTTAAAGAATCGCATGAGTGCTCAACATTTTAAAGTAATTAAAAAAATGAAGTGATGTAGGAGAGTGTGTGGCTCCAAGGACTTAATGAAAAACTTGAAATTATAATTTTAATACCCATCTTTACTTTAATGCTCAATGTCTTCATCTGGCAAGTGAAAATCATACTGGCTGTTACTTCTCTTGGGGACAGAGAGTAGTGGCCACTAGATTATCAGAAAGTATTTTGTAAATATGAAATGCAAAACCACAGTAGTAATTTGCATGGTGATGATCTTCATACCTCATTGGCATAAGTGATTAGAAAGAAGATTAGGCAGGACCATGCATTCTTGGGATCCTTCCTAACAGCAAATGCCAAGGCGTGCAAATCTTCTTTCCTGAGGCTGAAGTAAAGTAATTTCAGACTGTATGAACATTGTTGCATGTGGACATTGTCCCACTGGGAAGAACTTATGCTTTGATCCAATCCAGTAGCAACTTTCCTCTTTGGGGAGGCCATGCACTGCCACCTGACATCCCCGACCTTTGTGACTACCCTTCTTGTTTATCTGGCTCCTTCCCACTTCTTGTGTTTGTTTATATTGTCCCCGAGCTAAGAATTGGCTCTTTTTTGTGTTCCATCATGGCAGATCTTGCACTAAGAACCCATCTTCAAACCAGTTCGACCTAGTGTTACATCCTCTCGTGCGGCATGGAGACTGGTACACCTGGCAGCAGGACTTTGGGTCCATTTTCTTAACTTCCTCAGGGCTCAGCTTCATGGTCTGCAAAACACGGAGTATTGATGATATTTGTATCTCCAGATTACTGTGAGGATTAAATGAGATAACACGAGCAATTAGTGGTCAGTAAATTTAGTTCTACTCTGTGATACTCTCTTTGATGAGTCTGCCCTTCTAATGACACACCACTTTTGGTTAGGATGCCTGTTACATTTATGAGACTTCAGTCTGACACACATCTTGATACTTGACAAGAATGGCTTTGCATTGTCGTCCTGCTGTGTTATAGGCATAAAAAGTTTACATCCCATATTTTTCAGATTTCCTTCTAGAGAGCAGAGGCTAAGTTTTCATTGAGCATCTATTGAGAGTCAAAATAAGGCTTGCAGGTTTTTAGAACTAGAAAGGGATATAGGGATGTGTCATGTTGCTTTTTCTGGGATGGTCACCACAATAAAATTCATCTGTCATGTTCTTCTACAGTGTGGTCTTGCCACTTTACCATCTAGAGGTCAAGTCTAATTCTTCTCCCTTGAATCTGAGAAAGCTTCAACCAGTGGAATACAGTAGAAGGAGGCATTATATGACTCCCAAAATTAGGTCATAAAATGTCATGTAGCTTCTCCCTTATTGAATAGGATCATCACATTTTGGAGCTTCCAGTCTCTCTCAAGAAAGTCAGACTCCCTGAGGCTGCCATCCTTGTGAGGAAGCCCAGATCACATGGAGAGGCCACCAGACATGTAAATAAATAAGTTGTCTTGAAAGCAGATCTTCTAGCTCCCACTGTTTCAGCCTTAACCACTGGGTATCCTCATGGAAGCCCCAGATATAATGGAGTAGAGAAAAGCTTCCCCACTGTGTCCTTTCCAAAGTCCTGACCCACAGAACCCATATGCATAGTAAAATGGTTGTTGTTTTATGCCACTGAATTTAAGGTAGTTTGTTGGACCACAAAGATAATTGGAACAAGTGATCACAATTTGAGTACCTTGTTGTGGAGATTACATAGGCTTAGAGAGGTTAAATAAATCATTTTATTCAAACAAGGGCTTAGTGGTGGGTTTCTGTCTTGAAACCCCATGCCCTCATGATTCCTTGTGTCATATACCTTTCTAGCTCTTGATGTCAGCCCCATGTATTAGCAAAGTTAAAACTTGACTTCAGGCTCCTGTCCTCCAGAGATAATACATTTTAAGATGTACTCTACTCATACAGTAAGCAATGAGGCAATGAATTACATTATAAGCCTAGCATGTAGGAGTCTATTGCAGACTTTAGCTAGTGAGACATATTGGGAGCTCCTAGGGAAGGGACAAGGGCAAAGAAATGGAAAAGGAGAGGTGACACAGTCTGCTGAAGTTGGAGCCTTGCAGGGGAGGGAGTGGGAAGCAGCACAGCAGGATTAAAATCATGAGGCACTGGTAGGGAAAGAAGGGTTGAAATTGCTTCAACTTTATTGAGGCAAGCAACTGTGTGCTGACAAGTTGAAGGTTGATGAGCAGCTTTAGCCAACCTCTTGCTGTCTACAGCTAGAGGGGAAGTGAGCAGGGGGCGGCACATGGAGCCAGAAGGAGCAGAAGGGGGCAGCAGGGGAGGGGAGAGAACGCTGCAGGGGGGATGGGGAGACACTCAGCAAGTCTATGGAAGCAACCTGGTGAGGTCTACTGAGGAGAGACATGGGGAGCCCAAGAAAAGAATTGGGGAACAGTTGGCCCTAAGCATGCAAAAAGAACAGGAAGAATTGGAGACGGTGGGAGATGATGAAGGGAATAAAAGCACCAATAAAAGATGTTCAAAAAGAACATTGGGAATGGAGTTCAAAGGCAGTTGAAGAGTATCTGGAAATAGATGGGAAAAATGGTGATTGAAACCTATTTTGGGTGAAAATAGTCAGTTGATTCAGTTTTTGATAAAAGACAATAGTTTGGCTAAGAATTTAAGTGGCATGGCGTATTTTAAATACCTTGCATACAAAGAAGGCCATATTGTATTTCTAAGATGTCCCCCAAAGTGAGGTGGTACATGTTGTTTTATTATAAGAGAAATTATACGTATGTAAAATTTTTCAGTAGATGGGCTGAGAATTGCATTTTCTTGGATTACTCGGAGAAAGAAATAACATTAAGAATAAAAGCCTATAATTGTAATGACACAATAAAAAAATCAGTAAGAGAGAGAGTTTATTGTCTAACCAGTGCCTGTATTTGAGACTAAAGAAACAAAACCATAAGGAGGTAATTGGTCTAGTTCATACTCTGGAGTTCTTCCTAATAATCAGAGACCTTCTGGTCCTTATATATTGACTTCAACTATGAAATCTTGATGATGACGATGATGTTGATGAGGATGGTCGTTATCGATGGTGGTGGTAAGGATGATGGTGCTTCCTATATGCCAGGCACTGTTTTAACTGCTTTACATATATTAACTAATTTAACTAATTTAATATATGGATGAGTATACCAAAGCATGGTTCTCTTCTTTTTTCTTCATCCTCTTCATGTCTATTTCTACCTAAGTAATTGGGTAGGATTAGAAAAAAACCCTATACATGGTAAATAAAAAGCAGTTGTCTGCAAGATCCTGCTTATCTCAGAACCTTGTCAGCTCCCTTCACTGAGGCTCTGCTTAGGAGTGAGTCATGTGTCTCTGTGTTCCATACTGCTAAGGTATTTGCTTATCAATGGAATGACTAATATTGTCAATGGAGTGTTTGTTTTTTCTGATGGTGGGAAAGTGGAACATTATGAGACTGGGGTTTTATTCTTTACTGGCTCTCTGATATAAAGGAAATAATAGGAACTCTGGATATGGACAAGGCTTCACATTTGAATCTTGGCTCCACTTCTCATTAACTGTTTGACTTTGGAAAATTTATTTATCATCTTTCTATTGGCTTGTAAAATGGCAGGGTCTTTTTGAAGATTAAGTGAAATGAGATATGAAGTGCCTAGGAAGCTGCTTGAGAATTAGTAAGGGTTCAGAATTGTATTCTGCTTTTTTGCTTTTTTATAGAATTGATAAGTGGTAATTGCAGGTATCTGATATTAATCAAATCGAATGTTGATAAGTCCTTTGTAGGTGAGGCTGAAAACTTCAGATTTTCATATGCCCAAGGATTATGTTTCTCCATTATGAAGTGATCACTGAATAAAGGGTTAGAAAATAATGATAAGTTTTAGGCACATGAGAAAAGAACACCCAAGAGAGAAAATTGTGTCTTTTAATTTCAAGAACGTTTCTGCAGTAGTCAGAATAATGACTTCCCAAATGTGTCCACATCATAATTCAAGGACTCTGTGAATATGTTACCTTACATAGCAAGGGGAAATTTACAGATGAGATTGAGTTAAAGTCCTAGAGATGGAGAGATTATCCTGAATACTCTGAGTGGGCCCAGTCTAATCACTTGGATTTCTCGAATCAGAGAATTTTTCAGTCAGTGATCAGAGCAAGAGATGTGAGGGGAAAGATAGTCCGAGAGATGTAACATGGCCAGTGCTGAAAATGGAAAAAGGAACTATGAGTCAAGGAATGAGGGTAGCTTCTGAAAGATACACAAGGCAAGAAAATGTATCCTCCCCTAGATTCTCCTGAAAGGAACACTACCCTGCTGACACCTCAATTTTACCCTGGTGGCAGCCATGTTGGACTTCTGATCTACAGAATTTTAAGGTAATAAATGTGTGTATATAAGTGGTATACTGATGCCTACTGGAAATAATCTTAAGTATGGCAGTTTCTTAGCCTTTATAATAAGGGCCTTCCTCTGGATAGAGTCCTTTTTGAAGATATGGTATATTAGACTATTAGGCCCCTTTGGAGTGACTTAACGTGACCTCCTTTTTCTGCACCCTGTCCCCTTTTGACTTAGATGAACCACTCATAGTCACGTTTGCTCTTTGGGATTGCCCACTTGATCACAGTTAATCTGAACAGAAGAGTTATGTGGCTTAACGTGGGCCAATGAGCATTGCTTTCCCAGGAGTGTGGATTGGGTTGAGGCAGGTGTTAGTCACAGCCTCTGCATGTGGCTTGGACTGAAATGATGGTGTGAACTTGGGGGCTGGGTGGTGGCTGTGGGCATGGAGAAGGGAAAAATCAGGTCTGTGGGAAGAGGAGATTGAGCCTGCTAGACAGTAAAGATGAGGGTGAGGGTATGAAGAAAAGGCCAAGAAGGTTATGGCCTTGTTCCTACTGGCTCTTAGTCAACATTTTTACCCCTACTGGGGTTTGGGTATATATCTCTGCCCCAGATTCCACAAGACAACATTTTACCATTAAACAAGAAGTCCTTTTTCTCCCCTTAACCTTGCTAAGAGGTTTTCTGTTCCTTGCAAACAAGAGCCTTGACAAAAGCACCTACTATGATAAGGATGAATCAAGACGATGGAAGGAGGTTCTATTAATGTCATTTTGGGTTCTCTTTCATGCTTTATTCCAAGGAAGCTTTATAGAAAGATTTAGAGCAGTATGATTATGCCATAAGCCAAGGAGCATTTTGCACTTCTACAGCTATAGCTGGAGCTCGTGACAGGGCTTGCCTTGTAGGCTTTGAGACCCCTGGCTGTAGAATGCTTCTTTAGTCTCTGGTCAAACACATCTGAAGTTCACATACAAAATTAATGTTGGTAGGGGGGTGTTTTTAAATCAGGATTTTGAAATTCCAGTGACTTTCCTGCAGCAAGTTTCAACATGTAGACATAGCACTTTGAAACCCAACCTTAGTGCTTTTCTGTAGTTAACTTGATTTTGAGAACATGCCTGGAAGAGATTTTGGTTTCTTGGTGGAGAACTTGCAGCCAGAAATGGCAGTTTTCCTATTCATCATCATCAACTCATAGAATTTAAAAAGTAATCATAAAAATCAAGTTATTCAACTTTTTAGTTAGGGAGACAAGGAAATATCCTCAGAAGGGTTAAATGGCTTATTTTATGGTCTTGACGGGGTCTGTACATGTATATGTATACAGAATTATGAAACTCATGATTATCCAGAGAATGAATTAAGTATCAGAGAACTCAGAAATCTTTGGACTGAAATATTTCTATGAATACCAAGTAATTTTTTGGTAATGCATAGAAAATATTACCTTTCTTTTTATGAACTGGAATTATTTCTATAAACTCGAGTGTGCCCAAAGAAATACAATTTCTTTTATGAACTGCATGTTATTAACAAGAAGTTATATAGCCCTAGAGGTAAAGTATCCATGCATTCATTCATCTTCCTTCTCTTTTTCCTTCCTTCCTCCCTTCCTCCCTTCTACTCTTCCTTCCTTCCTTCCTTCCTTCCTTCCTTCCTTCCTTCCTTCCCTCCTTCCTTCCCTCTTTCTTTTTTTCCTTGTAATTATTAATTATTGAGTGGCTATCATATACCTAACAATTTCTAAAATCCAAAATCTTGAGATACAACAGTAAAATAGTATGCCCTAGTGAGATTCTCTTCTCATGGAGCTCCTACCTTCATGGAGCTTACATTTGAGCTGGGGAAAATAGGCAAAAACCCACACAAATACATATATAAGATAATTTTGGATAATGATAAAGTGCTATAAGAAAATAAAAAGTAGTAATGTGATAGAAATAAACAGGCTAGGGTAACATAGGGTATGAATTTTTAGGGTGAGGAGGTAATAGTTAACTGATCTATTTATTCTATCTATCTATCTATCTATCTATCTACCTTATCCTGTCCTATCCTATCCTATCCTATCCTATCTTCTCTGATTACATAAGACAACATGTTTATCTGTTGATTCTCAGTAAACAGAGATTAAGTCACCTTAATCTTAAGTCATCACAGAGTTCATGATTTTAAATCTAGTTTTCTTTCCCTTGCTTCTACTGCCTCCTCAAAAGGGGACAGGCTTGAGAATCTTTTCTCAAAAAATTCAGATTCAACTTGGAGGGAAAACACAAATATGGGATGATATTTGAAAGTACCAGTTGATTTCTTCCTCTTCTCCATAATCCTTGAAAAATCCCTTCCCTTGTATCCCAAGGATTTCTTCTATTATTCCCACTTGCTCCCCTAGAACCCCCAAACATATACATGGGACAGATAAGAAGCAAATCCTACCAAGACTCAACTATTCTTTTGGAAAGCTGCTGATCAGTGTGAAGGGAAAGATTCAGATGCACACTTTTACATTTGTTTTTCCTGATCTCAGAGTCTAGACTATAAAAACTCTACTGTAAAAAAATAATAATGATGGTAAAAATTAAAAACTCTACTGTTACTGAAGCTCTGAGGAAGCTGAATCACCACACACTTACTGCTTTCATTGCTGGACCTTGAACATCACCAGGAGTCTGCTCCAGTCATCCAGTGGGGACTTGTGGTTGCCTGTATGAGAAAGTCTTTCCAGATCTGACCTGTTCTATTGACTAACCCAGGAGCATGCAAACTCCACAGTTGGGACGGTAGAGGGACAGTGGTGACATGAAGGGGAAACTTCAGTTTTGACCAAGATGGGGCTAGGTAATCTCTGAAATCACTTCTTGTATTGTGATTTGCCATATTTATTGTCTGTTGCCACAATAAAGCCTTATAACAAACCACCCCGCATATCAGTGACTAAAAACAATAAGCATTTATTTATTTAGTCTGTGGGTTGATGATGTAGGCTGAACTTGGCTGACTTCTTTTGGTCTCAGCTAGGCCCATTCCTATTTCTGGTGTTGGGCTTTTGGCTGATCTAAGAATGCCCCTGCCAGAATGACTGGGACACTCAGTTCTTCATATGTCTCTCAACCAGTAGGCCAGCCTATGCAAGCTGTCATGGCACTATAGAAAAGTGAGAGCAGTCAAGGCCGATTACATGAGTGCTTTTTAAGCAAGCATCTTATTGGCTAAACAAGTCTCATGACCAAGGCCAGAGTCAGTATGGAATGGAACCACAGATTTGCATGGCAAAGAACATGACATGTAGATTCAAGGACAGGTGAAAAATTGGGATCATTAATACAATCACAATAGCATGACTTCTTCAGGATCAGAATGTTAAAGGTTACTTATTTGCCAAGTAAACTGGGCATGGTTTGAAGGGTAGATTGGAACAGGCAGATATTGGAGGTGGGAAACACAGAAACCAGTGCAGGGAAACAATAGCAATGCCTGAATCTGGGGTGACTGGGACAATTGGAGGGGACTGGTGGGAGATTTTGCCCAACATGGATATGCTGTGGTTGTGGAAGGTGCAAAGGAGATGGAGGAAGCAAGGTGGACCTTGGAGTCACTGATCTGGAGGGTGATAGTGACCATAATAGGCAGATAACCCACTATGCCTAGTAAATGAAGGGCTGGGAATATCTTATGAAAGAAGAGGGGAGCTTGGTGACGTGAGTAGGTCGGGTATGTGAGAGACAGAGCAGCAGAAAAGCAACATGGCAGGAGGGTTGTCTGATTAGAGCTTCAAGACACGTTGGGAGAGTAATGGCTGTGAGTACTGGAGGTGTGCAGAGGCAAAGGAGTCAGGGAGCTTGAAGTTCATGGACAATAATTTGATTCATTATGTTCGAGAATTGGGAGTTTGCCAGGGCTCTGAGGATGGTGTGCATCTCTTGCTGGGTTACCCTCCAGTGTTTCCAAGATACCTTATCTAAAGGGTCACACTCAAGGAGACCCCCGAGTAGGTGGGGATGTGTACCCACATCATGACTCCCTGCTCCCCACCGCCCACAGTTGCTGGGCTCTGCTGCAGGTCTGATCAATTACATTGGCTTAACTTTGTCCCCAGCCACTTGTCCCAGCTCACATTCAGGAGCTCCCTGAACATGTCTCTTTCTTTTATCCTATCTAGCTCAATAAACAATTGTAAAACCTGGCAATCAGGATGAAGCCAAGCATTCTAAATCTTAACTTATTTTTCTGTTTTTCCAATAAAAAGCTCTTTTCAAGACACCCAAAGTGGAAAGTATTTTGAATTACTTGCTTTGACTGACTGTTCTTGAATTCCTCAGGATCGCTGTCGATAACATTCAGAATGATTTCTGGGACACAGCACTGGGCTTAAAATAGTTTGAAGGCTTCTGGGGAAACCACTTGATATGAGATGTGATTTGTTGTCCATGTTAAGGAAGAATCAGATGTCATGTTATGCAAGGTTAATGAGCAGCAACTTGGTTTCATAGCTTGAGCATGGCCCATACCACCTACCCTGGTTTTTGCCCATTCCAGAGAGAGTCCCAGTGTTGTAGGCAAAATAGAAGTTATTAAATATGGATGTTATTTTTTTCTAGGTCTTAGATCCGCTCAATCAATCTTTGTCTCCTTTGCCCTTGTGAGGCAACTCCTGCCATTTAAAGGAAGCGAGTCTCTGTGAAGGACCTGGTTGCTTTTGCATTGTCAAGGAGACCAGAAAATAGAACCTGGTTGGCAAAACAAACCCCTTGTGGGAGTGGGTGTTGCTTGGATGTGGAAAATCTGAAACCACATAGTTTTCCTGCTCCTTCCCAGAGCTGACTTCTGCTGAGGTTTTGTGAGGGGGCTGTCAGAAGACTGATGCATTTCTCCTCTCTCCAATCTAACATTAAGCAGCCATTGTGTAACCACCAGTGATGAAATAACTGTGGTTGTAAGTCAGTATTTCACAGAGTATGGTCTGTGGGCCTGTGGCGTCAGAATCACTTGTGAAAATACCTCCGCATTTGGCTATGGGGAATCTATGTATTTTTTTAGCATGCATCCTAGGTAATCTCAGACTCCTTGATGGATAAGAATCCACTGTCCTTGGGGACAAGTGCCCATTTATTTGTTATTATTCAAAAGAACACATAGTAGCAGCAAATAATTAAAAATAATAAAAAAAATACTTGTGGCTATGCAGAACAGTCTAAGTTGACCTCTGACTTTAAGGAATTATCTTACAGTTACTTACCCTTCATTGGTTGCGTTAGTAGGGTGTGATAGAGTTGACCAGTTATTCATTGATAATTCATGCTCTCCTTTCCATGCAACACAGAATTGCTCCTAGACTACTTGGCCCACTCGAATCCAGGAATGGCCCGGATGACTAGCTCAATGAGTAGGTCTTTGGTGGAATAGAGCTGACATGGTGTGGGCCTATTTCTTTCCCTTCTGCTTGGGTAACAGGATTTTGAGGCCCAAGTAAGGATGAATGGAGCCCGGATCCTTAAATTACCAGGTGTGAAGGGTACTTGCTTGGACTTTTACCTAAGTAAGAAGTAAGATTTATAGTGCTGAGTCTGAGGTTTGGAGGTATCAATAGCTTTTGTTACCCAAAGTAATTCATGGAGGTTGACCTCTTACTTAGTTTTAGCTGAAAACTGTGTTCTTTGCCAGCTCAGATTCAAAATACAAAGGTTTGTTTCCTCAAACAAACCTAGTAATCTTCTGAAAAGTAGAGAATCATAGTAGACAGAGCACTGGTCTTAGAATTAAGAAAGTGGATCCAAATCCCACTTCTACCACTTACTGGCTCTGCAGTTTTAGACAAATCACTCAATTACTCTGAGCCTCAGCTCCTTTCATTATTTAGTGAGAATAATAATATGGTATTATTTGCCTCTCAAGGTGTGTGTGAAGGTCATGGTTTTGTTCATGAAAACACTTCAGAAATTTTAAAGCACTCTTCTACAAATGAGAGGGATGAGTTGGCTCTTGTTTTTACAGAGCTGGAACAAAATGCTATTTTCCAGCTTTGATATTTCCAGTAGCTTCCCAAGTCTCATTTTGTTTCCTTCGGAAAATGGGGATAATAAAGCTTCCTTGGATTATTGTGAAAATAAAAATGCGATAATGTATGTGATGGTGTCTAGCACAAGATCCAGCTTATTGCAGGAATATGGGAAAATATTAGCTCCCTTCCCTGCAGCTCTATGTGCTTGAGGGAGGTGATTCAAGAAGAGTCCATTTGGCTGATGATAAATAGGAGCTGAGGTCTTCCATTGCTTGTATTTTACTCCCCTCTGCTAACCGGTGAGATAATTTCCACAGTATTATGTGACTCATTCTTCCCCATGCTTGATGGTGGCCCCAGAGCAGCAGGAAAGATGGCCACAAAGGAGCCTATAGTGTTACCTGCTTCTCTTGCTTCTCCTGCAAAGATGGAAACTCTAGTCTTTGTGAGTCTCACGGAGCACTTACTGAAGCCTCTTGCCAGTTGGACCCTGACACTCAGACCCTGCTATTCCCAAGTGCTTTCTCATGCATGGCCATTACTTGAAACTCATCCTCTTCTTTCCCTCTTTTGTCTTCACTTGGGTTATTCATTATCCCTGAGTCCTCTTTACTTGGATTTTCTTCAAGCTAATCTACTTGATTAAAATTTCACAATGCAGAAAACTGGCTCTAAGATAAGTTGTTTTGATGACAGGAATGGTAATTCTTGCAATTTATTTGTATGCTGTGTTACCATTTTCAGTGTACCTTCATCTGAGTTATCTTGTTTGTTCACTGTTGGTTTTCACAGACTCATAGCAGCCTTTTATTTTTGCTTATCTCGGGTGCATTTATTGGGCAGAATACCATGGATGACCGCTGGGAGGATGGTGTGGAGGGTAGAAGGGACGGAGCTAATATTGATCAATTATGCATTTGGGGGGGTCAAGTTAGTTTTAATGGAAGTTACCTAATTTAATTCTTGTAATAATTTTTCGGAGGAATCACCAGTGCCTAGCCCAATACTCGTGAGTGTTTAAAGTTTTATCAACTGTAAAATTCCATCAGGAGGTTGAAAAACTTGTCCAAAGTCAAAAAGCAATGTGATGATGGGGATGGGATTTAAATTCTGGTCTCACTGGTTCCAAAGTGCGTGCATTCCCTGGTGTTATGATCTCTAGCAGATGGATCAACAGAGATAAGTAGTTGCTGACCAAACAGTCCTGCGTCCAGTTACTTGGGGAACAAAGATACAAACATTTTAGTAGAAAGATAGGGGAGCATTCTTCTTGTCCTTCTTCTTCTCCCTCACTTCTGTAACATTTATTATCTGTACTGTGGCACCCAGTATTCCAGACTCTGGGGTACAACATCCCCCATCTTGTAGCTACCAGTCTAATGTACAAGACAGATAAACCGATGAGCAGCTAGACAAAGAATTTAATGTGTGGTAATGACAACTGCTGAGAAGAAAGCAGGGCGAGGGGGTAAACAGTGATGGAGCTTGTACATTAGATGTGGTGGTCGGGGAAGGTGACATTTGGGTGGGTGACACCTGATTTGATGGTATTTGAGCAGACCTGCTCAAAGAGGAAGGCTTCGAGGGGCTGGGGTGGGGTGGAGAAGGGAAGAGCATGTGCGAAGCCCAAGGCAGGAGTGGGCTTCCTGTTCAGAGTTGGAGTAAGCTCAGGAGGGTGGTGGGGGTGAAGTTGGAAAGCTCAGGAGAGGCTTGAGGGCCTTGGTGAAGCATTTAGGTTTTATGCTGAGTGAGGTGGGAAGCCTTTAGAGCTATGAACAAAGAAATGATAGGATCTGACTTAACATTTAAAAAGAAGCACTGTGGGGGCGCCTGGGTGGCTCAGTTGGTTGAACATATGACTTCGCCTCAGGTCATGATCTCCTGGTTTGTGAGTTCCAGCCCTGCTTTGGGCTCTGTGCTGACAGCTCAGAGCCTGGAGCCTGCTTCGGATTCTGTGTCTCTCTCTCTGCCACTTCCCCGCTCGTGCTCTGTCTCTCTCTCTTTCAAAAAAGAAACAAACTTTAAAAAAGGTTTTTTAAAAAGAAGCACTGTGGATACTGTGTGCAGATTAGATTTTAGAGACAGGGAGCACAGCTCAGTCAATGGAGGTTGACCATACTTGAGAAAACCCAACAGGAATGGTATGATAAACAAGTATTGCAACATTTCATTCCTTCGCCTCTGTTCTTATCTTTGGATTTTTTATTTCAATTCTTTGTAGTTCTCTTTAAATTGATTAAGTTCCCGCTGTGATCAAGGTACTGTGAAAACTGCCGTTTGTGTCTCTATCTCCTTCTTTAAACCTCTTCCTACAATCTGGATTTTTTTTTTTTTTTTTTTTTTTACCTAAACCAAATTACACATTGTTCCACTTATCTCAACAGAGGTAGAAAGAAATCAATTGCTTTGGTTTTTCTGATAGCACAAACCTAGCTGCAGATCTGAAGCAAAATGAAGTGGCATCACAGATAGCAGGCCAGCCTGCCGACAGCGCCCCTTCTCAGTGACAGCAAGCTGCTGGTGGAACCAGTCAGGACAAAGGCTGGAGCTTGTAATGAACTTCATACTTGGACCATATCCCATTCGGGTAACGCTTGCTCTCCTCCGGCTGAAGTGGGTGATTGGATTGAGACTCTCACACATCAAATGCCACAAGAGCTATTAATATGGGTGGAATAATTGAGCAGCCAGACTTATTGGAAAATGTAACTACTTTACACATCATTGCAAATTGTTTTCTAGGCCATGCTGGCCTCCCTTCAGCCATGAAGACATTCAGATGTAAAAAGGAAAGAAAAAAGATGCATCTTGAACACTTAACCATAAAAGTAGAGGAGATTGCTTTAGACTTCTCTGTAACATTCAAACCATCCACACCTGGAAATAATTACCAACTCTGTGTTTGTTTAAATGTCAGTAGATGTTGTCATGCCAGCCTTGCTGTCTGGTAGCATAATGCTTACTTTTGTGCAAAGGAGTAAATAGCCCCATGCTCCTCAACATCATTTTTTGGAACATTCTTTCACTGAAGAATGGGTCTCTCCTAAGTACGTAAGCTGATTTTATGTCTCCTCTCTAATTTGAACTATTCTTGGATTTTGAAGCTTGGTTATGTTCCTGTATGATTACTCTCACATTGCAACGAGGGGCTGAACTATGGGACCGACTCGGCATCTTGGGTACATCTGGGAAGAGCTTGACGCAGGTCAGAACCTTTGTGGTGAGCTATTTCCATGTATGGATGGTGCTTTCTATCAAAAGCCATCCGAAATCCTCCTGGCTTAAAGGTCAAGCTCAAATCTCACCTTCTTTAAGAAGCTGTGCTTGAGTCATTTAGCACATATAATCGCTGTCACTTCCCAGAGAAAAGGGGCAAAAATGGATATTTTCTTAGCAGCTGCTGTGTTGGGTTCTCACATATCTCATCTGATCTTCACACAAGTACTCTGTGAGGTGGGCGCTGTTATCCTGGCTCAGCACAGGGAAAGGACCTGACGGATCCATGGTCACAGGGTCGGAGGTGAATGGTCAGGGTGTGCATTCAGGTCTGTCTGACAGCAGAACACTTCCCAACATGCCACGTGACTTCTTAGGGCATTCTGGGTGCTTCGGGGAAGATATACGTTCCTTAGCACGTCATCAAACACCGTTGCTTGGTATTTGCAGCTGTTGCACGTGTAGGTTTTCTAGTCCCAGTGATGTTGCAATGTCCTTGAAGGCAGTTCCAGGAGACACAAAGAGGGCATGGCCTCTGCCTTATGGGAGTGTGACACAGAGTTACAGACTTGAGAAACAAGATGTTTCCTAACCCATTACAGGGAGGCTGATGGGACTCTACAGGGGATACTCAGGCGATGCAAAGGAAGGGGATGGTCTTTTGTGCCTGTCGAGGTTGGGGTAAGGGTGCGGGGAGCGGAAAAGGTTTTGTAGAGAGATGAAACTTCAATTTCTTCAGATGACCAGGTGTTTGTCAGGCACCTGGAATAGTTGGACCAGGGGGAGGCTCAAAAGGGAAAACATCCCAGGCACAAAGAAGTCACGAAGCTAGGAAATGCAGCCGGGTGTGGCACACAATGGTAAATAGCTCTCAGGGTGGGTTAGATCTCGAATAAAAAGAGCAAGAGAGAGGGACGCCTGGGTGGCTCAGTTGGTTAAGTGGGTAAGTATCTGACTCTTGATTTCGATTCAGGCCATGATTTCAAGGTTCCTGAGACTGGGCCTTGCATCCAGCTCCACACTGACAGTACAGAGCCTGCTTGGGATTGTCTCTCTCCCTCTCTCTGTGCCCCCTCCCCACTCGCTGTCTCAAAAGAAAAACAAAAACAAAAAACAAGACAAAACAAAAAAGTGAAAAAGAAAAGGGCAAGAGGGAGACCCAGAGAAGAGGCTAGAGGGTGAGGTGGGCAGAGACCAGGACATGAGTTTCTTGAATACTTACTGAGTTTGGATTTCATTTATCGTTTCTCATGCCATGGAAAGATTTTAAGCAAGGGCACAATGCAATCCAAAACAAAACATCCTGTTTAAGGCTGTATGTGATAGGGGAATTACTTGGCAGGTATTTGAAGAGTAGACAGGAGGGCAGTTAGGAGACTGTTGAAATTATCTAGGCAAGAGATGATGAGGTCCTGGGTTTGTGTCCTCCTAGGTGAGCAGCGATTGAAGGGAAGGTAGTCTACAGACACATGAAGTCTGGTTTTCTGCTGTGGGCAACGTTGAATGCTTCTTCTTCTTTTTTTTTTTTTTCTTTAAAAAAAATTTTTTTTTTTAACGTTTACTTATTTTTGAGAGACAGAGAGAGACAGAACATGAGCTGGGAAGGGGCAGAGAGAAAAGGAGACACAGAATCTGAAGCAGGCTCCAGGCTCTGAGCTGTCAGCCCAGAACCCTACACGGATGGGACTTGAACCCATGATCCATGAGATCATGACCTGAGCAGAAGTCGGATGCTTAACTGACTGAGCCATCCAGGCACCACCCCCTGACTTAAAAAAAAAAAAAAAACAATTTTTTTTAACGCAACCTTGAATGCTTTTTGTGAGCAGGAGGCTCCCCTCCTAATCAGTTGCCCTTTACCACACAGTCCCAAGCACGTGAATTCCGTTTTTTATACGCCTGCAATGCCAAGAGCTTCATCTGCTATAATAATAATGAAAAGAATGTAAGTGAAGGTGACTGTAAAGTACGGAAGTCCTGCTGCAAAATAAGGGGTGAAATTGAGCTCTCTTTTCTGCGGTGTCCCCATGTGGACAGAATTAGTATCATCATTAGGTTGGCATTGGTTCATAGATGAACCAGTGATTCATAGATGAAGCAGTGATTCATAGATGAAAATAACTTTAGAACTTTTAAGAAAAGCCAGGAGGAAAATAAAAAAAAAAATCAGAATTATTACCAAATAATTTTCCTAGCCGAAAAATTCTGGCCGTTTATCTTTTCATCTAAGTGGAGCTCAACTATATTAGCAAGAGGTAAAGCAATTTAAGTGTTCTTAACTGTGTGTCCTTGAAGACTATAATATTTGTGGGAGGTAGTTCCACTGCTGTAAATCTATGTTGACAGGTGTAAATTTACACTAATAAATTAATAACACAAGTAAGAAAAACAAACCCCAGCTCACAGGATGCTGGATTAGTGACAGAACTAATGGTATCAAGAAAACACAGATCAAATGCCTGCTGATTGATTTTTCCTCTTGACTGGTCTAAGATTTGTGCAGATGAAATTGTAACGCTTGGTATTTTTCCCACCTGTGTTTTTCACTTATTAAACGTGTTCATCACAGCTCTCTACCATTTCTATAGCCAGAGTTCTGCTTTAAAGATGAGCTAAGAAATTAAATAAATACACAGTATCTTTCATGGTATGGAGTTTTCTGCTGTCTCTGTGTGCTGTGACATCTTGGACCTCTGCAAACTGTTTATCTTACAGTTTCCAGTTTCTAGGTTTTTCCTCAAGATTTGTGACAGCTCAGTAAGTGAGTGTTTTCTGGTTTGGGGTCCTCCACACTGCATTCTTAATCTCCTTATAAGAAGGGATTTAATCTTGTTCAGCTTTGATCATCTCCAGTTCCTAATAAAATGTCTTGGCACCTAATAGGGGCCACTTAATTTATGCTGGATGAATAAGGACAAATGTCTGCCCTTCTGGAAAAGGGAATAATTGTTGTTGGGGTGACACTGGGTGGAAGAAGGAGATACTAGTAAACTAAATTGATATAAATCATTGAGAAAATGGGAAAATACCTGCCATGACATATGATATGTTGAATTTTACATATGCCGAGTTCGCCAAAAACATGGCCTTCTACTAAACCATTTTGGTATGGATCTTAAGGATTTTTGGCTTTGTCGGCTCTGAACCCAGAATAATTCTTTTTAAATAACGGTATCCCCTTAAAAATTCAGGTGCAGAACAAGGATGTACTTCTTTCCTAAAAAAAGAGAAACCCTATAAAACCCTACAAATTCTTCATGGTATATACAGATGGCTGTGGTTACATTGCTATCTCTACCTGTACGAGTTGGACACCTTCAGTCACCTGGGCTGCTCTGCGTCTTCAGACTGACTGGCTGGACAGGATGTTCCCTCCTCTCCCGCTGCAGCACGGGCGGTCTGCCCGTGCTGGTTTCCTATTGCCGCCATCACAGTCACCAAAATATGCTGGCTTAAAACAACACCTACAGTCTGTGGATCAAAATATTTGTGGGGTCAACTGGGTCCTCCACTCAGGGTCTCACAAGGCCAAAAGCAAGGTGTTGGCCAGTCTGGGCTCTTATCTAGAGGCCCTGGTGAAGAATCCACTTCCATTTGTCAGCAGAATCCATTATTGGTCATTGTAGGACTGACATTCTTGTTTCCTTACTGGCTGGTAGCCAGGATCCACTCTCTGCTCCCAGGGTCCCCTGCATTCTTTCCCAGGGGCCCCCTCCGTTAGAAATTCTGTCTATCGCACTTAACAAAAACAGAGAAAGCTTTGCCAGATGGAGGCTAGTCAGTCCTCTGTAGAAGATATCTGTAGCTAACAGTCCATTAACAAAACACTGTCACCTTGCATATAGCCCCAACAAATTATCTTCACATCTGTTTTGGAGCATAGTTTCTGAAATCGAGATGGTCTGTTTGATTTCTAGCAAAAGAAACGAGGTGACCAACAATAAGAGGACCAAACCTTAGGACACGTTTCATGTGCATGGAAGAATTTACCCAGATACAGATGGTATCAGTTCATCTCAGGGTCATTCAGCCACATTACTGATACTGGTAGTACCATATGTCGTGTAAATGCCTTTGAAAATACATATCATAGTGTGTTGCAGCACCGAATGAGAATGTGAATGCAGATAATTGTCAAATCCCAGGTAGTATGATTATGTCGTGGAAACTACTACTCTTTTGGATAGAGGTTCCTTTGCTCCTCCCAAGCTTGGACAGGCTTGTAGGAACAATTCACATGTCATGAAGGACTCTCATTGTATATTTGCCACCATTGCCAGCTTCCAGGTCATTTGCAAGAGAAGCTATTTAACTTTTAGTAACTAATTCAATAAAGAATTGCAATCGGCCAACAAATTTAATATAATCTTCCAAACTGTGGGAAGTCCAGATTAAGCACTGGAAATTATACCATCAGTCCTGAAGTTGCTATGTAAGAAAAGATTTGAAAGAATGGCTTGTGAACAGTGTGTTATCTTGATGCTGTAAAAACATGTTGATGTCAAAAGTGGTGCTGGAGAAACTTTCGGCTTTAGAATTGGAAGAGCACATACGCTCAAACTGATTTTATGCTGAAGAATAAAGGGGTTACTATTTAGTATTTGTCCCCCAAAATGTGTTGTTGAGTTGATATTACCGTTGCTGGAAACTGAGAATTGAGAGAATCAGAGAACACAAAACCACACATCGAAAGTACTCTCAAAGACAGATGCAGATAGTCAATATCTATTTAAGATGCCTATTTGATACATTTCCCCCCTGCTGTCTGTTTTTCAGGTTTGTATGTTTGTTTTTTAGAGAATGCAAGAACATGCCATAATTTGGGATGGGAGAGGAATGTTATAAGAGTAAAGAAGGCATTAACTAGATTTATTACCATTTAAAGATAAATGCGTAGTGGAGTAATATGGATGATTGAATAGTGATCTGAGAAGCAATTTCCATACATCACTTCTGGTGACCTCATCTGATATTATGACCATTGGTGAGATACCAAATTCTGCAGACATTTCTGGGTCTTTAACCCGAGGATGATGGAATCTTCCTTGTATTTCCCCCTGTGTGACTACTTGTAAAAACAAAGCTGATTGATGCGTATTGCATGTACTGAGCTCCTTTGTAGGGCACCTTTTAAAGCACTATTTTGATATAACCAACGATCGACTGCATTCCTGAGTTTGGGAAATCAAATTTTAACAGGAACTTGCACATAGCTCCAACGCTTCGCCCATAATTCATATCCCAGCAACCTTTGCCAAAGCAGGAAGCAGAGTCATGGTGTTGCCATGAACATTGTTTCAAGAGCTCAGAAATCCTCCAGGGATCCCGTTATCACTGCTTTTCAAAGAAGCCTTTATTCCTCTCTTCTCTTTCTTGCAAAAGGGGGTTGTGTCCAATACCCGAGGACACGGCGAAGCCAAAAAGGACCTGAAGGCTCCTCCAGGACTATGATCTTCTGAATTGTGAAATCCGCCATTCTGATCGCTATCCTTTCTTCCCACATTGTAATAAACGCTACTGTTCTGTGAAACTTTACTGTATAATAAACCTGCCTTTTCTTTTTTTAAAGGACTGAGCTCCCAGGACCACTGGCATTTGTTTTAAGTCTTCTGTGTAAAGGTCCATCAAATTCTCATAAAAGTAACATTTTTTTTTTTGGACTGTATTATCTACTTGAAGATCATTTTACTGTATTTCATCTTCTTTATTTTATGTTTCAATTCCAGCATAGTTAACATGTAGTGTTATGGTAGTTTCAGGTGTACAATATATGATTCAACAATTCTATACACTACTCAGTGCTCATCATCTAAGTATACACTTAATCCCCATCACCTGTTTCACCCATCTCCCTACCCACCCCCTATCCTCCACCCCCCGGTTATCATCAGTTTCTTCTCTATAGTTAACAGTCTGTTTGTTTCTCGCTCTTTCTCTCTCTCCATACAGTTTTCCTTATTACTAGGCACCAAAAGGTATCTTAATCTAAGTTAGTAAAGTTGACCTTTATGACAAGTATGTTATGCTTAGTTTTTTTCCCTCTGAAAGATATAGAGGCCAGAGATGAAATAGTAAAAGGGAGAGAAAAAAGTTTGTATTTGTATTACTAATCACAGATACGAATGTAGATCCAGAGTTAATATGTGAATTTAATGTGTTTTCAGTAAGGTTAGGACTAAAAATTGTATCATGTATTTTGTCTTATTTGAGGTAGCTGGTAATTACCATTTTCCTTTTAAAAGGAAAAATAGGAGCTTTTCAGCTTCACAACATTCTGAGGGAAACACAGATGTCCGATTTTATAGGGGACATGGAGAAAGAAAAAGTAAGGTAGCCTTTTAAGAAGCCTAAAGATGGCAGGCATTGTGAAACATATTTATATTCAATCCCATAGATCATATGATTTTCTTCTGAAAAAATATTAACCTCAGTTTACATCTACATGCATTATCAGACTAGGGTCTGAGTATGTGCTGGGGAACGTGGATGTACCTGTATATTGAAAGTGTGTGAACCCACAGAACAGTCTAAATCCATATTCTTATAGTGGCTACTGTTTCTACTTGATGGGATATAATTAACTATTTTTAAATGCAATATCAATGTATTTTATCCAAGTATATATAGATAAAATTATATCTATCTATATATGTCTATCTATAACTATATCTATCTATCTATCTATCTATCTATGGTGAGATAAAAGCTAAATTTGTATTTATTTTTAAGATAGAACACTGGAATTCAAGACAGCTCATGGGGAAGCAAGTCTGACCCATGATGTATATATTCTCCTCTGAAATAGGGCTCTTTCAGTGACAAAGCTGGAGAATTCTCATCTGGATGGTGGGGAAATTAGTGTTTGGACAAGAAATAAACTGATGTGTTCTTTTATGGTCTAAAGACAAAAATAATACTTGGCGCCAGGTATTTAGCCATACTGCACAGATCCAGGCTTACAGCGAGATTCCCATTTTCCCATTTTCAATTATTTGAGGGTACAAAACCAAAACAAATAAATACCTCCACTGATTATCTGCCGTGTTCAAGCCAGAACTGTATGTACTGAAGTGGCCGGGACGGGAAGCCTTCATGGTCATGGTTAGGGCAGGCCCTGGCCAAGCTTCAGGGAAGCTGGAAGGGTCTAGTCAGGTGGGTGCATCAGAATATGCATTACGTATTAAAAATGGCAAGTGGCGACAGGGGGTGTCTTACCAAGGCAGAAGCCTCCAGCCGGTCTAAAAGAATATATTGACAGGCAGGTGGTACAAAGCAATGAAATGTCCAGGAGGAAGCGTTTGGAGAACAGCAAGGAACTCTGGTTGCAGGTAGGAAAACCGAGTCCTCGGGGACTGGAGAGGGCGAGGGGGCAATACTTGTACTTGAACAGAGTAGAGGACTAGGGCACACTGCCAACCTGAGATTCAGTCTGTGGGGACCTACCAGGGACCAAGCCTGTTTATGGTTCTCAGGAGCCTGACTGGCGTTGTGCTGAGGCTGACAGCAAGCACGATTCAATGCTGAGGTCTTGCTACTGACTTGAGTGGCTCATGACAGTTACCCAGCCTCAGAAGGGACCGATTCCAGAATTCACAATAGGGAAGAAAATGCAGATGATGGTCATAGAGCCTCAGGTAAAGAGCAAAGAAAGTCCCTGGCACTTCTCCAATTGTTTTGCAGGTGCAAAAATCATATCATTTTCTCTTTGTGTCTTGAATGAATATTTAGTGGCATAACCACAATAAACACATTCAAATTAAATGTCACTACGTACCTTAATGTTTTAATCAATGTATGTACTAAATAATTTGAGTTTGTAAAGAAATTATGGAAACAGAATCCGACTTCAAGCTTGGCAGGAAATTAATATTTGGATAACGAATGCTGGTACATTTGTTATAGCATATACTCAGATTTAGAAAAAAAAATGCTGTTGTTTTTTCAAACCCATCTAGGGATATAAAACTAAATCTAGTTAGAATGAGGATATTAAATTACAAATAAGTTTGTTAGAATGGAATTCAGACCTTCCATGTAGAGCTGTGGGAAGAAGCACAGTCATCAGTTACCCATGAGAACAAACACCAGCCTTGACACAGGGAACATTGGAGAATTTGGTCCAGCAAGGACAGAGGTACAGTTAAGAACGGCCCTAGAAAACAAGACCTCTGACAGTTTTTTTTTTTTTTTAACATTTTTTTATTTTGAGAGAGAGTGATGAGTGGAGGAGTGGCAGAGAAAGAGAGGGAGAGACTCCCACGCAGGCTCTGCGCTGTCAGCACAGAGCCTGATGCAGGGCTCAATCTCACAAACCATGAGATCATGACCTGAGCCGAAACCAAGAGTTGGATGCTCAACCACGTGAGGCACTCAGGAGCCCCTGACAGTTCTTATTAGAGCTCTACTGGTAGTAACCATACAGTTGCTTTTGCTAAACATCAGCTTTGTGTGAAGTCAGGATCTGGTCACCACACCTCCCCCCTTCCCTGCCTATTCGGTTGCTGTTTGGGGGGCTTAGCATGCTGCCTGCTCACATGAGTCTCTGTTTTGTCCATGTCTGGCAATCGCTGCTTGGAAGCTCGCCTCTGGCAGCTAATGATTTCAAGTACCCAGACCTGTCATGACGCTCTCCAGGAGAGGCATCAGGCTGTCATCATCTATTAGGCAGCCCCCGGCTGACACGCAAGGCCTTTCCGTGAGGGCCCCTCTCTCTTCCGCTTTTGAATTGCATCTTTTGATAGGAGCTAAGGTAAGAAACCAGTTCAGAATCCAAATGGAGACCTTCAGTCAGTCTCCTACCCACTTGGCCTAATTTGTTTAGTCACTAGTTCGTGGTTTGGGCAGTTTGCATAGTGTTCACAATTTCAAGACTTTAGATGTAGCCACTGATTTTTTGGGGGGACTGTTCCACAGGTCGTGGAAACTTAGCAGCTGGGCACTTTCTTCCCATCCTCAACATTGCCAAGGCAATGAAAAGACCAAGGATTTGACGACACTGTGCGAAGCTAATGTTTCTTTCTCTGAACCCAGCTCAAGCCCGCTCCATTCTTCAGCAGAAGAATGTCAGGCCCTGCCTCTCTGAGGTGTTTCTCTTGTCACAGATAGGATGACATGACCATATCATTACCAGACACTAAGACAGATTTGACCCCGGCATGTGGCAGTTACAGAATTTGATCCAAGTCTCTTGTTGCTATTACTCTGCTACTGATCTCTGCCTCTTTTGTAATAACTAGGATTCAACCTTGTTACGAATTTTGATGAAATCATTTTTCTCTCCTGCTTTCCTGGGTGCTCCTGCCTTTGTTTCCTGTCCACATGTGCCCCCTTTTTTTTGGTAACGAGGATCCAAAATGCTTGTGTGCACCTGTTTACTCATGGCTCTCCCCTAATGATTTTACTTTCTTTGGTAATCTCACCCCAGATTTCTCCAGGATCCACACCTTCCCCACTTGTAGGTACAGAATACATGAACCCCTGGGGCACCTGGGTGGCTCAGTTGGTTGAGCGTCCAACTCCAGCTCGGGTCATGATCTCGCGGTCTGTGAGTTGAGCCCCGCGTCAGGCTCTGTGCTGACAGCTTGGAGCCTGGAGCCTGCTTTGGATTCTGTGTCTCTCTGTCTCTGCCCCTCCCCTGCTCATGCTCTGTCTCTCTGTCAAAAATAAATAAACATTAAAAAAAAAAGAAAGAAAAGAATACATGACCCAGTTTTAAGTGACCCATGCTTCGCTAGCTCTTTGCATTGGTTAAAGGCCAAACATGTTACTCAAGCAGGGTCTATCAGAGCGAGAAAAAGAGCGCTTTTATAGACTCGGCCAGAAAGCACATGCTGAAGTCTTAGGCTGAGATCTAAGAAGCTGTAAGGTAGGCCTAAGGTCTAAAACTCCAGCAACCACTTTATGGGCCACTGGGAGGTGACTGTGTTAAAAAAGGAAGCTAATATGAAGAGGAGAGCAGAGCTAAGTCGAGATGACAGGTGGAACCACATGGTCTCTGGTGACATCATTTGAGTCCTTTTAAGCAGCTGTCTTAAGCCAATTTTGAGTCAGTTTATTTTTTACTTTGCTTCAACAAGTTTGTGTTGGATTTTCTGTAGCCTTTTTTTTTTTAATTAAAAAATTTTTTTTAATGTTTATTTATTTTTGACAGAGAGAGACAGAGCACGAGTTGGGGAGGGGCAGAGAGAGAGGGAGACACAGAATCCAAAGCAGGCTCCAGGCTCTGAGCTGTCAGCACAGAGCCCGTCGCGGGGCTCGAACTCACAGACTGCAAGATCATGACCCAAGCCGGAGCTGGACGCTCAACCGACTGAGCCACCCAGGCGCCCCTTTTTAACAATTTTTTAAAAGTGACTGACAGTTTCAGTCTAATGGTTGGGATTGGCTACTTGCTGCCAGCCTTCTTGATGTCGTCTGTGGCCTACATCTGTGACCATCTCCATCCACCTTCATACTTTCTGGGCTGGGTTTACCCTCCTGTTGGGACATGCCGATACTTGATATTCAATCCTGATGCTCTTTTTTAGACTGGATGAAATTTCAAGATATAGCAACTGTGTTTTCCCACTTGAGGATGTCAGGAAAACTTAATGACTCAAATAAACCATCTCTTTAATCACTGGAAGGGGGGAGGCTTCAAGGAATTTCACAAAATTGACCTGTGGCTATATAAATATATTAAGGTCAGTGGTGCTTTAGTTTTTCTGTTGTGGACATGGTTATATTATTTTACTTTCTTTGGTAGTGACCTTTGTTACATTTTTACCTGGCTTGCAGGTGACTTTATCTGACTGGCAAGTGCGCATAAAGGGAAGGGAAGAGATTCTGTAATAGATTTTACTACATAATGGGATCAGAAGGACAGGAAAGGCAAAGACATAGTTAGAGGCAAGGCAACCTCATGGTTCTCACTACCATGCATCTCATGGTTTTCTGAGAAACTGAAAATGACCTGAGGAGTGGGGTTGAAACAAGTGTATACTGAGATCAGAAAACTCTTAAGACTTCAGTCATTCACTGGGCAGAGACAGGCCTAGGGATCTTCTCCTCTACACATCCCATGGAGTATGTGAGAGTGGAGGTTGGTTCTGGGCATTGTACTGAAGCCCAGCATGTGTTCCAAACTCAGGGTCAACCTTATGCCTTTTAGGAATACTAAAAACTCCCTTTGGGAAAAGTTCCTGTTCTACTCCTAGGGGATATAGTACCTCTTTCAATTATAATTTTTTCTTTGGAAATTTCTTCCGAGCTCTTCTTTTTGATGGCTCATTCTGTGCTGAGGGGATAGAGAGGTATCTTGGGTCAAAACAAAATAAAACAAAACATAACTTCCACAGTAAATTGAGAAGCAACTGAAGTCCTCTCCATTCCTTGGCCCTTTTTTGCCTTGTTCCCTTCCAGCTCTCCTTCTCTTTCCCTTCCCCTAAGATCCTCTTCCTCCTTTGTGACTCTGATCCATTATGTCAAACATTTTAGCCTTGGTGCTAAGAAAGTAGCCAGGAAATAGGCCTACAATATGAAGGGGAGAGAGGTTCCTGGGGTAAGAGGGCTGACAAGGGCTTGATGCTCTTAGTTTGGAAGCTCTTCAAAAATGAGGTAGATTATAAGCAGTTATGAAAAAGTGTCATCATGGTTTAAGTAAAGAAAATATAAGGATTACTAGGAAGGTAGGCCAGCTGGACAAGAGAGTCTACCTTTGTCAGTTAGAGTTAGATTTGGCTGCTAATAGGAAAAACTAGTAGCAATTTTTTTAGCAATTTAGTAAACACCAGTTAATCCATATGTTGATATTACACACTGAACAGTGGTTTCAGTGCTTTCTGATCATCAGGGACCCAGTCTCCTCTCCTTTTTCTCTTATCATCTAATGGCATGGCTTCCAATCTCAAAGGTATTACCTCTTGGTCCAAAATGAGTATTGAAGTTCCAGTCATCCAATTTGTTTTGTAGTCAGGCAGGTGGAAGAAGGACAAAGGGGAAAAGAAGCTTTTCCCCAGTTGATTTGGTTTCCTTTATAGTGATTACCCAGAATTCCCATGTGAGACTCTGCTTATCGCATTGGCCAGAGCTTAGTCACATGATCACATCCATCTGGCTCCAAGAGTGTCTGGGAAATGTCACAGTGACTGACACCCCAAATAAAATTTGGGTTTTCTAAGGGAGGATGAAAAAAATGACTCTTAGCAACTTGTAGTTTCTGCTTCAAAGATTCTTGAAATCCATGATTGCTTCTTTAGAAGATGTGCTCAGTTGTTAGAAGTTTTATAGACTTGTAAGGAATATTGGTGTTCTTTTTTTTTAATGTTTATTTTTTTCCCCATAATACATTTTTATTTTTTCTTTAAACAATCATTTGACTTTTAAAGAATTTTGAGAAAGAAAATTTCTTTCACATTTTACCATCCATCATTTCCAGTTCTTGCCTTTCTTTTTTTTTAAATTTGTTTCGCTTTATTTTTATTATGTTCCTATGCTATGTTTTTTTTATTTTAACTTGTTTTATTTTTAATTTTTTTTAATTTATATCCAAATTAGCATATAGGGCAACAATGATTTCAGGAGTAGATTCCTTAGTGCCCCTTACCCATTTAGCCCATCCCCCCTCCCACAACCCCTCCAGTAACTTTCAGTTTGTTCTCCATATTTATGAGTCTCTTCTGTTTTGTCCCCCTCCCTGTTTTTATATTATTTTTGTTTCCCTTCCCTTATGTTCATCTGTTTTGTCTCTTAAAGTCCTCATATGAGTGAAGTGATATGATTTTTGTCTTTCTCTGACTGACTAATTTCACTTAGCATCATACCCTCCAGTTCCATCCACATAGTTGCAAATGGCAAGATTTCCTTCTTTTTGATTGCTGAGTAATACTCCATTGGATATATATATATACCACATCTTCTTTATTCATTTGGTGTTCTTATTTTCAGTGTATGAATTGGTTAGGGAGAGTCTTATTCAGAATATTGGCCTTGGATATAATGACCTGCAATTTCTGAGAAGGTGTCAATGGCGTTTGATTATGAGTGAATTATGGAAGGAGTTAAAAACAAGTTTCTAAAGTCTTTGAGACTCAGCTATGACAAAAATGGTCAAACAGAAGTTGTAAAGAGATGGATAGCCCACAGTAAAAGATATGAGTTTATTTAACACTGAAGAGTTTGAGGTAGATTTCAAATGTTATGCTTATGGGTCTGGATGAGGTGGGAGAAGACCTGAAATAATTAGCTCCAGTTATGGAAATCAAACCAGTGCATTTTTGTTCTCACCTCAGCCCTCTGGTTAAGAAGCAAGTCATGTAAAGTCAATAGGTGAAGGGGAATTCTTGTAGCACAGTAGTGGATACTGGGAATTGTAGGGAAAAATCTGGAGGGGCAGCTACTTCTTGTCTGCAGCCAATTATTGCCATCACAGGAATCAGGCTGAGATCTTCCACTTTTTCAAGAGAAGCCAGAAATCCAGAATTTTACCAAACATTCCACGTTTAAAAATCATTATGCAGGCCAAGCAAATATGTCTAAAGCCTGAATTTGTCCAAATAACTACCAGGTTGCAACTTTTGGTCTAGTTTAACATCTTTATTTTACTGAGACTGGGAGAGATCAAGCGACTTGCTCAGGATCACATAGCTAATTAAAGACAGGGCTGGGACGCAAACCCTGCCTGGGGACCCTCAGGTGTCTTCCTCCTGCCCCACATTCAGCATTGCTTGTTGAGAGAGCTAACACAGTCAGGTGGAATGTTTAGTGGAAAGAAATAATCAGAGGAATTAGGCTCTTTGCATAAGATCAACAGTTAACTCTTTAAGAGCCTGACAGTGCTTAGCATTTAGGGGGCATCAGTCAATGTTAGCTCAATCTCTATGTAAATTGTTAAAGTCATGGAAGTTAATGAATAAAATAGAGGGAAAGAAAAAGAAGTGAAAGAATCATTGTCAAACCTTGGGGAGCCCCCATAATTAACAATGGAATCAAGATAAAGAATTAGCAAAGAAGGCATCCAAGGAGCAGTCAGAAGCAGCCAAGATTGCTTTGAGAATCTCTTGCCTTTACCTTTGCCCTAATTACAGCTTTAGGCTGTAAATGTTTTAATTTGAGGATAATTTCCAGCCCTTTAATAAATTTCTTTCCAATTATACTGCTGTCTTAAACTTATAGCCTCATAAGGAAATGTGGTCTTCAGAGGACATTCTTCTCCCCTTAGTAGAAATTAGATAGATTGATTAATTTTGGCTTAACTTTCTAAAAATGTGCAGTTGTATCATGAGATTATCCCACCATTAGTGGTTAAGCATCTCCAGAATAAGTAATAATTGTCACTTAAAAAATTAGTTTCACCAGAAGAAATGTCCTCTGAAAATCCCCTTTTTGGTATAAATGTGTCTTTATGCAATACCGAAATTTGTTGGATTATCTCAGCACCATAGATCACAGGGTAATAATTTTTGAAGTGATCGATTCTCCTTTAGGTTTTAATGTGCATAGTGAAATGCATTTTAAGGCACTGTTTAAAGTTCTGAGAGGTCTCTGGAAACTAGAAATTTTGATTTAGTGCTTATGTTAGAATCTTGATTAGTAAACACAATGGAAAGACGATGGGGGATCTGGTGGATTCCTTAGGCAATTTATCTCAGAATTAACTGCTTTTGCAGTGCATTTTACCTACGGTGGTAGCGGCCTATATTTATAATTTGT
This sequence comes from Leopardus geoffroyi, assembly GCF_018350155.1. NCBI lineage: Eukaryota > Metazoa > Chordata > Mammalia > Carnivora > Felidae > Leopardus > Leopardus geoffroyi. The sequence continues at coordinate 96,891,983 of NC_059326.1, read as the reverse complement.
TCTCTTGGCAATTATCACAACAGAACTGAGACACCTACAAGGTCAATGGTGCTAGACTAAGGTTCATACTGGTAACTCTTGTGTATTTAATTGGATTTATCCTTATAATACTCCAACTTAACAGTGCTGAAATGAGTTGGAATGTGGTCATTAAAAAGAGAAGAAAAACGGTCTTTTAATCATATGATGTTTAACCATAGCCTTGAGCTTTTATTCTTCTCATTTTAGGTCCAAGGCACATGAATTGTGCCTATAGAAAATGAAACTATGGTTTCCACTATTTTCACTGGGTGGGGGAAACTCATATGAAATGTTCAGAAAGAATGCAAACATCGGCTGTGTTTTTGTCACTTGCATTTATTGTCATTTGGGATCCATTCAAATTCTTTTGGGCCCCATGCTACCAGACTAGGGGGAGGAAGGAGAGAAAGTATGGCCCCATCACTGGGATGGGAGTTTCTTTTCTTTTCCTTTTTTAAATATTTATTTATTTATTTTTGTGAGGGAGAGTGTGAGCTGGGTAAGGGCAGAGAGAGAGGGAGAGAGAGAGAGTCCTGAGCAGGCTCTGCACTGTTAGCTATGGGATCATGACCTGAGTCGAAATCTAGAGTCGGATGCTTAACCGACTGAGCCACCCAGTGCCCCTGGATGGGAGTTTCTGACATTGCAAGGGCAGAGATTCTGGAGATACAGAATATTCTTGATCATAGATCTTTGAAAGCAACTCTAAGTTCTCAGAGTGGACAACAGAGGCCTTTACCATCTCCCTGAGTCCTGAGAAATGAGATGTATATTTGAGATGCAGCAAGAAGTTTCTTAACTTTCTTGGGGTCACATGCTCCTTTGACAATATGATGAATATTATGAACATTTCCCCTGAAACAATAGCCATAAAGGCACACACATAGAATTTTGAAAACTTGTGGATTTACTTATAAAAATTTGAAAGCATTTATTCCCTAAATCCTTCTTTGGATTGTTTAGGAGTCCTGGAACCCAGGTTAAGAATCCTTGGTACTCTGAGAATGGTTGTGTGAATGTTCCTTGACATGTATCGTGTCTGTCTGCCAATTCAGGAACTCTACCTCCTGCAATATCCTTTTCACTTTTTCAAGTCATTGTATCTGGAAGTCCTCAAGACATTTCAGTTGTGTTTATAAATAAGTCACAGGGTTTCCTCTGGGTCCTGATACCTTTGCAGGACACTGATGTCCTCTCTGTTGGATAACCTCTTCTTGCTCTGAGTAGTGACTGCCCCCTGTGTCCAGCACTGAGGCTCTCAGCCTGCACATCATTGCTCCTTTGCGGGGGTCCATGGTGTTCACCTTCTGCTGATGCACTGGAGCCCTTGAGGGTCCAAGGCTGCTATGTCTTCTCTAGAATTTCAGTGATTCCAGGCACTATGTCACAGAGAATGCGTTACTCTCTTCTGTGAAACTGTTATTACAATTAGATGGCTTCTAATGAGTTCTGGTTTGAAGGTCTTTACCATGATTTATCTTTAACTTTTATGTCTAGTCTTTCCCTTCTTGGGATGAAGGGAAAAGCCAAGTGGTCCTGGATTATACTCAGAATCCTCAAACCTCTCCTTTGATTGAAGTCTGTCTCTGGTCCAGGCTTATTTGCCTGACTCATTCTCCCTTTGGGAGCTCCTCATGCAAACGCCATTCTCAGGGCCTGCCCGCCATTTTGTCTCAAATGCTCAGAATTGCTGCCCAGCAAGGAATGAATCCAGCATTGATTTAAGCTAGGAAATGTAAGAACATCAATATTTAAGAAAAATATAGACTAAAATGTGAACTTTGGGGCTTTGGCATATTATTTGTAGGGGCTATTTTTGAAGAACTTTTTCAGACCTCTGTGGTAGCCTTCCAAAGACAACCTCTTTGTAATTCAACTCTGTCCTACAGCCAAGCCAGTGCAATATCGTGAAAATAGCATTAACAAAATTCTAGGCTCTTACTGGAAACAAACACCTTCTTTATTGTAAATAACTCCATACAGCATCTGTAATAAGTTAGAGTCAGAATGATCTCTCTGTCATGATTCCATGTTTTTATACAACTCATATACCTCAAGTTCCACAGGAGTCAATAAAATATGATTCGGAAGTAATACTGAATTTTAAAGCTTAGTATGCAGTGTATGGAAAAAATGCCTCACCATATTTCTTGCTGTCTTTTGAAGGCTTAGGCGTAGACAGATTCATCACAACATTGGAAGCACATTTTTGAAAATGTCGATATCTCCTTCAGTTATAGATTTGTTATAATTGATGCCGACAGCTCCCGCGGTACCATTGTGCGATTCACTCACACCCTTGGTCCTCTCTTTGACACTCTGGACTGTGTTCACCCACCTCAGTGTGCTTTCTCCCCAGGATTCTGTAAACTCTCACCTTCAACTTCTTGCCGCATCCACTGGCCATCCTCAGACCAAACAAAGGAAATTTCCAAACGGGTCTTCATCCTTGCATGTCCCATGAACTTTCTTTCCCTCCATGCCCATTGCATTTTCTCTCATAAACTATACTATTGAAGATATATGTGTGTGTGTGTGTGTGTGTGTATGTGTGTATTTATATATATGTAGTATACATATGTGTATATGTATGTATATATGTGTAATATTTGGGGGGAATCTTAGAAATGTAGCAGGTCAAGTCGGATGTAAAAATAAGATGGAATGTTGTCTTTCCTGCAATTGATATGATTTCCTCATGAGAGTCGTCTCCTTGGGTATATATAGGGTAGAAGAGAGCAATTGTCAAGTTGCAAATGAATCCCTGACTCCTTAAAGATGTCCTGTCTGGCATTCTCTTTCAGGTAAATGCTCAGTTCTTGTGTTTTCTCTTCCTCCTCAGCTTCTTTCTGAGATGGCAACTTGCCGTATGGAGGAGGGCCTGATGTCACCCACTAGTGTTGGGGCAGGGAGCCTCCTTGTCTGCCAGGCATCCTCTGTATCTTCTCTGTTCCAATCAGCCTAGAGTGCCCTGAGGGACATCTGACCCCACCTGGACTCTTGGAAATGTGTCCTGTTGCTGGCTGCTGAAGCCTGTGCCCTTGGCCATTTTGTTTTGATCAAGAAATCCCTGCATGCTGCAGCCCGATGGGACTCCATGCCTCTTGCCAGCCCAGCAGTTCACTCAGTGCCTCTGCTTCTCTTCACACGGCACTCCGTGAGCCCTCAAAGCCGGGTGAAGGTGGAGGAAAGCCAGAAGAACCTCAGACTCACCTGCTTTCCCACCTCCTCCTGCCAGGGCTGCTTCATTCCCGTGCACGGTAGATGTGGCACGGAGCCACGTGCCGAGCTACTCCTAGAAGGTTACAGGTTTTCCAGGCTACCTCTGAGAAGGGCAACCATCTCCTGGACGTCCTTGTATTCCCCTCACCTCACTCTCACCACTGCCTTCTAGAATTCTCACCGAGGGCTGGAGGTAGGAAATTTCTGTCTAGCCATCTCTCCCTCCTTACCTCCTCTCCCTCCACTTTCCATAGAGGTTTTCCTTTGTTTCCTCTTCCCGTCTGGAAGGACATTTCATTGGGCTGATGATGGCAGAGAGGCTGCCAGGCATCTCGATTCCAGGTGGTGGTGAAGGGAGGGGAGAAAAATAGGAAACACATCATTTAGAAAAATTTCGAAATCTCACCCCTGGAAACAAAATTATACACTGTCTGTAACTTGTGTTTCCTCAAACTACATACTGTCCCTAAAGAAAGATGGGGATTGACGTGAATGGTGGTAAGTACTGTTGTTTTGGGTCTCATCTTTATCTTCTATTTGGGGATTCTAGTCCCCCTTGAAGTTTTCTGCATTTATTACTGTGATTCTTACTCATGCATTTGTCTAAGTAGTGTGAATGGATGACTAATCCTTCTCTGTCGCCTCTGCTCTCTGGGAAACCCCGTACATCCATGGTTATCCACCATTGACAGCAAGGGTGATGATGCTCAGGCCAACGGCATTGTCTCCAGTTATCCCGGTGCCCTTTGCTGCTCCTGAAGTGCTTGGTGTGGGGTCCCTGGGGAACGTGAATGCCGTGGTTGTGCATCTGCTGTGGGGAGGGCCGTGCTTCCTGATTGCTTCTGGTCCTGCTCTGACTACATTCACGAGGTGCAGAACCTTTCCCACCCTGGGCTGTGAGGAAGTGACAAGAAAGTTTCTCTCCTGATAATATTAGTCACACTTCTTGAAGTCTCTCAAGGAATTTTTGAGGGTTCAAAAGCCGATTCACTATTAACTTGCCCCTCTGCTGTAGTGGCACGAGGGGCTAGGACAGAGCCAATTAATCTAACCTCATTGCTTCTCTTTCAGTGACTGGAGGGTCGCTATTGGGTAAAGCCTGTAACCCTTATTTCCGCTTTTGGGATACTTTTTGTGTGTTTGGGAGTTTGTCTTTAGGACTTTCCTCAATTTCCAATGCAAATGTGTAGTTTGTAGGCTTTCCCAACCAGTTTTCCAGACACTATATCACTGTGGTAGTAAAATTTATTCTTAATCTGGGGCTCCTACCTCCACATATAACTTAAATAAATTACAGATTTACAACTTTCTGTTTAAATCTGTAAACGTTCCAAGCAGTCCCTTGTAAATCTTTTGGTCTCTTACTTCCTGGGTTGCCAAATGGTTTCAACAAATTAAAGAAACGCTTGAAATGTTTGCATCTTGTCCCCACTCCTGCACTGTTCCATGGTAATGAATGGATGTAAATGATTAAACAATCTCTTGGTGTGAGAGCTCTGTTCCAGGTAAAGGCTTGCTGTCTTTGGGTCTGTCTCCTCCTCCTGCAGTTTCCAAAGATGTTCCTTGTATCTCCTCTCTTACACTGGATTGTATGACTCTTTGAAAAGCCTTTTGCTTTCAAATTGGGGAAAAGTAAATTAAATGTAGTGAGGTGGAAGGAAACGACACTTCCCCCACCCACCCACCCCACCCCATTAAGATCCTATATAATCTTTTGGGAAATTGTGCCATCCATTCTGGTCGACTCAGGCAGAGCCATTCTTAGTTAACATGCGGGCTTCTGGTAATAAAAGCAGGAACAAGTAGGAGTCAAATGTTCCTTTAGTAAAATGATGTCAGGTATTTCTCAAAGGTTTCAAGAAGCAGCTCTTAAAATTGTCTTAACATGTTTCCTTCATGTGAGACCAGTAAACTGAATCTCCCTAGGATAATGAATCAATTAATTAACTGATAACTAACGAATTCCTACTGTGATGAGATGTGCTTGCCTTTAGTCATAGAGGAACTTGGCACCAGGCTTCTATGGAAATAAACAAAGACCAACCAAATGACAAGGAGCAAAGGCTATTTATTCAGGGCTTGCAAGGTTGTCAGCCACCCTCACTTTTGTTTTGTCAGTGTCAAAGGCAGCCAGAGGACTGGGGAAACGTTACAGTGGAAAAAAAGGAAGGCTTCATATATGCCCTGCTTGGAGGGAAGGTATAGGCGGGCTAACTGGAAACCAGTACTTTGTGATTGGTACCCATTGATTAGGGGTACATATTTGACTTTCTCTCATTGGCCCTAAGTTGGGTGCGGGCACAAAAATGTAAAAATTCATCAGTTATTAATCAAGTTCTGGCTATATGGGGTTGAATGTTACATGAATTATTGTTTGCCTTCCTAGGTTTGTTGCTAGAAAAAGTGGTCTGACTTCCTTCAGGTCTGACATAGTAGGCTGGCTTCCTGCGCTGGTTACTACAGATAATGGGTTGGCGGTTGCTACAGATGGTGGGTCAGAGTTCTGTTTTGCTGTGTGGTCTGGCCATTGTCTATTTGTATATTTAGTCTTTCACTTTATTCATAGAGTTAACCAAAATCAGGCTATATACTATTTCCGTCCACACATTTACAGTACAAGAGCTCAGCCACCCTTTGAAGCCAACAGGAGCCTTAGGAAGAATAAAACCTACATAAACTTCTGGCTGAAGTTGAAGCCACACGAATTTGTAAGAAACAATTAGGAATGGGGGGCTGGCACTGCTGAAATGGTGGAGGGTGGGACTTTCTGGAGGAGGAAGGTAGAATGCTGGCCGGGAGACAGTTGCTTATAGGCAGGCTGGGGGACGATGATGGGGGACAGCTGGGAAGATGAGGGAATTAATAAGGGAAGAAGCATCCACATGGGGCAACCTCCCATGGCCCAAATTCTAACCTCTTGGGTCCTCCTTGAGTCGCCCTGAGAAAATGGGCTGGGAAGAGAGCCATGGTTCTCAATATTCTTTTTTTGGATTTGCTTTGTGATGCATGTCTGATGCCTCAGTGAAAAAACTGCTCTGCCTGTATGTTGTTGTGGGCTCAGTGGGAGGATGGGATGTGGTGCTGGAGGACAGTCAGCTGCTTGGGCCTTGATGAGCGAGGGTCAAGGGGACTCCTCAGCTCTTCAACCAATGAAGACTGGTAGATGGGAAGAGCTTCAGGCAGGTGGGCATCACTCTGTGAAGACAGCAAGCCCACTTCCCCTGATCTTACTCTGCGGCTCTTTGGCAAAACAGAGGGAAGCCTGGACCCACCGGGTCAATGTAAACACTAACCCTCATCCCCCTCCCCCAACAAACAATGAGAGGATCAAAACAAAGCAAAAGAAAATCAAAGCTAGCTTAAAGATAAAACCTTCACAAATTGTGACTCAGCTCTTACCTGAGTGTAGATTGCCCATATAATCATACGCATAAAGAATGTCTCTACTCTGGCTTTGATTTAGCAGTGGAAACAAAACATTGAGCTGGATTCATTGACTTTTGATAGGTAGGTTTTCTTTGCTGAGGATATTTTTTACAGATCAAAAAATAGCTTCCCTTAAGGAGAGTGGTTGTAATATCTAAGGCATCCAACTTCTTGATGTGGAGATGTTGGGGTACAGTTCAGAGCCCCTGGCCAAGAAAGAATTCTGGAGACATCTTTGGTCTAAAAAAGGTGGTTTTATTAAAGCACAGGACAGGACCCGTGGGCAGTGAGAGCTGCTCTAGGATTGAGACAGGTGATTGATTATATACCTTCAGGTTGGGAGGGGGTTAGGGCTAGCAGTAAGTCTCTAAGGAGTTTGGAAGCAAAGTTTCTAGGACCTTTAGGGGGGCTAGCTGTTGTTAGGAAAAGGTCATTTATTACTGTTTAGTAAAACCTCAGTCATGAGACCCTTCAGATGTGTATCAGGGGGCCATATGCTCGGGGTATGATTGCCAGCATATATCTTGGAGGGATAGAGATAAAGGAAGTTTCCAAAGGAATTTTTATATGTTAAAGTAGACTCACAGGATCCTGGAGGTCGGGATAACGTTAAGCTAAGATTGCCATTTGCCCCCAGCAAAGTGTCATCATCAAGGCAGCTGAGCTCCTAGGTCATTCTGCCAGTTTCAAGGACTTGTCAGTGGGCTATAGGCAGTAAGGGAATTTAATTTTTTTTTCTTTTGCTTTTGTTGCCCACATCACTTCTCACAGATAGATTTTGTAGGATGATCTTTTTCATGGTGAAGACATTCACATTTGATTTACTTAATCAAAAGAAGATTTCTTAGGATTAGTCATATTGAAGTCTTTTAGGGTGTGAAACAGTGAATTATAAAAAAGAAACCGGCTTTCAGATATTTGGAGGCTCGTGTTTATACTTTCAGTTCTGAAATACAATGATTAACTTACATAGTCCTATAATGTGTATATATTATATATACTGTGAATACACACACACACACACACACACACACACACACACACACAAACACATACATACTGTTTTTGGACTCAGGGTTTTTTTAATGTTTATTTTTAAGAGAGAGAGAGAGAGAGAGAGCGCATGTGTGTAAGAGCAAGCAGGGAAGAGGCAGAAAGAGAGGGAGACAGAAGATCTCAAGGAGGCTCTGTGAGCCTGATGTGGGGCTTGAACTCACGAGCTGTGAAATCATGACCTGAGCCAAAGTCAGACGCTTAACTGACTGAGCCACCCAGGTGCCCCTCATGGAGTTTTGATACTAGATTAAATAAAGCTTAATTTAAAAGATGAATTTGAAACTAAGAAAAAGACAATCTTGTTTGAATACTACCTTCAGAAAGGGCACTATTTCCTATGTCTGTATGGAATCCGTATTTGGGACTCATCAGTGCAAGTTTACCAAAAATAGCTGGGGACCCAGATATAAGGATCTGTGGCCAGGATTGGACCTGCAGCTCTAAAGAATTTCACCAGGGAAGGAGAAGGCAAAACCTCAGACCAAATGGCCTGGCTTGGGTGGCTGAGTCCCACAGAAGAAAGCCAGTGTCTTCTCACTCAAGTGTCCTCTGCATATGAAGTCAAAATAAAAAGGGCCACACAGCTGAGGTGAAGCACTGAGCCACAGCATTATTGGCTTGGAGCCCTTTAAATTCTATCTGCTTTTATGACAGTACTGGATCCAGAGTCTGGTATAAGATCAAACACACAGGTGAGCACAGAGGTCCCAGTTTCCAAGACTAAGGGGGTGTCAGGGCCTGAAGCCAAGCAGATCCGAGAAGATGGGAGTGTTTGGGGAGAGGATGATGGATTGAATGGGATGTTTGCCTCAGAGAAACTAACAGCCTAAAACAAGGGTAAATGTTAACCCGAGTTTCCAAAAGGAGAGCCAGAGTACCTTGTTTAAACCAGTGATTTGCGTGTCTTTACAAATGCAGTATTATTAATTGGGGCACATGTATGGGATGCATGTGTCCACTATTATTAAAAAGTTTCAATTTTGGGGTGCCTGGGTGGCTGGGTCGGTTAAGCGTCCCACTCTTGGTTGTCGCTCAGGTCATGATCTCACGATTTCATGAGTTCAAGCCCTGCGATGGGCTCTGCGCTGGCAACATGGAGCCTGCTTGGGATTCTCTCTCTTTCTCTCTCTCTGCTTCTCCCCCACTTGTGCTCTCTGTGTCTCTCAAAATAAAGAAATAAACAAACTTAAAACAAAAGTTTCATTACCATGCTAACACATGACTTTGGCAAAAACATTTCCTTCTATTTTCGAAACAATTTTTATAGGTTGCTAACTGATTGGCAGCACGGACGTGAGTTTGCACCTTACTAGGTTCCCCAACAACACATGCATTTGTATGTGGCCTTCAGTGAGCACACCCGAGTTGTTCTGAGTTCGTGAGGTCATCACTTATCAGGCAGGCAGGACAAGTGACACACCATTCTCCTCTCTTATGTCCAGTCCCACCAAGCTAACCCTCTGATTATTTTGAAACTCTGGTTTCCTCATCCCCAACACATCACCTCCCTCTTTTCTACCCTCGCTTTCAGATTCTGATGACACAGTCCAAAGAGGCTGGTTAACCTTTAATACTGTTCACAGCCATCCCATTAGTTCCTAATCATTCGCTTAATATGCCTGTTTAATTTGCCCTTTGCCATATTCCTACTGGACCAACTAGAACACTTGTCTAATAACTTGTCGTATTGCACTTAGATTATCACAGTCCCCTAGCAGGTCCTGCTGCTGGCAGTATCTCTCTTCCTGAAACCACTTTTTAAAGGATATTTCCTGCATAGGGTCTACATTTGTTGTGGGCTCAGTCATGCCTTGTATTCTAGATCCCTCACCAGTACCTCACTGCCTCCCCTGCTCTGTTGCCATGCTTCCCCCATCCTGATCCTGTATCTGGATAAACACTTCTCCTGACTCCATTCCCATGGCCCGAGATAGTCCCCCCTCTGCTCTGCCATTCTGATCCCACCTGCCAGGCAAAGCCCAACCCAACACTCATATTCACTAAGGTGTTTCTCCACTTGAACTCTAATCCACAGTGATATTCTCTGTACACCAATTTTCTATTTTCTCATAAAACGCATTGTAAGGGAGCTTCTCCAATTTGAAAAATATGTTTTCATATACAGTCTGTGTACTATTGAGTGTAGTCTCTTAAGTTAGTATCCATTAGGCCTGTTTTCTTACCCCAATGGTCAAGCTTTTTTTTTTCTTTCCAATTATTAATTTTATTTTAGTTGGAGAGACTTTCTACATTTTGGGTTGAGACTAATGGTCAGTGCAGGGCTAGTCTCAGATTGGATTTTGAACTGAGTTTTCAAGGAAAATGTGTTCTTCAGCTGGAGATAAGAGATTCAATTGGTGACAGAAATGAGAATAGAACAGTTTTATGTAAGGACAGGAATAAATTGAGCTAAATTATTATACTTGGATCACATTACTGAACTTCAGGAAAAAAATGTAAACTGTATTAAATCAACAGTGACAAAATACATCATGAATTCTCTGTCTCACGGGTTAGAAAATGATTCAATTGGATTATTTTGCTTTGTTTTGAGAACATATGACAAGCAATAATTTTCTGTTTGTGAAAGATAGTGAGCTCTGAACTTTTTGATTTATTTGCTCATAGGTTTGTAAACATATGTCTGTTGGCTTGGTTGAAAAAACACTGAGGAAGTTTTCATTCAAAAAGGGTTTCTCTTGATAATACGTTAGCACGTAGACATAGGAAAATATTTTATCATCTTTTAAAAACAGCCCTGTGAAAATCTGGAGGTCTGATCAAAGAAGTCTCTATTTTAAAGTTTCTAAAAAAAAAATTATGTTGGGCTATTCCATTGTTGCAAGGAATTTAACACCACTAATGTATCTCACACAGTAGACATTTTAGAAAGGATAGCTACAGAAATAAAGGAGGAAGGAATTATTTCTCCAACTACAGGTGAGCCCCAAGCAGAACCAGGACATTGAGCAGGCTACAGCAGCTGCAGGCATGCTCTCCATTTAAGATGTCTCTTCAGCTTTGTCTCTGCCAGTCACTATGGACCAACACCTCTCAGTTCTCTCTACCTAATGGGTTCTACTGTCTTATGACTTCTGCTGCCATATTGCCTTTCTGGCCTCTTGGCTTCTATCTACTGCATTCTCTCTGTATCTTTCCACTGTTATCCATCCTGATGTCTCTTGACTCTTGGAAGTTATGTCGAATTTTCCTAAGGAAAAGCTAACAGATTCTGTATTTTTGTCACCGACTTCTTATGTCAAGGCTCTCTATAGTCTGCTATGGTTTGGAGAAATCCATGGTCCACTTAGGTGTGGTCAGAGTAGGAGGCGTCACGTTGTTCAAAGTCATCCCTTACCAGCTTGTGTTTTATTGGTACCTTTATACTGGGCTAGAGTTGGCTTTGCAAGACCAGGAAATTTGTCATATCAGGGCTCCAGAATAAACAGATATGGAGATACTGCAACCGCACACTAATAAATGCATGAGACTCATCTGAAAGCCAGAATAGCAGGTTATTTACTTAAAATGAGAAATTTAACTATCATGCATATTAGATATTTGTGACTACCGGGCTGTTATGTCCAGAATTTGTGATCCCCAAAGACCATCAGGGAGCCGAGTCCGATGCAAAAGCAAAGAGCCTTTATTCGAGCTAGTTCGAGCTCAGTCCCCTACCTGCACTGACGCAGAGGTGAGATGCCGGGGAGAGAGACCGAGTTTCAAAAGCACAAAGGTTTTATAGGGGTCTAGGGGCAGTTGGTGAGGTAATGGCTGTGGCCTTGGCCGATTGGCTGGGGAAGGTCAGAGTCCTGTTACGCAGGTCGCTGGGCGTGTTTTGATTGGGAAGTTTGAACGGGTGAGCGGGAGGTTACTCAAGGGGAGGAGGCGTGGTCTGAGGTTTCTGCGATTTTCCCAGAAAGGGGGCATGTCTGGGACATAGTCACTCAAGGTGGAGGACACAGAACAAGATGGAGTCGGCCGGCATAGGTCCACCCTTTCATGGGCCAATTCATTTTTCCTCCCCCTAGGCAGAGCTGAACCATGGGGCAGATTCACCAGACAACTGGCCAGAATACCAAGCGATGAAATGTTTGAAACACTTTTGGATTTCCACATATAATCCCTCACATGACTGGCCAAATGGAATTGGCTCCAGTTCTGACTCAGTAAGTTTGTACGTAGTAGAGATTTATTGAATGTGAAAGTTCTTTACTGCACCTTTTGGTGGAAGTAAAAATCAGTCCTTGACAGTGTGCCAATCTATCTCCTTGAGTTCTTTTTCAAAATAAACAACCATGTTGCATTCTGGACCAGGAGACAGAAGCCCAAGTGCTAAGACCTCCTGGTCTCTTGACATATAAAACAATAACCATTTGACTGACCTTTTACCATCTCTTATCTTGGGGCAGAGCTACCCTCCCCCAACTGCCCCAGGCATTCTGACTTTACCTTTGTTAATACCTTCATCCAAATTAAGGGCTGCCTAAAAGCCTGTTCTAGGATGGTAGGTGGTGGTAACTCAAAATCAATCGCTCCCCAAAAGGCTTGAGACATTAATTTAATAGTACCATTAATTTAACATTAACAACCTCATCCTAGACATTTATTTATTCAAGATTTTTATTCTCTCACAATACCTTAAATCAATCATACATTTCTAACCTGGGAGCCTTTCTACTATTTTTTTAAATATATTTTTTTAATGTTTATTTATTTTTGAGAGAGAGAAGCAGAGCGTGAGCAGGGGTGGGGCAGAGAGGGAGAGTGGGAGACACAGAATCTGAAGCAGGCTCCAGGCTCTGAGCTGGCAGCACATAGCCCGATGCGGGGCTTGAACTCACGAATTGTGAGATCATGACCTGAGCCGAAGTCGGATACTTAACTGACTGAGCCACCCAGGTGCCCCATTTTTAAGAGGAATTTATGTATTTCTGATGTAATCCATTATCCATTGATTTAGCATTCACATGGTGCCCTGGAAAATTATTCAGATTTGAAGCCCTGTGTTAATCATAAGGCCTAATTCTTGAATCGCCAAACTTTCCCCCAGTTTTCCACAATTCCACTTTTCTGTCTCTCCTTCTAAGTCTTGAAGCCTTGCTGGAGTCTTAGTGCCAGGACCCAGCACTGTCTGACACATGGCTGGGACTTAGTTGAGGTTTACTGAATCTGAAAGTTCTGTGTTGCTAACATATCCTGGCGATTTCTACAGTAACTGCCTCTAGATGCAAATTGAAGGTAGAGCTAAGGAATTATGGAACGTGGCAGAGGAGTCAACTTAAATCCCTTAATGTACAGACTTAGCGCCATCACTGTGAGAAGCACATCTTCCCTTTCCTGTTAAGGATATGATTTCAATATTGATTCAACTTCCTATTTGAGAGTAAATTGACAGAGTGTCAGCCTACACCGTGAGAAGATGTTAGAGTATATTGCTTAAGTATTTGGGTTTGAACATTCTATCGAGAAGTATGAAATGATCACCAGGCCAGCTAATGTCATGCTCTGTCATGTACTGTGATTCAACAAGCACACAAAAGGGATAAGACTCTTTTGACATATTTGCTCTTGATGTGGATATATTTGCTCTTTGTGTGTGGTGACGATTTATCCCAATCCGAGATTCACTTCATTTCTAGAGAGATGATGATGCCCTTTGCTTTTCATAAGAGAGCTTTACTGTGACACCTTTCAGTGAATTCAAATATCTATCTATGTATAAATCTATAAATCTAAATGTATATACTTTATATGTATTTTTATATACACACATTATATCTATATCTATATCTATATCTATATCTATATCTATATCTATCTATATCTATATCTATCTGTATGTATGTATGTGTACACACACACACACACACACATTTCTTCTCTTTAACCATCAAAGAGTCAAGCAATTGCTCTCTCTTTTGGAGAGCCATTACCTACTATTAGCTGCAGTACAAAGTATGCTCTTATATATTATCTGGTACACTAATTAAATTGAATGGGGTAGTGAGAACGTATTCACAGTGTTGGAGCTAATGACCCAGTGCATTAGTAGTGATAGAGAAAGCACACTGGAAGACAAATGTCTTGTTTTAATTGCACTATTGTACCATTTGAATAAAGAGAGTGACATTTCTTTCAAATTGTCTGTAAGTAAAGTCTGTCATTATATGAATGGTAAAGTATCATCTCTGCCTCCAGACTAACTAATGTTTAGTAAACAGTTTTCCTTTGTTGATTATATGCATTCGGGGACTGTAAAATCAGTGCTGCTAATGTAATTCTAAATGGGTATTGATACCAATTATGGTTATTATACTGTTGAAAAATTAGGCAGGGTGAGAGCCTCAGAATTGCGTTAGAAAAGCTAGTCTACGTGCACTTTCAAAAAAGTCACAGTACCAACTAACAACAAAAGCCTGTGTTCAGGACCCCATGACAGAATAGACATAGAAATACATAGCATCATCTAGGAATGTGGGCTTCCCAAGAATGGGGTTCTGTTCACTTTGTGAGCAGCTTTGTCTCTAGCATGCAGAACGCCTGGCACGTAGCACCTTATCAATATGTATTTGTTGAATGAGTACAAGTCATATATGGTCTCCTATGATTCATTTTCTCATGAGTACCTAAGATTTATTTCTGTCTCAGTGCATTTAGGCTGCTGTAGCATAAATGCCATAGATTGGGAGGCTTTCACAACAGAAATTTATTTCTCATAGTTCTGGAGGCTGGACGTCCAAGATAAGGGTACCAGCAAATCGCCTATCTGGTGAGAGATGGCTTCTTGGTGACTTAGGTGGCCATTTTTTTTTTTCCTCTGACCTCACATGGCAGAAAGGGTGAGGGAGCTTGCTGTTTTGTTGTTGTTGTTGTTGTTGTTTGTTTGTTTGTTTGTTTGTTTTTTTTTTAAATTTTTTTTTTTCAACGTTTATTTATTTTTGGGACAGAGAGAGACAGAGCATGAACGGGGGAGGGGCAGAGAGAGAGGGAGACACAGAATCGGGAACAGGCTCCAGGCTCTGAGCCATCAGCCCAGAGCCTGACGCGGGGCTCGAACTCACGGACCGCGAGATCGTGACCTGGCTGAAGTCGGATGCTTAACCGACTGCGCCACCCAGGCGCCCCATTTGTTTGTTTTTTAATAAAGGCATTAATCCTATTCATGAGGGCTCCACCCTTATGATCTAATCACAAGATCCCGCCTCCAAATACGGTCACACTGGGGTGTAGGTTTCAACATATAAATATTGTGAGGACACAAATACAGTAAAATCTTGGTTTGCAAGCATCGTTCATTCCAGAAACATGTTTGTAATCCAAAGCACTTGTATATCAAAGTGAATTTCCCTATAAGAAATAATGGAAACTCAAATGATTCATTCTACAACCCAAAAATATTTACATAAAAACGATTGCAATACTGTAATATAATATAAAATAATAAAGAAAATACAAATATAAAGAAAAATAATAAAACTGACTTGCACTTACCTTTGGAAACCTTTGTGGCTAGTATGAGGGAGACAAGAGAGAGGAGGATTATTGTGGAGGATGACTTTCACTATCACCAATGGAATTGCTGCTATCTGTTGGCTCAGTGAACCTTTTTCTGTACGGGGGTCATTGTATACGCTCACACAGATGTTGACTACGGTATAGTTTTAATGAACTCTTATCATCTACTGTATTTAGTGTAACTGGCAATAAGGCAGCAGAGGAGGAAAAGGTCTATATCTGCAGGCAGCCTGACCTAGAATGAAGCAAAGCATTCCTAATCTTACTCTTGTATGGAAAAGCAAAGGACTGTCCATAGGTGCTTTGAAGTGACAAAAAATACACTAGTGCCAGTTGTGGGCACCGTCCAATGTTCTGAAGAATCACTGATTTCTGCCAGAAACTGTGGCCTGAGACAAAGCATCTCAGCATGGGAGATGATTACCCACAATCCAGAGAGAGAGAGAGAGACAGAGAGAACCATTGGCTCAGTTGTGATCATGTGACATTCAGCATCCCATACAGCTCGTATTGCAAGAGGTTGCTTGTTTATCAAGTTAAAATTTATTAGAAATGTTAGTTTGTCTTGTGGAACACTCACAGAACAAGTTACTCACAATCCAAAGTTTTACCGTATTCAGGCTATGGCAGTTTCCAAACTATTTACTGTCTTAGTTTATTAGGATTGGACTTGGAATACAGTCCAATCCATTCAACTCCCTGAGTGCTTCTTCTCAAATAAATGTTAAGCAGGAACTCTTCAGTGTTATTTGAGAAACTAGGTTGTAAGAAGTTAGGAAATTTGGCCACGGTTGTACGGCTGTGACACAACATGGCTGTTTTGCTCTCTTCCTCACGCTTTCAGCTTCTACCTCCCCTGGGCAACATCGTCCGCTCATAGCTATAGTAGTAATAATGTCGTGGCTCCATTCCTATAAGAAATAGAATCAGAACAGCAGTATGCAGGTAACTGATAAGTTTAATCAAACTGCAAGCTAGGTTTGTATTATTACAATTTTATACAGTAAAGAGAGAGATAATTTGTTTCCAATAAACAGCAGACCTCTAGAACATCATGAAAAGAGACTTTTTTTTTTAATGTTTATTTATTTTTGAGACAGAGACAGAGCATGAACGGGGGAGGGGCAGAGAGAGAGGGAGACACAGAATCGGAAGCAGGCTCCAAGCCATCAGCCCAGAGCCCGACTTGGAGCTCTAACTCACGGACCGTGAGATCGTGACCTGAGCTGAAATCGGAGGCTTAACCGACTGAGCCACCCAGGTGCCCCAAAGAGACTTTTTTTAAAGTTTATTTATTTGAGAGAGAGAGTGCAAGAGTGAGTGGGGGATGGGCAGAGAAAGGAAGAGAGAGAGAGAATTCCAAGCAGGCTTTGCCTTGTCAGCACAGAGCCTGCTGCGGGACTCGAACTCATGAAACAGTGAGATAATGCCCTGAGCCGAAACCAAGAGTTGTATGCTTAACTGACCGAACCACCCAGGTGCCCTGAAAAGAGACTTTAAGTACTGGTATCTGTCATAGCCTTCAGGTGTCAGTGTATTTAGTGATTACACTGACAATCTGATATCTGAAACACTAGGCCTGATGGAGAGGAATTCATTTATCTGAGTTGATTTGAGTCCCTAGATTTTTCTAGGTTCTGTTGCAGCTGTTGACAAGTGATCCGAAATCTCTACAGGTTTCAACAGTCTTTATGTGGCACATTCCGCTGATGCATAGGCTAGAGAAACGACCCCAGGATCAAAGAACAGTCCCTATCTGGGACCTACCTTCCTCTAGGCAGAAGGAAAGGAGCAAGAGAGGCAACAAAAACACCCAGTGGTTCTTGAAGCTTCTGCTCTGGTGTGGCCGACAGCATTTCCATTCACCTTCTCTTGGCTAAGGCAAGTCATGCGGTCAAGTTCAAGTCTCTAGTGGTGTGGTGAGGTATATTCACCACCATAACATAACTCCTGTCTCTTCCTGGGCAGTCTCCATAGTATAGCCAAATCATTTATTTATTCATCAATAATCTGATCATATCACTAGCATTCATAAAACCCATTAATGGCTGAGCTCTCCCAACAGGAGGACAATGAGACAAGAGGCATCAGAAGCCTCTGTTCTTGAGTTGTTGTGGGATTTGTCCAAGGGGAGAAGTACAGAAAGCATCTGATTCCATCCACAAGCCCAGCAGGAGGCTCCTTAAATCTGAGGAGAAGGGCCTGTCTCATATTGTTTTTTTCTTGATGATTCTTTTAAGGGAGTTCAAAAATCCTGGATGGTGGCTTGGAATAATTAAGGGGAGTCTGAATAGAAACAGGGCACTGAGGTGGGAAGATGTGGTTTGGGGAAGCAAGAATGGTATTATCTCAGAGATGTGCAGCATTCTTGCTCCGTGGTAGGGTTTAGCAGGGTCACTGGAAAACTAATTTCTAGTTTTCACTTGGTTAAATGTTTGGTATTGTCCAACCCAAACAAAAAGAAAGAAAGGATTTTTTTCATTGGAGAATTATACCTAGAGCCTGGTATCCACTCCAGAGAAATACTTCAAGAATGAAACAGACCAAAGCATTTGGCCTCCAGGCATACTCTCCTAACAATGAAACTGGCTGCCTTGCAAGCCATTTCAAAGACATTTCCTGTTTGAAGCAGTCTGCCCACTCCGTGTGAGAGGATGTAACTGATTATCTTCCTCTAAACAAGGGAAAGACCTCAGGTGGTCTGACTTGGAAGGGAAACCTGGCCGTGGGAGAGAGGAACCTCCAGGGCTAAGAGAAAAGGCGTGAGAGGAAGCCAGAGGAAGGAGATTTAAAGCATAAAATGAACAGGAAGCAATCCACACAAGGTGCGCTGGGAAGGTACTGCTAGCGTTCCTCATTCTGGGAACGCTCGGCCCTTCTCTGGTTGAAGGACTCAGGCAGCTTATCTCATCGACACAAACCGGTGCTGTGTGCCATGCAGGAAAATGTCAGATCTGAGGGCACGCCAGCAAAACATGGTACTGTACAAGTTTTGACTATTTTGTGTAGCGCCTGGTTTTCTAAAGCAGAATATAAAGGAGAGGTTAACTCGCGATACCAAAGAAAGAAAAATGCACTGGATGTAGTTGAACAGGCCTGAGAGAGTAGGATTGAGAGGTTGAACTGAACTCCCCTGAAACAAAGGACAGGAGTGTTTTAAGTGCTGAGGTGAGCTGGCGGCAATTACTGGAAGATGCCCTGGGGGGAGGTCCTCAACGTGACTAGGTCATGTGAGTTTGCTAATTGGTGTTGACTAAGCTCCTACCTGTTCATAGACACTGGCAGAGGGGGACACTATTTCTCAGGCTTAATGTTTCAAAGGGATGGCTCTCAGGTCCTCCAGACATTCCTGGGTTATAAAACTGGCAAGAGGCTTTTAAAAAGATTTACGTCTCATGGAGCAAAGAACTGACATTAGAGAATTTTCTCAAGTAAGTTCTCTGAGAAAGATCAGGATCTTTGGTCAGAAAGAAATATGCCTGAAGTTCAGGGAAGTTGGGGGGAATGTGAAGCCCCTCTTGGTCAACAAAGGTTAGGGGTCTGATGGTGTGTTTTAAGATGTCAGTGAGAGCAGGTAAAGGTATTGGTTGCTTCTCTAAAAGGCAACTCACTGAATTCGTAAAGAGAATGTATTGTTTTATGTCATGAAAACTTCTGGGTAAAGTTTGATTTGATCCAGAGCAGAAGTTTCCTTTTTCAATATCTCTGCTTTGTTTCCTTGACCGTGACACCAGTGTGAGGGAGGTTTTCCCTGTAGGGTTTCAAGTTGGCTGCCCTTTCAAGGGCTAGAGCATGCTTCTCTACTTCCAACAGGAAAAGGGAGTTTTGTCAGACTCAGGAAAAAGAAGAAGGAGGTTTTCTTACCCAGAAGCCCAAAAATATCTCCTTAAGTCCTGTTCGTTGGCTCTTGTGGAGTCACACGTGTATCCCTTAAGGCAATCCCGTGGCCAGGTAGATGGATGTTGCTGATTTCCTTGAATTAGAGGTTGATGGTATCCTACCCAAAGAAATTGGCTGAACATAAGGAGGGTATGTGTATTGGTTGGCTTGGGCTGATGTAACAAAGTACCACAAACTGGGAGGCTTAAAAATAATATAGATGTATTCTTTCACAGTTTTGGAGGATGGAAGTCTTAATCAAAGTATTGGTAGCATGATGATCTCTTGAAAGTTTAGGGGAGAATTTGTTGTATGTCTTTCTCTTAGCTTTTTGGTGCTCCCCACAGTCTTTAGCATTCCTTGGCTTGTAGCTGCATAATTCTGATCTGTGACTTTGTGACCGTGTCATTCTCCATGGGTCTGTGTCCACATTTCCTTCTATTAACAAGGACATTGGTTTTATTGGATTAGGCCTTACCTTAATGACCTCATCCTGTTTGATGATATCTGTAAAGACCCCCTTTCCAATTAAGTCATATTTACAGGTACTGGGGTGTTGAGACTTCACCGTAGCTGCTTTTGTGGACCTAATTCAACCACACACAGGATGGATTCCCTTAATAAGGCTTCTTTTGTTTTGAAAAGGGGAACAAATGTTGCACAGGCCATTGAAAAATAACCATGCATTGTTGTTAGAAATAATTGTGATTTTAGGCATCCTGCTCCCTGATTGCCATCTCCTAATTTAACATCCCTCTTTTTCTAAAATACCTACTCTAGTAATTCTGTTCCCCTCAAAGGATCTCCCCTCCATCAACCTGGTCCCCTCACTTCCCTCCCTACTTGGCTTGGATTGCTAAATTCTCATTATAATGGCTCTCTTGCTCATACCCTCAACACATTCATTCTCCTAACCTTGGTGCAATGCATTATACAAAACTGTGACCCTAGCGAAATCTCCCTCTTGGAAAAGGACACTTAAATGCTGACTGGTCTCATTTAAAATTTATGACCATAAATCTCGAATGGCCTCTCAATATTGCATCCTATTATATATATGAAGACATATAAATATATATGTATCTTCCCTTTTCTTCAACCCTCCTACATTCCTCTCACATTCCGGATGCCCACTGATGCCCTTGTTTCTTATTTTAGTGATAAAACAGGAAACAAAATAGAGCCCTTTTAATCCACCAATCACAAAATCTACGAAAGGGCCACTGACTGTACTCATATACTGTACAGTCCTTCCTGTAGCAGTGGGTGCCTGGGCTCCCACCCCAGGTAATAAACCTATCTAGCAAAGCTACCCTCTGCTTCTGGCGTTCCTCTCTCCCCAACAGTATTTCCCTCCATCTACAGGGTGATTTCCATAAGTATATAATATGCTGCCATATCTCTATTATTTGAAAAGTTATTGCCTGTCTTCGTATCTCTCTAAAGCTCTTTGCTCATTTTTCCTCTTCCTTGTGGAGCAAAATTCTGTGAAAGAATTGTCTTTAGTCACTAGTGTCAGCCTCCTACTGCAGCCGGGTTCTCATTTCCAAGACTCTATGTGAACAGTTCTTGTATGGTCCCCAGTGATCTCTACCGTGCCAAAACCACTGGCCAGTCTTCGTCCTTGTCTTACCACCCTCTTGCAATGTATTTGATACATTTGTTTGCCTTTGGACAGGCATTCTGGGAATCACACCTTTGTAGTTAAACCACAGATCTGGGAAGAACACCTCGTCAGTGTCTACTCCTCTTCCTGACATCATATGTTCAAGTGCCCTGGAGCATGGCCCTCAGCCTTCCACTCTCTCTCCAGCTCTCCCCTCACATCCTTGGTGATCTCATTCCCTGCATGACTTATATGTCATCTAAATGCTCACGACTCTAAAATACATGTCTCCGGCCCTTACCTCTACATTGAACTCTAAACTCTTGAGTCTAACGGCCTCCTTTGCATTTCCATTTAGATATCTGCTAAGTGTCACAAAATTATCGTCTCAAACAGAAGTCTTGATTTCTACCTCCAATCCTTTTTCCTTTCTCTGTCAGCGTCACCTTATACAACAGCAGCGTTCATCCATCTGTCTGGAGTCACGCTTGATTGGTCCCATCCTGTTCTGCTTCACATTCTGTCTAGCAACCGAACTTGCCAGGTCTAACACCAGAAGATAGCCTGAATCCAATCGTTCTGACCATGTCCACTGTGAATCGACCCTAAGCTACCGCACCGTTACCTCTCTTCTGTGTGATTTTGACACTCACCGATCAGCTTTTTGCTTCCACTCTTTCCCCCTTATGGTCTATTCCCCTCACATAGCTGCAGCCAAATTTTTTTTTAAGGTTGTTAATCAGATCGAATTATTCCTTGATTATCACCCAAAGTGCTTATCATAAGCCCATGAGGCTTCACATGATTTAGCACCTGTTCTTTCTAATTTCATCTAACCTCCTCCTACCACTTGCCTTGGCTCCCTCCATCACTTGAACCTACTACTTTGTTTTTCATAGCACCCAACACTTCCTGAGTACTATACTATGTATGTATTTGTTCACTGCTGTATCCTTAGCATTTAGAGCCATGCCTAGCCAGTAGAAGGTGCTCTATAAACATGGGTTGAATGCTAGTAACACTATTACTGACAGCTCATAGTTCAGCATTTTATATATGCTACGCCCTTGCTGTTCCACATGGGTTATTTCATTTAGTAATGACAACAGCTCTCTAATGTAGCTTCTATTATTATGTCCATGTAAAGGATTAGGACACTGAGTCGGATGCCATGTCATACGGCATCTCAATGGTAGAGACTGAATTTAAACCCTGGCTGTTGGTGTTCAGAGCTTTGTTCTGGAATGCTTGCCTCTCCCAATGCCATACTCTCCATCCTACATTTCAAATCTGGGTATAAACTCAGAGACATTTGCAGCTCTGTTTTGGAAGACCAAGTGGAGATGAATCACGTAAGCACCTGCCCGATCTCCACATGACCTCCGAGCTTCCCCTTCCTACTCTAATCTCCAGGTCCTTCTGGAAGCATTTACTTCCCGAAGGCATTTCACCCCCATGACCCTGAGACAGCGTGTTAAGTCTTTTAGGAGTTTTTGTGCATTTCATCTACAGGTGAAAAACCGATTCTCATTTGCCCACTCCTATAATATTTTCATTGCCACAGGGATACAAACACATACTTTTAGGCACATGAGAGTGCCCTAAGATGAAAGGAATTGAGTTACCATAAATAATTAGGCATTGACTATAGCTAAAAAGATATTAGGCCTGTCCTGGAGACTCAGTCAGTATTTGATTAATTAGTAAAGGACTACCAAGAACAAGAATATTGTTGCTTTTCATTTTTAGAAAATGAATTTAATATAATTATTGCTTCGAAAATTACCTTACCTGAAGTGCCCCCTGTCTTGGTCGGTTAAGTGTCCGACGCTTGGTACCAGCTCAGGTCACGATCTTGAGGTTGTGAGATTGAGCCCTGAGTCAGGCTTCACGCTGAGTGTGGAGCCTGATTAAGATTCTCTCTCGGGGCGCCTGGGTAGCTCAGTCAGTTAAGTGTCCGACTTCGGCTCAGGTCATGATCTCGCGGTCTGTGAGTTCAAGCCCCGCGTCGGGCTCTGTGCTGACAGCTCAGAGCCTGGAGCCTGTTCCTGATTCTGTGTCTCCCTCTCTCTCTGACCCTCCCCTGTTCATGCTCTATCTCTGTCTCTGTCTCAAAAATAAATAAACATTAAAAAAAAAAAAAAAAAAAGATTCTCTCTCTATTTCTTCCTCTGCCCCTCCCTTGCTCACACACACACATTCTCTCTCTCAAAATAAATAAATAAACATTAAAAAAAAGGAATTGCTATCCCTATGCATAATAGAACTTGATGTATATGTTTTAATTGCCAAAAATATATTTTTAACTTTATTTATTTTTGACAAAGACAGAGACAGCACGAGTGGGAGAGGGGCAGAGAGAGAGAGAGAGAGAGAGAGAATTCCAAGTAGGCTCCATGCTGTCAGTGCAGAGCCTAACACAGGGCTTGAACCCACAAAACTGTGAGATCATAACAAGAGAAGAGTTGGACACTTAACTGACTGAGCCACCCACATGCTCTGCCAAAAATAATTTTTTTTGTGTATGACTATCACTCCTAAGAAGGTACAAGAGTGAATTAGAAGAAATTTTCTCTCCTACATGTGTCTGAAATTTTATTTTTTAGGAAGAGCTACAGTGGAGGGATCAGGCAGCTTATTATAAGAGAGGGCTATTACTTCCTTCAATACTTGTCTTCCTACAGAATGTGTTGTGTAATTCTGCTCTGTGCTTGCTTACCTTGAGTGTTTAACTGTAATCCACTTACCATCCTGTAGAATGTTCACTAGCTATGTGTTTTATTTCGTAGCTGGAAAATAATCCTTTAGGCTGTTTTTTAAAAATAACACATTCACTTAAAAAAAATATTTACATTTATTTATTTTTGAGAGACAGAATGAGACAGAGCATGAGCAGAGGAGGGGCAGAGAGGAGACACAGACTCTGAAGCGGGCTCCAGGCCCTGAGTGAGCATTCAACACAGAGCCCGATGTGGGGCTCGAACCCACAAACTGTGAGATCGTGACCTGAGCCGAAGTCAGACACCTCACCGACTGAGCCACCCAGGTGCCCCCTAACACATTCACTTTAGCCTGAAGTCAGCTCACTTATTCTCATTTATGCTGAAAACCTCTTCTTTCAGAGAACTCTCTCCTGATACTCGAATTTTCAAATAACTGGTTTTGCTTCCTGCTTTTTGGACCTGGAAGCTTGCACTGATTCCGTAGTAGATTTTGTTGCTGATCATAAGATAAAACCAGTTTTTATTATTATTTATTATGCTTTCATTATTATTACTATCATTTTTATTTGAGAGAGAGAGTACGTGCACGTGTGCACACATGAGTTGGGGGGAGGGGCAGAAGGAGAGAGAGAATCTTAAGCAGGCTCCATGGCAAGCGTGGAGCCCCACGCGGGGCTCAATCCCACAACCCTGGGATTATGACTTGAGCCAAAATCAGGAGTCAGATGCTCAACCCACTGAACCACCCAAGCACCCCTTCTTATTCCCCCCTCAAGAGGAGGTGCCTGGGATATTATTGGAAAAAGCAAACCAGTGACTGTCTTCTAAAGAAATGGTTCTCTTGGTCTTGGCCCACCATGGCTTATTTTCTCAGGACTGTCTACTGTTAACCCACTTTGTTCCCTAAAAAAATGATGTTCTCACATGTTCTCCTGGCAACACACAGAGTCACCGTCCAGTGAGCAGCACACACACGCGCACGTTCACACACTCAGGAATATGACTCTCCTCCTGACACACGGGGCCAAAGTTGAGAATGAATTGCTTGGAATCACTTTGCCAACAACAGGGACAACAAATTTGCTGATTCGCTCAGTTCTTGAGGAAAAATCAATTGTGTCAAATCATCTTGCGGTACGATCGGAAACATGGTGAGCACAAGTCAATTCGATATTAATTTAGTACTTTGTATTTGACACTGCTTGACACTGAGCTGAATCTGACTGTCCTGCCCCATAAAGCAGGCACGATGGGCTGTACCTTGATCATTTTACTACCGTCTACCCCTATTTATACCACCATCACCGTAATAGCTACTGTCGCTGCTTCTACAACTACCAGGAAACTTATATTAGGCACTCAGTTTATGACAGGCACTGGTCTGATTATTTTCGCTTAATACAACAGCTCTGTGCCATAAGAACTATTAAGACGTCTAGGGGCACCTGGGTGGCTCAGTGGGTTGAGTGTCCGATGTCGTCTCAGGTCATGATCTCACAGTTCGTGGGTTCCAGCCCCATGTCGGGCTCTGTGCTGACAGCTCAGAGCCTGGAGCCTGCTTCGGATTCTGTGTCTCCCTCTCTCTCCCTCTGCCCTCCCTCCCCCGCTCAAAAATAAATTAAAATAAAAAAAAAGAAAAGAACTATTAATATGTCTATTTTATAAATGCACAAATCCCTCACAAAGCAGTTAAACAGCTTGCTCAAAGTCACATAGCTACTAAGTGGCAGAATGGGGGTATAAATTCTAGCTCCAGAATGTTGCACTACCCTGTACTCAGCATCTAATTAACAATAGCATGCAGGGTGGATGCTTCAAAGGAACATTTACTTTGTATATTTTAATGTTAGTGTAAGCACTCTGAATGATTTGCCAGTATGGCCTGCATATGTGATCCTATTGTTTTATTTTTTTAATTAATTGCATGAGATCAGCCCACTTTTATGGGCTATCTATCTTGGTACTATCTTCTTGAAGCTTTCTCTCCCCTCTTTCCCTAAATGTCCAAGAACCTAGAAGGTCTACTCAGTCCCGTAGGGATGGTTCACCTTCCAGGTGGACAGGGGGTTACCTGCTCAGTTCTTTCCTACTTGCCTTTCCTCCTCAATGCCCCATGGTGTTGCTCTTGATGACTGGTCCCCCATCACGCTATAGAGCACGATTCAGTCTTTTGCTATAATTATGTCTTAACAGTTCATTCATTGTACTCTTTTTAGTGACCACGTATCATGTACCTGGCCCTGTGCTGTGCTACCAGCTAAATTACAAAGAAGATAAAGAGACAACAATGCCCTCTTTATGGAGCTTACATTCTAGTGGGAAAGGCTGACAATAAAAAAGGAAGCCAACGGGTGCCTGGGAGATTCAGTTGGTTGAGCATATGACTCTTGATTTTGGCTCAGGTCGTGGTCTCATGGTTCGTGGGTTTGGGCCTCACATGGGGCAATGCGCTGTCAGCTTGGTATTCTCTGTCTTATTCTCTCTCTGCTCTCTGCCCCTCTCTGGTTCACGTTCTTCACACCACCCCTCCCCCCCAAAGGAAGCCAGTAACTAAATATACATCATTATTAGTGCTTGAAGAAAAGAAGAAGGAAATAAAGGGTGTGGGTCTATTACAGATAATCAGGGAGGACAGCTGTAAGGAAGTGCCTTTTAAGCTGAGAGCCACAATTATACAAATGCTCTAAAATTAGTTTATGTGGTGGTTTCACGACTCTGTGAACATCCAAAAAACATTGAATTGTATACCTTAGTCTGGTGAACATTATGTTATACAAGTCATGTGTCAATAAAAATGTTAAAAACAAAACCAAAACGCTGACATGCAGAAATATGACCAGAGGTACACTCCTCTGTATTTGCTGCTCTTTTGAGGATTCTATTGTATGAATTGGGAAAATTCTTAGTTATCCTCATTGATTGAAAATTTGGCTTTCTTGGGGTCCCTGGGTGGTTTGGTCGGTGAAGTGTCTAACTCTTGATTTTGGCTCATGTCCTGATCTCCGCATTGTGAGATGGAGCCCTGTGTCAGGCTCTGCACTGAGTGTGGAGCCTGCTTGGGATTCTCTCTCTCCCTCTGCTCCTATCCCACTCATGTGCACGCACGCACGCGTATGCTCTCTTGCCTTCAAAAATAATGACATAAAATAAAATAAAGTAAAATAAAGTAAAAATTGGGCTTTCTTGAGTGGGTTGTCATTTGTCCATAGGTATTACCTCTTTTACTTCTACTGGTATTTTCTCTTTGTTGCTCCCTATCCCAGTGAGTTTATGCCCTTAAAAAAATTTCCTCTGCTATGGTTTTGGTGAAGTTCAAAAGAAAGCAAAATTGGATGGATTTATTCAATCTGTAATCTGAGCTAAGAACTCCCATTATATTTTCTAAACGGTTACCGTGTATATAGCTGAGGGGTGTTGTTCTGTATGCCAGCCACCATACTTAATTTTCTTATCACTTCTAATAGTTTTTTCAGTCAGTTTTCTTGTGTTTTTGAGTATATAATTATATCAAGTGCATATGATAATCATGCCTATATCTTGCCGATATTTATGTTTTATTTCTCTTGGCAATTGCATTCACTTTTAGAAAAAGTGAACTAATAATGGTGATAATGGTAGTCTTTGATTTGTTTTCCCTGAATGTTAATGGAAATGCTTCAAAGGTTTCATCACAAAGCATGGTGATTTGGTTTGAAACACATCTTTAGAAATAAAACAAAATAAAACAAAACAACACAACAACAGCAAACCTGAATGTTGGAAGAAGCCAGCCACCCAGAGAGGCATCATTGAGTGGTGAGTCAAGAAGACTTGGAGACCAGTGTGGCAGAGCTTGGTGAGCATGGGGAAGAGCAGATAGGATGGGTTGTTGACATGGGCATGCCTGCCATGTAGTGATTTCTAGAATGCTGGATCTGTGTAGACAGAGGTAACAGTTCCTTGTCATTTCTGCTTCAAGCTTGGCTTTTATGATGTCTTCGAATCTGCACGAGTCACTTCTGCTTCTAGCGAGTGGCTCCACCATTTCCACTGCCCATCTGTACCTCTGTACAGATGGATTAACTGTAGTGTAGTAGTGGAGGTTGGGGAAGAAAGCACTGATATTTCTCTGCTTGAACAATCTGCCTTGTGGTTTTCAGCCACACAGTTACTTTGTCTTTTGCCGAGGGGTTATTCTCCCTACTCACCGTCTCCCTTGCAGTCCCGAGTGAGCTCATAGCCAGTACCCTCATCTGTCTTCTGCACTGTCCTTGGAACGTGCAGGAACATCTGAATCCCACTGTTCAATAGATAATATTATTTCACTTAATTATGTTACATGGCAATTTCTCCTTCACTGTTACTCTGTTTCACTGTGAGCCTTTTCCTAAGGCATGTGATACTTGTCTGAGTTATTCTTTAGGAAGTAAGGTAAGCTCCCTGCTTGGCGATTTTTCCAGAATTCTATGATTGTTTTTAATATCACTGTCCTGGATTTTCAACCTAGAATATGAGGGTGAATGCGGGAAGCCAGGCAAACCATTTGATCTTAGCCTCATCTGTCTGGATCCTACAGGACTTCTTACTCATCCAGGAAGGTATTTCCTACTTTTTTCCACCATCTGCCTCTCTACCCTAAAGTGTCCAGGGAAATTCTCTGCTCAGGCCTCCTTGCTTTGGATACATGGAGTGAAGCTTTGAGGATTTTGAGGACCCTGTCCTTTCTCAACCGTGTTGGCTATGTTATCAACAATAATCTGAGTGGAAACACCAAATCAAGACATGACTTCTAAGTTCGAGGCTGGGCCCAGCCTTTGCTATGGAGAAGTCGTGCTCTTGTTTCGATGGGTGAATAGCTATAGGGAGTAGGGCAAAATGATTTACCTGGAATGAAACATTTATCAGCTTAACATTGAAAGCATTCTTCCTATTCTGTGTGGAGAAGGTTTTGAGGCTGGGCTTGATGAGTACAGTGAGTCACTGGCATAGAACTTCAGTGGGCTTTTGGTGCTTACCTAACTTTTCTTCCAGTCTACCAGAACCCACAGGTATTCAGGTGTCTGCTCTTTCCCACTTGGCTGTTGGAACTCAAGAGGAAACTGAGCGCACCTCCCCCATCTCCCACTGCAAGGAGAGATACTAGTTTTATTCAGTCCTCGTGATTACATTCCAGCTGTCAATAATCTAATCCTGAGGGAATCTGTACATTTCTCCAGGTGAATTTCATTGGTAAAGGGTTTCCACCTGCCCTAACTTGACCTAATCACACTCAATGGAAGTTCTTTTATTTCATGACTGGCAAAGAATCCCTCTCTTTTTTTGGATGTACCGAAGAAGCCTGTGTGACCCCGGCTGCTTCTGAAAGCCTTCTTGTGAGTAAGGTAAAACAGCCTTGGGGTGAAGCAGATCCTGTAAATGCAGAAAAAAGACAGACAACGAGCCAGGGTAAGCCGAACATCTCTGAGGTCTCCTCTCCCTTTGAACTTGCTATGCAAGACAATACATTTCCCCATTGTTTAAGACAATTTGACACTGGATTTCTGCTTTGGTTTTGTTTTGCAAGCCCAAATCTTTTATCTGGCACAAATGGGTTGGAGAGAGTAGTAGCTTGGCATCAAGTAAGTGACATTCCTTCTAGAGACATTGAGACACTGAGTTAGAAACCCAGAGGAAACCGAGGATAGTTTGGGGAGGTGTGTAAAGATACCTTTTATCTCAAGTACGGTGGCAACAGTAGGTTGGTAATGTTGTACAGTTGCCACGGGGTGTGGAGAGAGTAGGTCAGGTAGTGTCTGGGTTAGAGGAGGAGAAGGAATAAAAGTAACTAATATTGAGAACATTGGTTCTTGGCGCTGATTTCCCTTTTGGATACACAATCATATTTTTTGCTTTTCAACAGAGATAGATGTTTAGAGAGAGAAACCTGAGATTCTGAGATACTAGGTAACATTCCTGTGATAGTATAGCTGTATGATCTCATTCCATTCAAGCTTGCCTGGCATCCATGGTGCTTTCTATATTCCTCAGCATCTACGGTATGGTTTAATAATTTAAGGAAGCAACAAAGCCCAGAATACTTTTATTTTTTGTGTCTCTTAAATCTTATTGATTTTATTAATTTATTTTCAATTGTAGTATTGTTGACATAAAATATTGTATTAGTTTCAGCGATCTGACTTTTAAAAAATGTGTATTTATTTTTGAGAGAGAGAGAGAGAGACAGAGCACAAGTTGGGGAGAGAGCAAGGGAGTCCCAGAATCAAAAGCAGGCTCCAGGCTCTGAGCTGTCAGCACAGAGCCCAACACGGGGATGTGAGATCACGACCTGAGCCAAAGTCGGATGCTTAACTGACTGAGCCACCCAGGCACCCCTTGACATTTGTATAAATTGCAAAATGCCCACCTTCTGTCACCATACAAAGTTATGACAGTATTATTGACTATATTCCCTGTGCTGTACTTGACATGTTTTAAAATGATTATTTGTTTTGAGGGAGAGAGAGCATGAGCAGGGGAAGGGCAGAGGGGGAGAGAGAGAAAAGAGAGAGGGAGAGAGAGAGAGAGAGAGAGAGAATGAATGAATGAATCCCAAGCAGGCTCCATGCTCAGTGCAGAGCCCAACACGGGGCTTTGATCTTAAGACTGTGAAATCATGAACTGAGCAGAAATCAAGAGTGGGACTCTCAACTGACTGAGTCCCTATACTTCACATTAAAAATTTTCTTTTTATGTTTTATTTATTTTTGAGAGAGAGAGACAGAGACAGAAAGTGAGCAGAGGATGGGCAGAGAGAGAGAGGACACAGAATCTGAAGTAGGCTCCAGGCTCTGGGCTGTCAGCACAGAGGGGGCTCAAACTCACGAACCAGGAGATCATGACCTGAGCTGAAGTCAGATGCTTAACTGACTAAGCCAACCAGGTGCCTCAATATACTTCATATTTTTAAAAGAGGTCTATCAAAAGTGATAACATGAAGAGGAGACATGTCTCCCAGCTTTAAGGAGCATTGGCTAATTCAGAATAGATTCAGAATAACTCATTTCTTGAGGTTTTAGATTCTTTGTGCTAATTGTTTCAATGTTCTGAGGGCAGAACACTCTGAGCTTTTAAATACTTAACCACAAGCCTGAAAAACAACTCAGTCATCTGAAAGATGTCAGCACAACAATCCATAGATCCTAGGACTTTGGGGAAGCTGTTTTACCTCTCTTATGCAGCCAATACCACAAAGCCAGGCGGAAGGCGCCCCACAGAGCCCTGCTGTTCAATGTTTCTCCAAATGTTGCTGGAATTATTGCGAAGATAGACGAAGTGGGTGAATTTAGGGCATATTCATTGTGTAATGCTATCATCTATCGTCCTTTCCAATCCTTCTCTCCTTCGGATCCTTGCTTTTAAAGGTGAGTGAGAAGAGCTGAATCCTGTAGGGTTCTGGGCAAGGAGAGTTAGGATGGTTTGGGTTGCATTTTCTGTTACGTTGTTTCCCTCCCCCCGCCCCAGAAGCATTTTCTTTTTTACTAGGAATCTTTTTCCTTGGATCAAGATGACATACAATGAACTTCTTTCTCCTCTGCTAGTTTAGCTCAACAGGCCAGAGCCCATTCTTCTGGGAAATCCTACATTGGATTTGGAGGAATTCTGATACCTTTTCCCTTAGGGAGAGTAATGAATTACCCGTAATATGTAATTACCCAGAAGTTTTCCTATTCAATTTCTATCTTAAATATTCAGTTTCTTCTCCCTAGTAGCTTATCTTAAACATCTGGCTGGTTCTGGGAGAAGATTTCACATGAAACTACTTTTCTTATTCATTAGCTCTGCCTTGATAATTCAGAGAGACCCTCAAGGTATATGTGATTATTACGAATAGTTGAAAAATGGAACTCTTTTTTTTTTTAATTTTTTTATTGTTTATTATTTTTGGCAGAGAAAGAGAAAAAGAGAGAGAGAGACAGAGACAGACAGAGACAGAGAACAAGCAGGGAAGGGGCAGAAAGGGAGACACAGAACCTGAAAGCAGGCTCTGAGCTATCAGCACAGAGCCCTACGCGGGGCTCGACCTCACAAACCGTGAGATTATGAACTGAGCTGTAGGTGGCCGCCCAACTGACTGAGCCACCCAGGTGCCCCCAAAATGGAATTCTTTTTTTAAATTAAGTGGTATGTTTGCTTTTGGCTTTTGCATTTCAGAGGTAGTAGGTGAGGAACTTGAACTTATCATTTGTGTAGGTCAAAAATGATCAGATACTAGCAACTTTGTTAGGTTCACCCTAATTCCATGTGTTCACATTCTGCATGAAGTTGTTCTCTCATAAATATTTCCTCTTCTTTCTCTCATACATTTTATGATTGAAAAAAAAAAAAACCTGAAAATGAATTCCTTTTTAAGTTTCTGAGGAAAGTCATTTACATTGAATATTTCCTTGCAAATGAATCAGCTGCTGTGTTTTACCTGTCTTTTATGTGAAAGCATATCTTCACAGTTCTTTTCTACCCAAGAATTCATGCTGCAATTCCATGAAAACTCCTATAACAAAAGTAAAATACCTGTCTTGATATTATTTATAAGGAACATTAGTGTAGTTAAACTTGAATGCGTTGCAAAATAGAACTAATTGAAACAGAATAAGTATCTTCCTGCCTTCTTGTGGCAATACCTCTTACTTTATTTAAACCTATGTTCATAAAGTGACCAAAAGTAAATCACATAATCTATTAAGAGGGAAAGGGGGTAAAATTTTGAAACTATATAACCAAAAGCTAGATTTTCATTCTGCTGCAAATATGGTTACTTAGTATTATAATTACGGAGAGTAGATACTGTTTTTAAAATTTATTTTTAATGTTTATTTTTGAAGGAGAGAGAGTGCAAATGGGGGAGGGGCGTGTGCGCGCGCACGCCCCCCCCCCCCCCCCCCCCCCATACAGAATCTGAAGCAGGCTCCAGGCTCTGAGCTGTCAGCACAGAGCCCTACACGGGACTCAAACCCATGAGCCATGAGATCATGACCTGAGCCAAAGTCAGACGCTTAACTGACTGAGCCATCCAGGTGCCCTGAGTAGATAGTTCTTTTTTTAAACGTTTATTTATTTATTTTGAGACGGGGGGGGGGGGGTGGGGGGGGTGGGGTGGGGGGGTGGGGAGAGAGAGAGAGAGAGTGAGCAGGGGAGAGGCAGAGAAAGAGAGGGAGAGAGAATCTCCAGCAGACTCTGCACTTTCACACTGTCAGTGTGGAGCCCAACGTGGGGCTTGAACTCAAAAACCATGAGATCATGACCTGAGCTGAAATCAAGAAGTCAGATGCTTAACCAACTGAGCCACCCAGATGCCTTGAGGTAGATACTTAATAAAAATTTTCAGCCCTCTCAAAACAAAACAAAACAAAACAAAACAAAAACAATTCTTTTAATTGGACATTAGTTTTTATTGAGACCAGCAAATGTAAAGAACTGAAATCAATGAATTTTACTTTTAACTTTGGTTATTTTTAGGAACTCAAGGTTTAACACATTATATTTTCACCTGTGGAAACTGGATGCACAGTCACCCTGATAATGCTCGTCTTCATGGGAATGGGTAGAATGTTTCCTTGGTTACTGAAAATGAGGCAATCACAAGAACACCTGCCCCCAAAGAGTAACTATTCCTGGAAAATCCCCCTGGGGCTGTTCTCTCTGCACACTGGTGTGTTAGAAGTCTCTTGTTTTCACTTCACCTCCCTCAGTCCAGAGGGACCCAACAGGTGTGATTTGGGGATGAGGGGGACGGTGGGGGGTATTCTCTTTTGTCTACCTCTCTGCTGACTCTTTTCATTCTCTAACTTTGTAGGGAGGTGCAGGGCATTGCTAAACGGGGCACGCTCACTGACTGGGCAGTGTTAGGGAAGATGGGAGGAGAATTAGGACAAAATTTTGAGGTTTGTTGTCATTAGTGTGAAACACATCCAGATGGCAGGGATCTTACATCCTTTTCTTTCTTTTCTCCTGTTTGCTTTTTGTTCCTCCTCCTCTTCTCCCCCTTCCTTTAATGCCTCCTTCCTCTCCCTTCACCCCAGTTCCCTCTTCTCTTCAGGTTCCTCAAAATTACTTGGTAAGCTGGTTTGGTGTGTGGAGTGCGTTTTCCATAAAATGATACTGTAAATGATGGTTAGATTCTGTGCTAGTTCATGAGCTTTAATTCTTAGTGTTGTTAAAATATTATATTGAGATTACAAAATCACATTGTTGCAATATTGGTAATTAAACCCAACAGAAGGCATTTAATTAAAAGTAGACATTTAGTGTACAAGGATAATTTTTAATCCTATTTTATATTTCACTTCATTTGCTCTCATTTTAACTTAATTTTAGGGTTCACTATAACTTCCAATTCAGTTCTGAGATTTTAATTTATTAAATCACTTAATTCATTTTTTTCCCATTTAACTTGACTTAGAGATGTCTGTGAGAAAATCGAATCAATACTCTTCCATTGAAGACATAAAGAAATTAAGAAGAGTAAATGCTTGAGTCAATGATTCTCATCATTAATTAAGTGAGGCAGAATTTTTTTTTTTAATTGTGTTACACTAGTCATTTTCTCCTCCTTTACCCATGTTACCTAGTTGGTAGCAGCATCTTTTCAAGACTTCCAAGCCAGAGATTTCGAAGACATTATATAGTGATCTGATATCGCCTATCATTACTAAAGCACATGTGAGCTTTTAACTTTTTAAACTTTTGCTACAACTGAACTCAGTTTCTGTTTTGAGCAACTCATTTCTCTGGAGTGGCAGAAAATTTGTTCTGATGAGGGTTTCCCTCACTTCTTCCAAATGGAACTTAAATCCTAGGAGGTCTCCATGGAGCCATAGTGTTTCTGACGGTGGGGTGCATCTATTAGACCCGCAGTGCCTTCTGGATGTGCTGGCATCTTTAGTCCTACTACCCTCTGTCTGGTCCTTGGTCACTGGAGCCCACAGGCTACTGAACAGAGCCCCAAGTTCTTGTTGTCAAGGCCCTAGCCACACCACCATGTCTCTCTGCTACTTGTGTGCACTCTTGGACATATAGGAGCCACCACATTTCATCATGTTGAGTTCTGAGGAACTCCTATTGTTGACCAAGGTCTTGTTGGTTCTGTAAGGTCATACTGCTCTTTTTTCATCTGAGGACTCCCTGCATTTTTCTATTATGATATGGGCCACTGGTCCTTCAGGTCCCACCTCCCACAAAATGGCCTGGGAGTACTGGGGACAGTCACAATACAGGGCCCATTTCTCAGTAGCCAATCAGTGTCTTGGTTCTGATGAATAATTTTCTAACTCTCTCTTGTCCCAGCCTTTGGGGAATTGTGGTATGATAGAAATGTGTTATGGGAAGGCTGTAGGCTGACTTTTTCTCTTCTTGGTTTCTTCCAAACCTATTTAGATTTGAGTTTGTCCAAGGCTCTGGCTTTTGAAACTTGAAGCAGGAGGAAAGTCTAGCCAAGAGGGGATGTGGGTAAGAAAGTACTAAGAGGTAACAGAAAATGGGGATGGAGACAAGCATTAGTTATTCAGAAAATATCCCATGGTGCATCATTAATTCTTTACCCTCACTTACCATATCCAATTAGTCATATGTTTTATGGATATGAACACTATACGATCTTAGGAATTCATCTTGTCTTCTCCAGGGAAGGTTTAGGGAAAACTTCAGTGGCTTCATACTTCCTGCCAGGTAAAGCCAAACTTCTTAAAGTTCATAGCATTCAGATTTCTTCAAAAGTGGATCCCATGACAACATTTGCTGGACCTTTTCTTGCCTCCTACCCACCTGCTCCTGTATTATTTCATTTCTTCACAACATCATTTCTGTTGCCACCTTTCATCTTTGCTCACCTATAATCTTTTTTCTGCCTTTTGAAAGACGATTCATATGTATTTCCACAAGGCCCAGTTTATTTTATTTTATTTTATTTTTTGATTTCACTTCTATGTGTAATTTATTTTTATTTTATTTTTTTTAATATATGAGATTTATTGCCAAAATGGTTTCCATAAAACACCCAGTGCTCATCCCAAAAGATGCCCTCTTCAGTACCCATCACCTACCCTTCCCTCCCTCCCACCCCCCATCAACCTTCAGTTTGTTCTCAGTTTTTAAGAGTCTCTTAAGCTTTGGCTCTCTCCCACTCTAACCTCTTTTTTTTTTTTCCCCCTTCCCCTCCCCCATGGGTTTCTGTTAAGTTTCTCAGGATCCACATAAGAGTGAAAACATATGGTATCTGTCTTTCTCTGTATGGCTTATTTCACTTAGCATAACACTCTCCAGTTCCATCCACATTGCTACAAAGGGCCATATTTCATTCTTTCTCATTGCCACGTAGTACTCCATTGTGTACATAAACCACAATTTCTTTATCCATTCATCAGTTGATGGACATTTAGGCTCTTTCCATAGTTTGGCTATTGTTGAGAGTGCTGCCATAAATATTGGGGTACAAGTGCCCCTATGCATCAGTAATCCTGTATCCCTTGGGTAAATTCCTAGCAGTGCTACTGCTGGGTCATAGGGCAGGTCTATTTTTAATTTTCTGAGGAACCTCCACACTGTTTTCCAGAGTGGCTGCACCAGTTTGCATTCCCACCAACAGTGCAGGGTTCCCATTTCTCCACATCCTCTCCAGCATCTATAGTCTCCTGACTTGTTCATTTTGGCCACTCTGACTGGCATGAGGTGGTATCTGAGTGTGGTTTTGATTTGTATTTCCCTGATGAGGAGCGACGTTGAGCATCTTTTCATGTGCCTCTTGGCCATCCAGATGTCTTCCTTAGAGAAGTGTCTATTCATGTTTTCTGCCCATTTCTTCACTGGATTATTTGTTTTTTGGGTGTGGAGTTTGGTGAGCTCTTGATAGATTTTGGATACCGGCCCTTTGTCCGATATGTCATTTGCAAATATCTTTTCCCATTCCATCGGTTGCCTTTTAGTTTTGTTGATTGTTTCCTTTGCTGTGCAGAAGCTTTTTATCTTCATGAGGTCTCAATAGTTCATTTTTGCTTTTAATTCCCTTGCCTTTGGGGATGTGTCAAGTAAGAAATTGCTACGACTGAGGTCAGAGAGGTCTTTTCCTGCTTTCTCCTCTAGGGTTTTGATGGTTTCCTGTCTCACATTCAGGTCCTTGATCCATTTTGAGTTTATTTTTGTGAATGGTGTAAGAGAGTGGTCTAGTTTCAACCTTCTGCATGTTGCTGTCCAGGTCTCCCAGCACCATTTATTAAAGAGACTGTCTTTTTTCCATTGGATATTCTTTCCTGCTTTGTCAAAGATTAGTTGGCCATACTTTTGTGGGTCTAGTTCTGGGGTTTCTATTTTATTCCATTGGGCTATGTGTCTGTTTTTGTGCCAATACCATGCTGTCTTGATGATTACAGCTTTGTAGTAGAGGCTAAAGTCTGGGATTGTGATGCCTTCTGCTTTGGTCTTCTTCTTCAAAATTACTTTGGCTATTTGGTCCACAAGGCCCAGTTTATTTTATTTTATTTTATTTTTTCAATATATGAAATTTATTGTCAAATTGGTTTCCATACAACACCCAGTGCTCATCCCAAAAGGTGCCCTCCTCAATACCCATCACCCACCCTCCCCTCCCTCCCACCCCCCATCAACCCTCATTTTGTTCTCAGTTTTTAAGAGTCTCTTATGCTTTGGCTCTCTCCCACTCTAACCTCTTTTTTTTTTTTTTTTCTTCCCCTCCCCCATGGGTTTCTGTTAAGTTTCTCAGGACGTTGAGCATCTTTTCATGTGCACAAGGCCCAGTTTAAATGCTACCTGTTCCAAGAAGCCTTCTTGGATTTCTCCAAACAAGTACTGGCTTTTCTTTTTGATCACCTTGACCCACTGGCTATTTTATATTTTATTTTATTTTATTTTATTTTATTTTATTTTATTTTATTTTATTTTATTCTATTCTATTTTATCTATTCTATTCTATTCAATTTTATTTTATTTTATTTTATTTTCCAAGCAT
The DNA here is from genome assembly GCF_018350155.1 of Leopardus geoffroyi. Classification (NCBI taxonomy): domain Eukaryota; kingdom Metazoa; phylum Chordata; class Mammalia; order Carnivora; family Felidae; genus Leopardus; species Leopardus geoffroyi. The sequence goes on along the minus strand of NC_059326.1, from coordinate 96,854,560 downwards.
TGAATACAATTCTGCCTTAATTAGAGGATTAAGAGATATAAACTTTTAAAAATAAGTAAGTCATGGGAATGAGAGGTAGAGCATAGGGAATCTAGTCAATAGTATTGTAATAACTTCATATGGTGACAGATGGGAACTGCTGAGCATTGTGGAGTGTCTAGAATTGCCGAATCACTATGTTGTATACTTGAAAGCCATATAACATCGAATGTCAACTACACTTTAATAAAAACATAAATGAAAACTATTTGTCTATATGTTCAGCTTTTAGATACCTTGAAGGAAATAATTGTGTCTTGTTCTGAAATTTAACAAGGATTTCTGATGTTTTTCTGTTGATTTTTATCATTTGCCCTTTCAGCTAGCTGCTCTAACAAAGGCAAAAAGTTCCATTTTGTAACTCAGTCAGTCTTGATATGATTTCCATCTCATACTCTCAGACTAGGGTGACCACAAGACCTTGAAACAGTAGGAGCAAATGTGAGCATCTTCGATAAACCAGTCGATATGGTCACTCTGTCTCACTTGGCTTTTCCTTTCAAAGGGATGAAAAGTAGGGCGCTGCAAAGAGAAGGAGAAGGCGAGCTTCTGGAAGGTGTACTTGTCACTTTCATTACGTCTCAGAAGACAGACTAGTCCCAGAGGTGCACTTAACTGCCAGAGAAGCTGGGGATAAATGTCCAGGTTCCATATTCCCAGTTAAACTCAGAGGTTATTAGTGCAAGGAAGGAGGGGAGACTGGACATGGGGCAGAAAATAATCTCTACACAGACTGAATCTGAACATTTCCCTTTAAGTCAGACAGTTAGGTAACTCAAATTTCTCCCAGCTTTTTCAAGCGCTTTCCTTTGGGAGACTGAGGAAATTGACTATTTTTCACTCTTGCATTTCATAAGTAGACCATCTCTTTTTCAAAACCATGTACCGAATAAGAATTTCTGAGAAAAGTGTTTTGAGCAAGCAGCTCAGGAAATGTAATATGTTTGTTTTTGGTATTTTTAGGATAGGCTTTGTTACGGGACTAGCCGAAAGATGATATTCAATAGGCTGTCCTGGTAAATAGAGTTGAGAGGAAACTGGTGAGGAAAACTTTTAATGAAACTCAGGGTTTTTATTTTTTATTTTTTATTTTTATTTTTATTTTTATTTTTATTTTTTTGAAACTCAGGGTTTTATATCTAGGTAATAGCAGCTCCGGTTTCCAGCTCTGCTCTGGTGAAGCTGAGGTTTCACGCTGGCATTACATGCAGTTGGGCTGTATCTTCAACTTCCTTTGCTAATTAGCCACACCATCCAGTGGGCAAACCCAGTTGGGAGGAATTTCGCCATAGGCACCCTCTGTGTGCCCACAGCAGGAAAGGGTGGGCCAGCACATCTCCAAGAGTTTTTTTTTTTTTTTTTAAGATTTCAGAGGAGGTGAAAGGCACTCTTGTAGATGCCTCTTTTTAATCGCTGGTAACCTCAAGATATCATCTCACATTTTTGAAAGGAATCCGTGAAATGCAACAGCTATTCCTTAAATTTGAATGTATACTTTGTCCTCTCTCTCTGCAACCCCCAGTTTTGCTCTCAGTCATGGTTGCTAATATCCCCGCTGTCTTCAGCCTAGCTGCCCACTCTGTCAGTTACTGAAATATTGTTTATGCAGGACCGATTTATATTTTAGAGAGATGAAAAGCAGACTGCAAAGCAGACCCTTGCCAACTTGTTGTAATGCATTCCAGAGCAGAACACTTCAATATAATTTTTGAATGATTATTTATTATTTTGTGTTGATTGGGTAAAGGGTTTCTTGAATAAATGATTGATAAAAAAATCATACTATGCCTGGAATAATTACCAGTGCTCCTTTATTTGTGTTTGAAGATGTCTAATTATATATTCTGGAAAATATTAAACATAGAAAGGATGAATTGACATTGGTGAAGTATGACAAGCTTTTGTCATGTAACATGTGTCCTGGTCATTTACGTACAGAAGCATATTTTAATGTATTTTTCATCTTATTTTTTAACAACTTATTTGTTTCCAAATAAAGTTTTACATTTGTCACTGTTTGAAACAACCTTGTAAGAATGCAGGTAAGGCACAAAGGGTTTTATTCAGTGGCCTCTCTGTATGTCTTGGAAGAGACAAACAGTAACAAACATTTCTACTTTAGAGCACGTTGAGCTTTGTAGGGAAGAAAATGATGCTTAGAATTGGATTTTCTGCCTTTGATTTATTTCTCTTCCTTTTTTCCATCACGTAATGTGTTGTTTTCCTTTTGGTCTCCCTCTCTTTCATCATCCCCCCACCTCTCCCAATTTTCTCTCTGTCTCTGTCTTTCAGTTGAAGCATAGTTGACACAATGTTATACTAGTTTCAGGTGTACAACACAGTGATTTAACAAGTCTATATTTATGCTGTGTTCACCACAAGCGTAGCTACCATCTGTCACCATACGACTTTCTTCCCGGTGCTTTACCTTTTATTCCCTGACTTCTTCATTCCATAACTGGAAGTCTGTACCTTTCATTCCCTCTCACCCATTTTGTCCATCCCCCCACCCACCTTCCCTCTGGCAACCAGCAGCTTGTTCTCTGTATTTATGGGTCTGTTTCTATTTTTTGTTTGTTCGTTTTTGGTTTTTAGATTCCACATATAAGCGAAACTATGTGGTATTTGTCTTTCTCTGTTGGTGCATGGATGTTGTTGCAAATGGCAAGATTGCTTTCTTTTTTATGGCTGAGTAATACACACACACACACACACACACACACACACACACTAAATCTCATCTTCCTTATCCGTTCATCTAGACATGGACATTTGTGTTGTTTGCATATGTTGACTATTGTAAATGATGCTGTGGTAAACATAGGGGTGCCTACATTTTTTCTATTATTTTTCTCTTTATATGTTATGATTTTTTTTTCCTCCGTGATTCTCTCTGTCTGTAACTTCATGTGGAACTTAGGGAAGTTAAAAGTTATTTCTTATTTTCAGCATTGATTATCTCAGAAAATTATTACCTTACTCTCTAACGACTATTCCATACTTAGGATATGTAAAGTGTTGCTCAGTTTTAACTCAGATAGCATAACTAGAAAGTGTCAGTGACTTTCCAGCTCTCCAACTTTCTTATTTTCTATTGATCTATTCTATTTTGTATTTTATAAATAGAGTAATATCAAAGATCATTATAAATATCCTTAAGAAAAAAGAAAAACAATAGCCAGAACCTTGTATTTCAGAATAATGGTTATTAATTCTGCTTTAGGCATAGTGGCCATTGTTCAGTTTGACCTCCATTAACTTGTTGAATAAATTCTATTAAAAAGTTACATACTTTTTATTATTTGACTGAAAACGCAGCTAACTTACATGCTATTTCAGACTAAACCTCCATTTTTCATTGAGTTTATACCAAATGACAAAATGTGGACTCTCCTTTTTTCTGAACAGAATGAAAAAAAGAACTCCCCATCCCTGCTTTTTACAGTAAAATTGTTTAAAAAATACTTAAAGGAATTTTAAAAACCTTCCTAAATAAAAAACATAGCACAAACATTTCAGAAACGAATTTTCCGTCTTATTGTTTGATGCAAAGTTTTCTGAGTGTTGTGTAATAATCACAGTGATTCTGAGAAACTAAGCTGTGGTAAAGTCTTTGTGATTGCACTTTTTTACTGGCTATTTAATATAATTACAGTAATTACTTTTATGTATACTGAGAAGTTTATATACTACAGAAAACAAGTGTCTTGTAATGTTCACTATTTGGCTTTTTATTATTTTATATGACCTGATAAAACATCATCCTGTATTAGCAGGCAATACCTATAGCAATGATAGGCAAATCACCTTAGTATATAGTCTGTGGTATAATTTAGTGTCTAGGTTTGTTCAGGAATCAAGTGCATGATTAAGTAGTTATTACAGAAAATAAATTTATTTTTATTCTTCTGAAAATGTATAAATTGAAATTTATTTTAAATCTCCAATGGTCATTTGGGACAATTATAAACTCAGTAACATATGCTGCTATTAGAAAGAGTGAAACAAACTTACCATTTCATGTTTTCCCATCGAATGGTGTACATTGCTCTCTAATTATGCACTGTGTCCTGCCCTGAAATAAAGCGTGATGGGTGATAATGACACTGCTGTAAATAAATGAACAGCGTAATGGTTGGCACGCCTGTTTTGAAGCTACGACTCATTTAGACTTAAAACTTGATTCTTTGTATGGATGTACATATATGTCCCAGTTACTGGCTAGCCAGTAGTTTTAGGTATGTAGATGTCCCAGAAAGTGGAAGTCCCATGATGCAGTAAATTTACTTGGTCAGGTATCTAAGTGAAGCCTCCTAAGTAAGGGATAGAAGAAATAGAGGGATGGACTGCAAATAAAAGAGGACAAATTTTTAGGATTGACTGCATAGTAGCAATGGACGCTTGGTAAGGTCCTAAGAATTTATTGCCTTTGCAACTGTAATAACTTACTTAGCTAGCTTCCCTGCCCACAGTGTGGCTCTTGCCAATACATTCTTCACACAGTTTTCATCCTCAGATGCAAACTGATCATAACACACTGTGACTTAGATTCCCTCATTGATCCATCACACCCACGGGATAGTCTGTGCTCGCTGGTGTGCTGGGCAGGGCCCTCCACGTGTGGGCCTGGCCACCAGCACGGTCAGTTTCACCCTCCCTCACCTGTCCGCCAAGATGCTCTCATCGTCTAGATGTGCCAGGCTTTCCCTTGACCTTGAGCCTTTAATATGTCCTCCCCCACCTCAAACTGCATCCACTGATTTGCATCTTGCTCTTGTGTTTCTGGGCCCAGCTCAGTGTCAACATTTCTGGGAAGTCTTCCTTAATCCTACCCCCCAAAATCTAGGAGCCTGGAGCTGCTACACTCTTCCAAATACTCCGGGCATAATGTTACTATGTCATTCATTTACTTACCTGTCTCACCACTAACCAGAGTGGGACTACATTTGTGTCATGGTTATCAGTCAAAATGGCTTTGAGAGTCCAGTAGAATGGGTGTCTTATAGCATGTACATGGGGAGTTTTCTCTTCTTCTCAGTCTCTGAGATACTCTGGAAAGTGGGGGAATTCTCTATCCTTCTTAGTCTCTGAGGTATTCTGGAAAGTAGGGGCTAGTGTTCTCCTTACATTCCTCTCTGGTATTGAGGCAGGTTGGCAACCTTTTCTAGATTTACCCTTTCAGTTAATGCAAGAGGAAAATAAAAAGGTTATTTTTCTATGGATATAAATGACCTATACTATATAGAAGGCAATAACAGCTAAAGGATGGTCGGAGAAAACCTTCTCTTTAAAACAAAGGATGAAGTAAACATATCAATGAGTAAATACATTAGGGATTCATAACATACTGTATTGACTTGAACACTCATACCCTATCAGCAACCTATTCATTTCTGATTGGACTATACAAAATTATGTTGTTAGTTCTGGTGATATATCGAATGTTGATTCATTTGTTTGTTTAATTTATCACCCAATTATTAGCTGCCTACCATGTACCAAGAACTGTGCCAGGTACAGGCAGTGACTAAAACATGATCCCTGTTCTCAGAGAGGTGGTAGTTGGAGAAGAGAGAATTTTCATCTCCCTTCAAGAGGACTGGGATATAATTCAAACAGATCTGACAGTAATGGTTCTGAGAAGTATCTTGTTTCTTTTTTTAAATGTAGAAGACCTGTTTTGGTAGTATTTATTGAATAAATAAATTGGAAACTAAAATTGTCTAATTTGAAAACAAAACCGAAGATGGCCAATCTTGAGTAAACAATGTGGTATATTCATTTTCGTTGAATGATGGCAAAGCTGTGTTCTATTGATCAATGGACATAATACCCTGAAACAGAGGAACTTCTACAGAAAAGAAATTTAAACTCCTTTTTCACTTGATTATTTGTTAATAGCTTCATATTTCACAGGTACCAGAGGATATTACTTTAGTGACATTCAATAAATCTAAGGCAGCAATAGAAATAATTAATAATCTATTCATAGAAATCATGATAAAATACTAGGAAAACACAATCCGATTATGGTAGTAATAGAAAATAAAATGGCACAGCATGAAAACAGTGACAAATAAATAAATACTAATATATGCCCCTGTACTTGCCGTTTTTATTTTTAAATGGGTGAATCTCTTTAAAATGGCTAATTGCATTTAGTTTCAGAAAATTCTATTTATAACATTTTACATTCTTGGTTTAAAATATTTGAGTTTCTGTTCACCAAATTCCACAGCAGGGAGGTTTTGTGACAAATTGTGCTCACTGTGCAGTTTCCAAATATTGAATGAGTTAGGATTTAGAAAGTAACCTTGAAAAGTCTGGCCCTCACGCACATCAGCTTGTGGTGTTTTCCTTCCACTTGATCTGTAAAGAGAAGAAATGTGTATCAATGGACCATGATCCCTGCTTGTGTGATCCTGATGGCTGTTCAGGAATCTTTGATCCAGCTTACTTCTCTTGTCCTCTGGCAAGAGTTTTTAGGTCTAGCTGTTTGATTCTCCGCTTCTTGTAAGTCATTAACCCCTGTACTAAACTACAGGAAAGGTGGGGGAGGAGGAGGTGGTTGGAAACAAAAGAGGGGATGGAGTAGGCAGAGGTTGGAGCTGGGGTTATGGACCTGATTCTGGGCTTCAAGTGTTTTCTTAGTCCCTGTTTAACAAGTACTCAAGAAGGACATTGTGCAGCTTTGGCAAAAAGTGTGGATTGATGTCTTCCTGTGAATGCTGTGCTTTGTAACAGACCCTGGCGGTCAGTTAGAGGTATCTGGGTTTCTGGAGAGACCGTTTGATTTGTAGCCAGCCTATAGGCATGGGAGTGAAGAGTGGTCACTGCTTCTTCTTCTGCACAGGCTGGGAAGAAACTTGGTTCCCAGGATGTTGGAGTTTGAGTTGGTTTAAAGGGGTTGCCTGTAAAAGATTTCCAGAATGAATTCAAATGGTCTCTGTCAAAGGAATTGGGCCCTGTGGATCTGTTAACTGAAAAGTGTGCAGCTGCCTAGTGATGTGGGTAGATGGATACATAAAGGAAAGTGAAAAGAATCGCGGCACTTGTAAGAACAAGATGATTATACAGTCCCTTTGTTTCTGCAGCCATGTCAGCTGACATCAGGTTTCTTATTAACTCTGATGCTAAGAAGCCTCCAGAGAGGCTGTGTGGAACAGTCTGCACTGGCAAGTGGTTTCTTTTCTTTGAAGAAGAAAATTTCATAGAGAAATGTGTGGAAGGAGATATACCAAAGTTATATCACTCCTGACCTTGTGAGTGGGGTGCAAGTGGGGATATAGAGGGGTGGTGGTGGTCTCGAGCTTCTTTATGTGTGTATTTCTTACTGTTTGAATATCAAAGAATTAAAGTAACCATAAAGGATTTTCATGTTCTTCCAAGAAGACTCATTACTGTATCATTGGGATTATATAACCGCAATACTCTTAACCTAAAAAGAGTGGAATATTGAAATGCATAAAATTATGGTTAAAAAATAATAGTAACAGGCATCTCTCAGTTAATGAAACACAGCCATCTCCAGAATGTGTGCCTTCCAGTGAGTTCTTACTGCTTTCTCGTCTTATCTTTTTTTGTTGTTATTGCATTTCTGAGCAGAGGGAAAGGTGCAGATAGGCTTGTTTCCATTTTAGGAGGAGAAAAATGTTAAGATGGCAAGTTGCCTACTGAGAATAGTTGAATAAATTATGGAATGTTCACATAACGCATTAAAAGAGATGGATATATTTTGACTTGGGAAGATGTCTGCAGTATGTTGTTAAATGAAGAAAATAACAAAATAAACACAGGAAATGAAAACACAGGAAACACAGGAAACACTCACAAACCCCCATAGAAACACTGTCGTGATAAAAGGGATTCTATCTGTGGGATGATATTCTACATGATTGTCACTTCTTGCTTCAATTTTTATTGTGAAATATAAATGTACAAATATAATACACATGTGGGTACATACATACACCATATACATCTATACGCATTTTATAAATGTATAAAATTACAAGAAGACTTGCCCATGTAGGCCACGAATCTGTCCCTTTACAAATGCATCTGCTCTCACTGTGCCTTCTCTTCTCCAGGTAACCACTATCTGTCTTTTGCCTGACTCATTTCCTTGCTTTAAAAGATGATTTGTGGGGTACCTGTGTGGCTCAGTTGGTTAAGCATCTAACTCTTGATTTTGACTCACATCATGATCTCACAGGTTTTGTGGGTTTGAGCCCTGCTCCAGTGCAGAGCCTGCTTGGGATTCTCTCTCTCTCCCTCTCTCTGTCCCTCCCGCACTCATGCTGTCTTTGTCTCTCTCAAAATAAACAAATAAAGCTTAAAATAAATAAAAGATGATTTTCTTTCTATGTATTTTATCTAAACAAAATATTGGTTGGTCTGGAAAAACCAAGAAGCATGCACAAGTCTATTACCCTTAGATGAAGACTCCCAGGAGAAAATGAAATGAACAGTCTCTGATTCATTGGCTTCGGGCATCTTTATAGTTTCCAAGAGTCCTTTATCAGAAAAGTCAGTCTACAAGGATCTTTGAGTCCTGGGAAAGTGGGGCTCATACACTAAGCAGGGCATCTATCACGATTCGTATAGAATACCCAAAAGAAAAGTACTCAGAGGGAGTAGACTGATTTATGTTTTCTTGTTTTAAGGGCATGACAGTCTACTTTTCAAGTCTCAGGATTATCTAAAGACAGAAGAGTTCTGCAAGGTGAAATGAGTGAACTTGCTTCCTTCAGGGTGCAATGCATTTAGAGAAGAACAGGAGCTTCATTGACACATAAATAATTGAGACAAACAAGGCATACAGGTAATCCATGCATCCTATATCCAGGCATTCTGGCATCAGGTACATCAGGTATATATCATCTTTGGGTGACACAACTTCAGTCAGGGCTGGTAGCCATATATCCCTGTGCTCAGTTACCACCCTGCGATATCTCTTTCCTGTTTTGAGGATCCCTTTTGCTTCTTTGCCTTTCTCCTGCGCTGGATCCCCTTATTTTCTGATACTAATGTCCTTTAGTTTGTTCTCCCTTTTTTGGTTAACAAACATTTCCTCGCAGATATTTGAGAAAGGATGAGAAGGATATGTATATTAAAAAGACATTTTGGGGCATCTGGGTAGCTCAGTCGGTTAAGCATCCATCTTCGGCTCAGGTCACTATCTCATAGTTTGTGGGTTCGAGCCCGCATTGGTTTCTGTGCTGACAGCTGAGAGCCTGGAGCCTGGTTCAGGTTCTGTGTCTCCCTCTCTCTCTGCCCCTCCCCCACTTGCACCCTGTCTCGTCTCTCTCTCTCAAAAATAAATAAAACATTAAAAAAAAACTTTAAAAAAAGACGTTTCAAGTCTGAGAATGTCTTTATTTTATCTCCATACTGATTGGTAATTTAGCTGGGTGTAGGATTCTGTTTTAGATAACATCCTTCCGAATTTTGAGATGTTTCTTTACTACTATCTCCTTGCTTTCAGGATGGCTACTGAGATATCCAAAGCCATCTGATTCCTTATACTGTCAACATGATGTGTTCTTCCCCATTCTTCTTCACTTTGCCAGAAATACATATAATTTTTTCTTTGTCACCAATATTCTGAAAAACCGAATTATACTTTGATACAAGTGATTTTTGATCCATTGCTCTGGGTACTCAGTGAACCATTTCAATATGGCAATTCAGGTTGAATGCTTTTATTGGTAATTTCTTTCCATATTCTCTGTTTTTTTCAGAAAACCCAATTATTTGGATACTGTATTTGAGGAACAATTTCTCTTATTTTTTCATAGCCATTTTCTTTGTGTTGGTCTTTTGTTCTACTTTCGGTAAAAGTTTCTTGACCTATTAGTGCTTGTATTGGGGTTTTCATTTCTGCCATCGTGTGTTTTAATTTTCATAAACTTTTTTTAAATTTTACTCTAGACATTCTTCATGTGTCTAGGTTGTCTTACAATATCCTCTTTCCTCTCTTTGAAAAGACTGATGAAAATTATTATTTAATATTGTCTTCAAAGTCACTCTATGTAAGTTTTTTTGGATTCTACATTCTAGGTTAAAGTTTTTTTCTGGTTATTTTGGACTATGTGCTAATGATGAAGATATTACGTTCTCCCTCCCCCACCCAATTTGTGGGGCCTGTTGATATTATGCTTTGTTGTAGGATAACTTGGGTGGCCTATTTGTAGTGTAGGGGCAACTTCTAATGGCACCATCTCTAGGTGTTTCTTTCTGAGTTGGACAGATGCTCTACGGGTATAAGCTTGTAGTCTCCTGCTTGAAGGATAAAAGTCTGCTTGCTTGAATTCAAGAAGTGAAGTTGCACCTTTTTTTTTTTTTCAGAATTGGGAATGAATATAGAAACACAGTTTCAAATTAAAGATAGTTACTGGGAGGGGCCAAGATGATGCAGCAGCATGGAAGTTCTCTGCTTCTCTCATCCTTGAAATGCAGCTAGATCAGCATCAAACTGTTTTACACACATAGAAAATTGATCTGAGGATCAACACAACAATCTGCATAACTTGGACCACAGAACTCAGCAGGTTCATGGTGTGGAGAGGTGAACTGAGGAAGGGAGAAGTCGCAGAGGGTACAGAGCAGTATTTGCAGAGAGAGGACAGAGGAAGGGGGAAGAGTACAGGAAAAGCACTCCCCCCAAAAGTAGCTAAAAAGAAAGAGAAAGAGTGGAAACACCCACAAGTGACTGAACAAGAAATGGAGAGAGGAGAAGGGAGAGGGTTTCAATACCATTAGGACTCAATAAACATGACAAAGCAGTGTCAGAAATTCTGCAGCCCAATACCTGGCTGGTGGGAAATGTGAATCCCCAGGAACTGGCATTGAGGTCCAAGGAGTCTGTTGGCCACATGGGGAGAAGCAGTTCCGCTGATAGGAGGGCATTTGGTAGAGGCCATATGGCCTCCCCACAGGCAAAGGTCCCAACAGACCCTGGAGAACACAACTGCTGGTATTGGAACAAAGATGTCAGGGTTCAGTGAAACCTGATGCGGGTTGTGTATTGTGTTGTGATTTATGATAATCCCTGAGCCACTGCCACTACGTGATTACAAAAACTTATTCTGGGGCAAGCTAGCACCCGGCCACAACTTCTGAGCCTCTATAGCAGCATGATTGCGGGAACATTCCCAGGGGCAAGCCGGCACCCGGCCATTGCTTGGTGACACCCTCCTTCAGAGGGTTGAAGAGGGTCCAAAATGCAGGGCCCTCAGAAGTGAGGGGTTTGGAAACACAGCCCCCTGTGACATAAAATTTGGGAGGGAGGTGCTGCCTGGCAGGCTGGTGGCTTGGACACAGTGTAGCAGCAAGAAGTGGATAGAAGCTGGAGACAAAAGAGAGGTGCTTGAGTGCCACTGGGGGAAAGGACAGAGTTCTGGACCTAAAGACTGTGAAGCTGGGTGACACTATTTCACCTCTCCTGCATATGCGCATACATTGATACAACCCAGTAAGCTAAGCAGCACCACCTAGTGAAGAATGGAGCCATTATACCAAGCCCAATCCAACTACACCAACCAAGCTGTAGAGGACACCACAAGTCTCTCCACCTGCTTAGTGTATGGACTATAAATTGCTTCATAGTTTGACTTCTAGAGGAAACTGGGTGAAATTTCATTTGGATTTCATTCTGTTCACTGATCTGTCTATTCGTTTCTTTTCTTATTCTTGGATACAGAAACAGAAAAAAATTATTTTATATTCCATTTTTACATAAAAATTTAAAAATTACTACATTTTAATTTTTTGTAAATATATTTTTTATTCTATTTTACCTTCTTAAGTTCACTTTGTTCTGTTTTATTGTATAAATTTTAAAATTTTAAAATTTTTTCTTACTTTTTTTTTCTTTTTCCTTTTTCTTTTCTTTTCTTTCCATTTTTTTCTCTATTCAGTCAAGCTTCTTTAAATAACCAGGCCAAATATACCTAGGATCTAGCTTGCTTTATTTGATTTTCTTGTGTTGTTTTTAATCTTTTTAATTTTTGTTTTTTATTTTATTATTTTTTTCTTCCTCCAAAATGACAAAACAAAGGAATCACCCCAAAAGAAAGAACAGGAAGAAATGACAACCAAGAGCTTAATCAACATGATATAAGCAAGATGTCTGAATTAGAATTTAGAATCACGATAAGAATACTAGCTGGGGTTGAAAAAAAACATAGAATTCCTTTCTGCAGAGATAAAAGAAGTAAAATCTAGTGAAGATGAAATTTAAAAACTAGCTATAACTGAAATGCAATTTCAAATGGATGCCATGGCAGCAAGGATGCATGAAGCAGAGCAGCAAATCAGCAATATAGAAGACAAAATTATGGAGAATAATGAATAAGAAAAAAAGAGGGAAACTAAGGCAAAAGGGCATGATATAAGAATTATAGAGCCCGGTGACTCACTAAAAAGGGATATATCTGAATCATGAGTCCCAGGAGATGAAAGGAGAGAAAAATCAGTAGAAGATGTATGCAAGCAAATCGTAGCAGAAAACTTTCCTAACCTGGGGAAAGACGCAGACATCAAAATCCAAGAAGCACAGAGAAGTATCATTAGATTCAACAAAAACTGGACATCAAGAAGGCATATAATGGTTAGATTCACAAAATACACAGACAAGGAAAGAATTATGAAAGCAGCAAAGGAAAAAAAAGACCTTTAACCTACAAGTGAAGACAGATCAGGTTAGCAGTAGACCTATCCACAGAAACTTGGCAGGCCAGAAAGGAGTGGCAAGATATATTCAATGTGCTGAATCAGAAAAATATACAGCCAAGAATTCTTTATCCAACAAAGGTGTCATTCAAAATAGAAGGAGAAATAAGACGTTCACAGACAAACAAAAACTAAAGGAGTTTGTGACCACTAACTCAGCCCTGCAAGAAATTTTAAGGGGCACTCGCCAAGGGGAGAAAAGATGAAACAAAGCAAAAAAGGCCAAAAGCAACAAAGACTAGAAAGGACCAGAGGATACCACCAGAAATTCCAGCTCTATGGGCAACACAATGGTAATAAGTCCATATCTTTCAGTACTCACTCTAAATGTCAGTGGACTAAATGCTCCTACCAAAAGACAAAGGGTAACAGAATGGATAAGAAAACAAGATCCATCTATATGCTATTTACATGAAACTCATTTTAGACCTAAAGCCGCCTTCTGATTGAAAGTAAGGGGGATGGAGAACCATCTATCATGCTAATGGTTGCCAAAAGAAAGCCAGAGTAGCCATACTTGTATTGGACAATCTAGATTTTATTTTATTTATTTATTTATTTATTTATTTATTTATTTTAACGTTTATTTATTTTTGAGACAGAGAGAGGCAGAGCATGAACGGGGGAGGGTCAGAGAGAGAGGGAGACACAGAATCGGAAGAAGGCTCCAGGTTCTGGGCCATCATCAGCCCAGAGCCTGACGCGGGGCTCGAACTCACGGACCGTGAGATCGTGACCTGAGCTGAAGTCGGACACTTAACTGACTGAGCCACCCAGGCGCCCCGGACAATCTAGATTTAAAAATTTTTTTTTTTTTTCAACGTTTATTTATTTTTGGGACAGAGAGAGACAGAGCATGAACGGGGGAGGGACAGAGAGAGAGGGAGACACAGAATCGGAAACAGGCTCCAGGCTCTGAGCCATCAGCCCAGAGCCCGACGCGGGGCTCGAACTCACGGACCGCGAGATCGTGACCTGGCTGAAGTCGGACGCTCAACCGACTGCGCCACCCAGGCGCCCCAAAGATTTTAAAATAAAGACTGTAACAAGAGATTAAGAAGGGCATTATATCATATTTAAGGGGTCTATGCACCAAGAAGATCTAACAATTGTAAACATTTATGCCCCCATCATGAAGGAACCCAAATATATAAATCAATTAATCACAAACATACAGAAACTCATTGATAATAATACCATAATAGTAGGGGACTGCAACACCCCACTTACAGCAATGGACAGATGATCTAAACAGAAAATCAATAAGGAAACAATGGCTTTGAATGATGTAATGGACCACATGGACGTAACAGATACATTCAGAACATTTCATCCTAAAGCAGCAGAATACATTATTCTTGAGCACACATGGAACATTCTCCAGAATAGATCACATACTGGGACAGAAATCAGCTTTCACAAAGTTCAAAATGATTGAGATCATACTGTTCATATATTCAGACCACAATGGTATGAAACTGGAAATCAACCACAAGAAAAAAATTCAGAAAGACAATGAATACTTGGAGGTTAAAGAACATCATACTAAAGAATTAATGGGTCAACCAAAACATTAAAGAGGAAATAAAAAGTACATGGAAGCCAATGAAATGATACCACCACAGCCCCAAACCTCTGTGATGCAGGAAAGGCAGTTATAAGAGGGAAGTATATAGCAATCCAAGCCTTCTGAAAGAAGGATGAAAGATCTCAGATACACAACCTTACCTCGCACCTTAAAGAGATGGAAAAAGAATAGCAAATAAAACCCCGAACCAGGAGAAGATGGGAAATAATAAAGATTAGAGCAGAAATCAATGCTATCGAAACCAAAAAAAAAAAAAAAAAAAAAAAAAAAACACCAAAAAAAAAACAAAACAAAAACCCAGTAGACAGGCCAATTAACAGAATTGTTAATGCCCTAGCCAGTTTGATCAAAAAGAAAAAGGAAAGGACCCAAATAAAGGAAAGCACAAATGAAAGAGGAGAGATCACAACCAACACTGCACAAAAACAAACAATAATAAGAGAATATTATGAGCAATTATATGCCAATAAATTGGGTAATCTGGAAGAAATGAACAAATTCCTAGAAACCTATAAACTACCAAAACTGAAACATGAAGAAATAGAAAATTTGAACAGATCCATAACCAGTGAAGAAATTGAATTAGTAATCAAAAATCTCCCAAAAAACAATGTCCAGGGTCAGATGGCTTTCCCAGGGGAGTTCTTCCAAACATTTAAAGAAGAGTTAACACCTATTCTTTTACGCTGTTTCAGGAAATAGGAATGGAGGGAAAACTTCCAAACTCATTCTCTGAGGCCAGCATTACCTTGATTCCAAAACCATACAAAGACCCTACTAAAAAGGAGAACTATAGACCAGTTTCGCTAATGAACATGGATATAAAAATTCTCAACAAAATACTAGCCAACCAGATCCAACAATACACTGAAAGAATTATTTACCATGACCAAGTGAGATTTATACCTGGGATGCAGGGTTGGTTCAATACCCACAAATCAATCAGTATGATACATCACATCAATAAAAGAAAGAACAAGAACATGTGATCCTTCCAATAGATGCAGAGAAAACATTTGACAAAATACAGCATCCTTTCTTGATAAAAATCCTCTAGAAAGTAGGGATAGAAGGATCATACCTCAAGATCAGAAAAGGCATATATGAAAGACGCATTGCTAATATCATCCTCAATGGGAGAAAGCTGACAGCTTTTTCCCTAAGGTCAGGAACATGACAGGGATGTCCACTCTCACCACTTTTATTCAACATAGTGTTGGAAGTCTTAGCCTCAGTAATCAGACAACACTAAGAAGTAAAAGGTATCTAAATCTGCAAGGAGGAAGTCAAACTATCACTTTTTGCAGATGACATGATACTCTATATGGAAAACCCAAAAGGTTCCACCAAAAAAGTTCTAGAACTGATCCATGAATTCACCAAAGTTGCAGGGTATAAATTCAATGCACAGAAATTGGTTGCATTTCTATACTCCAATAATGAAGGAACAGAAAGAGAAATCAAGGAATCCATCCCATTTACATTTGCACCAAAACCCATAAAATACCTAGGAATAAACCTAACCAAAGAGGTGAAAAATATACACTTAAAACTATAAAAAGCTTATGAAAGAAATTGAAGAAGACACAATAAATGGAAAAATATTCCAAACTTATGTATTAGAGGAACAAATATTGTTAAAGTGTCAACACTACCCAAAGGTATCTACACATTCAATACAATACCTATCAAAATAACACCAGCATTATTCACACAGCTGTAACGGACAATCCAAAAATTTGTTTGAAACCAAAACATTAAAAACACAAAAAATGTGGGGGCCACCTGGGTGGCTCAGTTGCTTGAGCGTCCAACTTCGGCTCAGGTTGATATCACAGTTTGTGGGTTAGAGCCCTGTGTGGGGCTCTGTGCTGACAGCTCAGAGCTTGGAGCCTCCTGTGGGTTCTGTGTCTCCCTCTCTCTCTACCCCTCCCCTGCTCACGCTGTGTCTCTCAAAAATAAATAAACATTAAAAAAAATTGTATGGAACCAGAAAAGACCCCGAATAGCCAAAGCAATCCTGAAAAAGAAAACCAAAGCTGGAGGTACCACAATTCCATACTTCAAGATGTATTACAAAGCTGTAATCATCAAGACAGTATAGTACTGGCCCCCAATCAGGCACTTAGATCAATGGGACAGAATAGAGAACCCAGAAATGGACCCACAAACATATGGCCAACTCATCTTTGACAAAGCAGGAAAGAATATCCAATAGAATAAAGACAGTCTCTCTCTTCAGCAAATGATGTTGGGAATACTGGATAGTAACATGCACAAGAATGTGCCTGGACCACTTTCTTACACCATACACAAAAATAAACTCAAAATTGATGAAAGACCTAAACATAAGATGGAAGCCATCAAAATCCTTGAGGAGAAAGCAGACAAAAACCTCTTTGATGTTGGCTGTAGCAACTTCTTACTCAACATGTCTCTGGAGGCAAGGGAAACAAAAGCAAAAATGAACCACTGGGATCTTATCGAGATAAAAAGCTTCCGCATGGCAAAGGAAACAATCAGCAAAACTAAAAGGCAACCAACGGAATGGGAGAAGATATTTGCAAATGACATATCAGATAAAGGGTTGGTATCCCAAATCTATAAGGAATTTATCAAACTCAACACCCAAAAATCAAATAATCCAGTGAAGAAATGGGCAAAAGACATGAATAGACACTTTTCCAAAGAAGACATCCACATG
Organism: Leopardus geoffroyi; assembly: GCF_018350155.1. Classification (NCBI taxonomy): domain Eukaryota; kingdom Metazoa; phylum Chordata; class Mammalia; order Carnivora; family Felidae; genus Leopardus; species Leopardus geoffroyi. Next base: position 96,837,494 of record NC_059326.1, on the reverse strand, counting down.
GCTAACAGAAAATGAAAAAATGCTCAATATCACTCATCATCAGGGAAATACAAATCAAAACCACAATGAGACACTACCTCACACCAGTCAGAATGGCTAAAATGAAAAACTCAGGCAATGACAAATGTTGGCCAAGATGCAGAGAAAGGAACCCTTATGCAATGCTGGTGGGAATGGAAACTGGTGCAGTCACTCTGGAATACAGTATGGAGGTTCCTCAAAAACTTAAAAATAGAACTACTCTAAGACCCAGAAATTGCACTATGAGGTAATTATCCAAAGGATACACATGTGCTGTTTCGAATGGGCATATGCATCCCAATGTTTATAGCAGCACTATCGACAATAGCCAAAGTATGGAAAGAGCCCAAATGTCCATCAACAGATGAGTGGATACAGAAGATATGGTCTATATATACAATGGAGTATTACTTGGCAATCAAAGAGAAAGAAATCTTGCCATTTGCAACTATGTGGATAGAGCTAGAGGATACTATGCTAAGTGAAATTAGTCTGTCAGAGAAAGACAAATATCATATGACTTCACTCATGTGGAAATTTAGATATGAAACAATTGAACATGAGGGAAGGGAAGCAAAAATAATATGAAAACCGGGAGGGGCACAAAACATAAGAGACTCTTAAATACAGAGAACAAATTGAGAGTAGCTGGCAGGATTGTGGGTGGGGGGATGGGCTAAATGGGCAAGGGACAATAAGGAAGATATCTGTTGGGATGAATCATGGGATTCTACTCCTGAAATCATTATTGCACTATATACTAACTTGGATGTAAATTAAAAATAAATAAGTATATTAAATAAATAAATACATAAGTAAATATAGGTATTTTGCCTCTCAACTGTGTATGACATCCCCCCAGCCAGAAAGCCTAGGAAATTAAATCCATAGATGTCTGCTGAGAGAAGGGAAGTTGTCCAGCAACATGGCTCACAGGGTGTGATTACCAATCTACTGCTTCTCTATCATCCCCTAGTTGTTAAATAATTTAATAATTAGCCCCTCTCCCCAATTCTTTGCTACCTCCAGAGGCACCAAGAACTGCCAGACTCTCAGCTTGTAAGGATTTTTGTGATGTTAAAGAAGGTTATTTCATAATTTTTTCCTTTAGTGGTAGGGAATTTAGTTTTCCTCTGTCTATGAAATCAGATGTAGTCTCCTCTGTCTATGAAATCACTTACTACACATCCATGTCCTTGGCAGAATCCAGTGCTTTATTACTGTCCTTTCCCTAGGGGTTTGTGTCTTAAAAAAAAAAAATCCCCTTTACTCTGATGTCAGTGGAGTTTTGAAAGAAAACAAATTTTAACCAATGAATTTGGCCCTGTTGAACTAGAATGACTTACTTTTTAAAGTTCTTCATATTCTCCATGTGTGTTTAATGATTAATATATATTACTCTAATCATCCTAAAATTACCTAAAGCCATGTTCATTTCAACCAAAAAATGATACGCTTTATGGTAATAAGAAAAATAGGAGATAATAAAGAAAAATATAAGATAATAAGAAAAAAAGAACTGAATATTTTGTCTGTCTTTCCAATATTTACATAGGCTGTTGAGAAAACAAGAAATTTCTCCCAATTCCTTGTGGACCAGTTAAATGAGTCCATCAGAAGATTGGCATAGTTTTGAGTGGCCTGGATGGCAAAAGTTGTAGATAATGACTTGTGAGACATGTGCCTATAATATGTATTTATTTAAGTGTATATGTATATATATTGCATACACATATTTAAGAGAATAGTTGATATTGTGAAGATTTATTTTATTAAAAAAATTTTTCTTACATTTATTTATTTTTGAGAAACAGAGTGAGACAAAGCATGAGTGGGGGAGGGGCAGAGAGAGAAGGAGACACAGAATCTGAAGCAGACTCCAGGCTCTGAGCAAGAGGTCAGCATAGAGCCTGATGCAGGGTTCAAACCCACAAACTGTGAAATCATGACCTGAGCCGAAGTCGGATGCTCTATCGACTGAGCCAGCCATGCGCCCCTGTGAAGATTTATTTTAGATGGTGAACAGATTTGTAGAGAAGCTCAGAGGTGCTAAACAAAATCCAGGAGTAGGGACTTCACATGCAGGCCTCCAGAGTACACATTCAGTATCTGTGGGTCAGGTTCACTCTCTCCAGCATGTAGTGTAGATTGTTGCTTCCCCAACAGGTCCAGAATTTCCATACTTTCTCATGGAACCCCATGCCTGTGGCTTCAGGATCTTTTCTGCTCTGTCATTCAGAAACAAATATTGCTACAATTTCCAGGGTTGTCAGTGATTTAATATATTACTATTCATGGTTTACAGATTTGTAAGTTACCCGGGATTTCCTGGAAATGATATGTCAAAACTTAGATTATCTCCAGTGGTATTCAGCTCATTTCAGGAGGCAATGGAGGATCGGCTAAAAGTGGGCTACCTTGGTATACTTTCAGAATCAACTCTAGCAGGCCTAGTGTTAACCTTCTGTCCTAATGGGTTAAAGCACGTATCTCAGCATCACTGACTGTACTGAAAGTACACTTATGAACATTCTGGTACATGTGTTTTGGCAAATATATGTATTCATTTCGGTTGGGCATATACTTGGGAGTAGAATTGGTAGGCAATTTAGATATCCGTATTTATAGCTTTAGAAGGCACTGCAAAGTGTTTTCTAAAGTGGTTGTACCAATTTACACTTGTATGCAGATGATCTTTTAGGGGGTTAGAAAATGTTGCAGACTTCCTTGGAAAGTGAGGAAATTCCTTTTTGATTACTCTCTCTAATAGAAGTTAATTATTTTAAATGATACTTACCTGTAGATTTTACCTGATGGAGGATAGCAGCTTGGTTAGTTCTTGTTAAGCAATTCCTACTACTAATTTTCTTTTCTTTAATATTATTGATTTTGCTGTCCAAATAATTTTTCTGTTCTATTCCTTAGAAAAAAAACAAAGGCATCTTCAAATCTTCCAAATATCCCATGCTGTGGATTTCCGAGATCAAAAATGGCCCAATTCTAGTCTGTAAACTATTTTGGAGTCTATTTTGGAATTATTTCAGATTTATGATGTTCTAAAGAACAGCATCTTCCTCCTTACCATTAAGTATTCTCTAAATTCATGTAAGAGAAGAGAGAAAATCTTCTGCAGACCCATGAAATCTTATTTTTCAAAGAGAAGCATGATTAAGACAGAATTTGAAGTATATCTAATTCACTTTGGAAGCCCAAGGAAATTTGGAGAAGCAAAAGAAACTTGAGAAAATAAGACATGTAATACATGCCAATTAAATTTAAAGGAGAAGATGACTCATCTGGAATTAAAAAAAAACAAAGGATAAAAGACATGCCCGAGTTGAGAGCCAGTCTTGCTCTTGGAGCACAAGAGAAGGGCACTTGGGGTAACACAGCTCAGAGGAACAAGCTTTAAATGCTCGTTAGAAAAATTCTTTTTTCCCCCATCGATAGATACTCCTTTGAAATGTCCCAGAAATGTCCAGCTGTCAAACATAAATTAGCATAGTTGATTAAATTTAATCAGTAACAATCCTGTGTGCACTGTGGCAGAGGAAGGAAGAGGGAGACCCCGCTCACTTGTATCCACTTTCACTTTGCTGACCCACTGTGATTTGTAAGTCAAGGGCTAGCCATGTCAAGCAATTAATAATTCATAGACGTTGGCTTGTTTTTTTAAATGTTTTTCTCTTTATTACCACTCAGAGTTATAAACAGTTTATAAACACTCAGAGTTGTAGAGAGCATGGTGCAGTGACTCTGATAGACCTATCACCCAGCCTCAGCAGTGATCATGATTGTCCAATTTTGTTTTGCCTCTAGAGACCTTTACTTCACCTCGCCTCTACCCAAATAATGATAATGCAAAGGCTGGACTCCATAACCATTTCATTTAAAAATGTTTCAGCACATCTTTCGAAGACAAAGAATTGCCGTATCATTACACACCTAAACACATTTCCTTGATCTGTTATATTAATCAGGGAAAATCTGAACGCAGGACTTGGCTCAAATAACCACGTCCTTTGCCTTAGAGTTTCCATTGCATTTCAGCACAAATGAACATGACATGTGTGTTCAAACCTGTTCAAGTTCATGGCAGAGGTTAGTTGAACAATGGTTTTCTTCAGTTTCTCTTCCTCTTAAATGACTATTTCTTCGATAGCAACATTTCTGTCTCAAATGGCATTGCCTATTGGAGCAGGTATCTGGTAGGTCCTGGTCTACCATGGCATAGGTGTCTTCACTATGGAGTATGCTGTCCTCCAGCTATAAATAATTAGAAACAAATACAAATATGGGGTTTCATTCCTCATTTTCAAGTTGTTCCCATATGATGTCAGTAGACCTCTGGCAAGGGTACCTAAAGTGGTCTTCTTGTGCTTGATAGCAGGAATTCTCTAGATTGGATTAAATTCTCTTGAACCCAGAGTCCAGTGATACTATCAGATATCTCAGTATCACTAACAGTGCCATTTAGTGCTTTGAAAAAAATGAATGTGTGTGGGATAAAAAGTAATCAATGGAAGGTACTCTAGTTGTGCTCCTGTTATGAAAACCAATATGAGTAGTACTCTTGTTAGCCAAGCATATTCATGTTCTTCAGAAAGGAATCATCCCCAGGGCCATGCTTGCTTTATCCAAAACCTATAGATGCTTCTAAGCATCTCAGGAACAGATGGGTAAAGCTTACAATGAATACAAAGCAGTATATTTGGGCATTTTTAGGAAGAAAGAGGAGGTTCAGAATTATGTTAGAGCTTCTTTGTTCTCCTCTAAAGCAAGAAAGGACTATTTCCCCCTTCTACAGGCTGTAACTCAGGATATTATGTTGCATTTTGTAGTCAAATTTGAAGGTCTTGAGACATTTCCCAGTTCCACTGGCTATTCCAGCGGCATGGATGCCTTTGAGGGAAGGCAGGTCTGTACCTCTTACTTAGCTCTCCAGCCCTCCATTGCCACTGGGTGGTGATCTCTTTCACTATCTCATTTCATGCATATGTTATCATTGTATCAGCTAAGAGATGTGATGTTATGCTACAGTACTAAAACCCCAGCATCTCAGAAGCTTACTTTGTACTCACATAGAATCCTCCGATGGTCAAAGCATCTCTCTGGGGAAGCTGTCCTCCGAGTATTGGTAGAGATATGTTCAGACTTATTTCTTTGAATGTTGCTAAAACTCTGTGTTCACTGTTTTTTTTGTGAGGAGACCAAAAAAAAAAAAAAAAGGCACTTTTTCTCCTTTTCGGTGTCTTTTTTTTTTTTTTTCTTTTTCTTTATAGCACCTCCCCATCAAACTGTGCTTCCACGAACTTCAGAAAAGAAAGCATGGGGGATGGTGTGCCAGGTCCTAAATGCTTCCACATTGAAGTGGCAATGTATCCTTTCCCACTCACGTTGCTTTGGCCAATGCAAGCCACCCAGTCATGGCCAAGTTTATCAAGTACAAGGAGATGCAGTCCTTCAGTGTACTTAGAATGAAAGGAGAATTGGAAGTTGTTAGGAGCCTCATTGATGCCTATCACACCAGTTCTAGTCTGACTTCTTCTTTTTTTAAAAAAATTAATGTTTTTATTTATTTTTGAGAGAGAGATAGAGAGAGACAGCAAGAGTGGGGGAGGGGCAGAGAGAGGGAGACACAGAATCCGAAGCAGGCTCCTGGCTCTGAGCTGTCAGCCCAGAGCCCAACATGGAGAGCGAACTCATGAACCACGAGATCTTGACCTGAGTCAAAGTCTGATGGTTAACTAACTGCACCATCCAGGCACCTCTGACTTTTTTCTTTTAATAGACCGCTACCTTTATGTTGACATTTTGACAAAACAGGACATCGCTTCTTTCTTTTTCTTTCTTTCCCTCCTTAACCAGGAGCAGATTTTTCCTAAACGTCGTGTACAACTACGTGATACCTTGCTGGTGTCTGCTGCTTTAGGTGCGTACAGATCACCTTCCATCTTGTTCCAGTCCAGATTTTGGTTCATTCAGCCTGAGGTGGGGCCCCAGATTCTGCATTTCTAACGGGCTCCCAGATGATGATACTGCAGGCCTGCTGAGCACACTTTGAAGAACAAGTTTTTGGTCTATCTCTGTTCAAAGAGGGGGAAGCTTCCTGACTTCAGTTGCATTCAAACAGAAATTTAGGCCATTATTATTTTTTCTCTCCCCTAAAATCTGAATGAAGGGCTGTGTCTCATGGCGATAGTTGTCGAACATGTACGATGACTGTCATTGCAACTCAAAAGCATGCTTCTAAAAGATAATTGGCTTTGTGTTCATTCATATTGAAACACGACCGCTAGGAAGAAAGGAGACCTAATTGAACACTCAAGACATCCCACTAAAAGCCAGCATCTAATTATCATGGTGCCCACACAGCAGGGACACTGAAGGGAAGAGGAGATACTGAAAACATCTTTATACTCTTTTGCTCTGAAGAGCCCTTCCTGAGATCAAATGCAATTTGTGCTAAGGAGGCAGCCACCGACAAGCTTTACCCCCAGCAAGCTTCTCAGAGACAGCCAGTCAGGGCACTTGTCACCATGCTTCAATTTTACCTAATTACTAATAGAACGCTTTTTTTTTTCCCCCGATCCTTTACTAGTTAAGATTCTTGCATCTTTAAGCATTTCACTTAGCACTCAAGATTCCAGATGAATTGCCATTTGGCTCCAAGATGCATATTGGCATCAGAGGGCCATATTAACGTGGTGTGGATGTGTACTTGGAGAGAAATGAGGCTGGGCTGGGGAAGAGGACGGACAGGCACTTCTCATTTTATCCAGAGCCTGTTTTTTTCTTTTTTTTTTTTCTTACTTTGCTCATTTGTAATGCCAGCTCATGATGGTGAATGGGGGTATTGCCATAAATTAACAGCCATGTCTCATACTTCTTATTCTGGAGGTGTAATTCAAAGAACTGTCACAAGGAATAGCAAAGCTATATATTCTTCTTTACAGCAACCATCATAAAAAAAATCCCAATTACTTTAAATTACCACAAAATGACTTTAGAATCAACCCCAGACCTGTTGCCCTTGATTTTCTTGTAATTAGTTCAAAGGGCAGGAGATAGAGCAGTAAGTTTTGGGGTATATTATATAGCAGTTACATTTTTCATGATCAAGGAACTTTTAGTTTACAGCTTCTTTCCTTTGAACTAATTCATTGAAGGAGATAATAATTCTAGATTCGTTTCCTTATTCTGCTGACACTCAATTTCTGGGACTTGGGCATATTTCACTTCCCTTTTATCATTAAAATATTTAAAACTCTAATTTAAAATCTTAGCCAATGCTTGGGATTTATGTGATGAATGGAAACTCATTGGTATTAGCTCAGGGGATTCAGCAGTGCCCAAATCCTGCCCTGGCAGAGCCACTCTCTTTAAGAGGTCCTGATAGAGACAGACACACAATGGACAATTACGAGGGCAAATACTTCTTGGATCCACATGTCTGATCTGCCACCTCAGGATTCTCTGTGAAACCAGGCTGTAACAGACGGCTTCTGCTGCACATTTGAGAACTTTGCTCCGATCCCTAAAATTAAACCCGAGTTTTCTACCATCAACACATTGGCACAAGAGGAGAAACCAAAGAAATGAGAGCGTTTACCCCTGTGTAAGTAGATCAAATGAGTGCTATGTCACTGACTGATCCAGTGGGAAAGACTCTAGCACATTTACTTCCTGCACAGAGTGGAGTATTGGCTCCCATGGATTTAGGCACCTTGGCAGGTTGAATTACTTTCTGGATGTGTTCCTTACCATTTGCTAATTGCAAGCAAGGACATCTAGTTCTCATACAGATGTAGAAATTCCATCTATGGATCCATCTCTTCTTATACTGATCCATCCATCTATCCATCCAACCTATCAAGAGAAAAATGGTGGGAAATGATGGTGTCCTCTTCAGACTAGAAGATCTGTTCTCGTGTTTTCCACTGTTCCCACAAAGACCAGTCATATGCACAGCAGCTTTAGCAATTATAAATATATTTTTAAAACATGTATTTGATTTATTTATTTAAAAAATTTTTTTAAATGTTTATTCATTATTTAGAGATAGAGACAGAGCATGAGCAGGGGAGGGGCAGAGAGAGGGGGTGACACAGAATCCGAAGCAGGCCCCAGGCTCCCAGCTGTCAGCACAAAGCCAGACTCAGGGCTCGAACTCACAAACTGTGAGATCATGACCTGAGCCGAAGTCGTACACCCAACCGACTGAGCCACCCAGATGCCCCTAAAACATGTATTTTAATGGGACATAGAATGGATGGCAAAGGGCACCAGATCAAATAATTTATTCAAAGCCCTGTATCCCCCAACTCCCACTCACTTGATTTCCTCCTCTATTTGCAGTGTTGGACTTATTATCCGTGCGTTTAATTTTTTGTAGTTATTCTTACCCCTTATTCATCTCCCTCCGTATAAAAAGCATATGGAAATGGTCTATAAGTTTAAGTATTTTCCCCCCTTAATAGAACAATTTTAGGGAATTTCAATGGATGTTTTTCTCCTTAGATGTTATGAAGTATGTAATCTGATGCAAGTTTTTCTCAGGATAGGTTGCCTTTGGCCATTTTCTAGGTGCTTGTTTTGGTCATTCTGTCCTCACCCCCGAGCCTGATATTCCAAATCTTCTAAAAACTCCTGCTGAGAGCATTTGTAACACTGCCATGACACAGAGTTGACTTTGCTTAGGAAGCTTTCACGTTTCATTATCTCTCTATTTTATGGGCAGCCTCTTCTGGTTAGCTGAATTCTTTTCTTTTCTTCTATATCCTGGTCATCTGAATGTGCCCTCATTCCTGTCCAGCCACCATACTATTTTTTCCTCTCCCATTAGCTATATACTATGCTTCCATTTCCTCACTCGACAGTCACCCAGTTGCCCAATTTAATGTGGCTTCTGGTCCATTACTCTGCTGAAACAGCTCTTTCTGAACTCGCTAAGGAGTTGTCTATTGCTAAACCCAAAGAATGTGCTTTGGTTTTAAGATGTAGGAGTTTAAAAAAAAATTCATGTATTTATTTTGAGAGAAAGAGAGAGAGTGAGCGCAGGAGAGGGGCAGAGAGAAAGGGAGAGAAGGAATCCCAAGCAGGCTCCGTGCTGCCACAGGGCTCGAACTCACAAACCACGAGATCATGATCTGAACTGAAATCAAGAGTTGGAGGCTTAACTAACTGAGCCACTCAGGCGCCCCAAGATGTGGGACTTTTGAATTGCATTCAACATTGTCGGTCACTGTCTTCCCCTTGAAATAGTCTCTTAGCTTGCTTTCCATCATATTCTTTGAACCTGCCTATCAGGCTTCTTTGTGACATTCTTCTGTGGCTGCTCTAGTCCCCCTGGGTAAAAGAATTTATACTTAAGGCTTCCATCACTTCCTATAAATAAGTGACTTAGAAAGTTACATCTGCAGGCCAAAGCTCCTCTCCTGCTTCCAGATTATCCACTCTCTCTGCTTTCTTTAAAATTAAAAAAAAAAAATGTTTGTTTATTTTTGAGAGACAGAGACAGAGAGTGAGCAGGAGAGGGGCAGAGAGAGGAAGACACAGAATCCAAAGCAGGCTCCAGGCTCTGAGCTGTCAGCACAGAGCCTGACTCAAGGATTGAACTCATGAATCACAAGGTCATGACCTGAGCCAGGCAGACTCTTAACCTGAGCCACCCAGGGGCCAGATCTCTCTGCTTTCTGGACCACTTTCTTGCGTAAGTTACAGACATCTCAAAATCAGTGTGATTAAAACTAAACTTATGAACTTTAACTGAAGCCTGGCCTTCCCAGGTTTTCTGTCTCCACATGGCATTCCCATTCATCAAAGATATGCCCTCTAGAATCTCAGGAATCATTCTTGACACCTCATTTCCCTTATCCTTGTATATGCTCATTCAACATTTCTTCCACAAATATTAAGTGCTATTATGTACCAGGTACTGTTTTTAGTGTGAGATACACATCATCAAATATATCCCCATCGAATCCATCATCCAGTCCTGTCACTTTACCTCTCATATATAACCTATTCTCTCCATCTCATCCATTCAGTCTCAAGTTCTCATCGTCTCTCACGCTAACTGCCATAACCTATTCAGTCTGTCTACCCTAAAACAAACTTTTCAAAAGCTGCCAGTGTAACCTTGCCCCCCCCCCCGCCCCCACTCTTGATTTAAACTTCCCAGTGCTCTTGGAATAAAATTCATTATTTGGACTTCATGGGCCATGACTGCTCTTATCCCTGCCATCTGTCCAGCTCGCCTAGCCTTAGGTTGACACTTGGTCCTTCCTTCCCCAGCTACTTTCCATCCCTTTTGCCACATGTTCTTTAAATATTGCTCCTTCCAGCTTTTGCAAAATCTCCTTTCATAGCTCGGCACAACCCTCCCTTGTACAACACCCTCCTTGCCTCTCCAGACTAGATGTGACACCATTACTGTACCCTCGGGTGGAACACACCCAGCTCTTTGTTTTCTCCCCACAGAGTCTGCAATGCTTTTGTACAGTGCCTGGCACATATTAGGGATTCATTAAAATTTATAAATAAGGAATAGTTCCTTACATCATTTTTATGAAAATGAGTTTCCCAGGCCTTTTGCACATTTGCTCATCATAATGGAATACTTTGGATTGCCTGGGCCTTTGGTGACGCTTTTCTTGGTCTCTACCTCGATTTTTGTCACTGTCCTGAAGTGACCTTTTAACCAGTTCCGTATGGACACTGTCGTCTCCGGTTATTTAAGATGTAGCAGAGAACTTCAGACCATTTATACCAAAGATAATTGCTGGGGAATATGTAAATTAACATCCATTACTTGCATTTATCAAAACTTTCATTTAAACTCGTAGTTGAGCTGTACACAGTTGCATAAATTATTTTAAAAACTGATATCCTTAGGAGAGAACCTTGTAATTATGCTGAAGTGGAAAAATGACTGACAGAGAAGAAGATGGAACTATTTTTGTTGCTTAAAGTAATGTAGAAATTTGCCCACACAGTTCGGTTACAGTCTTGTGACTGCCAAAGTCAGATGCTGAACTTGGCATGTTCGAATTTATAGGTTGTTTTCTTTCCCCCTTATCCTGCCTGTTTCCTGCAGTGCCTTTGAGAAGTGAGGAGGAGAAAAAAAGTGGGTCAAGCAAGCATGTGGAACCCGGATAAGGCACCACATTAAAAGCGAACTCAAAGACAAAGAAAAGCTTTTTTTTTTTTTTTTTTTAAGAAAACCACCTAGCTGCTGCTGCTATCTACAAGTGACATGCAATGGCAACATGGTCTTGGGAAGACCACTTTGCTTACCAATAAGATGGTCAGAAAGATTAAAGGGGAGGTCAGAAGGATTAAATGATTCTTAATCAAAGGAGGTCAGTTACTATATGTACATTATGTATGTGTCATATACATATGCAGACATATGTAGAGTGAGCAGGAGAGGGGGCAGAGATATGCTATGTGTGTTAATATTGTGTAGAGTGTCATACCACATGGTTTGCTCATATGAGGAGTGTTTCTCTTCATTGTGAATAACCACACTTCCTGGGATTCCTATGCCCAAGACTTTTCAAAAGGGCAAACACTTTTTAGTATGTTCTATGTGTCAGATGCTAAGTACCTTACAAATACTTATTCATTTAATACTCATAACAACTTGATCATGAAACAAATACTATTATTATCATCCTCAATGATGGATTAAGCAACTGAAGTAAAGGGAAGTTAAATAGTTTGCCCTAGGTTAGAATCACGTAAGTAGGAAGTGATGTCTTCATTTTGGAAAATAAATGACCTTTTTCTGTTTATTATTATTATTATTAATGTTTATTTATTTTTGAGAGTGAGAGGGCAAGTGCAAGTGGGAGAAGGGCGGAGAGAGAGGGAGACAGAAGATCTGAAACGGGCTCTGTGCTGAAAGCAGAGAGCCTGATGTGGGGCTCGAACCCGTGAGCCATGAGATCATGACCTGAGCTGACGCTTAACCGACTGAGCCACCCAGTCACCCCAATAATGGCCTTATTGTAGAAAATTCCACATCTTGGCTAAAACTCTTCCCCTCCAACTTGCCTTTCACCTACAGGGTGGGAGCTCCATGTTTCAGTTGCTTGCCATGTGGGAAAATTCTCTTCTCCATTTTCTGTTTGGATGTCCCAATGGCTTCACTTTGTATCTCATGTTGATGGTGTGATACAGGCTCTTATTCAAGATAGGATTTACTGTTTCACTTTATTTTTCTTTCAGGATACCATGCTAGGATGCCTTTGAAATTTTGTTATTCTCTGCATCGATGATTTGTCCTCTGAAATAGAGAAATAACATCTGTCATTCTGACATTTGGAGATCTAGATTGTGCCATTTGTCCCTTTTTAGTTTTGTTTTAGGTAGTAAATCAGGCAAGGTGTGGGCTACTTTGCTTAGAGAGTAGATATTATCTGTAAAAAGAGTCTCTTGGTCTTGGCATGTTGTGGATATAAGATTGGGGATTTTTTTTCATGACATTTTTACTTCATGCAGAAATGTTGTTTTTCATTTCTTAGATATTTTTTTAAACTTTTTTCTTCTTCCCCTAAATGGAAAGGGCTTCAGTTTGGCTATTGGGGTCTTAGCTCTTTGGACATAATATCAAGAGTATCTATATTTATTCATCTCTATAATTTCCCCAAGGTGACTTTGGGGGTACAAGTCTTAGAACTAATGATTGATTGGATTTGACTTTAAGGGTAATGAAAGTAAGTATCTCTTGATTAATTTTTGTTGTACAGGCCATAGAATTAATTTTTTCAGTTATCAATTAATTAATTATCTCTTCATTAATTTTTGTTGTATAGGCCATGTATTTCATATATGTGTGTGTTTCAAATTTAGTAAACAGTTTCAAGAATCACTTAACTTAAATTTGAGCAGATTCGGAATCTCAAAGCCAAATCCTAAAGGTATGTTTTTGAGAATGGTAGGCTATTTTTTTTTTCCAATATTGATTTTGAACTGTGGTAAGAATCCTATTTTTAGTTACATGAGAACAATGTTTAGGAATGGAAAAATGTTTAACTTTGTCTAAATTTCTACTTCTCTTTCGTGCTTTGGATATTCTTGGATCATTCTATGTTTGACATAATTAGGTTGGTGAATATAAAGAAGACAATTCTTTCATGCTTCATATATAAAAACACTGGGAAACAGCGAGAGATAAATAATGTGTTGCTCTTTTATGCTTTCTGAAACCCTGAACTAGGGTTGCCAGATAAATAGAGGACACCTAGTTTTATTTGAATTTCAGATGAACAGTGAATTTTTTAAATGTAAGTATTTACCAAATATTGCATGGGACATATTTATACTAAAATTTTTTTAAAAAGTTATCATTTATTGTGTAACAGGGCATCCTGTATTTTTTTATTTACTGAATTTGACAACTCTTAGTTCTGGTTGGTACTATCATTGTTCCTGTTGGACACTGATTTTCCTCTCAGGGCCTCTAATTTTATCGTTTCTAAAACTCACATGGGTCCCAAAGTGGGACTTAAAGCCATCATGGAAATACACAGATAAATAAATACATAAAGGAGGGCTATGCAAGGATTCCATATAATCCATTTCCATCTGCTTAAGGTGCATGAGGAAAGACAATCAAATCCCTACTCCCCCCATTCCAGATCTGTCCTGGAGACAGGTAGCAGGCCAGAGGGGTATCCAGTAGGGCTTATCCCTACAGCACAGCTACTCCACCCAGTCAATATAAAAGGTCTCAGACTGGGGCAGCACTGTCACACAGGATCTGAAAGCAACTCAAATGCTCTGTTGCTACCAGCAAACTCTGCATTCAGTACACTTCCTTCCTCTTGTTATCTCACTTCCTTCCTGTCCCACCTGGTGTCCCTTCTCAGCCCATTCAAGTAGATTCTGCCACAGCCATCGCACATTGCTGAAAGACATAATCCACTCCCTAACTCACCCCTGATATTTAGCACAATGTTTTGGACCTTGTAGATATCAAAATGTTGTTACACAGATCAAAATGCTATATAATCCTATCACAACAAAGGCCAAAAACCAAAACAGACAAACAAACAAAACCCAAGTGTCCAGATCCTATTTAGGATGTTAGATTAAAAAAAATTATTTGAGAAAATCCTAATGGAAAAATGTTGACTGGGCTTATAATTGTATTTGCTGTGATTAGCGTTGGCTGCTTTTATGGCAACGGGTGTTTGTGTTTATTTTTTATTTTAAAGTTTTTGTTTATTTATTTTGAGAGAGAGAGAGAGAGAGAGAGAGAAAGCATGATCAGGGAGGGGCAGAGAGAGAGAGAAGAGAGGGAGAATCTCAAGCAGGCTCTGCCCCATCAGCATTGAGCCAGATGTGGAGCTCGAACTCACTGACTGCAAGATCGTGACCTGAGCTGAAGCTGGACGCTTAACCGACTGAGCCATCCAGGTGTCCCAGCAATGGATCTTTGTATGAACCCTAAATTATATAACGATCCCATGCTAATTTATGTGAACAATAACATTATTAAGTGCATGATAAATATACACTTCCTCTCTTAAACACTAATGAGAGTGCAAGTGCCTTCATCAGGAGTAAGAAAAACGGTGAAGTCTATTTTTTTTATTAAAGAGTACTTCATGTACAATATTATATTAATTTTAAGTGCGCACCACAGTGATTCAGCATTTATATACATTAGGAAGTGATTACCACAATAAATCTAGCCACCATCTGTCACCACACAAAGTCATTACCTATCATGAACTATATTCCCTGTGATGTACAATGCATTCTTTTTTCTTATTAATCTTTTAAGTGGAAGTATGTACCTTTTAATTCTCTTACCCTATTTCATCCATCCCCCTTTCCCTTCCTCCCCTCTGGCACTCACCAGATTGTTCTCTGTGTCTTTGAGTCTCTTTCAGTTGTGTTTTCTTTATCTGTTTGTTCTGTTTTTTAGATACCACATATAGTGAAATCATATGATATTTGTCTATCTCTGTTTGCCTTATTTCACTTTGCATAATACCCTCAAGATCCATCCATGATGTTGCAAATGACAAGGTGTCATTCCTTTTCATGTCTGAGTAATATTTCATTGTGTATGTGTATATATACCACATTTTCTTTATCCATTCATCTACCGATGGATATTTAGTTGCTTCTACATCTTGGCTATTATTTTTTTTTAAATTTTTTAATGGTTATTTATTTTTGAGAGAGAGAGACAGACAGACACACACACAGAGTGTGAGAGGGGAAGAGACAGAATCCAAAGAAGGCTCCAGGCTCTGAGCTATCAGCCCGGAGCCCAATGCAGGGCATATACTGCGAGATCACGACCTGAGCTGAAGTTGGACGCTTACCCGGCTGAGCCACCCAGGCCCTGGTATGTCTTCGCTATTATAATGCTATAGTGAAACTAAGGGTGCATATATCTTTTTGAATTAATATTTCCATTTTTTTTATAAATACTCAGAAGTGGAATTTCTTGATTACACGTTAATTCTGTTTGTAGTATTTTGACGAATCTCCATACTGATTTCCATAGTGACTGTACCCAGTTGTATTCCCCAAAACAACAACACATGAGAGCTCCCTTTTCTTCACATCCTTGCCAATACTTATTTATCTTTTTTCATGTTTATTTATTTATTTTTGAGAGACAGGGAGTGTGAGTGAGGGAGGGGCAGAGAGAGAAAGGATACAGAGAATCCCAAGCAGGCTCTGTGCTGTCAGCAACAGTCTAATGTGGGGCTCGAACTGAGGAACCATGAGATCATGACCTGAGCTGAAATCTAGAGTCAGATGTTTAACTAATTGAGCCACCCCACTGCCCCTCTTGTCTTTTTGATACTAGCCATTCTGCCAGGTGTGAGGTGACATCTCATTATGGTTTTGATTGCATTTCTGTGGTAATTAGTGATGTCGAGCATTTTTTCATGTACCATGGCCCATTTGTAGGTCTTCTTTTGAGCAACGTCTCTTCAGGTTCTCTGCCCATTTTTTAATCAAACTACTTGCTTTTTTGATACTGAGTTATAGGAGTTCTTTATGTATTTTGGATATCAACCCCTTTATATATTTTGTATATCATTTGCAAGGTGCAGTCTATTTAATTTTATTCACTTTCTCTATTTCTTCTTTGGTTTACATCAGATACTTTTCTTATAATGTTTCCAAGCTTTATATTTCAGTTTCTCTAGATTTGGCCTAATCTGTTGAAAAAACAAAAAAAGATAAACTAAAACTGTCTTGACATAAAAGAGGTGGAATTTCATTTGGTGGATTTCATTTCATTTATATCTTTTTGCAATTTATAAAGTGTCAATTCTTCTGTGGCTAAACCAAAGTAGTATTTATTTGAGCTTTGATCCAGACATGGGCATTCAAACCTCAGTATTCTTTAAAAAAATTTTTTTTTTTAACATTGCTTATTTTTGGAGAGATGGAGCGTTCAAGAGGGGGAGCGGCAGACACAGAGGGAGACACAGAATCGGAAGCAGGCTCCAGGCTCTGAGCTGTCAGCACAGAGCCCGATGCTGGGCTCGAACTCAGGAATCATGACATCATGACCTGAGCCCAAGTCAGATGCTTAATCGCCTGAACCACCCAGGTACCCCCAAACCTCAGAATTCTTAATTAAATCTGGAAATTAGGTTACCAGGTGGGATTTTTTTCTCCTGCCTTATAAACTTATTATTAAGAATACTGTTGATCCAAGGACACCTGGGTGGCTCAGTCAGGTAAGCGTCCAACTTCGTCTCAGGTCATGATCTTAAGGTTTGTGGGTTCAAGCCTCGTGTCAGGCTCTGTGCTGACAGTGCAGATTCTGTTTGGATTTTCTGTCTCCCTCTCTCTATCCCCCTCCCTTGCTCGTGTTCTCTCTCTCTCTCTCTCTCTCTCTCTCTCTCTCTCAAAATTAAATAAACATTTAAAAATTAAAAAAAAGAATATTGTTGATGCAGATATTTCAGTTATCTGTAACTCTTTTCTGAAAAAGAAAAGATTGTTGATGGAAGAAGAAACTTCTTAGAATACTGGGTCTCTGTGTCAGCTCCAGAAATGACTTGCCACTTACTGAAAAAACTGGAGGTAAGGACAATATATTCAGAATACTGACAGTTCAGTCAGAATTGTTATTCTAACAGTAAAATGTTTGAACTCTAGGCAGGGGCTTTGACCCTGTGCTCTTCTCCCCAAAAGTGCTGTCTTGCTGTCAGATACTCAGATAACTTTTCCATCCTATGACAGCTCTTGCAGTGGATGTGACAGTCTGTCTACACTGGGACAACATGTGGCTGCTTGATGTAGTGTAGCAGAGGGGACGTCACTGTTTTTCTAGGGTTCTCATATGTGACTGGTTAAATGAATAGGAAAGTAAGGTACAATCCAGTCACTCCCCGGAGACCGGACGCTTTAAGACAATGCACTTTTGTTCAAATCAGCTGAGGTAATGGCAAACAGAGAACCCTCTGACTTCAGCTACTCTCAGAGTCCTTCTGTTCACAGCGTTACTTTGTGCTGGACACCCGGGTGAGTAGTGTTCCCATTTCATTGCCTCACATTTGAAGGTAGGTTTGAGTGGCTGAGCGAAAGAACCTATTTCATTGTCAGTATTCTGTCAGTCTTGTTTTCGGTTAGAAATGTCCCACCGTTCAAACGGTTTTGAATCTCTCCTTCTTTAAGGCAGTATATATTTGGCCAGAATCATCATCCTTACCATATTTATTTGAATCATTATTTTGTACAAAGCACAGTGCTAGTTCCATCGCGAATTTTCCAATTTTTGGTCACACCGTCCTTAGGAAGGTCAAAGTGAATCTAACCCGCTCAGCTGTCTTGTGGTTCTGAATTTGAACGCCGTGAAGGACGGGACATTCGCAACTGGATACTGGTCTCACAACTGGAGACTAGGCTTCTTCTTGTGGGTTTGCCATTCTCTTCCTATTTAATCTTGCAGAAACTTAACTCTAACCCTGATTTGCTTCATCATTTACCAACAAGAGGGAGCACCTGAATGCCTTGGAAAGCGTCCTCCAACTGCGCTTTAGCGACAACCTGTTACTCGAAGGGCTTCTCCCGATCATCATGAGAGTTAATGAATGACCTTCACTTCAGATCCTTGTATTTGATTTTGTTGTTGTTGTTGTTTTGCTTCATTCCCTGGGGACTGTGCTGGGCCTGCACATCTTTCTGGCAATAGACATACTCATAAACACCATTTTTCAGTTTGAGTCTAGAGATTCTGTCTTTTAAGCGTGATATTTGTGGTTCTGTCTCTCGAGCTCCAAAGGGCAATATTACTCAGAATGATCTACTCATAGATAGGCAGGGTTCAAAACACATATTTTTTTTTATAGACTATGCCTCTTTGGGGTTTCAGGCTGTTCCCAAATGCTTGTACCTTGGCTCTATTTCCCCCCAGAAAATGGCCTTGCTCGTCTTGTTGTTACTTTGAATAAGAAGGAAAACACCAAGCTGCTTAGACTGTTTCATTTGTGGAGAAGAGGAGGGGTAGGGATGCATGTGGGTGTGTTTGTGTATGTGTGTGTGTGTGTGCAGTGTGCTTGGGGGGGGTTCAGGGAGGAATATCGTTTGTGGAATGTTTTCCCGGAGGAGCTGTGGAGAGTTTGTTTTGGTGTAAACTGAGCCAGAACTTTGAAAATAAGAAAGACTTCCTAAACGCTTGCTCTCTGTATAACTACCTTGTTAAATAAATGCAGCAGTTGGACCAATTCCGTTTTTCTAATTCCATTGTACACTGGGGATAGCAGAAGGCGTTTTGCATTATGCAGGATCTGGTGTTTGGTTATTTGGAAAGGCTGCTGTACCCACCAGGTCACAGTGAATGACTACAGATGCGGGGAGTATGTTGACAGTGTCAGCAGTCAAATCTTTGCCACACAGATTGTGAAAAATTACAGGAGGGCACGACATAATTTATTTTGCTAACGATCTTTTTCCCATCTGCAGTTTGTACCTGTTGAAGCTGAAAGTGCACTTCCTCATGCTGATCGAATTCTCGCTTCCCCCTTCTTTTTCCTTTCTCTGACAGGCGTGCACTGCTTGAAGCCTTAAGTTCAGATGAGCATTATTAACAGCAACCTTTATAGTCTACCAGGGAATAATTTAAATTTTTTTTTGGTGTGTGTTTCTGCAATAGTTTCAAGATGCAGGAATGCAGATAGAGTTCTTGGTAAAAAAAAAAAAAAAAAGTTTAGACAGGTTGATTCATTTAGCTACCCAGCAGGATCTGATTGCTTTTTCTAAAATTAAATTCCAACGAAGAAAATCTCACAGATGATCCCATCCACATCCACAAACACATAGCACACAGTACACAGATAGATACACACAGTATGGTAGCCATGTTCAGGCCAGGAAGATATGCTTTCTTATGTGGAAACAGTTTAGGTTTTCATTAATTTTTAAAAGTGTTTTTCCTTTGGTCCATTTTCCCTTTGGATAAGCCGTGGCATATTAAATAGATATTTATGTGATTTTGTTCTTGCTGAATCCTTATTTTTCAATCATTGGAGTCACCTGATTCTAGTGGAAATTAAGATGTTGTTTTCCATATATGTTGAGAGGGGGTGGGTGTATTTTATTTTACTTGTTTGATTGTAGCTGACACAGTTAGAACACTCTTTTGTCCTGCTTTTTCAAGCTGAACGTGAACTCTATTTCAATGCTGAATAGGTAGGTAGAGCTGTAAATTGTGGATGTGCTAATAATAAGTTATTCTTATGGCCTTTCCAAGAAATCATTCTGGAAGAAAGGCAGTGGGAAGTATGTCTTGCTGTTTTTGGAGCACACAGAGAGTGAATGATACTCAGAAAAAAATGAAAATGTTTAATTTTTGTACTTTCACCTTAGTTTGAAATGCAGATGAAAGTTGCATTTTTATTTATGGCTTGAAGGATGGCAAAGCCTGATAACAAATCATAAAGAAATATGGAAGCCCCAATAGCAAATTTCATGCTGAAAATTTCATCATTTGTCACATATCAGTTGCTAAAAAAAGAGAAAAAAAAAAGGCGGGGGGAGAGGAGGAATAAAACCTTGAATTCTTGAATTTGTGCAATACTTCAAGATCCAAACATAGCTGAAATCGTAATGTATGCTAGTCCATTAGAGAGCATGTGCAAAGCTCTGGGATTTTTTTTTTTTTTTTTTTTAAGCACAGGGTATAAACATGGATTATTCTGGGTACTTTCTTTTATCAAAGATACATTGACCTCTTACAAAGATTTTCACTAGTACCCAAGGCCTCTGGGTACTAGGTCCCACACTTTGCACAGAAAGAGAGCTAGGGATATTGAATTAGTGAGTTTGGTGGTCTGGAGGTTAGAGGGCAAACAGCCGCAAGATTTCTCACGGTCACTTAATAGCGTTAATGCTCTGTAAAATTAACTCGATTTAGAGCAGCTGACCTCCAGGCCAATAATGAAGTAGGGGCCTTTGTACTGAGTATTTCATTTTAATTCTTTAAGGCTATCTTTTCTCCTTCCTCTAGCCTCCAAATAATACTTAGCATCCCTGCCTGCCATCCATGAACACACACAAAAAAGTTTGGAGATCTTACCCATTTGGCTAGCTGATGTCTGTTGCCTTCTTTCAGTGAAACGTTACCTGATAGTAGACAGGTGACCCATGTCTTAGGTCGGCTGCGTTCCACAAGATTCTATGTCACATAAAGATAGAATAGTGCAGAAGATATTCTGGGCTGTGTGGGGGTGGGGGTGGGTCTTTGCAAATAACTATCATACACATAGTAACTTTCTCCATGTGAAAGAATGACCATACTTAGTCAATCAGAGATTGATGGAGATAAAGACATGATAAATAAAAACAGAGCTTCTTCAATAACAGAGGATTATATTTCTTAAAGTCCTTTGGGGGTTGTATTTCTTGTAGAATCTTTAAAAGCATTTTGGCAATAGAGACCTGAAGGAAGAGAAACAAGTGAAAAACACTTCACTTCTACATGTTAATTTTTATGGCTATGCTGTAATACATTGAAGGACAGGTCTAAATATAGACATTGGAATCAGATGGCCCAGGCTTTTATTTCACTTCCACCTTTTATTATCTGGGTGATCTTGGGCAAGTTGTCCAGTCTGTTTATACATGAACTTCTTTGATTATTAGGTAGGAATGACTGTCAAAGTGCCCTAACAGGATGGCACACGTATAAATCCACATGAACATGGAAGGTATATGGACATGTTAGTTATCATTTAATAAGACGTAGTTTCCAACCCTTTTTAGAAACATTGTCTGCTGGTGAGTTAATTAAAAAACTATTAACTGTGATATGTGTAGTGGAAAGAAAAGCGAGAAGGGAGTGGCGAAGCAGATTTCTAAAAGAGTGGGGCAATTATGTAAATAGCTAGAATTTATTGATTTAATGCTAATTATTTTTAGCTTGAGTAAGTTTGTCAGACATATAATGTTACATTAATATGTCTTAGCTGGTTGGATTGGCTTAATTTTCCATGTAATTTTCTAGGCAGTATTGAACAGCCAATCACTATCATGTGGGATATTAGAGAACATTGCAGTTACTTTACACTAAAGAGTCATCATTTTGGGCAGCAGTTTTAGAGAAGAGTGTAGCAATAAATGCACTCTTAGATTTACATTTATGCGTTCCATTGGAAGAGATTCCAAAGAAAAGAAAATTTATATCCAAAACCCTAATGAAATTAAGTTTTATTTCAATGATTTGTGTATATATCTTTCATTCTTAATACTATAATGAAGGGAGAACAGTAGAAACCTACTGTTGAAAGAAGTCTGTTGAAGGGTGTAAAACTCCCTTGGTTGGAAACAGAAGAGCCACTTATCATATATAGTAAATGGTGCCCACAATATCTTAGACCAATATTCATAGAAACTAGTGACCACACTCTCTTGCCAGAATGTGTGAATGATTCATAAGATTTCTGGAAATCCCTGGGTATCAGGGAAGCATATGTGGCCTAGGAGAAGTAAGGAGAAATAAAAGTAAACTGTTTCTGTGACCAAAAGAGGAATTTTTAGAGAAGCCCATGAAGGCTGTAATTCATCATGAGACACCAAGCTGGGGTACCCAGGAAATTGTCTCATTGACCTCCAAGGTACATACAGTGTTTTTACCTTTCTGCAGTTCCCAAATATGTGCAATGCCATGTGGCTGGATTCCTATGGAAGGAGGTGAAAGGAAAATTCCTAAGGAATATTCCTTAGCAATTGAAAGGTCTTTAGTGCCATCTGGTTTAACCTTCTTGCTTGGATGAGATCACAGCAGTTTGTCTGGGTTGTTGCACAAATACTCGCTGCCCAAAGGAAAAGTGTGAGGGTAATATATGTGTTATTTTCCAGTATATTCTATATCACAAAGCTATATTAGGGTGTTATTATACCTCTTTCACAGATGAGAAAATTAAGGTTCAGTAAGGATAAGAAGCTTGAATACAATTCACTTACTGGTAGTTTGTAGGATTTGAACCCAGAAGGTTCTTACCTTTCCACTACGTCACACTATCCTTTAAGTACTGTAATTAATTATAACAACAACAACAACAACAACAACATAATCCATCCTGATTTTAAAACAATGACTTCTTTTTCTCTTGAATTAAGATTTGCTGCTTAAGTGCTGAACATGTTCAGACAAGATGGAAGAAATTGTTCAAAAAAGGAGATGGGAAGAAAAAAAATTCTCTGAAGATAGAGGAGTATCCGTGTCAGGATGAAGAAAGTGGCAAGTGGGTAAATGTGACAAAACAGAAAAAGAGAAGGAAAGAAAATTCACTAGGGTAGGAGCTATGGAAAGGCCTGTGAGCCTACAAAATTAAGCTGTACCTGGAAGATACAAAATACTAGGCCAGGTGAAATCCTAATGATGCAAGAAACACATGCACATTGCTAAGTAGAATAACCACAGTTGTAACTCTTGGGAAATAACAATGGTTAATACCTTTTGAACTGGGACTCCAGAAAAAGGTAAATTGACATGCTTATCCAGGAGCTGAGCAGTTTTCTGGGGGCATAAATCTCAGCCATAAATGAGACCTGCTTGGACTCATTAAACTCACTAATCAGTTAACTCCAGCTGGGAGGGAAGGAACAAAGGAGAAATTTGTTCCCAAACCATGTTCCCAAGGAAACTTCCAAAAGAAGGGAAAAAAGGCTCTGTGCTGAGTTAAGCTCAGGCAGTGTCATATGCTAAATCTTTGCTTTTGGAGAGTCTCAGGAAATCAACCTGGTAGACTTAGTTTAGCTGAGACTTTTCCAAAGATATTTGACCATGGTATACTTTTTCAGTAACATATACATTAAAGTATGGAACAAACTTTTTGTGAATGTATGATTCTTGAATATCTGGTAATGCTCATTGGCCTGTCAAGTGATTTGATATTTACAGAGAAAAAAAAAAAGAAAGAAATACTTTTATTTGTACATATTTCACAGCTTTGAAATAGAAGATTCTTAGATTTTCAGAAATTCAGTTATTTTCTTATAATCTTGTGTGTGCTACACATACTATATCATCTGTTCATCCTGCCTTCGATTCAGTTATTAGAAAATAGATGGTTTTGGCTGAAGTATTTTCTAACCACTTGCTTATTGCATAAGCTAAGTTCATGTTTTCTTTTTATAGTTGCTATGCATTTTAGCCCCAGTTGATGAAAATTGATTAAAATGTTGTACAATAGAATAAACACCATGATAAATATTGTAAAGTGAATGTATCTTCTCAAAAATAATAGTGTGGATATAGAATACAAATCTGCATTGTCTCAGAAAAGTAATCACTCGTAACACATTCACCTGAGTGGCCAAAAAAGAAAACTACATGTAAAAGGTACATTGAATATTCAGATGGATACATTGAAGTACAATTTTATAGGATCTACGATCTATTTCTAGAATTCTGTCACATACAAACAAACTCCGTTTATTATGCTCTTTTCAAAGTGCTGACAAATCAGTCAATCAAATCAGTCTAGCTTCTTCTAAAATAGGAATCGGAATAAAATTATGTTTATTCAGAGAACTGCTGGGATCTCCAAGTTGTCACAGCACAGCAACCACAAACTTCGGGGCCAAGAAAGGGAAGGAAAAGGGGGAAAAAAAATTAATGAGCTGGAAAACTGGAGAAACTCCAAAATCTTTGGGAAATAGAAAACATTTACATGACATAGGAAATTCTTGAATCATGTTATTAAGTCAGGAAGACACAACATTTACTGTGGGATTTTTTTGATCCTACATTCCTCAAAAAAAGAAAAAGTACGTCGTGCTATTGCCAGAAAGATGATAAACTAGCGTAATTAAAGTTGAAAAAGAAAAGAAAATTTGCAGGTTACAATTTTTGAGTCAAGTAATATTGTAGACGTTGCCTAATATCAAGGATATATGATTTACAAAGGCAGTTGCCATCACACACTTACTAAATACTTAGGAATTTCAGTTGGACAAAACCAGTGATGTGCTCGACATGAATTCATTCTCTGCAAAGATGCAGTCCATTTGAGAAAGAAAAGTGCTCAATGACTCTCTCTGTTGGTCATCACTAAATATAATGCTAACAGAGAAATTAAAAGAATTGCTAATAATGATAATAAAAAAAATGTTAAAAAAATGTTAATTGTTAATTGAGTTGTGCTGCAGACTGGAAAAGGTGTTCTGAGATAGGCATGGGAGAGCACGTGCTACCTGTATAGGAAGGAATGGTGTTAGTGGGTAGATTGCTTTGAATGCCAGGAACCAACAGCTTTAGTCACAGAAAATGTTTGATTGGAAACAGTTTCTCTTTACAATTACAAAAACAACCACATTATTGTGAGTGTTTATTCTTCTTTTCAGTGTGTTTGATTGAACAGCTTGTCTGAGACTGATTTTTTTACTGGAGTCTTCCAGCTGTCGGTGAAAAACAGGTATACGCTCACCAGTTTTTAAAATAAAGATGATAAAGATATTTTTCTTGAAACATGTTATGGCCAATAATTTCAAGGTTTATTCAAATGATGATATGTTTGAATCTTGAAAAGGCTAAACTTAGTGCGTAAAAGCATATAGATCATGACTTTGTCTTGCTGAATCAAAGTATTCCATGATTTAAAATAAGACTGTATTGTAGAGCATTTTGGCTCATACCATGAGTTTGATTCTTATTCAGTGCTTGATGATTTTCTTCTCTCATCAGAGAAAAAGATTGATAATGTGTCATGATTATGTTTTACATCAATATCTAAATGCTGCCACAAAATTACTTTCCAGGGCCAAATACAATGTAGCAAACAAAAATCTATTTGCAAGAACCTTCCAAATTAAAACATTTTAATATGCTTTGGTTGCCAATTTATATTCTGGAGGCCCATTAAAGATAGTGTTTGATGTGAAATTTCTTCATGATTTTTGGGTCAGTGTTTAACTTTTTAAAACTATGGAAGTTTACTGCCATTATGCTTGACTTATAAGACTAAAAATATAAATCAACTCAACCTGTACCTATTACTTAATCTATACCTAATCTCCCTATTTATTTCTGGCATTATGTTGAGATCTTGGTGTGAGATTAGAAGTGATATTTTCCTTATGGCTGATCAGAAATGAATGAAAATGCCAATTTCAACATAAGCTTTATTTATATAACTTTAAATCATAACACTTAAAGTTTACCCAGAGTTAGTGATAGGGATTTTTGTTAAATAACTAGGACATGTGTTGTAGATAAAATGTTTGAGAAACCTTGGTGTAGAGGAGTATTTTGGAAAATGTTAGATGAGAAACTCAAGGGTTTGGAGGCATGGAACATGGAAACCATTAACAAAGAAAATGGCATTGTTTCTTTTTTTCTTTTTTAAAGTAGGTGTCATGTACACTGCAGGGCTTGAACTCATGACCCTGAGATCAAGAGTCACATGCTTAACCAACTGAGCCACCCAGGCACCTGATGCCATAGTTTCTAAAACCAAACTTGAATAAGACGAGAGGGAGTCTGATGTTCAAGTAATTCTATAAAACAGAGTTTTGTCCTCAAGAACAGAAATGACTGAAAAAAAAAAAAACATACTGGAGAAATACCAGTGGTAATCAGCAAATTAGAAAGAACGAAGGGAAAAATGAACTTGGGTGCTGATTCTTGATTTGTTCATCCAGTTAATAATACAAAAATATTTTCTGAAGCTAGAGAGGTTAAGTAGCTAGTTGCTATGGAACTGAGTTAGGTGTCTGAGATAAGACTAGATCGCACGTCTGTTGGAATCATAACCTGGTCTCTGGACCTCTGGTGACTGCCATTGACTGTATAATACAACCAGCAAGGACTACTTTTTGAAGAAATATCATGAGTTGGATTTTATTTGAGTAAAATCAAAGGCTTGTGTAATATCCACCCAGGATATCAATTGTGCGATTGGACATAAAGGTGTGACATTCAGAGGAGCTGTCTGAGCTACAGGCTTCAGATTAGGTGTCATTGTATTATATACAAGTTGATATGACTTTACCTCAAACATTTTATCTGCAAAACATGTACTTAGTCATTTAACAAGTGGAGGATTTAAATAGAAAAGAACCTAAAAACACCTGATATTTAAAAGTTAGAAAAAATCCCAATATTGGCGGGTTAGATGGAAGAGAAACAATTAGAGAAGACCAAGAAGGAATGATGAGTCAGAAGCGAAGGAAACCAGTGGGGTGTGATGTCACAGAATTCAAAGGAAGAGAATGTATGTGAGGAGAAAGTCCACTATGTGGAAGTCTGCTGGGAAGTCCAGAAAAATAAGGAAAATCCTCAGAGGCTTTAATGCAGAGCAGTATTGTAGAGGTTCCCAAGTCAGTGGAGTATTTAAAAACAAAGCACTGAGCATGGGTCCTAAAAAGAAAGTATGAGTGCTGATTGCGATTTTAGACTCCTGATTCCAGCAGAAGTTGCCCATGGCATCTGAATACAGGCAGGTTTAAATGAATTTGGGTTGTCAGTGGAAACTTTGGAGTTCTCCACTGAAGAGTGACTGGGGGAGTAAAGACACGCATGGTCTTTAGCATTGTAGATACCCAACATTTGTCTTTTGGTCCTGCAAGCACAAGTTCAAATGAGGTTGATTTGCCCTTTGTGCCTCTTCTCTTTAGTTTCCTTTCACACATCAATCTTCTCTTATGTCACTTTTCTCTTAGAGAGGGATGTGTGTGTGTGTGGGGGGGGGGGGGGGAGGGCACAGTCCAGGGGAACATGGAATAATCTTAATGTTGAAATGTGGAATTAAAAAACGAGGTATATCCAAGCTATTCTGTGGGACAACATAACTGAATTTAAAAGCAAATCATGAAAGTCATTGTCATAGATGAATAACACGCTTTATAATTTGATGAGGAGGGTATTTAATATTACGATAAAATTGTAAACAACCATGCCAAGTTCCAATTTCAAAAGGATGTTTAGTTATAGAAAAACAATTGCTACAGGGCCATTTCTGCAAAACTATTGTGTGGAAAATAGTAGTAAAAAAATCGCTCTTTTTGACCATTTTACTATAATATGTGAATAAGGATTTACTTAATGTTGTATTATATTTTATAAAATGAAGTTAATATTACAAATGGAAGAAATGGTTGGGGAAAAGGACCCTTCTAATTCATTAGGAAGTTTTTCTCTTTTTGTAAAAAAAAAAAACAAAAACAAAAACAAAAACAGCTTTGCTTTTTTATCAATTCTTTTTGAAATATAGAACACCATAGAAACAGTGGCATCTTCTATTGGGGTACAAACTGGCAGATCATTTATTTTGTCTGATTTCTTAATTACTGAGCCTGCTGTATATGGTACCAAAATTTATAGACTTTGCCAGAGTCATTTTGTCGTTTTACCCAAGATTTGTATAATTTATTTTTGATGTGGTGGACATGATACTGCATTCAATTATCTGTGCATCTATTTCCTAAAGTAACTTGAGTATAATAAGTATTTTGGTTTCAAAAGAAATAAATCCTGTTTAAATTTGTTTATTTAAAAAATGTGTTAATGTTTTTATTTATTTTTGAGAGAGAGAGAGAGAGAGAGAGAGAGAGAAAGCATGAGCCAGGGAGTGGCAGAAAGAGACGGAGACACAGAATCTGAGTTGTCAGCACAGAGCCTGACGCGGGACTGGGACCCACGAACTGTGAGATCATGACCTGGGCCGAAGTCCGACGCTTGACCAACTGAGCCACCCAGGTGCCCCAATTCTGGTTACATTTAAATGGAAAGGCTAGTTGTTCTGAAGAATTCATTCATTGCTTTCCTTATTCAACAAATCTATACTTAGGACTTATTGTGAGCTAAGTCCTGCTCTGCAGTTAGGGGTAGATCAGGGAACAGAGCCAAGTTCCTGTTTTCAAGAAGCTTACATATCTACTAGGGAAGAAAGACACCAAACAAACAGAAAGATAATATGTTGAATGGCAAAAAATAATATAAAGAAAAATTGGAGTGTTTGGAAATTGGAACTGATGAGAAGAACATGAGTTGGGCTCTCAAAAATGGTGATCATGGGAGCTTAACAATTATGGCCATAGCCAGAATAGTCCGGGAGAGACGTTGCTAGCTCTTCCTTAGACCCCATTGGCACTGGGACTCTGGAAGTTGGCTTCTGCCAGTGTGTGTACAAGTATACAAGTCTGCTTCTATACTTCGCTCCAGAGTCAGAGACTGGGCAGGGAATGGTAGAGTGTAGGTTGCGCACCCAGACCTGAACTTCGCAGAGAGATCATCTGCTCCCCTGCACCATTTCTAACGGAAATGTGACCCTGTCCACCCACCAATCTTGGGTTTTCCCTAGTTTGGGGATGTAATTATAAAATTCAGGATAAGTGAAGTTGAA
Source organism: Leopardus geoffroyi (assembly GCF_018350155.1). Classification (NCBI taxonomy): domain Eukaryota; kingdom Metazoa; phylum Chordata; class Mammalia; order Carnivora; family Felidae; genus Leopardus; species Leopardus geoffroyi. Next base: position 96,808,635 of record NC_059326.1, on the reverse strand, counting down.
TTTTAGATAAATACTAGTTAATGTTTTAGTATAAGTATGCTCAAATTTAATTGAGTGCCCTGTAGTTGTTTTTGCTAATTCTGACAACTCTACCCCAACAGGAAAAGTGTTGTTTGCTGACAGCCCCCAAAATGACAAAACGCCCATTCAAATCCACTAAAGGTGAAGATTTAAGAAAGACTGATACATAACACCGGACTCATAAAACAGTGTACTCAGTACTATAATTAGGAGTGAATATACAAATCTGTGGGAGAGCATCTAAGAAAGCAACTTATTTTTTTCTGCCTAGGAGTTGGATGGAGAGTTTCACCAAGCCACAAATTTTTGAGCTGAGTTTTGAGCTGGATCTCAAGATGAGTAGGAATTTACCAAGGGAGAAAAAAAAAAAAAGGAGAGAGAAGAGAGTGCTTCACCAGCAGAGAAAGCAAGCAGCATGGACCACAGGGTCATCAAGTGAGCATCATCAATTTGGTGTGGTTTGCATGAAAGGGTTCTTGTGTATCAGAAATGATTGGGGACGAGTGTGGAGAAGGGCTTTGTGTGAGATGGAGAAGGTGTCTTTTTTTTAATAAAAAAAATATATATTAATTTTTATTTATTTTTGAGACAGAGAGAGACAGAGAATGAACAGGGGAGGGGCAGACAGAGAGGGAGACACAGAATCCAAAGTAGGCTCCAGGATCTGAGCTGTCAGCACAGAGTCTGATGCGAGGCTCAAACCCATGGGTCCTGAGATTGTAACCTGAACTGAAGTCGGATGCTTAACCAACTGAGCCACCCAAGCACTCCCAAGAAGGGTCATACACACTAGAAAAAAGAGGGAGAAGAACTGAGTTTGGAAAGCTTGCTGTAGCTGCAGAGCTGCTAGATATGACTTGACTTCGGTTTTATAGGTTTGGTTTTATATATTTATATCTTGAGCCCCCAAGAGAAAAAAAATACCTTAAGTTACTGAGTTATTATTACAAGGGTACTTGTTGGCTGGCAAGAGACTCTCCGTGTTTGGTTTGTGGGGCTCTGGAAGGGGGACATAAAGCCAGTACAGATGGTAAGTCATGGAGTGAATTACGGTGTTGGGTGTCAATACAGGTGAACACTGATGAGGCCACAACCGCGCTACTGGTCCAATGCACTGAGACGGCCATTAGCCCATCCGGTGAAACTGAATGTAAGACCAGAAAGGAACCTCGGAGGTGACAAGTGAGTGACGGTGCATTAGATGTATTGCAAGTTCATGACTTTACGAGTGAGTAAATGTACAGACGTGCCTGGACTTTTCCTTCATCAGGGCATTTATCTCCTTTCCCTATGCCACTCAAAGAAAAGGTGAAGCCTTGAAATTAAATCATAGATTTTCTTCAAAGGGAAAGTTTGTTATGGCCAAGTACATAGTAACTTTTTTATTACTATGAGCGTTTTGAATTCGAGAACACAGACACCTATGGACTTGGGTAACTGTGTTTCTTCAGGATATGATATCGTAAGAGATTTTTGATTCGCTGTGCATGTCAAGACACGCTCATTTGTCGCCCAGTTGGCTCAAAGTCTTGAAGACCTGAATCAAATAGAAGTGAAATCTCAAAAAATTTTTTCTCATGGCTTAAGGTAACTTTCACCCACTTCCGTTTTTGCTTCTTTGACCTGTTCATTTCATTGTTTTTTAAGGCACATCTCAGACATTTTGAGTCACATGAAGTTGGAAGACTTTTTTTTTTTTTTAAGTAATAAAAAACCAGCCTGGAGGGGGGAACAAACACAGAGGGAAATCACTCAGAAGTCACACTGTCCCAACACCTCTGGACCACACAGCGAAGAGCAAAATCATTCCCCTGAAAATTGGTCAGGCTTTGTGCATCCAAGAAGGTTTGGGGGGATAGATGCAGAAGGGACCATCACATCATAGTAGGGGTGAAATGGGGGTGTGCTGGATCCCAAGCTGGCTCTTCACAAAACTTCTTCTCTAGGAGTGGAGTTCCTGCCCACCAGGCTCAGTTTTATACCCTTGATGAGGCTGTGCCTGCCCTGGGTAAAACTTTCATCATAGAGGTTGAGGGCAAGATTGTCAGCAGTGAGATAGGTATGGTTCTGTGATGTGGCATTTGTCTTGGAGATGTTCCTGGCTGCCTGGATCTTGTGCAGCATGACATAGTCAGGGTTCTTGCTCACAGCATCTCCAGGGTGAGCAGGTTGGGGTTGAGGGTTCACATAAGGCCTGGTCTCAACCTGGCCCTGGCCCCATGCTTACTCCTCTAGCCCTTCTCTGGGCTGTCAGATCCTGCAAAACTTTTTGCTATATCAAATTAAATACTTTACTAACTTCACCTTAATTTTTTATTTTTTTGCATATTCTATATCTTCAGCTGATATATATATAATTTTACCTTTAGGAAGATACATACTATTAGAGAAAGAGAAAGCAGAGGCAAAACAATTAATAGCATGATGGTTTTTAAAAAGTTGTTGAGAAACTGTACTTGACTGCTTGTAAATTTCATTATTTCTAAATCTGCCTCTGCCTCCCACATTAATGTGAATAATGGGAAGTTTCTGTAGAAAAATTCTGCATAGGCCCTCTAGTTATGCATGTAATAAATTAATATCACTGTGTTGTAGAAGATACATAAATGCATGTACGCTTCTATAAACTCACAGAGCAAATTTGCATTTCTGGAATTCATTTTTTGTAAACAGCCAATAATTAGCATTGAGCACAAATAATGGAAGGATATATGAATGAAGACCAACTTTGCCGAAGATTAGGAAGTGTGCATTGGGACAAGGGAAGATTAAATAGAGGTAAAACAAACAAACAAACAAAAAACAACCAACTAAACAAATGAAAAAACAAAGCAAGACAAAAACACCAAAACCTGAACATAGTGAGAGGAAACGTTGAGAAATATTTGGTCTAATATGACTTAGCTGGGTTTCTGGAAACACAGACTTTCTTCCAAAGGAGTAACCTGGGAAACCAGTGGATAAGTAGGGGAAATAGAGGACCATTTCGAGGAAGCCAGAGGGGTGCCAGAACTGCAGTTTGGCCCAGTGCAAAGGATTGTAGCCATTACATGACCAGAAAGGACTCTATTTTCTTCTTCCTTCCTTCCTTCCTTCCTTCCTTCCTTCCTTCCTTCCTTCCTTCCTTCCTTCCTTTTCTTTCTTTCTTTCTTTCTTTCTTTCTTTCTTTCTTTCTTTCTTTCTTTCTTTCTTTCTTTCTTTCTTTCTTTCTTTCTCCTCTCTCTCTCTCTCTCTCTCTCCCTCCCTCCCTCCCTCCCTCCCTCCTTCCCTCCTTTCCTCCTTCTTTTTTCTTTCTCTGAAAACCTGATTTCTCAAACCTCACAGACCTTGGAGCAGAGTGTTCTGGAGATTTAGAAGAGAGTTGGCTTATGTTAGATAAAACTGTTCATTTCTGTAATGTTCTCCAGTTTCATTGTGGAGACCGTGAATACCTTTTGGTTCACCTGTTCTTTGGTATTTAGCTTTGTATTCTTTGATGCTAATGCCAAATGATGTCTTCATCTTTTAATTAAATTTTCTAGTTGTTTGCTGTTCTTGTATAGACTTGCATCTGACTGTGTATTTAGCCACACTGTCAATAGATCAATAATTTTGTGTTTATGCAATTAATTACATCATTTACAAATATAACCGCTTTTTCTCCTCAGTTCTAGTCTTTTATGTTTCTCATCCTTTCTATTGTGCTAGTTATGGCCTCTAACTCAATATTGAATGGAAATAGTAATGACCAGTATTCTTGTACCATTCCTGACTTTATTATTACTTTCCAAATTTTTACTGGTGTAAGAACACTTAACAAGAGATATACTCTTTGAAATTAAAAAAAAAAATAATGTTTATTTATTTTTGAGAGAGACATCAGGTGGGGGAAGGGCAGAGAGAGACTCTACACACACAGAGTCCGAAGCAGACTCCAGGCTCTGAGCTGTCAGTGCAGAGCCCGATGTGGGGCTTGAATCCATGAGCCATGAGATCATGACCTGAGCTGAAGTCGAAAACTCAACCGACTGAGCCACCCAGGTGCTCCCACCCTCTGAAAATTTTAAATTGTATAGTACAATATCTTTGTTTAAATATTTATTTATTATTTGGGAGAGTGCAAGTGGAAGAGGGGCAGAGAGAGCAGGACAGAGGATCTGAAGCAAGCTCTGCGCTGACAGGCTGACAGCAGTTAGCCAAAGTGGGGCTTGAACTCCCGAACCATGAGATCATGACCTGAGCTGAAGTCGGATGCTTAACCGACTGAGCCACCCAGGTGCTCCTGGTACAGTATCTTTAAATACAGGCACAGTGTTGTATAACAGATCTCTGTAACTTACTCATGTTGCATAACCAAAACTTTTTGCCCATTGATTAACACCTCCTGTTTTCCTATCCTCTTGGCCCTGAGTGACCACCATACTATTCCCTGATTCTATGAGTTTGACTATTTTAGATTCCTTGTATAAATGGAATCGTGCATTATTTGTCTTTCTGTGACAGGCTTATTTCATGTACCATAATGTCTTCAAAATTCATTCATATTGTTGCATTTTGCACAGTTTCTTTCCTTCTGAAGGCTGAATAATATTCCATTATATGTATATATACTTTTTTAATTAATTCACCCATCCATGGGCATCTACTTGCTTCCTTATCTTGGCTATCGAACATGAGAATGCTACCTATCTCTTTGAGATCCTTATTCCAATGATTTTCGATAAATACCCAGAAGTGGGATTGTTGGATCATAATGATAGTTCTTTTCATATTCTTTACATTTTTTTTTAACATTTATGTATTTTTGAGGACAGAAAGAGACAGAGCACAAGCAGGAGAGGAGCAGAGAGAAAGGGAGACACAGAATCCAAAGCAGGCTCCAGGCTCTGAGCTGTCAACCCAGAGCCCAATGCAGGGCTTAAACTCACAAACTGCGAGATCCTGACCCGAGTCAAAGTCGGATGCTTAACCAAGTGAGCCACCCAGGCGCCCCTAGTTCTATTTTTATTCTTTAAAGTCACCATCATACTGTTTTTCATAGCAGCCGTACAATTTTGCATTCCCACTGACAGTGTACAGGGTTCCCATTTCCCCATATCCTTCTCCACACTTGTTGTCTTTTGTTGTTTTGATAATAATCACCCTGATAGGCAGAAAGTAAAATCTCATTGTGGTTTTCATTTGCCTCTTTTCATTTGGTTATTAACATTGACCATCTTTACATATACATGTCAGTTATTTGTATGTCTTTTTTGGAGAAATGTCTCTCTAAATCTTTAGCCCATTCTCAAATTCTCAAAAATTTATTAGTGTATTTGTTGTTGAGTTCTCAGAGTTCCCTATATATTTTGGAAATATACCCCTTATCAGATAAACTGGTTTGGAAACATTTTGTCCCATTCTGTAGGTTGACTTTGTTGATTGTTTTCTTTGCAGAAGTATTTAGTTTGATATAGTCTGATTTTTCTATTTTTGGTTCTTTGGGTATGTGTTTAGCATCATATCCATGAAATCATTACCAGGACCCATGTCCTGAAGCTTCCCCCAATGTTTCCCTCTCTCTGTTTTATAGTTTGAGGTCTTAAGTTTAAGTTTTTAATCCATTTTGAGTTTTTGTTTTGTTTTTGTTTTTAGTTTTTTGGTATTGTGTGAAATGGGACTCCATTTTAATTCCTTTGCTTCTGGCTATTTAGTTTTCCCAACTCCATTCACTCAAGAGACTGTCCTTTCCCCAATGTGTATTTTTGGCTGTTTTTTTTGTGAATGAATTTACCATATAACATAGGTTTACTTCTGAGCTGTTTATTCTGTTCCATTGATCTGTGTCTGTTTTTCTGTCAATACCATACTGTTTTGATTACTGTAGCTTTGTAATGATGGTTGAAGTCAGTCACTGTGATGCCTTCAGCTTTGATCTTCTTGTTCAAGACTGACTGGCCTATTCACATTCCTTTGTGGTTCCATATAAGCTTCAGAATTGGTTTTTCTATTTATGTAAAATGTGCCATTGGGATTTTGATAAAGATTGCATTGAATCTGTAGATCGCTTTGGGTAGTATGGACTTCTTAATAATAGTATGTCTGACAATTCATAGATACAAGATGATTTTCTATTTCTTTGTATCTTAATTTCTGTCATCATTGCTTTGTAGTTTTTGACATGTTGGTCCTCACCTCCTCAGTTAAATTCATTCTTTTTGATGCTCTTGTAAATAGGACTGTTTCCCTTATTTCCTTTATGGTAGTTCATTGTTTGTGTATAGAAATACAACCAGTTGTGTATATTGATTATGTATCCTGAAAGTTTACTAAATTTGTTTGTTACTTATAATAGTTTTTTACAGAGTCTTTAGTTTTCTATATAAGATTATGTCATCTGCAAACAAGGGCAATATTACTTTTTCCTTTCTAATTTGGATGCCTTTTATTTATTTTTCTTATCTAGTTGGTCTGGCTGGATCTTCAATACTATATTGACTAGAAGTGGTGACACTGAGTATCCTTGCTTTGTGCTGGACTTAAAGGAAAGGCTTTCAGGTTTTCACTGTTGAGTATGATGTTAGCTGTGGACTTTGTATATATTGCCTTTATTATGCTGTGGTAATCCACTTCTGTTCCTAGTTTTTTTGAAAGCTTTTATCATGAAAGGGTATTGAATTTGCCAAATGCCTCAATTTAGATGATTTATGTGATTTTTACCCTTTTTTCTAATATATGTGGTAAATCATATTAACTGACTTTCATATGTTGAAATCGTCATTACCTCTCAGGGATCATCCACTTGGTCATAGTGTAAGATTTCTTGAATGTGCTGTTTAATTCAGTTTCCTAGTATTATGTTGAGAATTTATGCAACTATATTTATCATAGATATTGTCCTGTAGTTTTCTTTTCTTGTGGTGTCTTTGCTGGGTTTTTGTATTATGGTAATAAAATTCCTCAAAAATAAATCTGGAACCATTTTCTCCTTTTCACTTTTTTGGAGGAATTTGAGGATTGGGAATAATTTTTCTTTAAATGTTTGGTAGAATTCACTGGTGAGGCCATCTGGTCCTTGGCTTTTGTTTTGGGGGGGTTTAAATTATTCAGTCTCTTTACTAGTAATTTGTTCAGATTTCCAATTTCTAAATGATTCACTCTTGGTAGGTTATGTCTCTAGGAATTTATTCATTTATAGTTTGTTGGCATAAAATTGTTCATACTAATCTTTTATGATCCTTTGTATTACTGTGGCATCAGTTGAATGTCTCCTCTTTCATTCATAATTAATTTTATTTGAGTCCTCTCTTTTTTTTCTTGGTAAGTATAGCTAAAGGTTTGTCTAGTTGGGTATGTTTTAAAAAAAACAGCACTGATTTCATTAATGTTTTCTATTATCTTTTTTGTCTCCATTTCATTTATTGGTAGTTTGATCTTTATTATTTCTTTCCTTTTACTAATTTCGGATTTCATTTGTTCTTTTTCTAATTCCTTGGGATGTAAAATTAGGTTGTTTATTTGAGCCTTATCTTTTTTTCTTAAGGTAGGCATTTATTGCTATGAACTTGACTTATAGAACTACTTTTGCTGCATCCCATAAGTTTCAGTATGTTGTATTTGCATTTTAATTTCTCTGAAAATATTTTTGATTTCTCTTTTGATTTATTCTTTCACTCATTGGTTGTTCAGTATCATGTTATTTAATTTCCACATGTTTGTGACTTTTCTTTTCTTCTTGTAATTGATTTTGTACCTTTGTGCTATGACAAGGAGATGAGCATCTTCCCCTGTGCCCTCCAAGCTGAGCCCTGAGTGGGTAGCCATGGTGAGTGCTTGCACATGTATTAAAACCTGCTACTTTTTTGCTAGACGTGGGGTTTTATGGAAACAAGCTTCATTGGCTTTCAAGAGCTAGGGATTTTAGAGGCCTTTGCCTTGGATGAGAGTCTTTGATGTTGAAGTATTAAATTTGGGTCAAACCCTTTGCTTTTCAGACAGAAGCTCAGAGTTGAGAGTTACTTCCTGATTGTATGGCATAGTGCCAGGAGTTGAGTTTATGGCGCACTCTGTCTCAGCTTTTCAAAACTGTTTCCCTGTGGATATTTTCTTTTTTCTTCTTTTTTTTTTTTTTTTCGACGTTTATTCATTTTTGGGACAGAGAGAGACAGCATGAACGGGGGAGGGGCAGCGAGAGAGGGAGACACAGATTCGGAAACAGGCTCCAGGCTCTGAGCCATCAGCCCAGAGCCCGACGCGGGGCTCGAACTCACGGACCGCGAGATCGTGACCTGGCTGAAGTCGGGCGCTTAACCGACTGCGCCACCCAGGCGCCCCTACACTGTGGATATTTTCTTATTTAACTGTTGTGTGGGAACCTTTCAGCTACTTTCTGGATTTTTTTCAGAAGAAGTTGCTTGATGTGTCAGTGGTTGGAGAGGAGTTCAGGAGCCTTCTGAGTCACCATCTTGGTTGACCTATACACTTGTATTTTAAATTGTTACATTCTTTTGATAAATTGAGGCCCTTTTCATCATGTAATGATCATCTCCATTCTTAATAGAACTGTTTATCTTAAAAGGTCCTTTATCTGACATTAAGATAGCTATTCTAGTTTTATTTTCATTAATATTTCTGAGATAAGTCATGTTCTACCATTTTCTCCCTATACTTCCATGTCCTTATGTTTTCAGTAAGTTATAAGCATATACCTATAACTCCTTAACACTTAATTTTCTAATTTAGTATATTTATATAGATTGTCATTATTGATATGCTTGGGCCTATTTTTACTAACTTTACCGATTTATTAGTCGGTTCTTTCTTTGTCTGTTTCTTTTTAATTCTTTATTACTTTTATGATTTGAGTTGATATTTATACTGCTCTCCCAGTAAGGCAAGAACTTAGTACTTTGTCTACCAATGGATTTTCCACCCCTAAACCCAGATCATTGCCACTCTCCATCCCAAAGCCTCTACATACACATATGTAAACACTAGTTTAAACTAGTTCCACATAATTCTGGGGATTTCACAGTTCTCTGAATTTTCACACTGCACTTCTTTCAGGGTTGATTTCGGCCAAGGGATCCAAGCTAGTTTTACTAGATTTATATCTTATCAGAACTGGAGCCTGATTTTTTAGAGCTGCTATTTATTCTATAGCTATTTCCAACTATAATTTGCATACTTTTCTATAGTTGGTTTTTGAGACTACTAATGCCACCGTTATGTAGATTCGGAATTACTAACAGTATACTTTGTGTTTTGCTTACCTGAAGCACTTCGGATAAAGGGTACAAGTGCTCTAATTATTTTCTTTGTGGGGGTAGGAATTGTTTGTTAAAGTTTAACATAAACTTTTTTTCAAGGCTAAAGTTCAAAATTTAAATTTAAATTTAAAATTTAAATTTAAGGGGCGCCTGGGTGGCGCAGTCGGTTAAGCGTCCGACTTCAGCCAGGTCACGATCTCACGGTCCGTGAGTTCGAGCCCCGCGTCAGGCTCTGGGCTGATGGCTCATGATGGCTCAGAGCCTGGAGCCTGTTTCCGATTCTGTGTCTCCCTCTCTCTGACCCTCCCCCGTTCATGCTCTGTCTCTCTCTGTCCCAAAAATAAATAAACGTTGAAAAAAAAATTTTTAAATTTAAATTTAAAATTTCTCATAATTTGTTTTTAATGACTGGTGTTTCTTTTAAATGTTGGAGAGATAGGCCAATTTGGACATGGTCATTCCTCCTCCACTTAATGGTATTTGGAGAAATATTCATGGCTACTCAAAACCATTGGTGTAGTTTATGTTATTTATTTATTTATTATTCTTTTTTTAATGTTTGTTTATTTTTGAAAGGAGAGAGACAGAGAGCAAATGGGGGGAGGAGGGACAGAGAGGGAGGGAGACACAGAATTTGTATATGTGCTGCTGAAGCGAGCACAGGGAGACACAGAATTTGAAGCAGGCTCCAGGCACCAAGCTTCGTGTCAGCACAGACCCCAACATGGGACTTGAACCTACAAACCTTGAGATCATGACCTGAGCCAAAGTCAGATGCTCAACCGACTGAGCCATTCGGGCACCCCAAGACCATTGGTGTAGTTTAGATGCACAACCCTTCTTAGGTCAGTGTTGTCTTCAAGTTCTGTAACACATTTCATAGTTGGTGACATGGGCTTTTTCAACAGTATTTATTTGTTGTCATCCATTACAATGTTGAATTTTCCATTTTTCATTATCTGATACTTGACCTTATGGTCCTGAAATAGTGTCTCTTCTTCAAGAGACTTCTCAGAAGTGAACGCATTTTTACACCTCCTCTTACAGCTGATATTTCAAGCCAGATTTTCTCGTTTGGCCATTCGTTAAACAAATATTGCTGCCATAGAGATTAGGTTGCCCTAAAGGTGTTTGGATTACACAATTCTTAAAATTTTTACAGTCAGAAAATATTTATCGAGACTGTGATATGTCTCAGACTTTGCCCTGCTAGTGGAAGATTTAATGATAAATAAATCTATTCCTGCCTTTGAAAATGACAAACTTAGGGAATAGAGTTAATACCATGTAAGATTCAGACAATTTATTAATTTACTACACAGGATTAAGAAATTTGAAGTCTATAAGATCCTCATATTGTCTCTCCCTGTGGCCACATGAATATAATCAGCAGGTAGCTGGTGTGCATGGATTAACCAAGAGGATGTTTCATATATATTAACTCTAAGCCAATGGATATGGATTACAATCCTATTATTGTTATTTTCTGTCTTTCCATTTTTTATTTAAAATAGGGATGTGAGAATGATCACTTTCAATATATATCTTGATTAATCTTCTCAAATAGAGTTCACTTTTCTTTAGACAGCAGGTCAGGTGATAATCCAGTTTCACTGGCTTTGGAGTCATTCTGCTTCATTAGATAAATTGGTGTCTGAATTTGTTTTGATCTTTTTGTTAACAGTTGGTCTTAAATGGTAATGGTAACTTTCAAGAGGCCACTCTCATTTCTGTTTTCCAGGGTTTTTTTTTCAGGGGACATCACCTTACTATAGATAAAAAGTACAGATGATAAATTTTAATATTTTCTATATTATTTCAAAAGTGCTTGTAATTTTATGCTTGATTCATAATAAATGTCTCTCAACTGGAGTTGTAATTTAAATTATTTTGAATTACTTTGGTATTTACAATTTATTTTTGTCTTTGAATTTTTGATAAGCTAATAGAATGCTCTCTGTAATGAGTTCTGGGTGTGCTGGTTTCCCGATAAGGTGTTTGCAAATGTGACGCATCTATATATGGATTAAAATTTGCAATTTATTCCTTTCCATACGTTAATTCCAGAAACTAAATATGTAGGATATCTGGTATTGCCAGGCACTTGTTTGTAGGCCTGATGTAGTCTAATTAGTTCTGTGAATATTCTGGCTAGTATTAAAATATGGAAATATTAGAATATAGCCATAACATGCTACTACTGACATACTGTTTTTAGTTAGGTTAAGAATATATATGGGGCGCCTGGGTGGCTCAGTCGGTTGAGTGTCCGACTCGGTTTTGGCTCAGGTCATGGACTCATGGACCATGACATTGAGCTGGGGATGGGGCTCTGTGCTGACAGTGTGGAGCCTGCTTGGGATTCCCTCTCTCCCTTTCTCTCTGTCCCTCCCTCTCTCTCTTTCTCTCTCAAAATAAATAAATAAACTTTGAAAAAAAAAGAGTATATATGAACACCTTTGGTTTAGAGCAAATGATGTTTTACTTTATTCTGCTGAAATTAGGGGCTGAACTGTTAAGGAAGACCCTTTGTCAGAGCATCAGATTTGGTGGTACAGTCAGAGGCTTTTGCCCTATGACTGGGTGAAAAACCTCATTTATTAACTGAAACAAAATCCTCATGAACACTTGAAAACAGATACAGTAGAACCAAAATCTGTCAGGATTTGATGGCTAAGCTCATGAAAAAGTAACCTGTGGATAAAAGTTTCTTTCTTCCTTCCTTCCTTTCTTTTCTTTCTTTCTTTCTTTCTTTCTTTCTTTCTTTCTTTCTTCCTGTCTGTCTTTTTTCTTTTTCAAAAAATGGACTTATAGTGTGCATCTAACTTCAGTAGTGGCTCATAAAAGGAAAACTAGTTTTTCTGTGCTTGAGTGAAATGGGAAAAAGCAAGTTAGGGAATTCTGTTTAACAGAAACTTTATGAGGAATGAAACTGAGATTGGTGGCCCTCATTTCCACACCTTCCACAGAATTTACAGTGAAGAGAAACAAACTAGAACAAAAGAAAGCATTCGAGGTCCATTCAGACAAGTCAGGATGCTGAAGAAACACAACCATCTGGACCACGCTAGGAAGCTGGGTGGAACTCGGCCTCTTCTGCCAAGTGCTAACATGACCTTGACTTGCAGAGCCTGTGTCTCCTCCTGCCATCTCTACTGATGGTTGATAGATACACCATGTTGTTTAAATTCAGTTTCACCATAATCTCTTGGTGAAAATTTGCAATTAGAACAGAGATGATCCCTTGAGGTGCACAGATGGCAGGGGAGAAAGCCTATCACGAATTCCAGAGCTGTTTTTCAACCCCCAGTGTCGAGGGTGGATCAAAAGAAGTGAGACTTGAAGTAGTGAATGTCTTCCCTGTTTACCGTCATCTGCTTTATGTACAAATATCTATATTGACACTGACAGGATTATCTGGAGAGACATGTTGTATGTGTGTGTTAGTGAAAATAAAATTGGGAAATAGAGAAAGAGCTTCAATGTTTAGCTTTTGATAAATACCTGCTTGTTTTCAAGATGTACGTAACATATATCCTGTTAAAATGCTAGACATTTGTGTGTTTAGGGTTTACCAAAGACATTTGTATATGGAAGCCTTGCCCTGTGAAAAGAATCTATAAGATCCTTAGATCAAACAGTCCCTTCATGGCTTTGAACCTCAGTTTTCTTGCCTCAGCCAATTCTTTTCCTAGATTAAGTCTCCAGGAGGAACTGACATATTCTAAGTGAAGTGTATCACTTCTGTCTATAAGCCTGTCTTTCATCGAATATGTCTTCTGCAAGCCTGAGAAGGCCCCCATCCCCTGTCTTGCACACACGTAGTTCTTTCTCCATCTTCCAGTTCTCTTGCCATCTTCTCTCACACTGCCAGACTTTAAGCTCAAGCGTCACATGGGAAAGCTAGCCAAACCCTCAAAACTCCATTTATTGTGGGGAAATCAGAGGACACAAAACCCGTGAGAAAATCTCATTGCAAAGATGAGCCCCACCTATTTGAGATGTTTCCAGTTTCAGGAAGTACTGAGGTTGGATGAGGATGATGAAGACCATACAGCCCAGCCTCAGAAATTGGTGAATGTCCTGGAAAAATATAGAGGCATCCAAGCATATATTGGTTCTGGAGATCAAGTGACTTCTGTGATGGGTAACACAGGAGGCAGGGGCTGTGAGGTGACTGACCTTATGCACATGAAAGTATATCACACTGGAAATAGGGACGAGATGTGGCTTTAGCCAGAGAAGAGGGTGGGCTTGAGATTGTGGAGGGCTTGTGCAGACTGGGAACTGAACGAGTTCCTCCTCATATCTGAAAGCTCCCAACACTCCCTACAGAACTGCACACTGATGAAAACACACCTTTGCGATCACTTTAGGATGTGGCTGCCCAGTCTTGGCTGCTTCTGTGTGAGGGTGCAGATATCACTGGCTGATAGGTATCATGGAACAGGGATTAGGGAGAGGCTGGAAAATTTCAGAGGGATATCATTCTAGGATGTGCAATGGATGTGCAACTGTCCACTTGCTAGGTTCTTTTATTCATGTATGGTGATAGGCCCTTTGGACCTACTCTAAAACCTAATGAGTAGAGTTGCTAGGTATAACATTTTTTAAAGTGTATTTATTTATTTTGAGAGAGAGAGCATGCACAAGTGGGGAAAGGACAGAGAGAGGGAGAGAGAAAATCTCAAGCAACTTCCACACCATCACACAGAGCCTGATGTGGGGATCGAACTCACAAACTGTGAGATCATGACCTGAGCTGAAAACAAGAGTTGACACTAAAACAATTGAGCCACCCAGGTGTCCCTCAGTTACAACATTTTAACTTTGATCATAAGGTGGTTCCATTTTATGTATGTATGTATGTATGTATGTATGTATGTATCTATCATCTATCGAAAGAACATAGCTACACCTTTATTTATTTACTTTTAAGTAAGTTTAAATCCTTGAGGGATACAGCATCACATGGATTCCATGGCCAATGGCTTTTACAGGAAGAGTGCTTCGGAATTTGGCATGAACCATGAGTTACTTTCCCTAGGATTATTCTGGTTTTGTTCAGCTTGCCACCAGGAGTCACTGTGTTGTTCTTTGCTTTGTATACATAAGCACTTCTCTTGCCTTGATAGATTTCAATTTCACCTTGAGCATAAACACATTCAGTTTTGAGAATAGCTGTGTACTCCCTCTGATTCCAGGGACCCCACTTATAGCCAGCAAAAATGGCCTTGGACTGTAGCCTTCAGCCATATTTGTTGTTTTAGGAGTCCTAGTCCCAGCAGGCCTCCCCAGGCTCCAAGATGGCAAAAGAGCTCTTTGTATCTATTTTCAAAGGCTTTGTTGTAGTTCTGTATTTTTAATACTGACTGTAAAGGTATATTCTTCCATAAAAGCTGGCTGACATGTTTGTTGAATCAACTTTTTTTTTTTTTTTTTTTGCATTCTCATGAATTCTCAATGAATGTTCTATAACCAGATATACTGTCTAGTTTTCTGTCTAATTTTTATCTCTCTCCCATTGTGGAAAATGAACCAAGGTGATGTGATAAATTATTTTTTTTTTCTACAAATAATCACTTGGAGCTCCTGATATGAAACAAAAGACCTTCTATAAAAACATTCTCTTTCTTTGAGAAAAGGGCAGTATCTGCTGTGGGGTGACAAGAAAGGGTTTTTCGTTTTCTAGCCAAGGAGTTTCCTGTGCTGATAGATGATTACACCAGCTCCCTGGGACTCTGCTCAGCCTTTCAAATGCAATTCCTCCTTTTGCCCTTCTAGTCTAGTGTATGGAGGGTAGAGTGAATAAGTGAAAAACGGTGTGTATCTAACCAGTCAGCATGGTGGGTGCCCGAGGGCTTCTCTTACTCCCCACATATCCCACTACAAGCATATGTGACCCTCTGCAAAGACGTTACCATCTTTTTTGGTAAAATGACTTGCAAGCCCTTTAAGTTGTGGCTTCCTATTTCATATATTCTCTGTCTTCCTGTTTTCAGAGATTCCTCAACATTTCTCAGTTCCTTTAACACTTCTTGATCTGGGTAAGGGGCTGGTAAAGAGTTCACTTGTATATAATTTAATATTATCTCTAGAGAGGCTGATGAGAGAGAGAAAGGTGGGTGTGCTCAGGTCATTACTTTACTCCTAGCTTGTAGATAAGATGAACTGTGTTTTTCTAGATGGAAATTGTTTTTCATTGAAACGGGTTTCTGTTTCCAGTAATGTCATAGTGCTCTCATATTTACATTTGCTATTGTTATTTTATTTTGTCTATCTTTGACCTCTTTCTCCAGTCTGATTGGAAGGAGAATTACCCACATTATTTTCACTTGTCGAAGGAAGAGGAAGTCTAGTAAAGAAACAGAACTGAAAGAGAGACCAAATGGCCCTTCGTCTTCTGAGTCATTTCTATTCTGTTTATTTCTCCATTTGCTCAATTTCTTTGAGTACACATGAGGCTGAACTCGCATGTCATCAGGTAAGCAGCCACCGAAAAATAGATGGCATTTTCATTTTGGGTCAGCAGAAGTACATATTCTAGATCAGCCATCAATCTGGAGTCAAATAGTATGGTGTTTCGTTAGGGTTGATTTAGTGGTCTTCAAATCAAAACAACCTTTTGCATATTGAAAGTACATTATTGCATAATTCATTTTATGCAGTAATCTCATTAAGTTTTTTTTTTTTTTTTTTTTTTTTTTTTTTTTTTTTTTTACATTCTTACCAACTGACCTTATTTGTCCAGGACTTAATTTTCTGTGTCCCGCAAGCCCCTCAGTGTATCCAGTGGTAACTGCCACTTTTAATTTACCTGAGACTTAGCTACTTTGATTTTAGTCTTGGACAAGTTCTGTGAAAATGTCTTGTCTGTAATCCATTTCCTTAATGTATATCAGATAGTAATAGAGAAAAAGGGTTAGAGTTATAGAAGCACAAGGCTGAATTATCCATTAGTTTGGGAATTCAAATTCTCTACTTTTGTTGTTGTTGTTGTTGTTATATATTAGATTGTAGGAGGTGAAATAGATGGACAATAAAATCTTTGTTTTTGTAGTTCTGAAAAAATAATACTGACAGATTGTGAGATAGTAAAATTGCTGCAAGCTATCACTTCAGAATTTGTCTTTTTTCTCAAAATTTGAAAGTTTTTTATTTTGGCCTGTTGTTTGTTTCTCTTTGTTTTTTGGTGTTAGAGAACACAGCACCAGGCTGTGTGCATACTTTTCAGATGTGTGCTTTTCTGTAAGATTATCTATTCATTGCTTTATCATCTTTTACTCGTGGGCTTGAAATTTTTCAACTACATTGAAATGGTGTTACACTTTTTGATTTGCCAGTTGCCAAACATTTTTTATTTTGATGCCTTATTTTCTTAACCCCCCCCTTCTAACCCTCCAGACTATCAAAAGTATCTCTCCCATCCCTGTATAATAGTTACTATTTGTTTAATGCTTACAGTGAGCCACACAGTGTGTCACTAGCTTTATGTACTTAATCTCCTGTAATCATTTGTGCATGATCACACAGAAAGGATGGGTGTAGTCGGGATTTTCCTCACTGAAGTTTGCTCTGCTGTTGGGTCTTCCTCCCAATGAATCCAATCCCATTTTAGTTGAGTATTTTGGCAATGTGCAACACACACTTGATGATTGACCAACTGATGAGTGCTGTTGACACAGAAGTCCAATGCAACTTTGACATCATCTCTGTTCCTTATTTAACCCTTCCTCTGTGTCCATTTTAACCCAATAAATCTAGTAAAGTTTACCGCCCAGCTTTGGCAGGCCCTGAAAATCAAATTGGAGAGTAGGCCTGAAAGATAGGTAGTTTCAGCGTTTGGGGCTATGTAAAAGTGATCACAAGTGATGCTTGTGATCCCGTTTCTAGGAACCTAGTTAGTTCCCTCTTGAAATGTCTCTAATTCTCATTTCAGGATATGTAGCCTCTTAACTCATGACCTACTGGTTCTTCTGTATTAACCATTCT
Source organism: Leopardus geoffroyi (assembly GCF_018350155.1). Classification (NCBI taxonomy): domain Eukaryota; kingdom Metazoa; phylum Chordata; class Mammalia; order Carnivora; family Felidae; genus Leopardus; species Leopardus geoffroyi. Next base: position 96,791,395 of record NC_059326.1, on the reverse strand, counting down.
GTCATGACAGTTCAGTTCATAGCGCTGACAATCAGCTAGTAACAAATTTGTGATTGAGAATCTGTGGGTTCAGTCAAAATAGTAAAGCTTTCTGTACAGTGGACTTAGTAAATATTTGTTTTGAGCACACATACGTGTGATCATTCATGTGCGTCATGGGTTTTTCATTAATCCCTAACTCTGCTTGGAGCACACTTTGTTCATTGTACACCTAAAAGTGAAAAAGCATTAGATTCTCTAAGTAGATTGGATTTACCATGTATACGTTTTATTTTTTTCTCTCAGATGTTCATAGACATAGCAGTAGAGATGGCTTATCTATAATATCAGGCAAGTGCAGATCCTGACTAAATATTATACAGTAGAGTATTCCTTGTTGAACATAAAAGATAGTGTGAAGTATATTTATGAAATGGTGATTAAGATTCTTATTTTTTCCAAATCCTACTGGGCAATCAATTTTTCTAGAATAAATACCATCACCCCTCACCCCCACCTTTTTTGGATCAGTGTATTTGCATAATGGGATTTCAAGTTAACAAAGAAAATATACTGACTCGGTTTAATCACATGGGAATATGGTCTTCTGGATTTAATGAAGATGCTTTCAGAAGTTAAAAATAATCAGAAAATAAAGATGGGAGTCATGATATATTTCAGAACTAAGGAGATCTCTTCATGAAGGCTGGCTGGTGATGGTTCAATTTCTGTCAAGTCTAACCACATGCTATCATGCTATTAAATCAAAAACAATAAACACAGTTCAGTGACACAGATAATGGAGAGAAAATGGCACGGTCCAGATGCACTTTTGCTTATGTGTTGTGTTATCTGTATAATTTCTAAATTTTTCCAGACATCAGGAGAGTTAAAGAGTCTGCAGCTTTAAGTATCCTGTTGAGTAGCTCTAAGGGCAGTTGGAAGACATGGAATCTTTGAGTTCCTGGTGGGCATTTTCCACCACAGACTTCACAATTTCATTACAGGCTGAATGATATGAATGAGTAGTAGCTCAACCAGCCGCAGAAATAAAAGCATACGTACCCTGAATCCTCCCTTTCTCCCCTGTCATCAGAAATAGTCATTCGAAGTGACATGATGTTGTTTTTGAGCATCTCGTGGTGTCGAGGAGTTGCGTGGAAACCAAGCATATCAGCTTCTTCCAGTTTGAGTGAAATTAATTTTAGTAGGCTCCGGAGTTTGGCAAATTTAATTCTAACCCCTGTAAGGCTTTAACTTCTATCCTATAGTGGTATACGCAGTAGTCATCCTGTATTAAGATAACAACTACCCAGAAGAGATCATTCATCTGATCTACATTTCTGTTTCCTTATCTGGAAAACGGGGATGATAGTATCACTTAGTTTACAGGGTTGTTGAGAGGATTTTAAAAGCTAAATTTAATCAAGTGCTCAGCAGAATGTAATTTGGTTGGTCTCATTTCTGTGGTCTCCGCCATCTCTTTGGTAAAGCTCTTTCTATTATTTTCAGGCACTTAGGTGACTGTTTTATTGACCTCCTACTGAAGAGTGCATTAGAAGAGATCTCAGAGCAGTTTAGATACGTTATCTTATTTAGTCCCGGATCCTGTTACTGAGATCACAGGCAATATTTACACTGGGTCATGAATTTATTTGGTTGGGATAAAGTATCAAAGAAACATGGTTAAAAATTTCATTTTTCTTTGGAATGATCACCCATGAGGGCACATTTCAAACTTACCAATCAATCATCTATTATGTGCCAGTCATTGCCTAAGGTGTTTTAATTTTGTACTTGATCTCAGGTGAGACTCATGACTTTTTTTTGCAAGATAAGGAGCTGAAGTTCAAAAGGTGAAGCTCTGTTAAGTTAAACAGTTAATAAGCAGTAAAGCCTAAATTCAAACCTGGATCTTACTCATTTCAGAAGCCCTTATTCTGGGCAGTATACTCCCCAAAGTATACCCTAACAAACTGGAATTAGTGGTCTTGTATGCTGGGGTGCCTGGGTGGTTCTGTTGGTTGAGTGTCTGACTCTTGGTTTGGCTCAGGTCATGATCTCATGGTTCCTTGGTTCGAGCCCCACATGGGGATCTGTGCTGTCTGTGCAGGGCCTGCTGGGGATTCTCTCTCTCTCTCCCTCTCTCTCTCTGCCTCTCCCCCACTTACTCTCTCTCTAAAAATAAATAAACTTAAAAAAAATCTTGTATGCTCTCTTACAAATGCAAGTTATTTAGCACAAAGGAAACTATGTAACAATGTGGAAGGGCCTGGATGGATGTTTAGATGTTTGAATTTAAAATAGAGCCTATTGCAAATCCTATACAAGAAAGTTCCATCAATTCATATTCTGATTCTCTTCCCTTCTCTGTCAGAGAATTCATTGATCTGTTTGCTGGTAAGAGTCCGTATTACAAGTCTCAGAAGAAATCTGAAATAACTTTAAAATGAATCATTAAACAATCCATTTAAATTTTGAAATTATTAAGTTTGAAACATTTTGTTCAAAGTGAGGACAATTCTTCCTATATTACAAGTGTGCAAATTAGATATAAAAGAATTACCTTTAGTGAAAATGATTTAAAAAATCTAAAGAATTGGGGCGCCTGGGTGGCTCAGTCGTTAAGCGTCTGACTTCGGCTCAGGTTATGATCTCACGGTTCGTGGGCTCAAATCCCACTTCGGGCTCTGTGCTGATTGTGCAGAGTCTGCTTGGGATTATCTCTGTCATCCTTTCTCTCTGCCCCTCCTGGACTCATGCATTCTCTCTCTCAAAATAAATAAATAAACTTTAAAAAATCTAAAGAACTATACTATGTATATATATATATACATATATATGTATGTATGTTACATGTGCCTACATACATATATATGTATGTTACAAACTTAACTTTTTTCCTTACTTTCATTTCTCGTTTGAAAGTTAAAGAGCATATGTACTAATCAGTGAGCTCCCAAATTTTATAGCCTGAATTGCCCTCTGTCTTTAGACTCTCTGTCTCCTATTAGGGGTCATAAGCCATATGCAAGGGTCTCCACCCATCATTGTGCAGTTTAAAAAGGATTCAACCCAGATTCAGAGCTTTGTGGCAGTACTGGTTCCTCATGATTTGCCTTTACTGCAGTTGTATTCTGAAATGCTGTCTAATTGCACCTGACAAATACATGCAGCCTCTCTTAGCTTGGTGGATTCCATGTGAAGTGTGTGAAATACTTGTCTTGTGCTTATACTGTTCTTTTTGTCCTGTGGTCCCCCATCCGACTTTCTTACTCAGCCTTATTTCTTATGTAGAAATCTCTCTAAGTTTTATGAGAGCCTTGCATCGTTGATGGCATATGTAGGTGGGGGTAAGTATGTGAGCAACTACTCAAAAGCCAAGTGATGCAGCAGTAGGGGGCCTATTCCTAGGCTAAGCTTGAAATCTTGAAAGAAATAAAAAATGAAAATTGTATTCAAATGAGGTTTCCCAGTTTCTTCTTTGATATTAAACTGATGAGGTAAATTGCTTTCAGAAGTTAAAATAGAGATCTAAAGGTTATAATAATATCAATGCAAAAATAGCCCAGAGAAATGAAGAGACGGAGAGTTCATTTAAATATGCGAATGACTTGTGGAGATGTAATGGCCCTATTAATATTAATTACGCCATTATCATTCACTGCTCTCCAAATGGAAAATTGCCAGTCCATGTATCACTGGCAGAGACCTGAAATGTAAATACAAGTTGACAACCTCGCTTCTGTGCATACAGGTCACCCATGTTCCTAGTTGAAAACATCATAACTAATCTAATCTCGAAGCAGTCTAAGTTGGGCAGAAAAACTCAGGAAGTGAAGGTTTTCCAACTTCTAAATGTTGATTGTCATGGTACCTTGGGCTTGGTCTTCCACCAGTTGAAGTCCTGACGTCTGGCCATCACCAAAGTGCTGGTTTCAGGTTCTGGTTTATCTCTTCTGGGTCTGCATACCCGCCTTAGGAAGGTGGTGGGGAAGAACCCCTATGGAGGGGTTCTGCATAGTGAGGAGATGGCCAAGGGATGGTCTGTTTTTGACGACCTGTGATACAGGGGATGGCTTGTTTCAAAAACCATTATTTACACCCAAAGTTTTTCTTTATTTGGGGATGAATAAGGGTGAAGATGTTATGCCTGAAAAACTATCTCAACAGAGAGAGAGAGAGGTTAGCCTTTTAACTCTGCACACTGGTGCTTTTTTATTGAAGCAATTGGCATTTAATGAGGAAGATAACACCATTTTGAAGGTTGTATTTATTTATTTTTAAACACTGTGACTGTCCTAGTGTTTAGAAGATAATGTTTTTATTTGTGGTTGAAAATGGTTGGTATCAAGTTGAGTCCTGCACAGATACATTTCATTAAATTCCCAAGACTTCGGTTTTCACCCCATTAAGCTCCATTATCAAAATTGCCAGGCAATCCCTTAAAAGCTTAAAAGTTACATTTCTAATAATTGCCCAGGTCTCTTCCCTCTTGTTCATGTGTAACATGCTATTTTAAATGAGTCAGAGTGTGTGTTTAGCTGCCAGTTTGAATCCCCACATCTGGGAATCGTCCCAAGATCACACGCTTCCTGTCTGGAGGAAGGAGCATCCTCAGTATGAACAATCACCAGCAGTGATTTGAGGCAGCCATAAAAGGAGACATCCCGGGTGAGTCCATGTGATAAAATATGGAAAAGGGAGCTGTGGATGTCTTGGGTCCTTGACATGTGAAGGTAATTAAACCTCTAGATTCGAATTCTCCCTCTCCTCTTTATAACCATGCCTGGCCTAAGGGAAAAAAAAAAAAAGATTTGAAATATGGGCAGAGGGGTGTGGTGCCATATGGCAGCCTGAAACAAAATTACCCAAACACTTCAAAAACAAGCAGGGTGCGTTTCTCCCTCTGTTCAGTCACCATATGTGAGCTCAACACGTGAGAAGCTCCCTTCAAGTCGATTCAAACAGACTCTTTGTATTTTGGCCTCCAAGTGTGTTTCCTTGAAACAAAAACCAGAGGAGCTTGGAGAGACGTTCCAGTGAGGTCCCCGCAGGGTCTGAATCCAACACTGCAAAGCTTGTAGAACTATTTTTGAAGTGAAAAAATTTTAGGAAGAAGGAAGATAATGGGGGAAAAAAAAGAATCCTTGCCTTCAAGAGGCAAGCTTGCTTTTGACATTAGACTGCTCTGGGAGTTGTTGATAGAAAATAAGAGGGATATGTTCCTGCCCTGATCATCGGAGAAGGGCTTTTGGTTGTTACAAACAATGAGCACAGAGATATCTTTACAAAATCACGAGAATGAATTGATTGAATGAAGAGGCAGTGAACTAAATGGGAAATATTAGTAAAATGTGATCTAGGTTGTTGGTGAGTCCTTGACTGCCTACTTCTTGAATCCAACCTTTCCTTTTCTTGTACAGCCACTAACTGTACATGTTTGCTTGTTAACTTTTATCACAACACCTCTTTCCACCTTCTACTTTGAAGTTACCACTTGGCTTATTTAAAACATGCATACTGCCTTGGGACTAGGAAACCTCGTGATGTCTTTGGTATTGAGTATATTGTACAATATATAAACAAAGTGCTCAAAATGTAATTGCGAATACAATGAAATTTACCAGAATTTACCAGAAGAAATCAGCATCAGAAAAATCTAAAGGTCTAGAAATGCATCTGATGAGTCTGAGAGGGAGACAACATTTAGACATTTCAAAGGATCTTATGTTAGATCTAGATTCCAATTCAAGTACTTAATACAGCACCACTGTTTTTTTTATGTGTATTTTGAGAGAGAGTGTGAATGAGGGAGGGGCAGAGAGAGAGAGAGAGACTGAGAGAGAATCCCAACCAGGTTCTGGCCTGTCAGCACAGAGCCTGATGCGGGGCTTGAGCTCACAAACTGTGAGATCATGACCTGAGCCAAAATCAGGAGTCAGAAGCATCAGTCACCCGACTGAGCCATACAGATGGACGCTCCCACCACTGATTTTCAGTTAAAGTCACTGTGTTGAATTGAGTAGTTGGCAAAAGCTTTTGGTGAAGGCCAAATTGATGAATGGCTGGGTGATTCAGTAAACATTTTTGAATACCTGGTACGTATTACCAACCAGTCTGGTCAACATTTTTACTGGCCTGGCTATAGGGCAATTTGAACACAATCAGAGTGCTAGTACCTTTATTTTTGTTATCTGCACAGTATGCCAGGTATTTAATCCTTTTTGGAGTTTTCATTATACACATTTTAATGTTCTGAAGTTTTTGAACTTTTGACACCACTAATTAATCTCCAGTTCTTTATTTAGTGTGTAACATTATACTAGTTATCAAAATAATAATTGGGTTGCTGGAAAACATTATTATCAAAAGGTCAGACTCTTGGAGATCTCAGTTCTATTTAGATTTATAATAGTGTTTAGATTTGGGTTTCAAAGTATATCCACACACTCACACAGTGTCACACATATCCGTTCACATGTTCAAATCTTGTCTTATTAACTGCATGGAGAGGACGTTATCTAAACATCAAGAGCAAAAGGAACTTTGGAATGCCTGCTGGTCCATAATATGAATCACTAAATGCCTATTTCCTTTTCCACATTTCTTGCATCATCCCTGAGAAGGTAGCGAATGTTCTGGCATCTGTCGCATACCATAACCGTAAGCTTGCTGGAACACAGTGTTAGGTCCTTGTGGTGTCAAAGAAGCACGTGTGACTTTTGGATGCCACAGGGTAGCTGGATCCCAGAAACACACCTTTCTTCCCTTGCCTGGTTGTTTTTTTTAAAAATTCCTGGGGCGCCTGGGTAGCTCAGTTGGTTAAGCAGCCGACTTCAGCTCAGGTCATGATCTCGCGGTCCGTGAGTTCGAGCCCCGCGTCGGGCTCTGTGCTGACAGCTCAGAGCCTGGAGCCTGTTTCAGATTCTGTGTCTCCCTCTCTCTGACCCTCCCCCATTCATGCTCTGTCTCTCTCTGTCTCAAAAATAAATAAATGTTAAAAAAATTAAAAAAAAAATTCCTTTGTAGAAATCAAAATTTTCCACTGCCCAAGTGGTTCAGTAGCTCGCTAATCTATAGTTCATTTCAATTGATCTTAAAGCTCAGGAGATAACATTTTTCTCAGTGGCTGGCCCCCATTTATATGTCGACACAGATCAGTGTTGATCACACAAGTGACCCAGAGCTCTGAAGGGAAGAGTCGTGCTGGTCATCTAAAAAGTTATTGGAACAGACTTGCCCTTTGGTAGAAATGCATTGGGATGGAATAATGTCTCTTTTGCCAGAAGACAAGCACTCAAGTGATGTCAGCCGTGCTTGCAGAGGGCATTTAAGCATCTTCTATTTAAACAAATGGAGACACAGATTCTAATAGCAAAACAAAGTTACTTTCTAGGGCTCCAGTACACTTTCTTGACGGATGTTCCCTAGTTTGCTTCACTTAAGATTATTTACTGATAGGACTTTCAGTATGACTTGAAAATGTTCTATATGTGTTAATTGATTTTTTAAATTAGGCATTTTTGATATTAATTTCACTTTGGGAAAAGCAAGATAGGACATTATACAACTCATTACATTGTCCAACTATGAAAGGCCTGCAGCAATGAATTAATTTGCTAAATACTGTTTCTAAGTCATAGACTTAATGGACAAGACCCTGGGGAATTAAAATGATGATGGGTTCTAGGGATTGCCTGAATTGATACAATAGTGCAATCCAGGTCACTTGCAGCTCTTTTTTTTTTTTTTTTTTTTAAGTTTATTTATTTATTTTGAGAAAGACAGAGAGCATGAGCCAGGAAGGAGCAGGGAGGGAGAGAGAGAATCATAAGCAGGCTCCATGCTGTCAGTGCAGAGCGCCACATGGAGCTCATACTCATGAACCTGAAATCATGACCTGAGCCAAAATCAAGAGTTGGACACTTAACCGACTGAGCCACCCAAGCATCCCCAGGTCATTTGCAGCTTTAACTACAACTTCAGGGTATGACAACTTCATCTGTATCACTTGATCTCAAAATAGCTTATTTGAAAATAAATTGTATTTACTAAGGTAGTCAAAAGAAGTTTCTCTGGTTTGGGGGCGTTAGAAGGGTGCTGAGGACTTTGATGGTAGACCACTAATTAAATAGCAGAGGCCTCTCCTTTTAAAGTTAAGCTTCATTTTGCTAACCTTACTATAGGCTGTTGCCCTCTTGGTTGGAATTTAAGGAAAATACATTTTACTGTGCTTTAGTTACTCCACAAATGCATAAAAGTTAAAAAGGTTCGTAAAAAAAAAAAAAAAAAGGATAAAAAGAAAGGCGTTAGAAATGAGAGAGGGCTTAAAACGTCGTCGAGGCCCCTTAATTTATTATCTGCCGTTGTTCCTTTATGACTTACTGTTCTTTGAAACAGCTTCCTTGAAAGCAGTTTATTATGTACTTAATTGGCCTGACCCTCAGAGTTGTGCTTGTGTGTTTATACAGATGGCAGACCGTAATCCATAAGTCTCTCTACATCAAGAATCTCTGACTTCTTGTGAATTTACATTGAATTTCTAAAATAAATGAGTTTTCTGCTTTCATTTTTGTTTCCCCAAATCATCCACCTTTCTCAGGGGCAAGGAGGCTAGTTTTCCGCTATGACCATAGTTATACAATATCATTCTTTTTTTTTTTTTTTTTTAAAGAGAGAGAGAGAGTGAGTTAGGACAGAGACTGAGCAGGGGAGAGGGGCAGAGGGACAGAGAGAACATAGAAAATCTTAAGCAGGCTCCAGCTGAGCATGGAGCTTCATCCCACAACCCTGGGATCGTGACCCAAGCCCAAATCAGGAGTTGGACACTCAACCAACTGAGCCACCCAGGTGCCCCTTCATCTTGCTCTTAATTCCTTCCAAAATCATTTGCTATGAAGCAACCAGAATAATTTTTTTTGAAACAATAAAAAAGCTTAAAATGCTCCCAATGATTTTCCATTGTATCCGAGATAAACAGATACAGTAAAAGTAAAATAAACAGATACAGATAAAGTAGAATATTCCTTTATGTTTAAATGCTTAATTATTTTTAGAGTGAGAGAGAAAGGGCATGAGCAGGAAGGCACAGAGAGAGATAGAGGGAGACAGAGAATCCCAAGCAGCCTCTGCACTGTCAACACAGAGCCTGATGCAGGGCTTGAGCTCATGAACTGTGAGATCATGACCTGAGCTGAAATCAAGAGTCTGATGCCTAACTGACTGAGCCACCCAGGCACCCCTAAGGTAGAATATTCTTAACCCAGCTTTTTGGCTCTGTGCGATCTGATCCCTTTCTACTTTTCTGTGTTTACCTTTAGCCATTCTCCTTTTTGACTAATTGCCTTCTTTTAAATATACTGGTTTTAATTTAGTTCCCCCAAAGAGACAAAGCTCATTCCCATCTAAGAACCTTTCTAGCTGGTGCCCCCTCTGGTAGAAACACATTTTCCCCTGTTTTTTTCGTCCCTAGCCTTCACTCTCAGATTAAGTACTATTTTCACCTTAAGGGGATCTCGGAGGAAGTTTCAAATAGAGGATTTTGGTGTGACTAATGGGAACTACATAAGAAGCAAAACAATGCACACAGAATTGTTTAGGTTGGCTTAAGAAACCAAAATGACAGTGTTGTGTATTAGATATCCAGAATTTATTCACCTTGCATAATGGAAACTTTATACCCTTTGACCAATATCTCCTTATTTCATTCTCCCCCAACACCTCCCTCCTGCCTCTGGAAACCACTATTATCCTTTCCACTTCTATAGGTCTGACTATTTTAGATTCCATATGTAAGTGAGGTCATGCAGGATTCATCTTTCTCTGTCTGGCTTATTTCACTTAGCCTAATGTTGTCCTTGTTTATCTATGTGGTTGCCTTAGTAGGGCTTCTTTTTTAAGGCTGAATACTATTTCATTATATATCTCTTTTTCTATCTATATATATGTCTGCCATCTTTCTATCTCATGTTTTCTTGTCCATTTACCCATCCCTGAAATTTAGTTATTTCCTTACCGTGGCTATTGTGAGTAGGGCCACAGTGACCATGGAGTCTTATCTCTTTGAAATCCTGATTTCAATACTTTTAGATAAATTCCTAGAAGTGGGATTGCTAGATGATATGGTTGTATGTTTTTTAATTTGGGGGGAGAATCTTCATACTATTTTCCGTAGTTCTATATCAGTTAAATACCCATCAACAGTGTTCAAGGGTTCCCTTTTCTCCACATCCTCACCAACACTTGTTATCCTTTGTCCTTTTGGTAAAAGCCATTCTAAGAGACATGAGGTGATAGCTCATTGTGGTTTTGCTTTGAATTTCCCTGGTGATTAGTTATGTTAAACTTACCTTTTCGGTTACTGATTGGACATTTGCAGATCTTCTTTTGAGATATGTTTATTTAGGTCCCTTGCCTATTTTTCACTATTTTTTTGGAAATTAATCACTTGTCAGATAAATGGTTTGCAAATATTTTCTCCCATTCTTTAGGGTTGCCTTTTCATGCTGATGATTGTTTCCTTTGCTGTGCAAAAGCTTTTTAGTTTGGTGGCATCCCACTTTCCTATTTTTGCTTTTGTTTCCTGTGCTTTTGGTGTCATATCCAAATAAATCATTGGCCTACACCGACATCAAGAAACTTTTCCCCTATGTTTTCTACTTGTAGTTTTACAGATTCAGCTGTTATGTTTAAGTGTTTAACCCATTTTGAGTTGACTTTTTACAGACGACATATGCTTAATTTCATTCTTCTAAATATGGATATTCAGTTTTCCTAGCACCATTTACTGAAAAGACTGTCCTGTCTCCATTGTGTGTTATTGGTATATTTGTCAAAGATCATTTGAGTGTAGATATGTGGATTATTTATGGGTTATTGATTCTGTTCTATTGGTCTCTATGTCTGTTTTTATGCCCATGCCATACTCTTTTGATTACTATACCTTTGTAGTATATTTTGAAATCAGGTGGTGTGATACTTCCAGCTTTGTTCTTGTTGCTGAAGATTTGTTTAAGTATTTGGGGTCTTTTATAGTTGCATATGAATTTAAAAAATTGTTTTCCTATTTTTCTAAAACACACCATTGGAATTTTGATAGAGATTGCATTGAAGATGAATACATTCTGGGGATATACTCTACAGCATTGTGACTCTAGTTAATAATGCTATATTGCATACTTGAAATTTGCTTAAGAGGGTAGGTATCAAGTGTTGTCACCTTAACAAACAAAGAAGACGACAACTATGTGAGGTGATGGATATGTTAATTGGCTTGATTGTGGTGATTATTTTGTAATGTATAGGTATGTTAAATCATTGAGTTGTACACCTTCAATAAATGCAATTTAATTGTCAATTATATCTCAGTAAAGCTGGGGGAAAAAATAAAATGAGGCAGTAAGTGATGAGCTGTCACTGCAAGGAGAATTTGAAAGCTGTGAAGAGCATAATTAATTAAAGGACTTTGCAACTTGCTCTTGACCCACATTTTAAATTGCAGAGAGTTAGTAAACCAGGACTAGAAATCTCCAAGGAATCAAGAGGACTAGACAAAACCTTGACTTATAAATAGAAAGAGCAGCAGTAATGAAAAATTGGTTTAAGAGTTTAAGAGGTACCTTTGTAGTGACTGATCAGAAGTAGTCCACTATCCTACATGTCCTTACATTAGCTCTGTGTTCTTCCCTTGTTTTGTAACACTTCTGTCATGGCTGGAAGGTGATGTGGGAGGAAGTAGATGATAGGAATCAGGGGCCTCTCAGAAACCAGTCATGATATGAATCTGATAACTGAAAGTGAGTACTCATTGCATAGATTCTATGCATGACTGCTTGGGATGCGTCCTGTAATGTTAATGTTAATATCATTCATTTTCCTAAACCTGACACGGTTTGTTGCATGAGTTGCAATGTTAATTTTCTGTCTGTGAAGCACAGGGGATTGAAGTGGCCCTGTGTGCTTTTTGTCTGCCTGGTACACACCCTCTTCTCATAAAGCAACCTGGTTTCTGATTGAGCATCTGTCCTCCCCTGACCATGGCCTGGGTGTGTGACATTTGCTGGTCCAATCTGACTGACACCTGGAAATTTAAATCTGGAGTAGAAATAACAGCCAGGAGCTGGTTTTCCCAGCTGCTAAACCATAAGACACTCATGACATTTTCCTATCTGTATTCTCAGAAATGCCCTAATTCTTCGACTTGTCTGGGGCAAAATAATTTCTTTGAATCACTGAGATACCAAGTACAGATGGAGCTAGAGCCTCAAGGTTGCAGAATGTTAATCTCTTACTGCTAGGAAGATCCACCTAATGAATGAAGTGAGGCCTGGCTTGGGAAATGGTCGTGGGCTGATAGAGATGTGTTCATGCAGATTTATTATCATGGCCTTGTAATGTCCCTTATGGCAATAGTGCTTTTATTCTAATTAATACATGATCTATCACTGAAGCAAATGCTTCCCAGTATAATTTTCACTAAAAAATGGAATCTGGTTGCTTTTCTTCCACAGCAGAGTGAATTCAGTGAAATGAACTTCTGGGTTTTGGTTACTAAACCATGCTTCCCTTCCATTCATTCATTGTCATTCAATAAGCATTTTCAGATACTATAAACATTTCTATACCACATCGAGTACACTGAGCTATGGGCTAATAGGGTTTCTTTCCAGAACATTTTTATGTGACCAAGGTGATCAGTTTTGCTAGAGAAAAATTTAAGAGACTTCAGGAACAAAGTGTCATTTCAGACAGACAGAGATCCATGAAGTTTGTAAAGACTTTGAAGAGGTTGTGGGTCTATAAAACAACTATCCTTGTCAATGGCTCCAGGATATAGTCTAGTATTTAACCTCAGAAGATTTCAAAAAATTCTCTTATGAACTAACTAGAATTCTTCTCCTAAGATCCATTTATGCCTTCCACCCCATCTTTGCATCTATGGAATAGCCCATTCCTTACGATAACCCTTCATTTCATTAATAGAGTTCATGAAATCCTTTCTGTAGTTAAGACAGTTACTAAGTCACTTTTTAGCCTTTTTTCTTCTTCGGGCTGTCATCTAATTATGTCAACCTTTATACCATAATTAAACTAAAGAGTGCTGCAGAAGAATTGAATTTAATACTTCCTAATCAAACCAGGGGCCTGGAGAAGAGAACTGTGGTTAGTGGCCTAGTAAAGCTAAAGATGTTTCAAGGTCTGTGCTGTTCGGTGCTTTAAGCCTCCACCTGGCAGAGGCTTGGAGGAAGCAAACAAAAAAGTCATTACAACCATTGTCTTTCAGTGGGGCTTGACCCATGGGTGAACTTGAAGTACCTGAAACAGGTATGAATCATGCCACCTTGATTAAAAAAAAAAATCCCAAACACAGGAATACTCAGTGTGTTTACAGTAACATCCTAGAAGATCAGCTTCCGGATCTAGCAAGTTTGAATCTTAGATCTCTCAGTGGAAAGTACAGAACAACCTTAGAATTACCAGCTTTAAGTGATCTCATATGTACCTCACTATCACGTGTCTTCTGTCCTCTGCTGCGTTTAGGGGAGAGAGTGATGGCCCAGTGGTTCTATTGAGTCCACGTATGCTTGCCGCGAGTATCTCTTTAGCCATAACTGTTCCTTTATTACCTTTAAAATGGCTGATAGATTTTAATATATCCTCTACATATTTTAGATAAAATATATGTTCCAAATAACTTCATGTCCATATGCCCTCTTTGACCTTTTTTTTTTTTTTTTTTTTTTTTTACTTTCTCTTCTGACTGCTATCTATACCTTAACACGAGGAGCAAGGAAGTTGGGAAATTACTCTGGTGGTCCCCCACTTTCTTTCCTCCTAACCTGAACATAAAGCTGACCTGCAATTTGAATCAGAAGCTATGTGATTTCTCAGTCTCAGCTCCTTCTAGGGCTGCTGTCTCTAACTGGATGTCCTCGGGCCAAAACTAGGGTGCACCAAGGGAGATGCCCAGGGTGCAACATTTAGAGAAGCACTTACTCTGAGTTCTCCAAGTGCTGGCTCTGAGTGCCTCCTGGCCTGGCCCTCCTAAGTCATTCCCAGTGAGATATGCAGTAGGCGTATAGACATGCTAGGATGTGGTTGGAGGACAGTTGTACTCTTTAGCTGCAATCCTAGAATAGTTTGACCCACATAGACATGGAATAAGAATTCTGTGGACCCGGGGTGGGGGATGGATCTTGGGTATTAACTTTCTGTGGCTAAATCAAGATCTCTATTCTGGTCCCTCTGAAACTTTTTTTCACCTCTCTTGACTTTGTGCTGATGTTATAGGCTGAATTGCATTCCCCCCAAATTGATAAGTTGAAGTACTAATCCAAGTACATCAGAATGTAACTGTATTTGGATGTAGGGACTTTAAAGTGTTAATTAAGAGTAAATGAGGTCATCTGGTGGGCCCTAATGCAATAAATTGGGTGTGCTTATCAGAAGGGGTAGAGGGGCACATGGGTGGCTCAGTCAGTTAAGTGTCCGACTTCAGCTCAGGTCATGATCTCATGGTTTATGGGTTCAAGCCCTGCGTCCGGCTCTGTCAGCACAGAGCCTGGAGCCTGCTTCAGATTCTGTGTCACCTTCTCTGTCTGCCTCTCCCCCCTTTATGTTCTGTCTCTCTCTCAAAAATAAATAAACATTAAAAATTTAAAAAAAAAGAAGAGGTAGAGGCCCAGGGAGGTATGTGGGGTAACAAGAGGCTGGCCATCTTGCAAGCCAAGGAGAGTGGCCTCAGGAGACACCAAACCTTTCAACACCTGAATCTCAGACTTCCAGCTTCCAGCAGTATAAGAAAATAAATTTCTGTTGTCTAAGCTACCCAGTCTGTGGTATTTTGCTATGGTAGCCCAAGTAAGCAAATACAGCTGATCATATGGCCAGTGCAATGCCAGGAAAGTCCTAGTGTAGGAAAACTTGCCCTTTTTAGTTCTGAATATGACCTTCTGTGGCTCTCATATGGACAATTAGTTTTTACCATTTTATTCTTTACTCTAATGTTAAAGAAGCTATTCTTGGATTAAGAAATCCCTTTGTGAGTTATGATTAGGATTGGAGGCCAAGCCAAGAAAGACCTCTAGAGGCTTCTCTTTGCTCTAGGAATAGGATTGTAAATTTTAATGGATCGTCTCAATGTTCTCTGAGTTCGAGGCCATGCCCAGTCCCTGCTGTTATTACCTTCAGTGGAAAAAAAATCGACTAGATGTCATTCTTGAATGATGGACTCTGCCTTCCTTCCAAACAAAACCTGGCTAATTTCCATAATGTACATTTAATGATCAGGACCATTTATTTGTCTCCCTAGTTCTTTTTCATTTAATTTAAGGTTAAGTCACATCTATTCTCTTCACTCTTAAACACACATGAGTGTGTACACACCCACAATATGTAGAAACTCCAATAACAATAAATTAAAATACATAAGAAAAGAGGTGCCTGGGTGGCTCAGTTCGTTAAGCATCCAACTTTAGCTCAGGTCATGATCTCACAGTTCATGAGTTTGAGCCCTGTGTCGCGCTCTGTGCCGACAGCTCGGAACCTGAAGCCAGCTTTGGATTCTGTGTCTTCTTCTCTCTCTGCCCTTCCCCTGCTCATGCTTTGACTCTCTCTCACATGCACACAAATAAACATTAATAAAATAAAATAAAGTAAAATAAAATAAAATAAAATACTTAAGAGTGGACCAAAAGAACACTTCCTCCCCCCCCCCACCCCCGCCAGGGGACAAATTATCTGTCATGAATTTGGTGGTGTCAAAAGCCAGTCCTAGGACTAATTCCACCGCCAGTGGGCTCGAGTATTCGTGTCTACAAAGGGAAGATATAGTATCAGACCACCTCTAATTCTGTTATGTAAAGATTCTATAACAAGAAATAAAAGAAAAATAATTGGAAAATGAAGGTTATATGTTCAAATCTTAACAGGCTGGACACATTATCTGAACCTCCACTCTTTCCTAGCCAAGTCAAAACATTCAAAGTATACCTCTCTCGGATCTAGTAACCATATCCCAGCCATACATTTAGGCAAGTTATATTCATTCAGCATGTGAAATTTATTCCCGAGGCCAACATTTTCAAACCTGATGCCTATAGGCCACGATGGGGGCAGGGCAGAGGCAGTCGTGAGCTAAAGAGCAGAGCACGTAGACTGTCTAAAGGGTTCACCCAGGATTTTGCCCTGTATATTACCGACATGTAAGGTGAGGGGATCCACAGTTGGTAGATCTTCAGATTTTCAGAAGCCAGATATCAGAAGCCAGACATACAAATTTTTTTTTTTTTTTTTTTAATTTTTTTTTTCAACGTTTATTTATTTTTGGGACACAGAGAGACAGAGCATGAACAGGGGAGGGGCAGAGAGAGAGGGAGACACAGAATCGGAAACAGGCTCCAGGCTCCGAGCCATCAGCCCAGAGCCTGACGCGGGGCTCGAACTCACGGACCGCGAGATCGTGACCTGGCTGAAGTCGGACGCTCAACCGACTGCGCCACCCAGGCGCCCCCAGACATACAAATTTTAATATCACATTTCATAACCTTAAAGATTTTTAAGTTTATGTATTTATTTTGAGAAAGGGAGCAAGCAGGGTAGGGGCAGAGAGAATCCTAAGCAGGCTCTGCACTGTCAGCATAGAGCCAGACACAGGGCTCGAACCCATGACCACGAGATCATGACCTGAGCTGAAACCAAGAGTCAGACATCCAGCCGACCAAGCCACCCAGGCACCCATTTCATAACCTTAGAATGTTGGCAACCATAATTTTTTTCTGGAAACTTTGTAAGGTAAATAAACATGTCTGCCATAATTTTTTAATATCCCTATAGTTCTCGATGTAGGAGCTATGCAAACATTCCCTGACATGGGATTCACATTGTCTATTTCTGTGGGAAATCTGTTCCCCCAGGGTGCGGCAGATTCTCATGGCTAATTACGTGTTTTGTCTTACTGCTTTCGACTAGGCCTACAATTTCATTTGAGCAGAGGGTTGTTTCCATAAATATATGTGAAGTGTTTAAAACAGTACTGGGCACATAACAAGCACTATTTAAGTGTTAGCTACTGTTACTAGTGAAGAGTTGGTCAGATGTATTCTGTAGGAATCATGAGTTACTGCCCTAATTATTCTACCATGTTGTTCTGGAGAAAGACCATACTTCAATTTCATGAAATTCAAAAGCATTTTAAAACATCTTTAAAGTTTTTGTGATATTCAGAAATAGCTACACTTCATGCAAGGCTTTAATGTGCAAAAAACCGAAGAGAGTCTTAGCTAGTTTGCAACTTCTATTTTGCTATTTTTGCTTTTAGATTACAAAAAATTTGCAATTTCATTTTTTATCTAGGTTACTCACAGCTGGGCTGACTTGGGGGATTTTACCTTTGGATCGGAGCATACAAATACTTCCATCAATATTCTATTTCCCAAAGGTATGCTAATTCTCATGAATAATCACAATAATCATGGCAAGTTTTTAGAGATTATAACTGAATCATTCCTCTGCAATTGCTGTAAAGAAAGCCTTGTAGTAGAAGCTACTTAACTTGAAGATTCTCTCACATTCTAGCCCCTGACCTACATTTCTAGGAGTGAGGAGTCTTTTGCTTTGTTCCTTTGCTTACATCACAACCTGTGCCCAGGACGCCTCTCATCTCCCTTTGATTGTCAAAATCATTTCCATCTTTAAATCATGGTTTCCAATTCTGCCTCCTCCAGGTAACATTTCTTGCTCCTCCGATATTGTAATCCTATGCCAGCCCTGACATTTTCTTCCTTTGAGACCTCTAAGCTGTTTTTTCTTGTGTCATTGAAGGTACTCACCCTGTTTTTATTATGCATGTCTATGTGCCTTGTATAGCTCCCTATACTAGATTTTCTGCTTTGTGGGAGTAAGATTATTGACATTTGATCATGCGATAGTACACATCTAATTAAATCAGGAATGTCCCTCTACTTTGGCTTAGAGGTATTGATACTTGGTTCCTTTCTTCTTCTCAGATGTTCAGTCCTTCTATGGCCAGTGGTTCTAATAGCAACTCCTAAATTTTCCTTAAATCAGTTGAGCTGAACACCCAAGTGGTATTGGGGTGGGCCATTTTCTCCTAATTTGTTCTTATAGATAGTACCATTTCTTGGCTCTATAACATTGTATAATCTCAGTGATATATTGAGTTATTGGTTATCTTAGAATGGTTCATTGATTCCTTTGGGGATTGGTGTAAATTTAGAATATGAAGCCTTTCATTGTTTTACAGTGTCATAATTTCCCACAGAAAGCTGTGTAAACCTTGATATTCACTTTGCTTATACATTTGGGAGAAACTTTATAGAGAGATGTGATCACAAAGTGGCTTTCAAAGGCTGACTCTCCTGGTGTCCGCTGAGGGCTCACAGATGACATGTGAGGACAAACATCTCCAAAGCCAGCATGAATGTCAAGGTAGCTGGGTCTTGTCTTTCCCACAGCTAAAGTACTCAGACATTTTGTTTGTCTGGAATAGAACCCAATATTGCCTCTTGTCCTTTTGTGACTATTAATAGTGACCCCTTGTACCCCCCCCCCCAAAGTGTGTCAGCTGCTATAATACATTATATGGTTCACCTATTCATAATAGCCCTCTTATTGTCTTTGAAATGCCAGTTAGTACAGTATTGAATACCTGTGAGTTGAGAGGCAGTCAAAAACTAAACTGGAAAAAAGAGAAGATTTCCTCCTTAGAGCTGGGACCTCTTTCTTCCTGAGCTCAGTATATTCAATAAGATCCTGCAAGCAGAGTAAGTTCTTATCTCCAGAAGGTGTCCCTCATGTGTCTCCATGGCATTATGGCAGTGTGTGTGTGTGTGTGTGTGTGTGTGTGTGTATGTGTGTGTGTGTGTGTGATGGGTGGGTGATGGATGCAGAGGTGGATGCTATTACTGGTAATATTAATGCTCTTTCATAATGGAGTTGGCACAGTTAATGAGCATGGGAGCCAAGGAATCCAAATCTTTGGTAGCCAGTGTTGGTGACAGACATCTTCAGAAATTTTTGCCTCCTGGCAGATCTGTGAACTCAGCTAGGGAGACTTTTAGGTGAATCTTCTAGTTGGCTTTGTTCAGATTAGGATTCACATACCCACTTTTTTCTCCCCTGGACTCTGTATCATAATATTTTAAACTCACTTGTTTTTCCAATGCCCTTGTGAGCTAGAACCTCATCTTTGAAATTCGGAGGTTATGTTCTTTCTCTTGGCCGTGCAATGACAGTGTTTTTTCAGTTAGATTTGGAGACAAAATTCAAGATACATCTGAAAAGAGACAGAGAAGTTATGATAAAATAAAAACTATATGTGAGAAGACTTACTTTGGAGTTTGACTGTAAAAGTTCCTAAGATCCTTGTCTCACATTTCTTAGTCTTTTATTCCTTACTTCCGTCTCTGTGTCCGTTCACCCAGCAGATTCTAAACCATGGTACCTGAACACAAATTGAACTAATTCATCAGCTTAGGAACACGATAACCTGGATATGATTGGGGGCTAATGGAAACATTATGGAAAAGTTAAAGTCATCAATGACATTTCTTAAATTCTCTGAAGACACTCTGCAATGCAGTGACTAAAAGCGTGAGCCCCGGGGGTGCCTGGGTGTCTCCATTGGATAAGCATCTGACTCTAGGTTTTGGCTCAGGTCATGATCTCACAGTTTGTGAGATTGAGCCGACATCGGGCTCTGCACTGACAATGAGCAGCCTACTTGAGATTCTCTCTCTCTCTCTCTCTCTCTCTCTCTCTGTTCTCCCATCTCCCACTCATGCATATGCTCTCTCTCCCTCAAAATAAATAAATAAAATTAAAAAAAAACACATGAACCCTGTAGCTGGGCTGCAGGGGGTGAAGTTCCTATCCCCACACTTATTAGCTGTGTGTTCCATACCTATGGTCTCTAAATCTCAGATCCCCATCTATGAAACAGAGATGGTGATGTCAGTAGTTTACAGGGTTTTTAGGGATTGCATGTAAAAGTGCATGCTGAGATCTTAGTATTGTGTGTGGCACCTATGAGTGACCAGGTATTTGTATGAATCCTGTGTTTCTGGTGCTTTGACATCTGGAGCCTTATGGATCCTGGAGAGATTACTCCTCCCAGGACTAGCCAATTCCTAAAGATAATACATGACTCACCTGAGAGGGTGCCTTTTCTACATGGCAACTAACTAATTCAGAACCCAAGCCCTCACCTCTCCTCTGTTGGGTTCTTACACTCAGGACTACTATTCCTCTGCCTTAATTATCCCAGGGATGGGGATCAACAATTGAGGACAACCTTTAAGCCCCAGAGCTCACTGAAATTATTCAAACCGGTCAGCCCTAACCCTGATTTCCCTGGCTCACCCATTCCTTCCTATGAAAACCGCAAGAAAGGCTCTTGCCCATTATTCCCTCTGCTTCCCAGCTGACCCTGGTGCTTCCCCTTGTGACATCTATCAGAGTGGTGTGGCTGCTCCTCTTGGGAACTGTGAGCAACAAACCATCTTTTCTTTTCTTTCTTTTTTTTTTAAATATGAAATTTATTGTCAAATTGGTTTCCATACAACACCCAGTGCTCATCCCAACAGGTGCCCTCCTCAATGCCCATCTTTTCAATAGAAATCATCTCCTTGCCTGTTGGCTGTCCTATACCTGAATAATAATAAAATTGACATTTTAGGACCATACTTAAACATTATTGTTGTTGTTATTATTATTATTATTATATGCTAATAGGGAGGACTTAACACCAATTTGTTACCCTATAGATAAATGTCTTCATATAGGTAATTTGTCAAGGGAGGAAAAAAAATGTTGGATTTTTGCTTAGAAAATCAGAGGACTTTGAAACAAGGAGATTTTAATTCTAGATTTAAGTCTGTCACCCAATTTTACTTGAGAAAGTATCACAGATTTTGTGTCACGATTGTTTGCTTTTAAAATAAAAAAAAAATAGGTATGCCTGGGTGGCTCAGTTGGTTAAGTGTCTGACTCTTGTTGATTTTGGCTCAGGTCATGATCTTACAGTTGTGGGTTTGAGCCCTGCGTTGGGCTCCATGCTGAGTGTTTGAGCCTGCTTGTGATTCTCTCTCTCTCTGCCCTTCCTCTTCTCACATGTGCTCACACATGCACTCACTGTCTCAAAATAAACATTTAATAAAATAAAGTAGACAAAATAATACAATCAGATTGATAAAAGCATCATTATAAAAGGATACAATGAGAATGGCTAGGGAAAGATTTTGAAAACACAAGATGGGAAATATTATGTTACATAGGGAAATCAGTGACCCAATTTGACAAAGAATAAAGAGCCATCCCATTTCCATTGATAAAGTAATGTTGTATATCATCTCAATCATTTATGCAAGAAAAATAATGAGGAAAAGCTATTATGGAGGCAACATCTAGGGAAATACATGCTAAACTATAAATGAACAATGCCTGTGATGAATTATGCATGATTTTAAATTAGTTAATGAAATAGATTCATATTAAATGATAATGAAGGATTTCTGGTTCTGGTTTTGAATTCCATACTGAAGTAAATCACTGTGCTAGAATTTCTCCTGACAGCCATGGCTGTGTAAATCTCTCCATGTGGCCTGTTCAGTGTGTCCTCCATAATGAGGAAGAAGGACATTGGAAGTGTTGACACGCTGGAATATGGGAGTGAGGCTATGGGTGGGTAACGGATTGAAATGTGGAGAAAGAGTCTAGCATGTAGGCCCTTGCTTAGAATGGGTATTTTCTGCCAAATAATTTACAGCTCAGTTTCCACATGGCCTTAGAATGGGGCTCTGTTTTCTCCTTAACGGATCTGACCTCTTCTAGCCAATTACACCTGTGGTCTATCTTTTTTGATGGTTCTTTAGCTTCTAGCATTTTGTTTTGGATGGTTCCTCTTTTCCTTGCTTTGTGGCCAGTTAGCTCAGCTGGTGGCAATGAGGCCATCACTCAGTCCTGGAGGCAGCAGGGAGGGTCTTTGGTCATTTGGCAATTTGTTTTCCATGGCTGGAGCCACCTTTCAAGCTTAGTTGCAAGAATAGTGGACTTTTTTTCTTTTTTTGAATACCTACTAAATATCACGAGCTTCATATGCATTCTCTGATTGAATCCCTATAATTCTCCTTTGAGCTGAGTGTTTTATAGTCACATTTTTCTAGTCAAGAGATGTGGACTCATGGAGGACAAGTGGTTTGGCCAAGGTGTCATACCTAGTAAATGACACAGCTAGAAAATGAGATCAGAGCTATCTCACTTCAACCCCTGTGCTCTTATCTGGTGATTACTTCTCAAATGTTCACCTGGTCACAGGAGAACATGGGCAGGAATAGAACTCTACTTATTAGAAACACTGAGCACCACTAGAAAAACTCCAAGTATCTTGTCTACTTATTGCTTTGTCTTTATGTGTGAAACACGGCACATTCATGTTTGGCTCTGTGTATTTGTGCCCTAATCTCTTTCCTGATCTTGCTAGAGGTTAAAAACAACCAATTGACCAATCAAACAACTGCTCATTCTAGTAAATTAAAAGCATCCTCTGTGAGGGGAATGATTACCTCATACACCCCAGACTTTTTCTTGCTACTGTTGAGGTAACATTTACCTCTTCAAGGATGTATACCTTTCTCATGTCCAGATTTGGACACAGTACAGCTCATAGACAGGAATCTCTGGTTGTCTCTTTGGATCCTCTGGTCCTGTTCCAAGATTAAGTTAAATTTCTTTACCTAATTGTATGACCCGGTGACCTACAACCAGGAATTGCTATGCACCAATTTTCTAAACCACCCTTGTTTGGCAGTTAACATTTAAGGCAAGGTATTACTGGCTCACCATTTCTGTTTGTACACTGTGTTCTGTGAACCTTCTGAGGTCATGTTCCTTTTTGGTTTCTCCAACACCTTACATAATGAATGGTCCATACAAGATGCTCAGTAAATACTGTTACTTTAGTCCCCCTGACATCCACTGGGGAGATTTGGGAAGCTTCACAAGTTCATCACCTGAGGTGTGTCTAAGTACTAACTTAACATAGATAACAAATTTCAGGTTATAGTAGATTTAAAACTTTTCCATAGCAACATTGCTTGCATAACTCAAGCTGCTGAAGCTGTCTATATTTGTCGCTCAGTGGACAATACCTTATTCTAGTCAAGGGAGATGATCTCAGTTGAATTGAAGAATAAAGAATTCTGACTTTGATGATCATGGGATCTCAGACTGCTTACCCCCTTCTTTGTCCCACTATATATTCTTGCCCACGTGTGTCCTACGTGTTAAGCTTCTTAGGGATTAAACAAAATGCCTTCGTTTGCATGTACTTGGCTGTATGACTGTCTCAAAATCCATGTTCAATGTGTATCTAATGCTCTTAGTTCTTTACTGTTTATATATACATGGGCAGAAGTAAAAGCATCACTTATCTAAGGAGTAAATTATTTGGTTTTCCCACTTTGCTCCTTTCAGAATGAAGAAATCAAGCAAAGGCTTTTTGAAGATTATCCTGGAAGCCAAATCAAAGTCAAGTGGCTCTCATTAGCAATTATAATAATCCAAATTATAATAATCAAGTAATTTTCCATTAGGTCCGTGAATTCAGGAAAGGGTCTATCTTTAATTGATACCATGTGGTTGTTAAATTTTCCCTTGAATTGAGCATATAAAAGTAGATTTTTTTCCCCAGGGTATCTGAAGGAGACTGGGCGGGATAGAAGCTAGCTTTTTCTTTCTGGTTTATTATTTATGTGGTCTGTGTGCATTTTCCCTCTCAATCTTTCATAGACACCTACTAACTGATTCCCTGTTGTACTATGGCTAAAGCCTGTGATTAATGTAATTTTAAAATAATTAATAGAACAGACACACTGATGACACCCCAGTTTTTTGTTACCTTTTCATACCCTGCAGTTGATAAATCTACTCCCCATGCACTCTTGCTAGAATCATACATTGGGAAACTTTATGACCTCATTTTAGGATGATTTCTTTAAGATATTCTATTTGAAACTCCTAAAAAAATGCCTCTGAACATAATGTTTTCACACAGCATGTGTATTATTAATTTTTGAAAATGCGACCTCCAAAACCTATTACATTTGTCACACTGTGATGGAAACATTTACTCCTGGAGATGGTGTTTAGGCCATAAAGGCAAGCAGCCTCCAAAGCGGTGCTATTATCATTGTCTTATCTATGTGTACCTCTTCTCCTGCCAGCCACCAGCTTCCATCAAGTTAGAAAGTACACAACAAGGCGATGACAACACTAAGTTTTGCAGGGGTTCATTTTGGGAGTTGGCATTTTGTTTGAGCCCTTGCCCACCGCACAAGTCAGTTCAGGCAGCCATAACAAAATGCCATAGACCAGGTAGCTTGACCAACAGGAGATGACTTTTCATAGTTCTGGAGGCTGGGAAGTCCAAGATCACAGTGCCAGCTGATTTGGGTCCCTGGTGAGGGCTCTCTTCCTGGATTGTAGATGGCCACCTTCTCACTGTGTGCTCACATGAGGTGGGGAGAGAATGAGAGAGAGAGAGAGAAAGAGAGAGAGAGAGAGCTAGCAAATTCTTTGGTGTCTTTTTTTTTTGTTAGGGTATTAAATCCTATTATGAGGCCTCATCTTTTTAAAAAAAATTGTTTTAAGTTTATTTATTTATTTTAAGAGAGAAAGAGAGAGCGTTAACAGGCAAGGGACAGAGAGAGAGAGAGGGAGAGAGAGAAAACCAAGTAGTTTCCATGCTGTCATCGCATAGCCCAACATGAGGCTCCAACTCATGAACTGTGAGATCATAACCTGAGCTGAAATCAAGAGTCAGACACTTAACCAACTGAGACACCCAGACGCCCCTCAAAAAGATGTTCTAGGCTCATCTTGTATTTCCTCCTAAGAGCCCTATCTTCAGATACCATCACATTAGGGATTAGGGCTTCAATATAAGGATTTTGAGGGAGTACAATTCAGTTAATAGCACCTACTCTAACTGTTACAGCCATCACAAAGGGCTGATCTTTTAGGGAAACATGAATGTGAACTCAGCTCCAACCTTTCCTCCAGGCTTTGCCTCCTCTGCTCTCTTCACGTAATCAGGCTTCCAAACTGCTGTCATTCTCTTTGTCTCTACCTGTGCTCAGGCTACTCCCTGTTCTGGACTTTCTCCCTGTCCCATCATGCAGCATACGTTCACATTTCCACATTCTCCCTATCATCCAAAATATATCTCAAATACCACCCCTTCTGCAAAACATTTTCTGCTTCTCAACCAGAAATCATGAATTCACACTTTGGTGTCCCCAGCCTCTTTGATGTGCACTCTCAAGGCATCTGCAGCCCAGAGAGGGGAAGTCCCTCATGTAACAGCAAGGCCTTGGAGGTCAGAGAATCAAAAATACAGAAAATAAGAAAATAAAGTTAATGACACCTTCCTTTGCTGGAAACCTGCCTCAAATAACCCCACTGGCAAGGATGCCCATAGGGGAGATCAGGAATGAGCATTTGAAATTGTTTGTAAAATTGGGGCACCTGGTTGGCTCAGTCAATTAAGTGTCCAACTCTTGATTTTGGCTCAGGTCATGATCTCAAGGTTGGTAAGTTCGAGCCTCACATCAGGCTCTGTGCTGACAACCTGGAACCTGTTTGGGATTCTCTCTCTCCCTCTGTCTGCCCTTACCCCGTTTGTGCTTGCACAGTCTCTCTCTCAAAATAAATAAGTAAATTTAAGGAAAAAAAAGGAGGCGCACCTGGGTGGTTCAGTCAGTTAAGCTTCCAACTTCAGCTTAGTTCATGATCTCACAGCTTGTGCGTTCGAACCCTGTGTCTGGCTCCGTTCTGACAGCTCAGAGCCTGGAGCCTGCTTCAGATTCTGGGTCTCCTTCTTTGTCTACCCCTCTCCTGTTTGCGCTCTGTCTCTCTCTCAAAAATCAATAAACATTAAAAAATTAAAAAAAAAAAAAGAAAAAGAAACCATAAGTGAAATCAAAATGTCAGGCCTTGGTAAGAGTAAGGTGGGCAGGCTGCGATGGGAAGGTCATTAAGAGACATTTTTCAGTCCTTGTAGTTGCTCTCTGTGCCCTCTCCTCCCTCTGCTACTTCTCTCCCCACTTCTCATGGACTGCTTTGCCTGCCACTCTAGATTTCTCTTCCTCGTAGGCTTTCCCTACTTGTGTTATATCTTCCATGTATGTGCCCCCTCTGATGCCTCATGGCCCCGTTGTAACTGTGTCCTTTCCTGATAAAATCTCTCAGCTGCTAAGGATCCTCTGATTCTCTCCTTATACCACAGTTTGCATTCCTAGGAGGGGACTGTGTTTGGCTCCATACAAACCTGGTAGAGCCAAGATTGTGGTACCTGGGTGTACTGGCAGTTCTTCCAGAAGATGTGGTGGGTATGGCAGGGCCTAGAATTAATGTGTGTCATCGATATTGAGTTTAAGAGGAGGGAAGACATGGGGGCACCTGGGTGGCTCAGCCAGTTTAGTGTTCAACTCTTGATTCTGGCTCAGGTCATGATCCCCACAGTGTGCTCCATACTGAGCATGGAGCCTGTTTAAGATTCTCTCTCTCTCTCTCTCTCTCTCTCTCCCTCTGCCCCTCCCCTGCTCATGCTCTCTCTCTCTCTCTCGATCTGTCTGAAAAAAAAAAAAAAGGTACCCTCAAGGAGCATCCACCAGAAGAGAGGATATGGTCCATCTGAACAATGTGATTCATGTGAAAAAGTTCTGTCCAAAATAGCAAAGTGACATATAGATAACGTTCCTTTACTTGTGACGACATTAGTAATAATAGTGACAATAACATCTATCGTGTACATAGTACTTATTAAATGCTAGAAAATTGTTCTAAGTGCCTTATGTATATTTTCTCATTTACTCCTCAAAGCAACCTTTTCAGGAAGGTTTTGTTAATATAATTATTTTATATATGATAAAACTGAGTCAAAGACGGGTTAAGTAACTGGCCCAAGGACACATGGATAATGACAGAACTAAGATTCAAACCTAGGAATTCTGGCTTGACTTTCCGTGCTAATAACTGCTATACTTTGCTTCTATTTTAAGTGGACAATGTGTTCCATATTCTTCCAGTGTGACATATCAGACTTTCAGAATACCTAAAACTTGGGCATTAAGCTATTCAGTAGTGCATGCAAATCACTTTACTTGATATGTAACTTGTCTGAAAGTTATTAATATTATTACTGCCGGCAAGTGGCTTTAGTCTAGGGAAAGAATACACACTTATAAGATTGCAAATGTGATGCGATTCATATGCATGGTTGACATGTTTAGAGCCCGTCATAGCTTTGTGGGAATGGACTTTTGGGATGGTACGTGGTTTTCCTCATGATTCAGGCTACCCCTACCTCAGAAAATCTGAGAGCTGCCATATACACAGGATTCACTTCCTTCTTGATGGAGAGCAACACAGTCTTCCGTGGGGAAACTATTAGATTAACATGCCATAGAAAGTTTACTTTTGTGAAATTTCACTGAACCAGAAACAGTTTCAACCCTACCTAGTTCAAACAAAAAAAGCTCTCCAGTTTGAGCCCAAACAACCAGGTGGTGAACTAGTACATCTTATGCATGTTGCTGATCAAGTATGTTTTCTACAATCTTGGCAGCGAGGGGATACCACTGATAGGGTAAATATGTCACTGATAATTTGTCAGTTTGCCCTACTAATGACAGAAACTGTAACTATCAAAATGATTAAAAAATTATCTAAGCAATAGCTGTCAACCCCGCAATTTTGAAGACCATCTTTGCCATAGAACATGCATGGGGTCAGCAACTACAGTATGAATTCTTCTAGATCTTAGTGGGTACCTACCCCTTGGCTACATGTAATTTCCACTGATGGCCTATAAGAAGAACCCTGTGGGTTTAATGCCTTTCTTACAAGGGTATATATGGAAAACAAAGATAAGGCTTTCATTGACATTTTTTTATCGTGTTCGAGATATATTTATTTTCATTACTGTATTCTTTTCTTATTATTTGTAAGAATGTTCCAAATCTAATATGCAGGGCAAAATTATTATTCAAAAAGAATTGTCTCCATTTTATTGAACCAAGATGTAATGTGACCTTTTAGAAGAGAACAGACCCCCATCCGGTGTTTGTTTGTTTGCTTCATGCACAAAATGAATGCGGTTGTGTCCCTTGAACAAAGCAAGAGATGCACAGAGCCACCTCAGGAAATAGACTGAGTTGAAAGATTTACAAACATAGTGCAGCCCAAGGAAAGATAAATTGTTGATGATACGGCTTCAGAAGCTGAGTCAACAAAGTTGGGAGTCAAAGAAAAAAGATACGCATTTATAGCAGAAAACAAAGAGAGAAAAATCCCCATCTTGAAAGTCACCCCCTTAATATTGAGTAATTGTTAACAGCCTACTTGCTGAAACCCACAATTCTTTGGCAATATTTTAGGATATTCCAGAGAAATCACCGAGATCTGCTGTGCATACTCTTCTACTTCGGCTCCTTCCCAACTGGCCAGATTTCTCCCTTTTATTTATGAGTTTGATTAAAATGTTAACAAAAACTATAGCTAAACTCAAATAATGCACTGGTCTGGGCATAAGGCGTACAAACTGCAAATACATGTATTTAGTAAGATATTAGGATCTTGCATCAGAAGTACGTGTTAAAATATGACTGCGCTGCCCCTGTGAAAAGGAAGTGGTTTTGTTACTTTATTTACCGATTAGGTTTTATTGCAGGCTGTATTATATTCTGACAGTTCTGTAGTGAAAGTGTATTCTGATGCCACTTAGGACGGCAGAGTGGTGCTAAATTTCTCAGAGAACAGAATAAAACTGCTTGGCAAACATATGTTTAAGTCATGTGTGGTTTGTCCAGTTTGGTTCAGAAGTGACTTTGCCTCAAAAGGAAAAAGTGCAATTCCATGAAAGAGGAATAATAAATATTTTTTACCTCTTTCAAAATTTCATTTATTTATTTATTTTGAGAGAGAGAGGGAGAGAGCACAGACATGTGAATGGGGGAGGGGCAGAGAGAGAGGGAGAGAGAGAATCCCAAGCAGGCTCTGCACTGCCAGTGCAGAGCCCGATACAGGACTTGAACTCACGAACCATAACATCATGACCAGAGCAGAAATCAAGAGTCAGATGCTTAGTCGACTGAGCCACCCAGGTACCCCAGGAATAATATTTTTTTTTTTTTAAAAAGGGAAGAGGAGTTAAAAAACATGGCTTTCAGCATTACATGTCAATTATATCTCAATAAAACTGGAAAATGAAGAATAGAAAGAATAAATCCATGACTTTGACTTTTTAGAGAGAAAAGTGTGGCAGACAATGGGAGAAATCAAAAGTTGGGCAGCAAGCAGTCTTTGTCCTACAGGAAGCGCCCACTGGTGTGTGGGGTGTGGGGTGCAGGATTGTAGCTTCTCATTTGCCTTAGGGGTCTTCTGGGGAACTTTGAAGGAGCTCCAGTACCACCAACACGTGTAAAACCTTGGATTGAGTAACTTGTTCGGTGAGTGTTACAGAGGACGAGCAAACGTTTCTAATAAATTTTAATTGGATAAATGAGTGATGTCTTGCAATACGAGTCTTACATGACGCTGAATGTCACATGATCACAACTGAGCCAACAGTTCATGCGATTCACTTTGATATACGCGTGGTTTGGATTACAGGCATGTTTCCGGAATGAATTATGCTCACAAACCAAGGTTTTACTGTACTTCATTTCTTCCTCTCAGCTGCCAGACTGAGGTGAGATGCAGTGTGAACGTGGAGCTGGTGCAGGTAGGGGGTTTTTGGTGAACTCTAATATGATAGTACGTTTTTGAAGGGATAGACAATAGGGCCCCGGGGACTTGTATCACCACCTTTCTTATCCACTCCATCCCCTTGTTATTTATTCTGTTGTGTCCTCATGAGCTTTCTATCTGGATTCTTAGTCCCGGCCTTTCAAATCCTGCAGGAATGACGCCATTGCCCTTGGGCCTTGAGTCTGATCTCATTCCTCCAACCTGATGTACAAAGTGTGACTAGAGAGTCCTGGCCTGAGCCCTATTGTGAAATGAAAGGTCATTTTTAGCATATGGAATCCTTGTCCCTCATCGAAAAAAAATTTCTCTCCCAGTATTAAGCTCTCGCTCTAAAATTTAACAACGCTGAAATCTTTATGAATGTGTGAAAGCCGTATATATTACCCCTTACTGACAAGCAGTGATGACTATATCAGAATAAGTCAAAATTAGTTTAAAAATAAATTTATTTGGCCATAAATATATCAATGTGACAAGAGTGACTGAGTTTGCTAATCGTTATTCTTGGTTTTACAGACATGAAATTTGTCTTCAAAGGCGAGTGAGAAGGGGGTGATACAGAGATCGGGAGATGAATGAACTCCTGAAGTTTACTTTGGAAAAATTCTGGTTTTTAAATCACATCCAGATTATCAGTGCGGTGCTTTGGAAAGTATCACGTGAGTTACAGTAAACTTCCCTGGTTAAAACAGAAAAAAAAAAAGAGGACATCAATAATTAAAATGTTGAGGGGTGCCTGGGTGGCGCAGTCGGTTAAGCGTCCGACTTCAGCCAGGTCACGATCTCGCGGTCCGTGAGTTCGATCCCCGCGTCGGGCTCTGGGCTGATGGCTCAGAGCCTGGAGCCTGTTTCCGATTCTGTGTCTCCCTCTCTCTCTGCCCCTCCCCCGTTCATGCTCTGTCTCTCTCTGTCCCAAAAATAAATAAACGTTGAAAAAAAAAATTAAAAAAAAAAATAATTAAAATGTTGAATGAGGGGCACCTGGGTGGCTCAGTTGGTTGAGCATCTGGTTGAGACCAGATCATGATCTCGCAGTTGACAAGTTCGAGCCCCACGTCAGGCTCTGTGCTGACAGCTCAGAGCCTGGAGCCTGCTTTGGATTCTGTGTTTCCCTCTCTCTCTGCCTCTAACCTACTTCCATTGTGTCTCCATCTCTCTCAAAAATAAAAAAACATTAAAAAAATTTTTTTTTAATGTTGAATGAGATTTAAATATATGACCCCTAGTTTTTGTTCCAGATTTGTTGGAGATCACTGTTGTCCACTGTCTAGGCCATTAGGGGACTGATGTAGGAAGGGTGGATACAAGTATTTTCAGTTTGAAAAACATTTATGGTAAGGCTGTGTTATAATTGTATGGAAAAGCCCGTTTTTAGATATACAGTTCACCTGAATGAAGAGCTATTTCACCTCTACTATGGGAAGACGCTCTTGACAGATGTTTGGCAGTTGAATGTGGCATGGAGGGAGCTATCTCAGGGTGGGATAAAGTATGTAAATATAGTCCATACCATAGTAATTTGTTACTGGAAAAAGAAAGTCACTGGTACGCGACTCTACAGGACTTATTCTGGGTCTTACTTGGATGTCTTGTGCACAGTGTTGACCTTAATAGCAGCCATCTCCCATGGAGGGTTCATGGCAGTGTGGCAGGTTAGGAAAAGTGGGGGAGACATAACTTGTAATCCCTTAGACAGTTTGTGGAGATTAGTTGTTCTCTCAGCTTCTCAAGAGGAGAAGAGACTGATGGGCAAAGCAAAAGAGAAATCTGGAAGATGGTGTACAGAACACAAAGTGGCTATGCTACACGTTTCCACTAAGCCTCCCAGAGTGAGTCACAGCAGGAGGCACAGATTGAAGCATATCAAGGTGTTCTTCAAGAAGTTATCCAAATGCGTAATGTCACACACTGGGAGAACTTGACCACCTCCAGTTGTGAAATAGAAAAATGGCTACTCTTTCCTTTACCAAAATTGGATAGCTTGTTGTTGGTGAGACCAACCTGTATGGTGTCTTCTTTCTCCCCAGCTGAATGGTGGGCATAACTTTTGCCTCTACATTCCTCTGTAGACCAGGAAGGGAAGTTGAATCCAGTGGTGACGTGAGAACATGGTCCCGGAATTTTCAGAGTACACAGGTTCCTCTGGTCTATGGACGTGAACTCTAGGGGGGTTGGAACAAAGCCACTTATACCTAGTCTCCTCTTGAGTTCTCTTTCTGAGGACCTGGCTGTGAGGCAGTTTGTGTTGCCTGGACCCTGTGAGGTCTGTTCCAGCGCCTGGTCTCCCCTGCTCTGCAGAACATGAGCTGAGAAAATGTGCTGTAGTCAGAGACAACCCCACCAAGAAGAGTGGAGTCCGCCTGGAGAAGATAGGAAGCTGCTATACCTGGAGATGCTGGACACGCAGACAGCAGGACTGACAAGCCGATGATCAAGGAAGTCACTAGAAACGAGAGACAGGGAGGAAGGTAGGCCTCATACTTCACAGTGAAGAGGCAGAGGCATATCCTCGGACTCACATTACTTCAGAGAAGAAAGTACATACATCTGTCATACAGTAAGGAAAGATAGCCAAGTTGAAGCATGTTACGGTAAAATAGGATAGAAAAAGGATTTTTCGGTACAATGAATTGCCTCAGATCTGACAGGGAGATGTGACTGGCATTATACCATTAATAGCATTTAAGACTAAAAAGACAACTGACATAGGCTTGGCCAATTTTTCAAAAAACATACTGGAAAAAAACCCCCAAATCTCTCATAGTGAAGGGAATGCTGTATTCCTTTATATTTTTCCCTCTGGGTGGGCATGGAGGACATGTGTTACTTCTCTGTGGAGAATGTCAGATTTTCAGGTAGCCATGATGTGAGTGTGAATCATCTTCTGTAGATCATAAAAAGGCAATTTTAAAGTAGTGAAACCAAGGTGATTTTGAAGGAAATGTTATAAGGAATTATAACGAACAATGATTGAAAATGGAGGTTTGGGCCGTGGAACCTGTATCTTTGAACTTACCCAGCGTGGCCTGTGGGAAAAATAAAAGAGAAGCCCTGATGAGGCATGGTCTGACTTGATCTGATACACAATTATAGAAAGGATGCATTCATATTACAATATTATAAACAGGGAAAGAACTGTATATGATAGCCCATCAAAAAAGTGTGTTTGAGATCCAACATCTTGATACTAAAAGAGATATAGTCACAGGGCACCTGGGTGGCTCAGTCAGTTAAGCATCCGACTTCAGTTCAGGTCATGATCTTGCAGTTCATGAGTTCAAGTCCAGCACTGGGCTCTGTGCTGACAGCTCAGAGCCTGGAGCCTGCTTTGGATTCTGTGTCTGCCTCGCTCTCTGCCCCTCCCCCGCTCATGCTCGGTCTCTGTCTCTCAAAAATAAATACACGTAAAAAAAAAAAAAAAGGAATATAATCAGTGCATGAAAACCACTAGTTAGAAACTCATACTGTTCTGTACATGATTTTAAAATATCAAGATAGGGGCACTTGGGTGGCTCAGTCACTTAAGTAGCCAACTCTTGATTTTGACTCAGGTCATGATCTCATGGTTTGTGAGTGTGAGCCCTGCATTGGGCTCTGTGCTGACAGCACACTGAGCCTGCTTCAGATCCTCAGTCTCCCTCTCTCTGTCCTTCTTCCACTCGTGAGCTCTCTCAAAAGTAAATAAATGTAAAAAAAAATTAAAACCATCAAAATAAATATTTTTAAATGTTCTCATGCACATTGGAAAGCCTGAAATTCCATGCATTGCTTTGATGTCTCTGAGCCTCCCTCCCTCCCCCCACCAGAGCCTCGCTGGGAGTTCCCTGCTTTCCTCAGGTCTGTCCCCAACAAGTGAGAAATCTCACACTGGGTAGTTCCCTATCATCTGGCCTCACTGCTCCCCACCTGGACCTCAACCTAATAGGTTCACTTTTCTGCAGGCCAGCAAAATTACCAAGACAATTCCATCCTTCTGTAGGGACCAGGGGTCACCTCCCACTCTTGCCACTACAGAGCCTGCGTCTCATGGCCCCTGCTGGTTCATCTTGCCATGTGGGCCTTGCATGCAACTCCCATGTGGGCCTTGCATGCCGTGTAGTGCCCTCCTCTCCCAGGCTGGGAGTACTGTAAGTGACCCACTGCCATTACTGGGGACTGTGCATTTGACCATCTCATACCTTTTAGGGCCTGGGATCCCTACTTCACCAACAGGGTGAATAGGAGGTGGTCAGGATAGCATGTAGGCATAAGCTTTGGTGTTTCTCCTTCCTTTCCCAAATGCATCCTGACAGCCCTTTTAGCTCCAACCAAGGTCAAATCAGGACTTGGTCTCTTAGGAAGTTTTTGCCGTGTTATCAATGTTTGCAAGTGAGTTATAGGTTCTCCCCGTGCACTGCAAGGTCCTATGCTTTCTTTGCCTGTAAAAGATAGCTCATTAAGCTCTAATCCAATAGCCCAATAAAAAAGGAACAATAGAGACAAAACAGTGGAAGAAATCATAATGCATTTTATAATTCTTCCTGAAATCTGGTCCAAGCTGGCCTGGTTAGAAATCCATTTCTAAGAAGAAAGAACTACTTTTAAAAAGAAAAGAACTTTTATGAACCCTTGCTATTATGCATGGCTCAGAGTTATATGAAGAAAATAAATCATTCTAATATGTTTACCAAAGCTTATAGTTACTCGTGACAATAAGAATGGGTGTTAAGTCCATAGATTAGGGGTTGCAAACTCAACTCATGACAAGAACCAGGCAGGTAATTAAATGGCTGAAGCAGGGTGGAGGATGATCTAATTTTAAATGTTGGCAACTAATTAAAATGTATTAAAAGTCCTGCATAAGCCAAACAAAACACATCTGGGGACCACATGTCCAAGGGCAAGCCTAGAGCGACTTTTGAAATCCTGTTCATTCTTCAAGGCCTGAATTGTGGGCATGCCCCTCCAAGAATCCTGTGACTGCAGGGGTGGGTCAGGCTGAGCCTGCTCTTCCTGGAGCTTTTATTGAACTGGTCATGAGAAGTACAAGCGATGGCCCTTTTGTTCCCTCACTGTTGCCTCAGTGGGGCTTTTATTCCTCGTAGGATTGAAGGTCCTTGGGAACAGAGACCATGTTTTATGTTTCTCTCATTGTTTTCACACCTTTTAGTTCCTGACTCAATAATAATAGTAATAATAATAATAAATATAATAATGGCAGCAGCTACCATTTATAAAGCTCTTTCCGGGAGTCTGACCCATTTCTTTTTTTAAAAATGTTTTTACATTTATTTATTTTTTGAGAGACATAGACAGAGCACAAGTTAGGGAGGGGAAGAGAGAGAAGGAGACACAGAATCTGAAGCAGGCTCCAAGCTCCCAGCTGTTAGCACAGAGCCCGACATGAAGCTCGAACTCACAAACCGTGAGATTATGACCTGAGCCGAAGTCGGATGCTTAACCAACTGAGCCACCCAGGCGCCCCGAGTCTGACCCATTTCTAATGGGTTTTACTTATATGATTTAATTTTCACAATCCTTGTGAGGGAGGTACTATTGTCATCCCATTTTACTGATTGGCCAGCTGAGGCGCAGAGAAGTGAAGTGACTGGTCAAGGTCGCCCAGCTGGTGAGATGTGGAGCCAGTTAATTTGGCCAGTCGGATTCCATAGCATGTGTGCTCAGGCACTACAGTACAACTATTAACTAGTTCAACATAGTTGTTTTCTAGCTAAGAATTTTAAACTTTTTTGCGCCACAATGTTTCGCACATAGTGCTAGTGACTCTTAAGATGGTGAGCTGAAAAACCTTTCTGTTTTATTTCCACCTCTCTTCCCTTTCTGTCTTGTGTCCGCTTTTGATTCCTAATAAGGAACGGAATAGTGGAATTAACATAGAGCAACGATACTCGTAAGATGCCAAAATAGCCACATAATTTGTTCGTATTCTTTGCTCAAAATTAAGCGGTTGTCGGTGTAGGCTCACCAGTCTGGAAGTTTTGTGTGGGCACTCCGCAGCGGAATCGCCAGATAAGAGATACTGAATAGTTTTGCGACAAGAATTTGAGAGGAAAGAGGGAAGGTCGCGGCGGTGAGGAGTTTGCCCTTTCTGCAGTTGACAGCGGTGAATAAATTACTGGTGAGATGAACTGGGAAAGGGTCTAGGGTTTTGTGACTGCAGGCATATCAATATTTGACCCCTGCTTCATTAGTGTTTCTTCTCTAGGTGGAAGAGAAACGATTCATGCATCAGACTTTTTCATTGTGTACTCAGGGTCATAAAACATATCTGATAAACATTTCTGAGGTCAAGTTGCTCTGAGATTGTGTTATCGTTACTAACTATTCTTTGTGTAATAGCAGAACTCGTTTTGTAAGACACAAATGACCCTATTCTCCTGGTCTGAATGGAAGATGGAGATTTGCTCGTCACATCCACCCGTGTATGTTCTGGTATGTTCTAAGTTTATTTTATTATTATTATTATCTTTTATTTAGAGAGAGATAGAGAGCAAGTGGGGAAGGGGCAGAGGGAGAGAGGGAGAGAGAAAATCCCAAGCAGGCTTCGCACTGTCAGTGCAGAGCCCGATGTAGGGCTCAAACTTACAAACTTTGAGATCATGACCTGAGTCGAAGTCAAGACTCAGAAGCTTTGCCAACGGAGGGACCCAGGGGCCCCTGTTCTGATACGTTCTAACACCACTTGAGAGTTGCTTGGCTCTCTGGCTGTTGAGAAAAGCCTTAACGGTTTGCTTTCTAGAGCCAGGATACATGCACTGTGGGAGGATGTAGAAAAGAATAAAAATGGACTCCTTCACCTTCTCGATCTCAAGTCCTCTCCTGGCCAGACTGCTGCAGACAGAGGTGGCACATGGCCTTTGGACATAGCCCTTCGATGCTGCTGTGAACATGAATCATGACGATATTTTGAGAAGTCCTTCTACTGATGCTCAGGCTGAAAGCTGTGGTCACTTGACCACATATCTGCACCTAACATGTCAACATCCTCGCCATACACCTCAGTCCTTCTGCTGCCAATCACAGCTTGTCTATCTTAAGTCCCATCCCCTCAGGACCCTGCATTCTTTGCAATGATAATGGGTGCTAATGGAATAATTTGAGAGACTAATCTCTGATAATGTTACTCTTCTCAAGTAAAAGTCTATTTTAGTCTAGTTAAAATGCAGAGCACCTTTAGAAGGTCTTTATGGAGTGACAGGAAAATTGGAAATTTCTGACAGACCAATCAAGAGGAGATATTTTGGTGAGTGAAGCCTTTTATAACTCTACAACTTATGCCAGCTAAGGAGACGGCAGCTGCCTAAAACTCATAGATGTGCAATAACTCATGTAGCAGTGATCTGGCTGTGGTCACACACACACACATACACACACACACACACACACACACTCCCTGTCACCTCTTCAGGATATATGAATATTAACTCACGGTGCTACGCTGAAAGCCTAGCAACCAAAAGGTAGAAGTTTGCATAGTCTAACAAAAAATGCATAGAAAATTTTATCCGATATAATTTGACATTTAAAAGTGTATAGAACAATTTGACGATGCTCAAAATTTTTCAACACTTGAAATATTTCATTATTGAGGAACATTTAAGTATATTTTGTTATGCCCATCAACGAATGTTGTACTGTGCAATTATTTAAATAGTCAGAAAGCAAGGTGAGCAAAAAAATTCAAAAAGTACACACACACACGCAGAAATGCACACCTATAAATTTTTTTTTTTTTTCAACGTTTATTTATTTTTGGGACAGAGAGAGACAGAGCATGAACGGGGTAGGGGCAGAGAGAGAGGGAGACACAGAATCGGAAACAGGCTCCAGGTTCTGAGCCATCAGCCCAGAGCCCGACGCGGGGCTCGAACTCCCGGACCGCGAGATCGTGACCTGGCTGAAGTCGGACGCTTAACCGACTGCGCCACCCAGGCGCCCCAGAAATGCACACCTATATATTTGTGAGACCATACATATTCCAGTGTAATACAGGAAGTCTATAGAACAATATCTGAGCAATGTGTGTGTGTGTGTGTGTGTGTGTGTCTGAGGATGCCTCTAATGTTAAGCTTTATCTTTCTTTGCATTTTGGACAATTCACGTGTATCATTTGAAAAGTAATTAATAGACGAATGCAATGGTGATGAAAGAAATAAGTCTCTGTGTGTCATGACAGCACCAGCTCTTGATTTGTTACCAGATAAAGAGGCAGACAGCCTCCAGTCCTGTTTTTCCTCATCTACAAGATGTACTATATCAACATGGTCCTGGCAAGCAAGGTCCAGTATTTCTATATCCTGATGGGAGAAGGCAAAGGGTAATTAGTGCCTCCCGAAGCAGGAAAGGCAGGTGGGTGCTGGGCTTCATGTCGGGCATGCAAAGCCTTTCTCAGCAGAAGTGAGGGTGCCGGAGGCTATCTTGGTGGCCGTCCTGGCCTGGAAGCCAGTGTGCTTTGCTTTGTCTGTTCCCCCAACACACTGCCTATCCTAACCCCACTTTTAGCAATTTCTTCTTGCTTGATTTCACAGCACCAGTGAGTTAGCTGCACTAGCTGAGTGTTCTGCAGGTTGACTGAGTGAGTACTTTTTGATGAGAACCACTCCCAAGTGACTGCTTTTGGTCAGGATCTTTGGTGTTGGGACAATTGCAGACTCTGGCTTCTAGGACCACCCGAAGACCCTAAGGTCTTCTAAACTCCTAAGACCCTAAGCTCCTCTAAGTCTGAGGAGCTGTTCTAGTGTCCTTCAGCCTCCCTGCCAAGCCTTGTTATGAGGGGCAAATAAATAACAGAGATTGTTTTTACATTACAGTAAAAATGACAGAATTCTGCTTCTGTCCCCAGTGGAGCAATGGAGACTGCATTTGCCCATCCACGTTAAATAACCAAATCTAGAAAAATAATTAAAACAATGGGTTGCAGAAACAGGACACCAGGAAGCACAGGATACTGATCCACAGTAGAGGAGAAACAAACAAGGTAAGTATCTATGATTGTCCTACCTTCCTTCCTACAGAGAGTTTCCATGCCATAGCACAGGGAGGGGGAAGATAGATAGAGTCCAGAAGTCTCCCTGAGTTAGGAGAGATAGACTTCAAAATTTTGTTAAGCCCAGGTGGCTGAAATTTGCAGGGAAGAATATTGGAGAAGAGAGCTGCTCCCCACATGAGAGGGGCGCGGAGAGCGAGCTCTGGAGATCTCAAGGCTCCCAGCTCACCCTGAGTCCTCAGCTGATAGTGATCAGTGCATGCATCTGAGGAGACTATTTGAGGACAGGGAAATAACTACTGGAAAGGGAAGATTGAACAACTCACAAAGCTTGCACAGGGCGAGGAAGGCCTCGTGTTTTTCTAGATAGCTTAGAGAAACCCTATATTGTGTGGACATCAGAGTTGGTTCTATACTAAAAGCTGTTGTGGTTTCACCCAACAAAGCTTGAAGTAGAACCTTGAAAGGTTTAAACTGTTTATTACTAACTTAGCTGTACCTTGGGATAAAACTCAAGAATATTTAAAGGTATGGAAAAATACCCAACACTCAATAAGATGAAATTTGCAAAGTTTGGCCTCTCATCTAAAATTACTTGTCAGGCAAAGAAGCAAGGAAAGGCAGCCTGTAATGAGGAGAAAAATTAACAGAAAGAGAGAAAGATGACACAGACAGTATAAAAATAGGCACAGAGATTAAGAGTTATTATAAATAGACTCCATATATTCAAGAAGGTAGAGGAAAGAATGACCATATGAAAGAAATATATGGAAGATATGAAAAAGATGCTACTCAAACTTTTAGATAAAAAATACAAAGTCTGAGATGAAAAATACACTAGAGGAAACTAAGAGTAGATTAACTGCAGATCACACATTGTTGAGGAAAAGATAAGTGAATATGAGGACATGAAAGAAGAAAAGAAACCATCTAAACTTAAAAATAAACAAAAGATGGGGCACCTGGGTGGCTCAGTCGGTTAAGTGTCTGACATCGGCTCAGGTCATGATCTCACAGTTTGTGAGTTCGAGCCCTGCATCTGGCTCTGTGCTGACAGCTCAGAGCCTGGAGCCTGCTTCAGATTCTGTGTCTCCTTCTCTTTCTGCCCCTTCCCTGCTCATGCTCTGTCTCTCTCAAAAATAAAATAAGCATTGGGGCGCCTGGGTGGCGCAGTCGGTTAAGCGTCCGACTTCAGCCAGGTCACGATCTCGCGGTCCGTGAGTTCGAGCCCCGCGTCGGGCTCTGGGCTGATGGCTCGGAGCCTGGAGCCTGTTTCCGATTCTGTGTCTCCCTCTCTCTCTGCACCTCCCCCATTCATGCTCTGTCTCTCTCTGTCCCAAAAATAAATAAACGTTGAAAAAAAAAATTTAAAAAAAATAATAATAAAATAAGCATTAAAAAAAAAACTTGAAAAATAAAAGGTGAACCATATCAGCTCTGGGATGACTTCAGGTGTTTTAAGGTAAATGTAACAGAGAATTCCCCAAACAGAGGGGGTTAGTACAGAAAAACTATTTGAAAAATAATGGCTCTAAAGAATGAGAAGACAAGCCACAGACTAGGAGAAAACATCTGTAAAAGACACAACTGATAAAGTACTGTGATTCAAAATACACAAAGAACTCATAGAACTCAACTCTAAGAAACTGAGCAACCGGATTTAAAAATGGGCAAAGGAGATGAACAGACACCTCCCCCGAGAAGATATACAGATGGGAAGTAAGCATATGAAAAGACATTCAACATGCACACCAACCCCAAAATGGCAACAACAAATGCTGATGAGGATGTGGAATAATGCAAACTCTCATTCACTTCTGGTGGGAGTGAAAAAAATGGTACAACCACTTTAGAAGACAGTTTGGCAGTTTCTTACAAAACTGAACATATTCTTACCATACAATCCAGCAACTGTGCTCCCTGATGTTTATCCAGATGAATGAAAACTTATTTCCACACAAAACCCTGCACAGGGATGTTTATAGAAGCTTTATTTACAATTTCCCCAAACTGGAAAATAGATGAATAAATAAATAAACTGTGGTACCTCCAGGCAATGGAATATTATTCAGCTAAAAAGAAATGACCTATCAAGCCAGACATGGGAAAAAAACTAAATGTGTATTTCTAAGTGAAAGAAGTCACTCTGAAAGGCTACATACTATATGATTCCAGTTATATGGTATTCTGGAAAAGGCAAAACTGTGGAGACCGTAAAAAGATGAGTGGTCACCAGTGGTTCCATCCTAGGAAGGAATAAACTAGCATAACAAAGGGGATTT
Organism: Leopardus geoffroyi; assembly: GCF_018350155.1. NCBI lineage: Eukaryota > Metazoa > Chordata > Mammalia > Carnivora > Felidae > Leopardus > Leopardus geoffroyi. The sequence goes on along the minus strand of NC_059326.1, from coordinate 96,750,319 downwards.
TTAGGGCAGTGAAACCATTTTGAGTGATACTACAGTGAAGATTAAACTCTGACAGTAAGCTTTGAATGATAACCATGTGTCAATGTGGATTCACTGATTGCAACAAATGTAGCAATCTGGTGTGGCAAGTCCCTAGTGGGGGAATGAACAGGAGGCTATGTGGGATGTTTCTTCATTTGCTTCTCAATTTTGCTGTGAACCTAAAACTTCTCCCCAAAATAAAGTTTATTAGTTAAAAAACAGTGGCCAGAATTTTTCTAAAGTTGATAAAGATAATAAACTCAGAGGTCCAACAATTTCAGCAAGTTGTTACTACAGATAAAACCAAAAATGAAACTGTACCATAAAATTTCTATTCAAATTGTTTATAACCAGTCACAAGGAGAAAATCTTAAAAACACTTAAGAAAAGATACATTGTGTACAGAGAACAAGGGTAAGAACAAGAGCCAATTTTTTCATAACAGAAGCCAGAAAAAAATGCAGCAACCTTTTTGAGATATTTAAACAAACAAAAACATGTCAACCTAGAATTCTATGTCCAGTGAAAGTATCTTTCAAAAGGAAGAAGAAACAAAGCCTCCTTCAGACATACAAAAGCTGAACGATTTAATTACTGTTAGACTTTTACTCTAAAAGTGGTAAAGGCAATCCTTTGGACAGAAGAAAAATGTTACCAGATACAAATCCCAGTTTACATAAAGGAAGGACTAGCACTGGAAATTATACAATGATATAAAAGCTGTGTTTTTGTTTCATTTTACAAATCTCTTTACAATATAGTGCCGTGTTTAAAATTAACAAGGGTGAGGGGTGCCTGGATGGTTCAGTGGGTTGGGCGTCTGACTTCTGCTCAGGTCATGATCTTGTGGTCATGATCTTGTGGTTCATGGGTTCGAGCCCCTCATCAGGCTGACAGCTGGGAGCCTGGAGCCTGCTTCGGATTCTGGGTCTCCCTCTCTCTCTGCCTCTCCCCCGCTTACACTCAGTTTCTGTCTCTCTCCCAGAAATAAATAAACATTAAAAAAATAAAATTAACAGGGCTGCATTTTGGAATTTATAATGTATGCAGAAGTACGTAGAAGTGTGTTTGTTCTCTTGACTATAAGAGAGCAGAGGCTGGGAGACGAGGAATGTAACTGTATCATGGTAAGGTCCTTTTATTGAAAGTAGACTACGGTAAGTTAAAGAGATACAGTAAAATCTCCAAGGCATCCACTAAAAAACCAAAACAAACCAATAAACAAAAACAAGTCCATAACAAGGTATAGCTGTTAGATAAATAAAGGAGATAAAATGGGATAATAAAAATATTTTATCCAAAGAAGACTGAAGAGGAGAGAAAATGCAACAAAAAGTAAGTGGGGGCACATAAAAAATAATAAGCAAGATAGTCGTGTTAACCACAATCCTATCAATAGCTATGTAATATGCATATGGCTGGACAGTCCAATTAAAGGGCATAGAGCCATATATTAAATATAAAAAGCAAGTCTTTAAAATTAAAATTAAAAGTTAAAATGCAGTCTGCCTACAAGACACACATTTTAAGTGTAAAGGCACAAATAGGTTAAAAGTAAAAGGATAAGATAATATGTGACATACTAACATTAAGCAACAGAAAGCCAGATTGGCTTAGATTTGGCCAGGATATGTTACACTGAACACCAAATGCATGAACTATAGAAAAAAGTGATTAAATAGAACTTCACTGAAACTAAAACATTTGTTCTTTATAGGGCACTTTTACAGAAATAAAAAGACAAGTCATTGGGAAAAATGTTTTTGAAATAGGTATTTGACCAAGGGCTTACATTTAGGCTATGCAGAGAACACTTACAATTCAAAATTAATACGACAAAAACCTAATTTAAAAATCGCTAAGAGATTTGACTACTTTACTGAAGAAGATATATGGATATCATATTAATACTTTATAGGTTGCTCAATATTCAGAGTTCTTTATGGAAATGTAAATTAAAACCCCAAAGAGTTGTTCATATAAAGCTTCTAGAATCCCTAATATTAAAACACTATTTTAAGAGTGGGTAATGACCCGAAAGAAATGAAATTCTCATACACCCAGATGGGGATGTAAATGGTGAACCATTTTGGAAAAAAGTTTGCCAATTTCTTGAAAAGCAAAAAGCATTACCTACTAGACGACACAGATATTCTACTCCTAAGCATTTATCCAAGAGAAATGAAAACATTTGACTGCATGAAGATTTGCATAAATGTTCATAGGAACTGTAATTTTTTTAAATTTAAGTTTATTTATTTATTTTGGGGAGAGGGACAGAGAGAGAGAGAGAGAGAGAGCGAGAGCGGGGAAGGGGCAGAGAGACAGGGAGAGAGAGAATCCCAAGCAGGCTCTGTACCAACAGCATGCTGCCTGATGCAAGGCTCAAACCCATTAACCATGAGTTCGTGACCTGAGCCGAAACCAAGAGTTGGACGCTTAACTGACTGAGTCACCCAGGCACCCTGCAGCTTTAATTTTTAATAGCTAAAAACTGGAAACAACCCATTTACCCATCAGGAGGTGAATGGATAAATGCCTTGTGGTATATCCATATGATGGAAAAATAATCAATGATTTAAAAAGAGTGAACTTTTATTTTTTTCAACAGTTAAAAAATGTTTATTAATTTTGAGAGAGAGAGAGGGAGAGCATACGACTGAGTGGGGGTGGGGGGTAGCTCAGAGAGAGAGGAAGAGAGAATCTTGAGCATGCTCCACACTGTCAGTGCAGAGCCTGACTCTGGGCTCAGTCTCACGAACGCAGAGATCATGCCCTGAGCTGAAATCAAGAGTCAGTTGCTTAAATGACTGAGCCACCCAGGCACCCCCAAAACAGTGAACTTTTAAAATACACAACATTATAAATGAGTCTCTAAATAATTATGTTCTGTGAAAGAAGCTAAGTGCCTACCTACAAAAATGATTACGTATCATATGATTCCACTTATATATAATTTTAGAGAATGAAAATTAGTCCATGTGATGTAAAGCAGATCATTGGTTGCCTGGGGTGGGGTTGGGGGGAGTCGTGGAAGGGCAGTAAAGATTGATAGAAAAGGGGCTCAAAGAAACTGTGGGTATGATAGACAATGTTCATCATAAGGGCGGTGATGATCTCACGAGTGTATACATATGTCAAAACTAATCAAATTATGGTCTTTAAATATGTGCAGTGTTTTATGTGTCCATTATACCTCAATAAAGCTGTAAAGTTTTGAAGATGCCAGATGAGACATTGGTAGACCAGGGATGGCCTCCCAAAATATGGCTGCCTGAATCCAAAGTATAACTCTGTGCAAGCGGATCAGCGTCTGCACCGGAGGTTGGGACTTCCAGGTTTAATAGCAAAGGGAATGTTCAGGGCGAGAACTTCCTTATAAGGAGAACTCAGGGTTTGGCTTTGTGGAGCAGTCTGTTGTATCATGGAGTTCAATACACTCTATGCTGCATTGCCTTACGGTACAGACACGTAGAAAGGAGAAAGGTGGGTTATTTGTAGATGAAATATCAAGGGAACACAATATAGCAACCAGGCAGTGGCTTTGATAGTCATGACCTTAGATCTTAAACATAGGTAACAAAAACATGTGGAAGGTGATCTGGTACTGAAAGTTATGAAGAAATGGTTTTCTAAAGCCATGTATGAAAATTAGCCTCACCTTTAAATATCTGAGTATGTCCAAATGCCGTTGCAATACACTGGTTGCCATTAGAATGGAGTAAAGCACAAATACTCTTCTGTCTGGAATAGATGGATTTCATCTAAAAGTATCAGCAAAAATTTATTTTTACATGTCAGTAGAATTATATTTGTATTGCGTTGTAAGAAATATTATTTTTTAATTTTATTTTATTAGAAATGCTTATTTACTTTTGAAAGAGCACGCACACAAGCAGGGGAGGGGCAGAGTGAGAGAGGGAGACACACACAGAATCTGAAGCAGGCTCCAGGCTCTGAGCTGGCAGCTCCATGCGGGGCTGGAACCGAAGAACTGTGAGATCATGACCTGAGCTGAAGATGGATGCTTAACCAACTGAGCCACCCAGGCACCCCTGTAAGAAATATTATTATGTTCCTGTTACATACCATGAAGAAAATGTTGAGGAAAGGTGAATCTTTATGGCTTATTTGACTTTATTAGTAGAACCAGACTCACGAAGGGACCACCTGAACCCAGTAATTTAGATTTCATATTCCTTTTATTGTAATATCATCCATGTTGTTTCCTTAGAGTCCTACATTAACCCCTCCCCAAGGGGATGGGTTAAAGGAACTCCAAGAATTTGGTGGAAAAAAATAGAAGTGACAAATACCTATCACTACAAAAATTATTGTAGTTATTTGTTGCTCTTAAATAAGATTAGAAGTGAGTGAAGTAAAACATTAGCAAATGTGGAATAGTCTCCCTGTCAGAAATCCTTAGAGCCCCTAAACATACTATGTAAATATGGAATATATTATGGCTTAATGTGCTCTCTGACTGTATAACAATTGTAGTATTTTAGTCATCAGAAAAAAAAAAAAAAACCCTACCTATACAAACCTTAAATATTGTGGACATATTTTACCCTTGTATCATATGTACCATCATGCCAAGGGCTGTGACTTTATGGTAGCTGAAAACAGATACTTCTCTACAGAATGTAATTTTATGTTGATTTTATTAATTTTGATATATAATGAAATATATATATTTTTTAATGGATAAAAGACAGGTTGGAGTTGTATGAGTCAGACTCCCATTAAGTGTAATTCCTTTTTTTATTCTGGGAAATTCTGTCTTACATTTTACAGCATAGACCCCAAATCCAGAAATTACTAATTAGTGATCTTTATCTTTTATGCACATCTATCTCTACAGTGATGAGATCCATACGGTGGGTGCACAAAAAATGCAGTCACTCATTATTGTACAGATTTTGCCCAACATAAAAGTAAATTATATTGAACTCACTAAAATTTTATCAAGGGATTTGTAAGAAGATCTGCTAATTTGGTTATAGAAGATCCTTAAGATGGGGGAGACTGGCTGGCTCAGTCAGGAAAGCATGAGACTCATGATGTTGAGTTGTGAGTGCAGGCCCCATGTTGGGCCTAGAGCTTACTTGGAAAAAAAATGCTTAAAATTCTTTAGTAATTGTGAAAATATGTAAAAGAGAAGAATGATGATTTCATGGGAAGGAAAGCCAAAACCATAACAAAATTCCATTTTAAGGTACAAAATGTAACGTGTTCCGGGGCGCCTGGGTGGCGCAGTCGGTTAAGCGTCCGACTTCAGCCAGGTCACGATCTCGCGGTCCGTGAGTTCGAGCCCCGCGTCGGGCTCTGGGCTGATGGCTCAGAGCCTGGAGCCTGTTTCCGATTCTGTGTCTCCCTCTCTCTCTGCCCCTCCCCCGTTCATGCTCTGTCTCTCTCTGTCCCAAAAATAAATAAACGTTGAAAAAAAAAAATGTAACGTGTTCCATGGGATAACAAACTCTGCCTGACCGTCACGATCTGAGTCCAATGTGGTCTGATAATGAATATACTGGATACAGTAAAAATAGGCTTGCTTTGACACCACAAATTGTATTTGGCGTCCTAATCATTTGTCACCTCTCTGTATATCTTCAGAAATAATGGCTAATTGAACAATCTATTCACACAGAATATTGCAGAAGATTTTAATGAGGCAGAAAATGTCAACATTTCAATGGGTGATAGGTTTTGTTCAGAGCAGCTGGAAGTTATGAATTGCCAATTAGGAAAACTTTGGTAATCTGGGTAATCTTTGTTGCCTGTCCAGGATTTATCTGAGTTTGGGAGCCATAAATTTGGGAATAAAATAATGACCTGGGGGATTATTCTCTTATGTTGTGAAATATATTCGTATAAAATTTCCAATTTCATGTCATGCAGATTGAACTGCATAAAACAGCATTTAAAAGGTGAATCTTTATAAAATTAATTAGTAAAACATCACTATTTTGGTTTATTGACTTTTTCTGTTCTCTGCAGAACATAAAGGGAAGAAGAGAATTAAAATGAACGTTTTCCAGTTGATTTGATCAGTGTAGACAGCTTAAGTAGTTAATCTGGGTATCAAAACAGATCATTTTCCACAAAAGAATTGTATGATTTGTATGACAAGCAGACTGTGCAATTGTGAAATAATTCCTTACGTTTGTGTTGTCTGAACCTAATTTTACCAATTAACCTACTTTCACAACTGATTTTGCCGAACCTACATGGGAAGAAAGTACCCCTTGACGAACTCACCCGCAAAAGAACATATGTGTAAAGAATTTCTCTATGTGAATAAATAATTTTGATAAAACACATCCTTAAATGAAGGATGAGGGCATCTGGAATCTTTCATGTACCTTTTGCTTCTGTGGTGGATCTTTAGGGGAACATCTCTCAATGTTGCAGTTAGAACTTCACATCTTGGGGCGCCTGGGTGGCGCAGTCGGTTGAGCGTCCGACTTCAGCCAGGTCACGATCTCGCGGTCCGGGAGTTCGAGCCCCGCGTCGGGCTCTGGGCTGATGGCTCGGAGCCTGGAGCCTGTTTCCGATTCTGTGTCTCCCTCTCTCTCTGCCCCTCCCCCGTTCATGCTCTGTCTCTCTCTGTCCCGAAAATAAATAAACGTTGAAAAAAAAAAAATTAAAAAAAAAAAAAAAAAGAACTTCACATCTTTGATTCTTTTGGATTTGGAAGGTGTCTTCTTTCATTTCTATAGAATGGTCTGGTTTCCATTTACCAGAAGGTACAGAAGAAAGAGAAGACTGTTTGGTGAAAAACTACATGATTCGTAATATTTAGAAGACAATTTATTCTGATCAGCTGAATAACCCTAATCAAAATGTGTGAACTCTGACATTATTTTGTTCTCCACTTGGAAATGATTTCTGTCCTTGGACCTTGATCCACATGTTGCAAAAGAATATTTTAAAAAGAGAATAATTACCCACCATGCTCTGTCACGGTGTCCACTGCCACCTGAGAACAAAAAAGCTCTCTTATTTACTAACGACGTCCTTAGTTTTCCTTTGTGTCATTTCCCCCCTTATGTATGTGGTGCCTCGTGTTTTTTACGCTTCTTTGCCATCCCGCTGTGAGGAAGAATAGTAATCACATCTAATTAGAAAAAATTAAATTGCTATGACTCACAGAAATAATGAAAGTTGATTATTTTTTATACAAGGCATAAATCCCAGACCCACATTTTACCCTTGAAATTAGCTTACAAGCTGATCAACAGCGTGGTAACGGTATTGTGAATGTTTATCGTGGTGCTCTTTTTTCTACATGTACCACGCTTCACGCTGTCAACCGTGTCATGAAAGATTCATCTTCTCTTATGCAGAAAAAGAGAGGCCAGTTTGATTTTATTTTTATTTTTAATTTTTTAAAAAAAATTCTTTTGGTTAAGTTTAGTTACTTATTTTTGAGAGACAGAAAGAGTGCAAGCAGGGGAGAGGCAGAGAGAGAGGGAGACAGAGAATCCCAAGCAGGCTCCACATTGTCAGCACAGAACCCAAAGTGAGGTTGAACTCACCAACCATGAGATCATTACCGAAGCCACAATCAGGATCCAGACCCTTAACCAACTGAGCCACCCAGGCACCCCAAAATTTTTTGAAACCTTATTTTATAGTGTTTTGAATTTCTTTCTTTTAGTATGTTAAGTCACAGCAACAAATGATAACGGGGTAATATCTGTGATTAAAAAAGAACTAACTGGGGCCCCTGGGTGGCTCAGTTGGTTGAGCGTCCGACTTGGGCTCAGGTCATGATCTCACAGCTTGTGAGTTTGAGCCTCACGTCGGGTTCTGTGCTGACAGCTCAGAGCCTGGAGCCTGCTTCAGATTCTGTGTCTCCCTCTCTCTCTGCCTCACCCCCACTCGCATTCTGTCTCTGTCTCTCTCAAAAATAAATAAACATTAAAAAAAAAGAACTAACTAACAAATGTCTTTGGTTTTCCCTTTTAACAAGCTCCAGAAGTCTGTAGAACATTGTTTCCAATTTTGTTCAGATTTTTCCAGGTAAAGAGAAATAAAATGCAGTGTAGAGATCATTGCTTCCTTTTAAATGATGACTATTTTTTTCCCCTTCCTCTTGGACTCAGCGTGAATGTTCTTTCTAGTTGTAGTCCAGTTCACAACGATCCCTCCTGCACACAGGCATTGTCGTCTAACATATGCGGGGTGACAGTGGAGCAGAGGGAGACATTATACACAAATAGATTTGTGCCATAAACACATATGGGCATAAGGGATTGTTTAGATGGAAAGAGAAAAAAGAAGCCAACATAAAAACTTCAAAAGGATTGAACTGCAATTCTAGCATGCAAGAAATTCTCATTTGTCTATCTACCTATCTGACATAAGATTGTAGCTTTCTGTAATATAATGCGTTAAAATGTTTTTTTTAAGTCCAATGATAAGATAATTCTGATAACACATCGGCATCGTGTGAACATGGGCCTATTCATCTGAGTCCGATACCCTCTTGGGGGGATAAGCTGCTTTTTTACTCCACAGGTGGGTGTATGTGAGCTGCAGCCATATTATATGTAGCTAAGTCAGCGGTGACTATAAGAATTGGGCAGCATTAGACACTGTGAGGTGTATTCATGTGGTGGAACAATTTTCCTGTGATGTCTTCTCAGTGTGCAGTGAAGAAAAAAAAAGTTCCTGGAACTTCTATTAACAACTTTGCTGATGAAAATAAGATTGGAACTTTGCTGATGAAAATAAGATTGGAATCATGGCGGCGGGGGTAGGGGGGGTGGGTGGAGAATATACAAATGTACAAAGTTACCTTCAGAGAAAGAACATCAGTGAATATTATTCCGTGCTGAATGAAGAGAAGGAAAATATAGTGCCTTCTAGAAATTGAGAGTGGCTGTTTTTAAAAAGAGCAATTCTTTCATTGTGATATTTGTATGCCTATCTCTTCATTGTCTGCTTCTTTTGCATGAAGGGGTGTTGTTGGAAATAAATGCGTATCATAAACCTAAAGTGGCATTTCAAAATGGGTTCTGTGAAGGTTATTGTATAGGAATAATATATTATTGTTCTATGTTGGAAAGAAAATGAATACATTTTTGTTCTCAAATGCTATCTCATATAAAAGTGGAGTCAGGGTTCAGGTTGTTCCTACAGCATGTGTTTATCTTCTTGGAACTCTCAGTGTCCTTCTTTTTAAGTATACGTCGTGGTCAGCCTTTCTCATCATATCCTTTTGCAAACATCCCCGATGCCCTCGAACCCCTCTTGCTTTATCAGACTCATTTGGCAAAACTACAATGCAGGCAAAATCCAGCCCCCAGATCCACTCTGCACCTGTGTAAAGGAATGTGGCTAGAGAAAACACAGAACAAAACACAAAAACAGAACTCTGCCACCCTCTCAGTGTGTGCAAACCTCATATGCCCCAGCCCGCCAGGATCCAGCACTTTGCCCACTCTCCTTCCTCATCTTGCACTTTCTTCTAGCTCCTTACCCTCTAAGTTCAACCCCCTTCCCAGATGTCCTTGCTTCCCATTTTCCTGAGAAAGTTGAAATGGGAAGAGAGATCCCACAGCCCCCCAGCACCACATGCTGTCTTCTCACGTTTCATAACATGAACTCTCTGAGTTGCTTCGTCAAGCCTGGACCCTTACATTTGTGCACAAAAGCTGTCCCATCTCATGTACTCTAGAATACTGTACCAATAATTCTTCTCCTGCATCATAAATCCCCCACCCCGCCGTGGGATTATCCCTTGAAGAACACACTAATCCTATAACTTTTCCAATCTTAGAAAAATCTATTCCTTTCTCCCCCACCAATTACCCCGTTACACCCATTACACCCCATTTCTTTGCTCCCCTTTACAGCAAAATTCCTTGAACAAGGCTGTGTATACATATGGTCTCCAATTCTGTTCCTCCTCTTCTCCTTGCAGTCCGTCTGTTCAGATTCTTTCATACCACTCTGTAAAAACTGCTTTGGGAAGGGACCACCAGGGACCAGCTCACTGAAGAGCCCAGTAATGAATTCTCCATCCACTTGATTTGACCTATCAGCGGCATTTGATATAATTCATCATTCTTCTTTGATACACTTTTTTTACTTCCACAGTAACACACAGTGTCAATTTTGCTCCTACAATTCTCTTCTTGGTAGTCTCCTTTGCTGCTTGTAATATGGATTTCCTTTGCTATTTTAAAAAACTAAAGAAACAACAAACAAAAATAACCTCTGCAAGCTTATGGCAAGTTACAGTCAGGGGCCAAGAGTAAGAGCCCCCTAAACCTTTCCGACAGCAAGCATGTGTTTGCTACAACACTTTCCATCTGCTGGGCACCCTTGCCTACTTTGAGCTCTAATCCTTAATTCACACTGTCTGCAGGAAGGCCGATATGGCCCAGAGAAAGAAGTGTTACATATACACCACATAGTATAAGATTTGGGTACTGTGGTAATTTCAGCACACTTGCGTCCTCTCCTAAGTGTTAGTAGACTCCATGTTTTTCTCCTTGCTTTTCATTATATATATATATATATATGTGTGTGTGTGTGTGTGTGTATACACACATATATACATATATACACACACATATATAATGAAATAATATATATATAACTTGTATTAATATATTATTACAATATTATAGAAATTACATTATTTAAATATTATTAATTAGTATTAATTGATATATTAATTATATTAATACAAATTATATTTGTATTTACATATATATGTTATGTATTATATATTTATATGTGTATGTATATTATATGTATATATTATATATATCAAATTATGTTTGTATTTAAATATATATTTATATTATATATATGTATATATATGTGTATATATATACATATATATATTAAGGTTTATTTACTTTGAGAGATAGAGACAGAGAGAGTGTGCTGGGAATGGCAGAGAGAGAGACAGTATTCCAAGCAGGATCCACACTGCCAGCAGGGAGCCCAACATGGGGCTCAATCTCAAGGTACTGAGAGATCATGACCTCAGCCAAAGTCAGACGCTTGACTGACTGAGCCGCCCAAGCTCCCCTCCTTACAGGCTTTTGTAAAAATCTCAGTTGATGACAGCTCAGCCTTTTTAGTTGCTCATGCTCAAAACCTAGAGTCACTGTTCTCTCTTGGCTTTTTCTTATAACTCACATCCCATCAGCACCACCGTGTTACCATCTAGATCTAGGCCACCAGCCTTTCCCACCTGAATTACTCCAATAGTCCATGGCCTGGCATCCTTGAGTTGACACCACCCTGCCCCTGCTCCCAGTAGTCTATTTTCAAAATAGTTACCAGAGTTATTTTTAAGAAAGGTTATGCCACACCTCTGCTCTTAGACCTGCAGTGGTGACCTGTTTTATTGAGAGGAAAGCCACTCCTTGCAATTAGTTGTAAGCCTTAATATGGTTTGGCCTCTGGACCATGATCTTCCTGATCCTATTGCTGGTAGTCTTTTCTATTCTCACTCTCCGCTTTATGATTTCCTTTCTCAATCCTCAAACACACAGCACCCTCTGCACTGGTTGTTCGTCTGTCTGGAATGTTTTTCTTTCAGGTACTTCTGTGGCCAAATTCCTCATCTTCATCAAGCCATTGGCTCTTTTCATTTATTTTATTTTTTTATTTTTTAATATGAAATTTATTGTCAAATTGGTTTCCATACAAACCCAGTGCTCATCCCAACAGGTGCCTTCCTCAACACCCATCGCCCACCCTCCCCTCCCTCCCACCCCCCATCAACCCTCAGTTTATTCTCTGTTTTTAAGAGTCTCTTATGGTTTGGCTCCCTCCCTCTCTAACTTTTTTTTTCCCTTCCCCTCCCCCATGGTCTTCTGTTAAGTTTCTCAGGATCCACATAAGAGCTGAGCACCTCTTTTTATTTTTATTTTTTTTATTTTTTTTTTTTCAACGTTTATTTATTTTTGGGACAGAGAGAGATAGAGCATGAACGGGGGAGGGTCAGAGAGAGGGAGACACAGAATCGGAAACAGGCTCCAGGCTCTGAGCCATCAGCCCAGAGCCTGACGCAGGGCTGGAACTCAAGGACCGCGAGATCATGACCTGGCTGAAGTCGGACGCTTAACCGACTGCGCCACCCAGGCGCCCCTGAGCACCTCTTTTTAAATGATAGGTTGGTCCTTGCCTGACACTCCCAATCTCTTCCTCCTATGCTTTTTCCATTACTCTGATCAAAATACATCATTCACTTGTTTTGTTATTTATTGTCTGTCCTGCCTCACTCCCCTAAAATAAAGATCCTCAAAGAAAAGGATATTTGTCTGTTTTGTTCCCCTAAATCAGAGGGTCTCACACCTAAGTGTGAAGCTGAATCAATCACGTGGAAGGCTTACCAAATCAATCATTGCTGGACCCCACTACTAGAGTTTCTGATTGGAAAGTGTATCCTAGGATCCAAGAATTTGCATTTCAATCAAGTTCCCAAATGATGCTAATGCTCCTGGTCCAGGGACCACACTGTGAGAACCAGTTACCTACAGAGTTCCTGGCACACGGTTAGTACCTTATAAATAGCTGTTAAATGAATGAATGAAGTTGTATCTCATCCTAATTTATAGTTCGGAGTGCTATTGTGATTGAATATGGTAATTTGCTCTTCGTTTTTCTTCTTTGGTAAGTTTCTTATTCATGTACATTATCGATCGCTTTGTTATTAGGAAGTTTGCTGTATTTATTTATTGAGAGTATTAATTTTTGTCTGTCACGTATTGGAAGATGTATGTCTTGTTATGGCTTTTGCCATTTAATATTGTTCAGACTCCTTTTTTGATGGCAAATTTAAATTTATGTTGGGGCGCCTGGGTGGTGCAGTCGGTTAAGCGTCCGACTTCAGCCAGGTCACGATCTCTTGGTCCGTGAGTTCGAGCCCCGCGTCAGGCTCTGGGCTGATGGCTCAGAGCCTGGAGCCTGTTTCCGATTCTGTGTCTCCCTCTCTCTCTGCCCCTCCCCCGTTCATGCTCTGTCTCTCTCTGTCCCAAAAATAAATAAACGTTGAAAAAAATTTTTTTAATTTATGTCATCAAAATTATTAATAACCATGTGTAAATTTTGACTTTACATGTCAATTTAAAAAGTCTTTCCCCATCTTAAAATCAGATACATAGTCATTGATTTTTGAAATATTTTCTTTACGCCTGCTCATTTTCTATTTAACTCTTTAATTCATGTGATATTTCACATTGAAATGGCATTTGAAAAGGCCTATTAACCTAGGTTGATATATATAAGCTGATAACTGGAGCTTTAAATGATTGTATTTTTATGGTAGCTTTTAGTATCTAATACGGCAATTTCTTATTTATTTATTTTTTTTAAGAGTTTGATAATTCATTTTATTTTCTGCAGGAGAAGCTCCATCAAATTAAAATAAAGTACTATTGAAAGTTTTACTGGGGGGGCACCTGGGTGGCTCAGTCGGTTGAGCGTCTGACTTCAGCTCAGGTCATGATCTCACACTCCATGAGTTCGAGCTCTGCATCAGGCTCTGTGCTGACAGCTCAGAGCCTTAGAGCCACTTCAGATTCTGTGTCTCCCCCTTTCTCTGCTCCTCCCCTGCTCATGCTCTGTCTCTCTCTGTCTCAAAAATAAATAAAAACATTAAAAATAATTTTTAAAAAAGTTTTACTGGAATTGCACTTCGAGTTACAAATTAACTTTTGGAGAATTAAATTTCTATAAAATATAGGAATTAGTTTTCCTATTTAATATCACAGAATAGTACTAAATTAAGTCACTTGTTTTACATTTGTCAGTATGTTTTTGTAGTTTTCTTCATCTTTGCTAGATTTTATAATTATTACTTTGTTGAATCTTAAACCTATGTACATGTTTTTGTTAATGATAGTTTTCATTATATGCCTTTATTATATGCACATTGTGATGTGGTTGATTTTTACATATATAATTTCAACAGGCTGCTTTATTGAACTATCCTATTGATTTGATTTCTTTTCTGTCATTTCTGTGTCCAAGAAGAGCCTCATTAGTAGGTATAAATAATGACATTTTATCCTTTCTGATTTCTTTATGCTTTGTTTTTGTATTTTCTTGTTCTATCGCATTAGCCAGAAATGTCAACATCTGTTAACATATTCCTGGTGTTAGTGGCCATCTTTTTTGAAGTTCATTCATTTGCTTAAGGATATGATTCAATTTTATGTGGTTCAGCTATATATGTATTAGTTTACAGAGACATTTTAAGATCAGAAATAAAATAGAAATTTCGTTAATTCACTGTAAATTCGTAAGACTGTAGAGTTGAGACACATGAGGGAATTGCTACATCTTACTGTGCGTATTCCCTTTCCCCACATTGATATGTTGAAGTCTTAGCTCCCCAAGCTGATGGTTTTCATATGTGGGGGTCTCTGGGGGCAATGAGATCACGAGGGTGGAGCCCTGGTAAATGGAAGTAATGCCCTTCCACGGTACCCCTTCCACCACGTGAGGGTACGATGGGAAGTCTACAACCCGAAAGCAAGTCCGTACCCGACCATACTGGCACCTTGATTTCAGACTTCCGGCCCCCAGAACTGTGAGAAGTAAGCTACTAGCCAGTGATGTTTTGTTACAGCAGCTTGGACAGACTAAGACAGGATGTATGTATTAAAGAATGTGGGGTCAGTGATAGTATAGGAGATTATTTTCTGTTTTGTTCAAAGGTGAAGATAAAAACAAATGATGGAATTATAACTTTGTAATGGAGACTAAGATCATGTATTTAAAAAATATGTGCCTCCCCATCCCCCCGCCCTGCCCCATGCATCTACAGTTTAAAGTCTACTACAGATAGAAAAGAGTGCAGACTTCACACTCAGGCATACCCACAGCATGGGATAATTCATTTTGTAAATGTATTCCTACCTTTTATCTTAACAAAGAAAATGGTCTAAGGCATTTAGGGTTGTGCAAGCTTAGTTTTGGGGCAGCTAGCCTACTTTAAAAGTATGGGTGTGTAGAAGCTTTGTTAACATAAGGTACCAAGCTGAGCCAGGGGAAGTCAGAGTCTTGGACAGCTCGGTGGGCTCTCTGGGTCTTTGGCTGGGGGGATGACGCCCTCACCCGATAGTGTGTATTCCTTCTTGTACCCAGTAGACGAGGCTGAGCCACTTGTGTTTGTTTGAAACTCTGGTCTGGGTTAATGGAGTCCTCTGTGGAGCATGGGAATGGGGAGTTGGTGGGAGGGTGGGATCTTGCCTTTTCTTCTTCAGATTGGTCATTTCTGAATCCAGCATACAATTGGCATGCTATTCCATGGATGGGTTTTAGAGATTTTGAGATCACTCTGAAAGAAATTATAGATTTTGCACGTGTATGTGCATGTGCGTGGATATGCTAAGGACAGCTGCCAAAGACTGAAAGATCCTTGATGGGGAATTTTTCATCTCATTCCTTTGCCTTAACCCAGGCCTACATGAGTTAATGGGACAAGGACTGCATGAAATAGCTCACGAGAGAGATTGTTACCTCCCCGTATTACAACTGCTTCAAATTATATACACTGATCTTTCACCGTATCTTGAAGAATTTTATAATTTGTATTATTTTTTAAAACTTATGAATTAATTTATTTCGAGAGAGCGAGCACGAGAGGGGGCAGGGCAGAGAGAGAGGGACAGAGAATCCCAAGCAGGCTCTCCACATTCAGCACAGAGCCTGATGTGGGGCTCAGTCTCACAACTGCAAGATCAAGACTGGAACCCGTCTCAGGAGCTGGACACTGCACCTACTGAGCCACCCAGCTACCCTACAATTTGTATTCTTAACTTGGGAATATTTTTAAACTTTTGAGCAGCCTCTTTGTAAATATGTTTCTGGGATCCCCTGCTCCTAGTTGGTTCTTCTCCCTCTATTCTGTGGTATATATATATATTCCCTACATTCTGTGGTAAATAATAAACAATATAATCATTTATAACCCATGCCTAACCAGTTCTGCTGATGTATGTTGTTGGACCTTTTACCGTTTAAAAGAAAAAGGAATGATCGAACGAACATAGAGGAACAAAATTTTGAATATTCACGTGGCATTCTGAAGTTCTTTCAATATTAATTTTTTGGCAAAGACCGCTCTACTTCCTGTTGGGAATTCTGAAATAATTTATTCTCCATTGTAGACAATTATCTTTTTTACGTAAAATAGTTTTTACTTTCAGGCATAAATGAGTCTCTTAGCAGGTAAACAAATCATCTAAAACTCCTGTGTTAATATTCTCAGGCAACTTTTTCCGCCTTAGTCTCTCTTTGCCGTGCCGTTTAGTTTCTTTCACAACATGTAACTTGCTTTCGTTTGAATTAAACAGGCAGCATATTTTTTGGTACAGATTTCAGTTTGGATTTATACATCATTTCTTTATCATCTGCTCTGGAACTCTCTGCGTATCAGCATGACAACATTGCAGATTTCACAGGTGACTCTTACTGTAGCCAGATCTTTGAATCATGTTGTCCTGTTCTGGAATCCTGTGGATTAAGAAGAATGTTCATTGTATCCTTTCTCTGGCCAGTAAGTAGTAGTTGGTAGTACGTAATAGCAAGAAGGCAAAAGAGAACTCTACACTTTACATATTATCACTTTCATCCGTCACATTATTAATCCCCATTACTTAGTAAAGGAGGTTCATATGTTGCTATGTTACTCTAGCTCAAGGCATTAATACTACTTAGAGGTTTGCACTCCCATTTAGCTAAAATGTTGTTAAGTTGATGATAGTTCAGGAATAAGTCATTGCTGCCAGAAGAGGGTTCCTCCCCTCAAAGAAATTTGAGAAACAACATTTCCTACTCAAACTAGTGTTAAACTGGCACAGATGTCAGCTAAGCACCCAAAGGGCTCTGCCCCATTATTGTATTTCTCAGATGTCACTCCCAGAGTGCGGGGCACAGAGAATACACTGGCTCCTTCCTGTAACAGTCACTCTAAGCAAACACTGACACAGGTGTAAGGGAAGGCAGTGGCGGGGGGCGGGGGGATGGCAATGAGATGAAAAAATACAAGGAGGGTCCCAAGCTCAAGGGTGGGCAGTCAGTGCCACTTTGGAGCGCAAAGTGGTCGAGCTTATAAATCCAATTGTTGTTTCTTCTTGAAAAGATGCTGCAGGGGTGCCTGGGGGGGTGGGGGCTCGGGTTAAGCCTCTGACTTCGGCTCAGGTCATGATCAGGCGGCTGGTGTGGAGCCCTGCATGTGGCGCTCTCTGCTGCCAGCGTGGAGTCCACTCCAGATCCCCTGTCAGGGCCGCAACCATTATAAGGCCATGTTCCATTTTCTGTACAGTTTCTTGTCACAGTTGGCTCGGGATTCATGCTATGATGTTTCTCATAGATTCCCGCAGCTGCCCCCCTGGGTTTCCAGTTTCCTCTCCACGTCCTCTCTTCATTGCCCACATACACAGTAGACCTAATATTGTTTTTAAAAACTCAGTCTGATCACTGAGGACATGAAACTCCATACATTTAAAAAAAAATTTTTTTCTTATTAAATGTCTTTTTTTTTTTAACGTTTATTTATTTTTGAGACAGAGAGAGACAGAGCATGAACAGGGGAGGGGCAGAGAGAGAGGGAGACACAGAATCTGAAACAGGCTCCAGGCTCTGAGCGGTCAGCACAGAGCCCGACGCGGGGCTCGAACTCACGGACCGTGAGATCATGACCTGAGCCGAAGTCGGATGCTTAACCGACCAAGCCACCCAGGTGCCCCTCTTATTAAATTTCTTTATTTTTGAGAGGCAGAGAGAGACAGAGCACGAGTGGGGAAGGGCCAGAGAGAGAGAGGGAGACACAGAATCTGAAGCAGGCTCCAGGCTCTGAGCTGTCAGCATAGAGCCCACCCAACACAGTGCTCAAACCCATGAACTGCGAGATCATGACCTGAGCCAAAGTCGGATGCTTAACGACTGAGCCACCCAGGCGCCCCAAACCCGGCACATTTTGAAATTGTTACCCTGCCTACAAGTCCCCTGCTGAAGGTTCTGCCTCCACCTGACTCCTCCTACCCCATCTTGAGCACTCCAAACCTTGCTCATTAATGGGTAGCTCTCCTGGCCTCTGATCTTTCTCACCGAGAATTTGAATTTGGTTCTGAGACTTGTTTTTGTCCTCCCAGAAACACCTCCTCCCTGCTGTGCAAAAATAAAATTCTTTGCTTTGGTGGTTCTTTATAATTTAAGCCTCAGCTCAAATACCACTTTCTTATATAGGCCCTCTTGTCTACTCATGTTAAACTAGTCCCTCGTATTCACTTTATTTTTTTTTTCATGTTTATTTATTTTGAGAGAGAGAGAGAGAGCGAGAGAGCACACACACAAGCAGGGGAGGGGCAGATAGAGAGAGGGAGAGAATCTCAAGCAGGCTCCATGCTGTCAGCACAGAGCCCATTATAGGGCTCGATCTTAAAAACTTCAACATCATGACCTGAGCCCAAATTGAGAGTCGGACCTTTAACCGACTGAACCACCCAGGTGTCCTTCTTCTATTCAATTTCTTTTGAAATATTTTGTTTTATTTTCTTGACATTTCTTGCCAGTAACAGAAATTATATTTTTATTTACTTGTTTCTTTTTCATTTTGAGTTTCTCTCACTAGAATGTATTCCCCATGTGAGCAGAGTACATGTCTTTTGTTCAAGGTCATAGCCTAGTGTCAAGAACAGTTCTCGACATACAGAAGGCACTCAATAGATGTTTGATGCATGTATGATTGACTCACCCAGTTATGAATAAACATAGTGTCTTTAGCAGTCACTGTCTTTGAGTATCATAAAATTTGCCATGTGCTTAGTCACTGACTCTGGTGTGACCTAGATATCATTTGTTTTAAAAAGCCCAATTTAAAAAGCCCATTTCTTGGTTTATATTGGGAAAATCTTGCAGAAAACCAAAAGGAACTCTTCGTTTATTTTTTTCACTCATAAGAAATTCATGATTGAACACCAAAAAATGGATATAGAGATCCCGGCCTTTGTCTCCATGGTCAATTGTTAAGGGCTCTTAGAAATGTTTCGAAGAATGGGAGTTAACCCTGCAGATCAAAGCAACATGGGGAGGCAGATGAGACATCAGAGATACAGAATATTGTTAGAATAAAGGGTGCATTTTGAAGATTTCAGAACTCTGAAGGTGGTCGACCTGATTATGGCTGTAGTGGTGATGAGGGTTGAAAGACAGGAAGGACTTAGGAGACGGTGTTAGAACGAATTACCAACTTGGCATCCAATTTCATTACCAGTACCACGGCTAGAGAGCTGGGGTCGCAAGGGCAGAGCCTGTGCAAAGCAGAGATAGAGGTAAGGATGAGGAGCAGTCCAGAGCATGGGTGAAACTTGGTAGCATATTCTAGAGACAGCCTCTGAACGGCTGAGGGGAATGGTGCCCAACTGGGCAGAAGATGGCATATTGGTTTGTTGGTGGAGGTCAGTGAGGGGTCTTGACCCCTCGTTGACCCTTGGGCTGGACCCAGGCAATCCGAGACTCATCCCCCTCCCTCTCCTGGCTTAGGATTGGGCACAGCTGCCTACAATTACCTTGCCAGCAGCTGATTTAAGGAAGCAGCCTTGAGTGAGCTTGGGTTGTTGAGATCTTCCGGAGGTTGTATGAGACTGAACCCAGTGAAGGCTCCTATGTAAACTTTAAGATTTCGGTGGTGGGTGTGAAGACCTTGTCTTGCGGCCACCCAAGACCGGCCTCGTAAGTAAGTTTCCTTGTTCACTGAAATGGTCACCTTCCCATCTGGCATAGTCTGCACCTTTCTCCCGTCTCTCCCTGCCCTCTGTGTGTGGGGTTGTTTCAGGTTTCACTGTAGAGCTCCTGAGGTTTTGAACCGAATGCTTGGGAGCCTCAGTGGTGCTGCTTACTGGCTGTGTGACCTTTGTCAAGTGGTTTACTCTTTTTAATGGTTATTTACTTTGAGAGGGTGAGCAAGAGGTGGCAGGGGCAGAGAGAGGGAGACAGACAGACAGACAGACAGAAAATCCTGAGGGGGGCTCGATCCCACGAACCATGAAACCATGACCTGAGCAAAAATCACAAGTTAGATGCTTAATGGACTGAGCCTTCCAGGCGCCCCTCCAGTGGTTTCACCAGTGCAGTCTCTAGCGTCCAGGGCAAGACTAATACTCATTCTCTTAGTACCACTCTTGGTATCTCTTACAAGAGTTGGGTTAGAGTAATGCGTGTGTCATGAATCATTGGCTATGTTGATATTTTGGATCACTGTGTGAAGAAAATAATGGCCTCGCATGCCTGAGCTGTGTTGGGAATGAGCTGTGGCAGGAACTGGGTGATGTGTGAGGATAGGCACCTCCAGAGAAGCCGAGATGAAGGTTTCAGGGGGATGGCACTCAAAAAATGTCTGGAGCCACCCACAGCAGTGGACGGTCATTTGTCCCTTTGTGTACAGCTAAGGTAATTAAAACCCTGTTCCTGTCTGACAGCTCTTGAGTGTGTCTCTTGAGTCCCTGTGGGCATCTGTGGGAAGTGACCTTGCTCTAAAGGAGGGGCAGAGAGTTTGCAGTGGGACCTCGACATTGGAAGCATCACACAGTTCTCTAGCTGTGCTTTGAAGTTTTGGATGAACAATCACTGGCATTTAGGATGTGCCGGATAATCTTTTCAGAACACAGCAGTTCATTGGTCCTGATGAGAATTTTATGACATGAGTATTAATTACCTCCATTTTTCAGGTGAAAAAACTGGTTCATAAAGAGATAAGATAACTTGTGTGAAGTTGCACGCCCCACACATACTGGAGGTGGAATTCAATTCTAGTTACTCTGGTTGGAATAGGCTGATGGATCACCTGTTCTATATTGAGACCACACTACTTTTTGACCTCAGCGTTTAAGAGCTATCAGAAACACGTGGGGACTTGATTAAAATATACATGGGCCCATTCTCCAGGAACCATTTTTTTTTTGCTGATGGATCTTCACCTTTTCCTGGCTTCTCAAGGGAATCTCTGAACATCCAAGTTCAAGGACCATTGTTTTTGTCGGTGAGTCAAATTATCTTGAAATGGAACCTAGTCTCTTCCTTAAATAGTGATGACAATTAAGTTTAGTCAGGACTAAATTGGGGAACTGATGGGAGAATGTTCTTGAAAACACTTGGCAAATCGGTGGCTCTGAGATTGGAAACACCTGGGTAGGTAATCACAGTCAAGTCCTTGGTCTTGCCCTACACCTGCCTGACAGTGTTGATTGTTACATGCAGCTGCGGTATTTGGTGGCATATAGTGTTAGAGCAAGAATGATCTTAGTTCAAACCTCGTGCGTCCTTTGAATATCACCAGCTTCTCTGGGTCACAGCTTCTCAGAGAAGAACAGGCGAATATTCCTTGGCAGCCTTCCATGAAGAGCCAATGAAGTGGTACCTCTGAGATTCTTGAAGGTGTGTATCTCCCTTTAGCCAGTTTCCTTTAGAAGTGAGCGGAAATTCCACATGACTTAAGAGTCCGGAGCATTTGTTTTCAATGATAAAATATGCATTAGTTCTTATTCTCCTGCTGTTATAATATTCAGTCATTATAATCTTAGAAAGACATTTTCTTGTATAGACTTTAATGGTTATCTCTCAAACTGCCAGATGGTTCCATCAACAACGTAAGAAATTTATGAAATTAATCCCTTCTATACTTCACGTTTAATTCCGTTGCAGTGGCTTCAAACCATAGCTTTCATTTGAATTCTGACAAAATTAGAGAATGATTTTCCTCATAAACTCCAAAAGACTGTTTTGCCTCCCTCTTTTAAGCAGCGCCTGATTCTGCTACAAAGGAATAAACAAGTCAGGCACACAGTTTTGCGTTAGGCTCCAAGAGATTTGACTTTGCTTCATAATCCTAATGGAAGGGAAATAATCCTCACTGGAAGGTGGGAAGGATGGAATTCCCCCCCGCCTCCCCTTTGGGTATTGAGTTGTATTTCTTCTGTCTTCTACTCTTGGGCCC
The DNA here is from genome assembly GCF_018350155.1 of Leopardus geoffroyi. Classification (NCBI taxonomy): domain Eukaryota; kingdom Metazoa; phylum Chordata; class Mammalia; order Carnivora; family Felidae; genus Leopardus; species Leopardus geoffroyi. The sequence continues at coordinate 96,728,322 of NC_059326.1, read as the reverse complement.
GTTTTCATTAGCATTCATTAGCTGAGAACTAAGAAGGGGTTGGGACAGTTCTCATTTCCCTGGTGACATTCTACCAGGGCTCCAACACAAAAGTCACTTCAGTTTTACCTCAATTAGATCAAGGATTTTTGGTCCGTGCTAGAGTGGCCCAAGAGGCGTCCTCAGGTCTAAGGAGACCTGGCTCCTTGCCTTTCTGACTGACAGAGATCCTCAGCATGGAATGATTTTTAATCCTGAGTGATTATAAAAAAAAAAAAATTCCAAAAGGGGATCATTTCCCCATTTATATATTAAATAAATGGTTCATAGTCACCATTAGTTCTTGTGTTTTTTTAAGGAGAAATATTGCTTCTTATTCTGGACTTGGGGAAGAAAGTTTTGGCTTCATTTTTAGCTGCATGACTTATTACCTATGACACCTTTAAGTTGGGCAGCCTCCCTTTCCTTATCTGTAAAATACCACAGAATTTGGTATTTTCCTAAGCCTGAAATTTTACCAAATAAGTTACAAACATCATTGTTGAGCAGATCTCTGGAATCCCACCATCCTTCTTGGAGACTGGCAAGTTATGTAAGAAATGGCTTGGAGTTGTGAACAAATTCTGGATGATACTTCGTTTTATATTAAAACCAGATCAGTCACTGGGGCTGAATGGGTAGGGCACTGAGGAGATGAGCATTTTCTGCAGGGAATTACATCCTCGCTATGAGGTGCAGTTCTAGAACCAGCTCTGAGTGGATTGACCCTGTGTTCATAGTGTCTTCTTCCCAGTACTGATAGGCTCCCCACTGCATTCCCTGAAACGGCTCTTGTAACCTTCTCTTTTAATCCCACTCCCTCCTGCCTTTTGCTAAACAACCTGACTTCCTACTTTAATGAGAAGATGGGATCACGAGAGTAGACTTCCAGCTTAGAAAAACCTACTAAAAAAATAACCCAACAACAACAAAAAAACATTTTTTTGTTATTGATTTAGATCTTGTGTTAGAGAGTTTATGTATCGTTTATAGGATCTGAGTATGAGTTGTTGTTATTATTTATTTATTTATTTATTTATTTATTTATTTTGGAGTATCCTATCTACATTTAATGCTAGGTTTGTTGAAAATCTTTTCCAAAAGGGACTTTACTAGTAGATACAGTAGATACTCCACGAGGGACCCTGTGTATCCCCAAAATTAAGGATATCCATCTTGAAATAAAGAAAAACTCTCACTCTAAAATACTTGTTTCTGTGCAATTGACTCTGATAATGCATAATGCAACCAGAAAGACACAAGAAGAAATACACATAATACATTCGGTGAGCCTTGTTTATTCTCCAAATCACAAGATCCTGTGTGATACTCAGGTGCTGATAGGGGTCAGCTAGGCCTTTCCTGCTTCTACTTTAGGTCTTATCCTGAACAAAGTTCTGGTTTCCCAGATGTTGACATTCTCTGGTCAACATTCTTCATGTGGAAGGAATGAAGACAGCAGGGGAAGGAAGTCAAATTCAGCCCTGTGCTTGTTCACTGTCCTTGCTAGAAAGGGCTTGGTTATTTTCTCCTTCCCTATCCACTTTTTGCTAGTGCTTTGCTTTTCTGGTCTCAGTTAGCGTCCAAGAAAGTGTTAGGACATTTTGTCTTACATAGTGTATATCCATAAGCCGCATGCAGTAATAAGCATATTTTAGGCTCTGCTGAATGCTTTTGAAATGGAAGAAATACCAGGTTACAGTCAACCTTGAAAATCAACTCAAGTCCTTTGTGGAACGAAGTGGGACCAGAAGTCAAATAGAGCCTTTCAGTCTATCATTGAACACACCAGTGCAGTGAGCTCCAAGCTGTGCCTTAATGAAAGCCCATATGTGGATCATATGCTGGTGTTTTTTTTTTCCTGCAAAAAATACTCAAAGATGTGGACAAAAGAATCCAAATCAAGAGTGGCATGAGTAGAGATGCCTCAAAAAGAGTAAGGAGTAGACTGAGTATCAAAGACAGAATTCAGTAGATAGAACCCATTCTATCTTGAAAAATTGTTGAAGACCTTAATGCTGATCTGAAAGAAGGTGGGGGTGGGTATCTGAAAAGAAAAATAAGGGTTTTCTCCCCCCAATGATTTATAGCAATGTGCTAAGTCATTGAATGGAGAGTATCCCACTTGTGTTACCTCTTCATCAGCAATCCATTGACCCTTTTATGAAAAATAACTTCCTTTTGTTGCTAGAGTTTCTCCAATTTGTGAAGAAAATCCTTAGGTGTGCCTGATGGAACAGTAATGAAGCTACATGATAACTTCTCCAACTTTGATTCTCTTTGGGGGAGAAGTTGGGAATGGCTCATGCAAGGAGCTGATTAGTTAATCTGGATAATTGTTACCGTAGCAATATTGGGTGATGGTATCAGGTGTTTTGAGGGGGGTTATTGAGTAGCAGATTACAGCCCTTTTGTCTTTCACCTCTAATTCCCTTTGTTTCTTACCTTAAAGTTGGTAGAAATTTAGACAGTACAAAGCCTGTTTGTGACATGCAGATGGGTTGGAATTTTTAAAAATCTGTCCAGAGTGGTGGGGTGCCTGGTTAAGCATCTGTCTTCGGCTTAGGTCATGTTCTCATGGTTCTGGGGTAGAGCCCTGCATCAGGTTCTGTGCTGACCGCTGAGAGCCTGGAGTCTGCTTTGGATTCTGTGTCTCCCTCTCTTTCTCTGCCCCACTTAAAGTCTCTTTCTCTCTCAAAAATAAATAAACATGAAAAAAAAAAAAAAAGCAAAACGTGTCCAGAATGGTTTAGATGTAAGAGAAAGGAGAAATTTACCTTTAGTTTTTTCCTGAAATAAGTTCTTTAACCATCATAAGTCACCAAATAAGTGGTTCCCTATTCAGCAGAGTCTTGTATATACACACATTAATTTCATTGTAAGATTACCATAGTTCACAATAACAAAATTGGGTTAGCAAGTTTCTATGTTTTTCTTGTCATCTTTTTTTGTTAGCTTGATTTCTGAACAGTTGGCCATCGCTAAAAAAAGTCTCTTTTTTGATGAGGGAGCAAATATATATAATATCTCCTTCCCCTTTGAAGTTAAAAAGAATAAATCCTAGCATGTTGGCACGAGCACTGGGTGTTACGTGTAAGTGATGAATCATTACTTCTGTTCCTGAAATCATTGTTAAACTCGACGTTAACTCACTTGGATTTAAAAATTTTTTTTAATGTTTATTTATTTTTTTGAGAGAGAGGGCACAAGCAAAGAAGGGGCAGAGAGGGAGACGCAGAATCTGAAGCAGGCTCCAGGCTCCAAGCTGTCAGCATGGAGCCAGTCATGGGGCTCGAACTCACAAGCTGTGAGGTCATGACCTGAGCTGAAAAGTCAGACACTCTACTGACTGAGCCACCCAGGCACCCCTAACTTGGATCTAAATAAAATTGAAAAATTTTCTAGCTTCTGGGATATGGGGAGATACAGCTCAAGGGCACGAATTTTCAGTTACACAAGATGAGTTCTGGAGATCTAATGTACAACCATGTGACTATAGTTAACAACATTGTATTGTATACTTGAAATTTGCTAAGAGGGCAGATCTTAAATTTCCCACCACATACACACAACGGTAACTATGTGAGGTGATGGATTATGTTAATTGTCTTGGTGGGGGTGATATATCTGTATCAAATTTTCAAGTTGTATACCTTAAACATACACAATTTCTAATTGTCAACTATACCTCCATAAAATTGAGGGAAAAGCATATGCAGCTAAAAAATGTTTGAAAAATAGTATTATGGGAAGGTGTGTGAGGGAATTTATTAACATGTTTTCTTGGAGTTTTCTCAAAAACAAGGCATATTATGTAAACTCATTTCAGGTATTAATTCTAATCAAAAGAATATAAAAAGAGACTATAATATTGTAATGAAGAAATGGTGTTTTCAAAAAAATTGATAGAAAAACGTACTGATCTACCTGAATGATGGATTTACTAGTCAAAAAATGGAAGGCTCAGGAAAGGTACGTGTTTGCTCGTATGCTTATTTCCAGAAAGACATACCTGACATCTCCCTATGCTATTATGGATTGGCAAAAGTGATTTATGTGTACTCCCAAAAGAAGCTGTCAGAAATTGCTGCCATAGAATGTGCTTGTTTTGAATAGTTGAAATTGATAGCATTGTAAGATTTGCAGTTGGACACATTGTTTTTAAGTCAAAAGAATGGATTTAAGTACAAGAATCTGCTGCTGATGATTTGCAATGAACAAAAAGGATGATTAAAAAAAACGTTTCTTCCGTGTGTGTGTGTGCGCACGCGTGTGTGTGTGTGTGTGTGTGTGTGTGTGTGTGTGTATTTCAGCTTTTAGTGAGGGAGTGGGGAGAGAGATTGCTTGTTAGTACGTTCTGCATGGAAAGTCAATTTTTCTTTTGCAGGCAAATGGGAAGTAAATCAGAGTTTGTGGCATTTAGGAATGAGAGAACTATTAAAACAACATTGTCAATACTATATAATGGTTTTCAATTTGGTCAATTCTTGATGTCTCTTTGGATAATATATTGCTGTAGGGGGGCTGGAAATGGAGTGATAGATCTACCTCATTTCTTTACTTTAGCCTATGGAAGACTTGGAAATACTGGCTTGGTGAGTTAGGATAACCTTGATTTCTAAGTGTCCACATTGCTGAATAGGAGAATAATATTTTGTCCTCTTCAAGGCTGCTGGTCTAGAGCTGTATGAACAAAATGGGTTTGCTTTTATGATTAAAATTATAGTTGACGTGTACTATTGAATTGGGGGTCATAGTTGTACTAACTATTGACAATTTCCAATAAAGAAGCCAACATATGGGGAAGCCTGGGTGGCTCAGTCGGTTAGGCGAGGACTCTTGATCTTGGCTCTGGTTATGATCTCACGATTTGTGTGTTTGAGCCCCATATTGGGCTCTGTGCTGATAGCGTGGAACCTGCTTGGCATTCTGTCTCTCCTTGTCTCTATCCCTCCCCTGCTTGTGTTCTCTCTCAAAATAAATAAATAAACTTAGAAAAGCCAACATAGGGACATTTTTAAAAAAACTTAGACTTTGTCCTTCCCCTACCTGTCCCTGATTGGGCATTGATCCCCTGTCCCTAAGCTCCACCATTATCCATCCTGTGACTTTTCAGGAATAATGGTCTTTTTCAATCATATTCAAATAAACCTTTTTGGTACTCAGTACAACCTGATTCTGATTATGTAGCATGCAAAATTCGAGGGATCAAATCACCAGCAATTTGCTTCCCCAAGTTGCTTTCTTAAATCAGCTTTTAAATAGATTTATGTTGCCTGTGGATATAAAGCAGTAGAGTAAAACTAAACCTTCCTGATTTCCAAATCAGCATTTAAAGAGCTATAATTCATATTTAATGAAGAAAAACAGCTAAATAAGCATCCACAAGCATTTAACTAGAGACTTTATGCTCATAAAGTTTTTATCCTCTGCTAAAAGCCCCTTTACCATATCTTTTTATTATACTTTGATTCAAAATGCTAAAAGGAAGTTGGATATTGTTAGGCTGCTATTAAATTATGAGAACAAATATTAGGAATAAATTTTAGCTCTGTTAACTAGGACAAGACTGCCAATTTTCCTAATTTGTGCTCAACATTTAAGTTTTCAAAGAGAGAAAATGTTTTATTGGCAGAAGAACATGAAACAATATTGAGGCCAGATGTCTCTGACCTTTTGTGTAGGAATAAAAGCACTTTCTGTTTCAAGACTGGGCATCCTGTTTATAAATAGCTATGTTGTGGTGAAAATGGAATTTATTTTACCTGTGAAATTGGGTTTGGCCATTTCCCCTGAAATAGAGATGGGTTTTTGAGAGCTGCTTGCCAGAAGGGAGAGTATAAAATTAATAACATAATGTATTTGTATCTGGGGCTTTATTGATGTCAAGCATACATGCCTGGAATCTCCCATCATTGAATAACATCTCGTCTCAATTTCTAAGTCAAGCCCAGGACTAGATGAAAGAAAGAAAATACTGTTGGAGAACTAGCTGATCACTGAGACATTTTGTAATGGGTTAAAATTGTTCATTTTGCTCTATGTTTGGTCTGATTTCTAAAGCAGATTAATACTGAACAGGAGTTACCAGGCCTGCTTAGAGAAAATAACCAAGAGTGTTACTTTAAGGGCACCTGGGTGGCTCAGTCAGTTAAGTGTCTGACTCTTGGTTTCAGCTCGGGCATTATCTCATGGTTGGTGAGTTTGAGCCCCACTCGGACTGTGCCCAAAAGGTGCAGAATCTAGTTGGGATTCTCTCGTGCATGCTCCTTGTCTCTCTGAAAGTGAATAAATAAACTTAAAAAAAAAGTGTTACTTTAAATAGACACTGACATTTCAGCGTGTATATTCAGGTCAATATTCACAATACTTAGGGAGGTACAATCACTCCTTAGGTAGGTACAATGGCATGGCCATTGTCTTGCATATTTCATTATGTTAGGCAAATAAAATGATACCATTGGCCTCAAACAAATGGACTCTGTCACCTAATCAACTTTATGCTCAAAACAAGTCCTATTAATAGTAAAGACATTCACTGAGCCTTAACTTAGATTTCCAACTCTTTATTAAAGTTATCACATGGAGAAATTGGTAAGTGTAATCACTGGGAAGAATAGGATGTAAATGGCTGAAGCATTTATTTGTATTTCAGTCTTCTGAAAAGCACTTTATTTTCCAGAAAACACTGTAGGACCCACGGCAACCCTTTGCTTTCTGTCTGTGGTTCATTTTTGATCTGTGCTCAAAGACTGTGTAGTCCTAAAGAAGTAGCTGTACACTGAAGGGTGAACTTAAACTGACTGAGGACTCAAACTCTAGTGCAAAAGGATGACTGAGAATTTCTTCTGCATTGAGTGGAGTGTTCCATTGATCTCTGGACTGAAATATAAGTGGTACCCAGTAGACTGCTATTTTAATGCAGCAGAGTAAATTCAATGAATTGCCCAATTCTCTAGGGCCCTTTAGAAAACTACCCAGAGCATGGTTTTAATGGAGAAATGGCACAAGGAAATTGAGTGCAGGGTCTCCCAGTTCTCATCCATTAAGACCATGACATCTGAATCATTGCCTCAGGATTACTTATGGCCCTAAAGAGAAGACTGGAAGACCAGAGGGGGTCTGGTATTCAGGCGATGGATTGTTGACAGAGAATGACTGATTCTGCATCTGAAGGACATGTACCTCTGGCCACCTTTGGATGTGCTTATGAAGACCAAAGATGATGAAAAGTTACCTGTTTACTACAGAAATTTGGAGGTTGCCGGAAAAAATACAAAGTGAAAACTCTTAAAGCTTCAATATTTGTTACATTAAATAGATAGTAGGTATATGTTATATTATGTGGCTCTCCTTCCATTTTTTCATGCTCTGTATGCTAATAAGTAACAGTTTGCACTATTTTTAAGGGCTTATCACATTATCTGTAACATAATTTATTTAACCGTTTCATTAATTATAGACCTTTAGGTTGTTGGCAAATTTACAGCATGATAAATAATGCTATAATAGGAGGAACACTTGGTAGAAATTTTTGTTTAACCTTTGCTGCTTCCTCAGGATAATTTTTAAGAGTACAAGTATTCTACAATGGTGTTCCTCATTATGATGCTTCTTAAATACATTGCAAGTTGCCTTCCATAAAGGTCACGCCAGTTTTCATTGCTGCAAACATTATGAGAATTTGTTTCCTCTTACCCTAGCCAACACTAAGATTTCTTGGTGTTTTTTTTTTTTTTAATTGGCCAATTAATAGGAAATACTACTTTATTTGATTACTGAATTTTGAATGGTTTACACATGCCTATCTGCAATTTACCCATCTAATTTGGCATACTATTTGCTTCTGTTACCTGCCAAAGGCTTGCCTACAGGGTGTTTGCTTTATTCTCATTAATTTTTTTAAACGTTTGTTTATTTTGAGAGAAAGCACAAGCAAGGGAGGATCAGGGAGAGAGAGAATCCCATGCAGACTCTGAGCTGTCAGCACAGAGTCTGTCGTGGGGCTTGAACCCGGGAACCCTGATACCATGACCTGAACCGAATTCACGAGTTGGATACTTAAGTGACTGAGCCACCCCGGCACCCCTTTCCTCATTAAATTTTAAAGACCTCTTGCCACATTAATGATACGAATACATCTTTTTTATTAGTAAAAATTTTTTAAACCCTTATCAGTTGGTGGTTTGGAAAGGGGCCGTTGGCAGTAGGATTTGCTTTTTAGGTTTCATTTATGTTTCACTTAGGATAATTGGAAAATGAGTAGGCACAGTGACTCCACCTTGGAGGATGCTGACAGAAGTGAAGGAATGTGCTGTACCTGGAGTAATAGTGGAGTCAAAAGAGGTGGTGGGAGACCATAGTTCAAGTCTGTGTGTTGTAAACTCAAACAGAGGCCAAGAATGTATTGTATGTTCTCAAGTAACCATTTGAGAGCCATTGAAAATGATTGCCACCAACAGTCATTTGTGGTGGGACAGATTAACAGGCAAGTGCTAGGTCAGGTCAGGTCAAAGTGAACAAGATTTTCTGTGTGATGAAGGTGACAATTAGGGAGGTACGTTAACTCTTAAGGTCACTATGCTTCCACATGGTATGCTGTGGTGGTAATTGACTAGTGACCTTTAAACGTTGGTGAACTTTAAAATGCGGTTTTCTTTAATGTTTGTTTATTTTTGAGAGAGACCAGTGCCAGTGGGGGAGGGGCAGAGAGAGAGAGACAAAATACCCGAAGCAGGCTTCAGGCTCTGGGCTGTCAGCACAGAGCCCAAAGGGGGGCTCAAACTCATCGACCGTGAGATCATGACCTGAGTCAAAGTGGGACGCTCAACCTGCTGAGCCACACAGGTGTCCCCGCAGTTTGTTTTTCTGAGAGAGATTTACTCAAAGGAGCCCACGCAGTGGGGCCTGGGGTCAGTGTGAGGCCTTACACACTAGCTTATTAGATCCCATATCTTGGGCTGACAACATTAAAAATGATTGGATTAGCAAAGATGGTACCTTTGGTCCATCAGTCTGTCTGTCTGTCGGAATGTGTTAAGGAGTTGGTTTTCTCCAGAGGTACTGCGACTCCAGCTGAAAAAATTTTGTCCCCTCCTGGGAGTCTGGTTTGTTTACTTTCACTGCCTTAGCCATTATTCCAAGGACTTGAGAACCATTAGGGAGATAAATATTGCATGTTGTTCCACAGAAAAGAAATGAATTCTAATCAAGAGGATGTCACTCTTTATTCTTTTCATTGAAGTCTGGAGTGTTGAACTGACTTTACTGACAGCTTTCATGAGCCCATAGTTTAATATAATGGGTAAAATGGAACACTTTATTGAGGTAGGGTTCATTTGTTAGCATGGCTTAAATACACTTACATCACTGAGGTTAGCCGTGCAAACATGTGGTCAAGGCGGAAATCTATCAGCAGACATGTTGCGGTATTTTTATGGTAACTCTCTACTAATTTTTTTTTTATCTTTGCTCTCTTCCTCCTTAGTACAAATATGCCAGATTGCTTTTTGATCACAGCATGCCATCCTGAAAGAGACATCCTGGGTAGCTTAAGTTGGTACCCTATAGGAGTATTGTGCCGGTTAAAAGTGATAAAACTTGGAAAAGTGCCTTAACAGTAGTGTGGTATTAAAAGTATTGTGTGGATTAAAAGAAAGCTTGAGAAAGGGCCTTAAAAAGAGTATAAAGCACTCCAGAATGCTAGGTACAGAGACGATTGTTTGTAGGCAGAGTACAACCTATTGACCTTTGCTCCAACTTGTGAAGAGGTGGCCATCACCAACAGAGATGGAAACCTGAGGCTGGGAGAAGCGTATGTGCTAAAATCATTAAGCACAAAGGAGGAAGACTGTGTGTGTGTGTGTGTGTGTGTGTGTGTGTGTGTGTGTGTGTGGGTGGGTGTGGCTGGGGGAGGAATGGTGGGGTTGGTTTGTTTCTGCTTAGACACCTGTGTAGATACTTAATCACCACCTGGAGCCAAGGAGTGCACTTGTCCTATTCATCATGCTCTTCTTTCGTGTGGTTGAGTCAACATGATATAAAAAGCAGACACTGTGAGTCAAGAGGATTGAGGGTGAATCCCAGCCCTGCTGCGAATTATGTTTGTAGCCCTGGGAAATCAACCTAATCCATCAGTTTCTCCATCTAAAAAGATGTATTTGAGGAGATGAGTATTTGCAAAGGTGAGATAGGTGTATAGTGAGGACATTTGAGGTGTTTTTCCAGTGGTATGTGCAATGTAGTATTCATTTATTCATTGTGTATTAGAATAAATACAACTAAAACACAATTTTCTGGATATTAATGTTAAGTAAAAAAAATAAGTGAGCAATAAAAAAGAAGTGAGCAAAACAGAAACAGACTCACAGAGACCAAACTGGTGATGGCCAGAGGGTAGGGAAACTGGGGAATGGGTGTAATCGGTGAAGGGGACAAAGAGGTACAGATGTGCAGTTACAAGATAATTAAGTCACGGGGACCAAAAGTACAGCCTAGGGGTTAGAGTGAATTAGACTGTAATAATGTTGTGTGGTGACAGATGGTAACTACATTTATCATGGTGAGCACTGCGTGTTGTATAGAATTGTTTAATTACTACATTACACACTTGAAACTAATAGAACATTGTATATCAACTGTACTTCAGTAACAAAAATTAAAAAAAAAATGTTTGGTAAACGTACCAATGGCATACAGATAGAGCACAAATCATGAAGAAAGGACATTTGGGAAATACTTAGATTACCTCTTATTCATCTTAAAAAATTTTTTTTTAAGTTTATTTTGAGAGAGGATGAGTGAGGGACGTGCAGAAAGAGAGCAAGGGAGAGAGAATCCCAAGCTGGCTCTGCACCGTCAGCACAGAGCCCCGACACAGGGCTGAACCCTTGAACTGTGAGATCATGACCTGAGCCAAAACCAAAGTCTGACACTCAACTGACGGAGCCACCCAGGTGCCCATATATTATCTCTAATTTCATAATGAGCTCTGCTCTGCAAAGTATGTGATTCCTTAAGGGAGAGAAGAAGGTCATTGGCAAACTTACAGCGATGTCTCTGTATTGCTTATTATACATACCCAGACTGGATTAGGCCATAGACACTCCTCTGTGTGATGTCAATCATGGCAGAGATTTCAGTGTGACTCCAGACCACAATGTGTATGATCTGGCATGAGTCTCCATAGGTCTCAGAGACAGGACACAGGAATCAGAGAACTGGATTCCAAAAGCCAAATCCTCCCATTCTGGAGCAGGGAATATTTAGAAGCTGCCCATTGATCTTTTCCTTTCCCTCCTTGTGCCATTCTATTAGCCAAATATATATATTTTTAACTTTACATATTTTGATAGAGCACAAGCAGGGGAGGGGCAGAGGGAGAGGCAGAGAGAGAATCCCAAGCAGGCTCTGCACTGTCAACACAGAAGCCTGCTGTGGGTCTCAATCCCATGAACCCTGAGATCATGACCTGAGCTGAAATCAAGAGTGTGATGCTTAACCAAAGGAGCCAAATTAGCCAAATATTTTTGGGTGCCTCTATTAGCCAAATAGACTTAGACAGTCTATGCAGAGAATTCTTCGGGACATCCTGAGCATCTAATTGTCCTGCTTTATTTTTGGTGGTGGCAAGACCGTGAGTCTGCATTGTCCGCTGCTGAATCCAAGAGCCCTATGAGTGATGATCCCCTGGGTTACAGTCTGTTCATCAATAGTCACCAAGCATTACATAGAACTCCTACCAAAAGTAACAAAGTTACTTGTCTCTGCTACTTTTTTGGGGGAAATAGAATTGAAACATTTCTTGATTGTTTTGCTCTTTTTTATTTCTAATGTTTATTCTTGAGACAGACACAGTATGAGTGGGGGAGGGGCAGAGAGAGAGGGAGACACAGAATCTGAAGCAGGCTGTCAACACAGAGCCCAACATGGGGCTTGAACTCATGAACTGTGAGATCATGACCTGAGTTGAAGTCAGACACTCAACCGACTAAGCCACGCAGGTGTCCCTGTTTTACTCTTTCTATTGGATCTGTTAACCCATGAGCAGCAAATGACTCTGCAGGTTCTAGTTCAAAACACCTATTTAGTGATCCTCAAATGAAACCCAGGCAGAGCACAGAGTGAGAGGAAATGTTTAAGTTTCCTGAGAATGAGAGCAGCTTTTGTAGACGTTCTGCCTGTGACCTCCGGTTGGTCTGGTGCAGAGCAGAGAATTATAGTTCATAGCGGTTCAGATCCTCTGTGAGTAGTCAAGAGTACAGTGGTATTAACTGTTTCTTTTGGTTTGGGGAAAAGATACCAAATGTTTTTGTCCTCAGGGAAAGGTCTTTAGTAAATGGACATATTCCTTCATTTGCTTAGAACCTGATCATGTTGGAAAGACGGTGTAGTGTGGTCCTGAAGCGGCCACAGAGTCTAATTGACCTGCTTTCAAATCTCCGCTCTACCAGTGAGTGGTCACATGGCCTGTGTTCTCAAGCATATCTCCTAGGTGCACTTGTAAGATGGGGTAATAAAGGTACCCAGCCCACAGCTTTGCTGTGAGGATGAAATGCAGTAGCAGGTGCCTGTTGAGTATGCCTTTGATTCTTCTTAATCCTTTTTCTTATGCCAGGTTCCTGGAAGGTTCTGTGCTGATAAATTTTACTTGCTGCTGTGGAGTTTTCTGATGCCTCAGACATGGCGAACCATGGAACTTTCTGGTTGCCCTTGTGTACAAGCTGAGAGTGACACCTATCAGGATACTGTTAGGTTAATATTTTCTATGTGGTATAAGAAAACGGTCAATGTTTTTTTTTTTTTTTTTTTTCCTTTTGGGTATCAAGTTGATTGAACATCTTTTGTTAAAAAATTGTCTCTTTCCCATTCATCTGTCTTGTTCCTCTGGTTAAAAAAAAAAATCCATGGATGATTTTTGTGTGGGCCTATTTCTGGGATGTCCATTCTATTCCAATGACCTAAATATTTATCTTTCTGGTGCACCTGGGTGCTTAGTAGGGCAAGCATCTGACTCTTGGTTTCAGCTCAGGTCATGAACTCACAGTTCTTAGGTTCAAGCCCCACCATGGGCTCTGCACTGGCAGCACAGAGCCTGCTTGGGATTCTCTTTCTCTCCCTCTCTCTCGGTCCCTTCCCTGCATTCTCTCTTTCTCTATCTCTCTCTCTCAAAATAAACAAATAAACATTAATAAATGTCTTTCTGTGAAAATGAAATTATCTTGATTGCTGTAGTCTATACTAAGTCCTGAAATCAGGGAGGATAAGGCCTCAAATTTTGTTGTATCAAAAATGGCTTTGGTTATTTCTGGACTTGTGCATCTCTATATAGATTTGAGTATCAATTTGCTAATTTCTGTACAAAATCTCCTCAAATTTTCATCAAAATGGCTACTTGGAGAAAAGTTTTGGGTAGTCCGTTTTGGTGTTCTTTTTTTTTTTTTTTTTTTTTCTTGGTGCATTTTAGGTTGTATTCCCTTTTGGAAAGCTCCTTTTTTGAAAATGACAAGGGCATTTACCTTGTAAAAATTTGATTTCACTTGTTACAAATCATTCATCCATCATTCATGGAAAAATCCTCTTGAATTTTTGAGTGAAAATGCGCCAGCAAATGAGGTCTCTTAATGTATTTACTTTTCTCCATTTCTGAAGCATAGCTTGATCCCCAAATACCCTGTTGTTTGAAAATAATATATAATTTACGGTGTCCATTTTTTTCTGTGGTGATGTACTTAAAATTGAGTGTTGATTTGTGCCCTCACCATTATGCTTGACAGATGTTATACTCCTAGTTCAGGTGTTAAGACCTCATTGCTATTCTGCAAATTGTTTTCTTTCCCTCTTTGAAAGGATATACCTTGAAATCTGTGCATTGATTTGGTACAAAGTTTGTTCCATCAAATGCACAGATAATGGCTACTCATTGTGTACAGGAGTGATCATAAATGGATCACACGTAGTGTTTCCAGTTAATTCGTGTTTGCTGGGAGGTAAAGGATGATTCATGGAGGCAGTTTCACTTAGAATATTGGGATATTATTGCTGAGAGGGGGAGGGAGGATGAAAATTCTGAGCCTGTAAAGGGGTAGGCACCATGCCAGGTCATTGAGTGTCGTATTTCATTTAATCCTTAGAACAAATCTATAAAATGGCAATATTTGCACCATTTTACAGATAACATTACACGCCACAAGATGTACGTTAAGAAACATGTCTATGATATGTGCAGGACGTTAGCTTAAACTAAAATCTGAAATCCGTAGTCTTTTTGGTATTCCAGTTCCTTAGAGAATATCTAGAGTAACTTAAATATTATTGTAAAAGAATGAGGTTGGTGAAGTGGAGTTTCTTGCTCAATTTTATGAAAATAATGACAGATCCAGGACAGAAACCCATTTTTTTTTTCTGGTTCTTAGTTCTCAAGAATCTTTACCTTGTCTTTTTTACCCAGGAAATGACAGCATAGGCTCACTCCCTGACTTTGAGTACTGCTTCATCGTTTATTGGATAGGTTCTCTTGAAAGTCTATAAAATAGATATATAAAGAGAATCTACCTCTTAGGAGTATTACAAGGAAATAAATGTACAGAGCTTGTGCACATAGTAAATGCTCAGTAATGGGTATTTTCTGCCACAGATTGGTAACATCAGGACCATTTTCTCTCTCGTGTCTTATCAGTGTCCTGCCACAAGAGCAAATGAGCTGTCACTCTTAAATGCAATGTTATAAATTTAATTCTATTAGGTTTTCTCTATATTAATTTAAATGTTTTGTACCTCATTTTACCAAGGTGTGCAAGTTACAGAGAGGAGATGAAAAGTGTACTTAGAACCTGTGTTGATGCAAAGAAAGGATAAATGGACACTTTAGGGAATTTCTGAAATCGTGTTGCTTGACACAAAACCCGTGTAACAAGTAAATGCCTGAGGCTTAGAGTGCCATAAAGAAGGTCCTTGTTGAAATTTTTAATAAATGTTTATTGATTTGTGAGAGAAAGACAGAGTGTGAGCGGGGGAGGGGCATAGAGAGAGGGAGACACAGAATCGGAAGCAGGCTCCAGGCTCTGAGCTGGCAGCACAGAGCCTGACACAGGGCCCAAACTCATGAACCGTGAGATCCTGACCTGAGCTGAAGTTGGACACGTAACTGACTGAACCACCCAGGTGCCCCAAGAAGGTCCTTATTTACAGATCATGTTCCAAAGACTCAGGAGAAGACCTACTCAGAAACACATACTTGAATGAGTGCATAGAACACATCAGAATAGCAAGCTACTTTGGGATGCTAGCACCGAGCTCTAGGAGAGTTCATGCGTGCAGCAGAAGCACTAGAGGCGAATAGATGGGACTATTTATATGTGTCTTGGAAAAAGAGCCAATGTGACCCATATTTTGAAGGAGCTTGAGAAACACTCTAAACTGAGATGTAGGGGAACTGCTTTTGAATCAGGATCTTGATACTACTTTAATTGTTGGGAAAAATCATTTCACCTTGTCCAAAAACACGTAGCCATGACTTACATGTGAATATTTGAAGTTTATGTTAATTAAAGTGAAATAAAATTGAAAACGGAGTTTTTCTGTTGCATTAGCCACCACTGGTCATTAGGCCTACATAACTACCCGCTACTCTGAATAGCATTGTGGAATATCACTTACAGCATGGTGGGAAGTTGTTCTGGACAGCAAGAAAACCTGGCCTCACCTTCTACCTCTGGAACTTCATGCTTTTTCCTAGTCTAATATTCTAAGACTTGCATGGTGACAACTTAAACCAGAGTGGGTAAGGTAGGTTTTTTTTTTTTAATTTTTTTTAACATTTATTTATTTTTAAAGGGGAGAGAGACTGTGTGTGAGTGGGGGAGGGGCAGAAAGAAAGGGAGACAGAGAATCCGAAGCAGACTCCAGGCTCTAGGCTCTGAGTTGTCAACACAGTGCCCAACACAGGGCTTGAACTCATGAGCTGTGAGATCATGACCTGAGCTGAAGTCGGGTGCTTAACCGCCTAACCCACCCAGGCACCCCAAGGCCAGCTTGTTTTATACCAAAATCTCCATGAAGGTTTCAGTAACATGTGGAAGAATTCTGTGCTAAGTAGACAACATGGTAGGGACTGCTTTGTTCTCCCTTGCTCCCTCCCTTTTCAAGTTCAAGGCCACTTTATCTGCACCATAATGGTAAACCAGCTAACTCCATAGGTGGCAGGTGGCTGGCTTTGTAAACGTGGCATTATTGGCCACTCTTCACATGGTGGTAATAATGAAGACAGGGTAGATTATAAGGGTAACAAACAGCTCCCAAAACTCCGCTTAAAACACTGGTTTATTTCTCTCTCACATTAAATACCCATGGAAGTCCTCTGTGTGCTGTGCTTTGCATCATCTTTCTTCCTGGGTGTAGTCTCCTAGAGCAAGCCGTTCTTCAGCCTAGCAAAAGGAAAAGAAGGGAGGGTGAATCACAGCCCGACATTTCAAGCTTCTTCTCACTAAAACTGAAAAGAATACAAGTAGTTACTTGCAGCAGGAAAGAGGTTAGGCTGACTTGTAGTAGAGATTATCAGAGTATATGTTTTTTTTTTTTTTAATTTTTTTTTTCAACGTTTATTTATTTTTGGGACAGAGAGAGACAGAGCATGAACGGGGGAGGGGCAGAGAGAGAGGGAGACACAGAATCGGAAACAGGCTCCAGGCTCTGAGCCATCAGCCCAGAGCCCGACGCGGGGCTCGAACTCACGGACCGCGAGATCGTGACCTGGCTGAAGTCGGCTGCTTAACCGACTGCGCCACCCAGGCGCCCCCAGAGTATATGTTTTAATACAATTTTGGCTGTTGAGACTCCTAAATAGAATCTACATAATCAATAAAATGAAAAACTCGAAAAATGGGGAAAAATGTATTTTAGGCTACTTAGCCTCACATTTCCTTGGCCAAGGTGAATTTGTGGCCAGGAGAAGCTCAAGGCCATAGGATGTACCATGCTACTCTGTCCCTGGGAAGCCAGTAGGAATACTTGATCCAGAGCATGATTGACCCCCACGATATTCTTAGGTTAATCTCCAGTAAGAATGCTACCCATGGAGTCACCAAGGGAACATCATATACTTGAGCTGTAGTGGGCAGTGCCAGCAGCTGGTGTGGATTACAGATTTCATGCCCATTGTCCTGTGAGTTGATGCTATACAGAAATGCCTCATCGGATCTGTTGGGTCTCCATCATCTCCTCTTCCTCATTGTCCTCCTTTGTAAGAGAAGTTGGAATTAGATACTCTTTTTAGTTATTTTTATGTTATACTTTCTCTGAGAGAGAGAAAGAGAGACCCAGACAGAATCTGAAGCAGGCTCCAGGCTCTGAGCTGTCAGCCCAGAACCTGACACGGGACTTGAATCCACGGACACAAGATCATGACCTGAGCCGAAGTCGGACGCTTAATGAACTGAGCTACCCAGGCACCCCTGGAAATGTATATTCTTAAGTGAAGTAGCTTTATTTAAAAAGCAAACACACAGACACACACACTCAAACCCGAGTTCCCTGTTGGTAAACACTGTGTGGATGAAAGAATGTACAGTACTGTCAGATAGAGGGCCCTGAAGTCTGGAATGGAGGGGAAATGAAGGAGACACTGGAGGGACAGTGCCTGGGAAGTACGCAACCTGAGTACTGTTCCTGGGACTATGACAAACTGCCCGTGTGACATTCTGGAGTGACTGAGCCCACCTCCTTTTCTCGTCTAGGTGGACTGTGCAAGATCGATGACAAGGCTGAGTCTTTAGAATGGTTCCCGCAGTTTTAGGAGCTACTTGGAGTAACAGAAAAAGTTATTTGTCCATCTCCATGGACCTGATCCTATAAACTTGATGGAAATGACACTGTAATTCCTTCCTCCGTTCTGCTAGGTACTGAGGCAGGGGAGTAATCTGAGGGAGAGTGAGGTTTCACAGAGATGTCCATACCCTAGACATACATTTTTTAGTCCGAGCTTCCCTAGGACAAAATGATCTCTAAAGTTCTGCTTACAGAAAAATACTGGTGCTGTATAGAGTGTCTTAAAAGGTGGGACAGTTAATCAGGGTTTTGACTATGGTATTAGATTTAGGTTTAAACTGAGCTCTGCTAGTTGCTAACCTGACATCCTCCCTCCTCCTCCTCTGGCTCTCTTTCTTTCTCCATAAAATTGGAACGGTAAGTAATGGCATTTACCTCATAAAGCTGTTGGGAAGGTTAACTTAGACAATACTTAAAATTTCTGAGACCTTGTTGCCATCGTTGTACCCCAATTTCTTCTTTTACCTTCCCTTTCCCACGCACAATGCTTCTGGAACAGAAATCTGTGATCCCACATTTCTTGGATATTGTGCTCAACGTGTGACAGAAGGAAATGCTGTGTTTACGACTTCATAATTTTTCCCATCAGAACTTAGGCAAATGTAGTTTTGTGCCTCTGGAATTAAGGAACCCAGCAAGAGAGGTCTTCAGGGGGACTCCTGTCCTGGACATGTTTTACCATGAACGTGAACATTATATGTCTACCAGCCAGGGGGCATTCTCATTGTGCTGCAAGTTTGGTAAAACCATGAAAGAGAACAGCTTTAGAGTTTTCCATACCATTGATGTGAATCCAAGTGGCATCACTAAGGCCAGCAAACTATTGTTGGGACACTGTGTCTCGCATTTAGAAGATTTGAAACACTTTGGCCATTAGCGAAGTCAGTATTGTTTGAAATTTATTGAAGTTGCATTTTTCTTGTGATGAATTTGGAGAAGTGTGAGTACTGAGGCTAATTGTAATCATTTCAACATGCAAGTCATTTCCCTTGATTGGAAGCTTTGAAGATCCTCTGAAAGTTATGTTACTCTAGCATCATTTTCTTGGGTGTTTATATTACCCATGAAAGGATCAGAGTTGATCACTCCATAATGGAGTATCAAAATAATTATATATGTCCTATCTGTGTTTCTAGGTAAAATTTATTTTTCCTGGAAAGGATTGACTGCATGTGTTAAATTATATTTGAGTAAAACCTCTTCAACTTGTTGTTACGTATGCTGTATGATTTGAAACTACTTGCTTTAAAGATGACTTTGGGTGTTTTGTTTATCATGAACACTGTACTCATCTCTTAAAACATTTGGATTTTATTACACTCATTTTGTCTGTGGAAAAAACCTACTTTGTTTCTCCAAGACAAAATTGAGCTGCTTTTTCTCCTTAAAGTAGATCCTGTCATAAATGCTAGTTATTAAATTTGAAAGGAATGTACACGTTTTGGAATCAAGTAAAATTTTAGTTCTATGTTGCAGCAGTTGTACAAAGGACACAAAATCTCTGTCTTTTATGGAAGTAAAATGTGTTCTGTAAAAAAAACAAAACCAAAAAGAATTAGTGCTTTTTACCCAAATTTAAAAATTATACATGCTCATTGTAAATTTGTAGGTTTCTCAAATTACCCTCCCATGCAGAAATTATACTGTTGATTTTTGGAAATACTTTTTTTTTCCTATGTACATAGCAGCATAAATATTAAAGTCCCAAATAATTCCAAATTACTTACAACAGATTTGAATGGGTTTTTTTTTTTTTTTTTGTGGTCCTGTTTTATTATCCTTTTTCAAATATCTAGAATCCTAGTTACAAAGGACATTTGCTGGTGGAAAGTATAATTCTTCCTTAAATCTTCAGGGATAAAAATTGACTTGATGAATGTTCTTTGCCTTTTACTCGCCTTTTCTTCCTGGAACCGAAGCTCAAAGAAATGGAGAAGAAATAGAAGATAACCATTGAGCAGTTTAATGTACAAGTAGATGACAGAGGGCAAGGGTAACAAGTAAATGATATCTATAATGTGTCTATATCTTTTTTAACCCAAACTACCACTTTAAATTCCTAATGTAGCAATAAAATGGCAACTGTACTTTAACTGAAATAAAGATAGTGAACCATGTTAAAAACAATCTTAAATTCAAATATGTCCCAGATTCATATTCTACCTTTCCTGGAAAAACTAGTGTTTATAGAGGTATTTATTCATAATACCTTCACCAAAGTGCATATTCATTATTCACAAATGTCTAGCTTCTGAGGGCACCTGGGTGGCTCAGTCATGGAGTGTCCGACTCTTGATTTCAGCTCAGGTCATGATTTCATGGTTTGTGGGCTTGAGCCCCACATCGGGCTCTGAGCTAACTGCATAGAGCCTGCTTGACATATTCTCTCTCCCTCTTTTTCCGCCCCTCGTCTTCATGCATGTGCGCTCTCTCTCTTTCTTTCTCAAAATAAATTTAGAAAAAGTCTAGATTCTATGTCTAAATATCCCTTGTGTATTGGTTTATTTTTAAGGAACTCCTATGCATATCATCTTATGTGGACTTCAACAGTTATCTAAAAGGAAGTTTGCTGCCTTTCTGGGATTAAACATGTGATTCCATATTCAAAGTACAATAGGGGAGAGGCTATAGTCCTTGTTTGTTGCATGGAAATCCATAGACTGTCACACACTAGACCAGAAGAAGTGAAGCCCAGGGGAGAGTGTGACATTGGACAAGGATCCACTGAAGTCCTTGAAGGACCAAGAGAGCATCTCACTATTGTCATTGGTGAGTTGGCTCCACCATTCATGTTTTTCTAAGTCAAAGAGCACTGCATTTTCAACCTGTTACTTCAAATAAGTCAACTTTTGACCTGGTGTAAAGTTACAAAATGTGCTTAGGGAACATTCAATTGCCTGTTACCATTAAGACCTTGTCTGGCTAAACTCATAGATAAGACCAATTGTTTCAACATCCATGGTCAGGAGGTGACTCTGAAATGAAGGTTACAATTAAATTTGCAATATCCAAATCCATTTTACGGTCTCAAAGTAGAAACATCTCCTCGGGGCCTGCTGGGCAATCTTCCCAATTCCCCTGCTTCTTTTCTAAATGGCTGAGGCTAGAAATCATCTTGCTTGAACAGTCACCCAGTGAGCCCTTGCATCATCTTTCCAGCTGCTTTATACTCAGTGGAAGTGATCAAAACACTTAAAGAATATTCACCTATCCGCAGGTCTCAAGGTATCTATGTAGGTTACTTTGAAAATGGATTTGGTTCTTCCTTATCTTCCAGATGTACCTAGTATCTCTCTAAATAGGAAGCATCTGTAAATATTGGCATCTTGTGCTTGGTGCAACCTTCAGAATGCAGTGAAGTCCTGTAAAATGAACATGAATGAATGAATTAAAGAGCTCTTCAGAGAAGGGCTCTGTTGATGATAGGTGATGGTCATCTGGAAAAGCACTGGAAGCTATTCCCAAAAAGATGAGAGAGCAAAGATAGAAAGCCAGAAAGGTCTAGTGTGCTTTTAAGGAACAAAATGTCATTGATTTTGACTGAAGTTAGAGTGTATTGGTGAAGAAAAGACTGGAGACTTTGGTTTGGTATATACTTGCCCATTTTTAATGTAATTCTATGTATTTAGGTAAAATTGTCCAATATTGGCTTTTATATTTTACCATCAGCACTAGACTATAGCAGTCATCCGACAGATGAAACCCACATAAGCCTGGAAGCTGTGTGGTCCATTCTTAGCATGGAGTCGACGTACTAGCAGTCTAGTAAGAATAAAATAAATAAGAAAATGAGTAAGTAAGTACATCCACACCTGCCCAAAACTGTAGCAGTAATAAAAAAAAAAATCCGGTTACTACAGTAATGTACTAATACCTGAACACACAGCACAACTGCTTAAAATTCCTAAAGGTTGTTCTCTTCCTCTAAATATTCCCACAGTCCTGCTAGTTCTCTGGGAATGCATTCTCTCTTGCCTTAGCTTTTCTTCCTGCAGGGAACTGGTACAGCTTGTTTCCCTCCCCAAGTTTCCACCTGTGCTTTTTATTACGTACATTGCCTTAGGAGTCTAGTCTTTCAGTCCATGTCTCCCTGCCCTTACCACTTCTGAGACTGTAAAGGAACAACTTGAATCTGGTCCAGCCAAAGAATCTGTAACCCTTAGCAGGGGACTCAGAAAATGGGAGGACTCTTTCTTCCCTTAAGTCTGCCCTCCAAATAATTAATTGAATGTGATGTGTTATAAAGGAAAACACGGGGCACAGAGCATCACAGGACCAGGGCTTAAGTCACCCGTTCCAGTTCTTACTAACTGGGTTACGTTGGGCCAGTGATTGAACACCAGTACCTGGGCTCCTCATCTGTTTCATGGGGATGATGATGATACAAATTTTATAGAATGGAGTGTGTGTGTGTTCAGTTGCAAAGAGCCACATGAATGACAGTTACTAGTAATTACATTTGAGATTTTTGACAGAGTCAGTTCATCAAGTTCCTTCGGGGAGAAAATTAGGTGCTCAATTTCTTGTGAGATCCTGTCCTCACATTTCTTTCTTTCCTTTTCTTTCTTCCTTTTCCTTCTTCCCTTTTCCTTCTTCCCTTTTCCTTCTTTCCTTTTATTTCTTCTTTCTTTGTTCTTCCTTTCTTTCTTGCTCTCTGTCTCTGTCTCTGTCTCTTTCTTTCTCTGTCTCTTTCTCTGTCTCTTTCTCTCTCTTTCTCTCTTTCTTTCTCTTTCTCTTTCTTTCTCTCTGTCTCTTTCTCTCTGTCTTTCTTTCTCTCTGTCTCTTTTTCTTTCTGTCTCTTTTTCTTTCTTTCTCTCTGTGTTTCTGTTTCCCTCTCTTTATCTCTCTTTCCCTCTTTCTGTCTTTCTCTCTCTGTTTCTCTCTGTTTCTCTCTCTCTTTCTCTATTTCTGTCTCTGTCTCTCTCTGTCTCTGAGCTGTCAGCACAGAGCCCGACGTGGGGCTTAAACTCAAGGACTGCAAGATCATGACCTGAGCTGAAGTCAGACACTTAACTGACTGAGCCACCCAGGTGCCCCTTGTTTGTTTTCTTTTTCTCCCCTCCCCTCCCCTCCCCTCCCCTCCTCCACATGAGGTGGAGGGCTAGAGGGAATGTAGGGCTGGAACCCACATCCCTGAGATCATGACCTGAGCCCAAATCAGAGTCAGATGTTTAACCCACTGAGTCACCCAGGTGCCTCTGTCATCACATTTCTAATGTTCTCCTGTAATGTTCCTGCTCTGTCTTAGGTGAGCCTGTGAGGGCTCTGGACTGCCTGAAAACACTCCCTTTTTGGGGACTTAATTAACACTTTGCTCTTTGGGATTTTCATGTCCAAGACACAATGTCCAATTTAATCCCTTATTTTTTCCTCTTTGTAACAGTGCCCTCATTGCTTCCTGAGATGCCTTCACATTGCCTCTAAAGTTAAGGACTATTTTAGGCATTTGGAAGCATGTGTTACCTTGAAACCAAAACCTTAGGCTAGTTCAACATGACATAGTTTAAATCAATGACTTTTGTCTTAGTTCATTTAAGTTGCTGTAACCAAATACCATTGACTATTTTTTAATTATAAAACATGAATTTATTTACATGCAAAGTGAAACCATGATATTTGAACACACTTTTTAAAAAGGAAAACTGGTCTTCGATTTTTACAGATGTACTGAAAAATCAGTTTTGAATGACATGAACTCCCAACATAATATTATAATAATATCATGTTTGACTGACAGTTTGCTTCCAAATAGGAGTCTCTTTGGAGAAACTAGTAATTTGCAAATAGCTATGCTCTTGCATTCAGTAGCTGGAGTCCTCTAATTAAAACAAAGGTCTTTATTTCATTGTAAATATGGTAAGACTGCAGTCCTGAGGGTTTTGTCCCCCCTCCCTTAAATTCATAAGTACATACACATTTCACTCGGAGGCACCATCACCAAAACGGAAAATGGAACATAACATGGCAGATGTAAGATTATCTGCTTCTGGAAAAGCCAAAAGTAGTGGGGGCCTCATATTCCTGACTTCTAAAATCAGGGAGTATAACCACATTCTCCAGACTTATTTTTCTTTCTGAAATGCTATCACTTGGAGAGTAGACTTGAATGTGAAGGTAGATTCCATGGTCTTCTCTCTGATTAGTTGATTATTTTTTTTAAACGTCTACTTATTTTGGGGAGACAGAGGGAGACAGAGCATGAGCAGGGGGAGTGGCTGCTCCAGAAACCAAAGCAGGCTCCAGGCTCCAAGCTGTCAGCACAGAGCCCAGCATGGGGCTTGAACCCACGAACTGTGATCATGACCTGAGCCGAAGTCTGACGCTTAGTCGGCTGAGCCACCCCAGGGCCTCATGGTTAATTTTGATTATTAACAGCAATTTACTTCTCACAGTTCAGGAGGGGGGAAGTCTGAGATCAGGGTACCAGCGTGGTCATGGTCTCATGGGGCCCTCCACAAGATGGCGGACCTCTCCCTGTAACCTTCCATGGTGGAAGGGGCCTAGAAGCTCTGTGAGGCCTCTCTTACAAGAGCATAAATCCCATTGATAAGGGCTCTACCCTCATGATCTAAGAAACTGCAAAGGGTCTCACCTCTTAATATTAGCATATTGGCGTGAGGTTTTCAACATAGGGATTTTGTTGGGGGGTGGGGTGGGGATACAAACATTCAGACAATAGCAACTCTGATGAAAACAAAACCAATGCAAAGGGAAACTATCAGCTTGTCTTGTGAAAAGCACCAGCAGGAGTTGTCAGAATATACAATTTATTGGTTTTCCTCTATTTCACGGTGAAGGGCCATTGGGGCGTGAAGCAATGTTTTAAATAGACTTGGTGTACTCTTGTGCCCTCTGACATCTATATTAACAAGGTCAAAATCAAACTAGCAACCAGGAAATGCTCCTAATGGGGCTAAACGTGATTTGGTCTCTGACCTTATGCATTCATAGCTATTAGCTATGTCTTAGTCATAGTTTTATCTACTGCCATTTCCCAAGGAAAGGACCTGTTTTGAGTCAATAGAATGATTAAATCCATAACTCCGATGTCATTATTCCCTAATGATTGAGATTCTAATTTAATTTATGTACTACTTCAGCATAGGAAATTAACTGACAGGTCAATTTGTTTTAGACACATAATTGTAAAACAGATGTGTCGCAAGGCTTTTGAATTAAAGAGGACATTACTTAACTTCATCTCCTTGGTGATCCTCGGCATTTTATTAATAATACAGATGTACGGTCTGATTACACGAGGTAACCAAAATGGAAGCCACAGTGAGTGGATGAAAGCTGCCAACGAGGTCTCTGGAGTGTATTCATGTCCCTCATCATGAGGATAAAGCAGAACCGTTCATGGGGCTCATGTCTTCTCAGCATATGTGGAGTGACTCCCCTGGGGCTGTCTGCAGGTAGCATGTGGTTATTAGGACATGAGGACAGGAAGCTGTCCGGAGCGTGTCCCTGCCTGCTATGGCCATTGTCAGGGACTTGCATTCTGTAAATGAGCCTTCTGTCCATCCCATGCCACAGGAATGCTGTCTGTGGCTTTTAGGACTGGCTGTCAGGGGCAGAGATGGGGGTTTCCTAGACTCGTGTGAATGACAGTTTTCATTTTATTACACAGCTGCAAATAGAGCATTGCATTGTGGGTGTACTAGACTTTAGCTGGGGTAGTCTTATGGGAGGCCTGGGAAGAAAACCATTTGGAATTTGTTTTTACATACCCTCAAGGATGATTTCCTTCTTTTCGTTTCCCTTCCAGTCATGAAATTTAGACCGAGTCTTCCTTGAAATGTGTTTTCTAGATGAACTTTTTTTTATTTATTTATTTTTAAAAATTTTTAACGTTTCTTTTTGAGAGAGAGACCGAGTGCAAGCAGGGGAAGGGTGAGAGAGAGGGAGACACAGCAGGCTCCAGGCTCCCAGCTGTCAGCACAGAGCCAGACTCGAGCCTCGAACTCACAAACCATGAGATTATAATCTGAGCTGAAGTTGGACACTTAACCAACTGAGCCACTCGGGTGTCCCAAAACTCTTCTTAAAAGCACTGAACAAATGGTAGATTTATTATCTCAAAATGAATGTTGCTGGTCTGACATAAATTGGTTGATTAAAAGGAGACTATGAGTAAGAGTAAGATAGATGAATGTAAATTACAATTATAAAAGTGAGTCAAAGTGAGGTTGAGACCACATAAACATCAGGGCAGAAACCATATCTAAAATGACCAGTTTGTAGGAAAAATCATAATTCCAGACCCAATTTTGCAGTATGGGGTCTTAATCAAATCTGCTTTTTTGTTTATTTAAAAAAATTTTTTAATTTAAATTTTACTTAAATCCCCATTAGTTAACATATAGTTTCATAATGATTTCAGGAGTAGAATTTAGTCATTCATCACTTATATACAATCCCCAGTGCTCAGCTCATCACAACAAGTGCCCTCCTTAATGCCCACCCATTTAGCCCATCCATGACCCAACACCCACCCTTCCAGCAACCCTCAGTTTGTTCGTTGTATAAGAGTGCCTTATGGTTTGCCTTCCTATTTTTTTTCTCACTTTTCCTTCCTTTCCTCTAGATAAACTTCTAATTCTAAATAGCTGTGTGACCTAGGGGATAGCACTTAAAAATTACTAGAGCCCAGTTACACTGGGCTTGGGCCCACACTGAGTGCTTGGGCTGTGTGTGTGTGTGTGTGTGTCTGTGTATGTATGTATGTGTGTATGTGTATGGGAGAGTGAGAGATTGGGGGCATGGGAGAGACAGAGAGAGGGAGAGAAGATCACAAGACTTAACTAGAGCCTGACATGTGAGTACTCAATACATGCCCTTTGCTGTCATTAGTTAATCTCACCCTTAGTGATTAGCTCACTCTGATCATGCAAAGTGCTTTGAAACATATTTGTTCCAAGTAGTATGTCTTCTAGGATATCGACAATGTGAGTAACAGGATCTCCGAATCCAGGTACAATTTATACAAGATCAGGAGGGGACAGACTCCAATCTAAGAGGAGATAGATGAATTTCAGCTTCAATTTTTTATAACTTTATTGGTGTGACATAGTATGAATGGGTTGCCAAGGCTAACAAATGAAGTGTTGGTGTCTAGGGACGGATTTTAAATCTGCTCTCTGTGTCATTAGGTACCACCCCCACCCTCAAATGCAGGTTTGATTGCAGTTGTTCAGCTG
Organism: Leopardus geoffroyi; assembly: GCF_018350155.1. Lineage (NCBI taxonomy): Eukaryota > Metazoa > Chordata > Mammalia > Carnivora > Felidae > Leopardus > Leopardus geoffroyi. The sequence goes on along the minus strand of NC_059326.1, from coordinate 96,701,281 downwards.
ACTTTGATTCCCAGGGCTGAATTTCTGTCTTGGGAGAGTGTGTTTCTTCTAAGATTAAAGTACATGAAGTGAGATGCGGGGGTTGAGAGGTCCTAAAGAACAGTGATGAAAATGATGGGCTGAATAAATAGATACTTAAAGGTAGTCTAAAGAAATTCTGAGTATTGAATCTCAGGAGAAGAGTTTAAAGGTGATTGAGAGATCAACAGACCTCCAATAAGTAATAAACATGAAAGCCTGAATAACTATTTCCCTTTAAAGGAAGAGAGAGCTTCTTTTCAAGAGTAAGACTAATTTGGATGCCACTGTAACATGCAGTTCTTGCTGGTGATGGTTAGCAGGTACTGGAATTCAGCTAACATAGGAGCCTGTGGGATTTCTTCCCTCAAAGAATGGGGTTGAACAGAAGACTTAGAAACATTCTGATGTGGATGAAGAGCCTCTTGCCCAGTGGAGATGACTTGGCCATTTCTTCCCTATGAACTGTGGTACAACTATCTAGATACACGTTTCCAAGTGTGCTCTGCTTTCAACTAGTTGAATTGTTGGTAGCTCTATGCCAGATTTTGTTGGTCAAAAGGGTTCGGCAGGTGAAAAAGTGTTTAAAACCTACTGGTGTAATGAAAGCTGGAAGAGGTTAGCTACCATTAGCTAAAGGAAACGAAAAGTCTGTGGACAGTGGGTACAGTGTTTGGGATGTCTTCCAGATACCATTTTGTTTACTCTTGCCCAGTAGTCCTACGAAGTAAGTATCGTTACTTCCATTTCCTGGGTGATAAAATTGTAACTTAGGGAAGCGACCTTACTTGTCCATGCTGGCGCCTGCAGGTTCCATAGTTCCACGTGCTCTCCACTCCTGAGCGTCTATGGCTAAAGGGGTTCGGGCAGGGTCCACCTTTATCTTCCCCAAGGACAGGGCCACGTACACGTTCAGAGGATGGCTTTTGAAGCCATCGCTTGCATTTTCTTTCTTTTTTAGAAAAACCTTCTGGTGGGTTCTTAATCAGAAAATGGACCTTTTAGAAATTAACATGGACCTTAGGATCTTCTAAAAATGGGAGAATTCAGTAAGGTAGCATTAACATTGATTTTCTACTTTAGTTTCATCATTTGGGACCACATTTATTAAGTGGTTTATTTATTTTTTTGGAATTGGGCATTGATTTTTTTTTTTTAAGTTTATTTTAAGAGAGAGACAGAGTGTGGATGGGGGAGGGGCAGAGAGAGAAGGGACACAAAATCCGAAGGAGGCTCCAGGTTCCGAGCTGCCAGCACAGAGCCTGATGGGGGGCTCCAACCCATGAACCGTGAGATCATAACCTAAGCCAAAGTCAGACACTTAACCGACTGAGCCACCCAGGCACCCTTATGTGTTATTATTTTTAATCTGTCAAACCATATTTTTTAAGATACAGATTTTTAAATCTTGGGAACATTTCACTGCTGAATTAAACAGAGTTTGAGGACTCTTCCTGGTGACAGCGTTAGTGGAAATGTAAAGGAGAAGATGGGGAAAAATAAGTAGGAGAAACTCAGCAAAGAGTAAACAGTCAAACATGTACCACTTGGCTTCTAAAGTGAGAAATCTTTCTGATTCCATGCAATGTTTTAGAGCCAATGCCTCTTGCGATTCATGGCTTCGACCCCAGATGAATCCATGCCTTTGCTTGTATTCTCCTCTGGATCTTGGAAAACTGGATTTCAAAAGTGTCAGCATTGCTGTATATGAGGACAAAACTTCAGAATGAAACGAATCTGTATTAGACTGTTTTTTTTTTTTTAATTTTTTTTTTCAACGTTTATTTATTTTTGGGACAGAGAGAGACAGAGCATGAACGGGGGAGGGGCAGAGAGAGAGGGAGACACAGAATCAGAAACAGGCTCCAGGCTCTGAGCCATCAGCCCAGAGCCTGATGCGGGGCTCGAACTCACGGACCGCGAGATCGTGACCTGGCTGAAGTCGGACGCTCAACCGACTGCGCCACCCAGGCGCCCCCGTATTAGACTGTTTTTGAATGTTTTTTGCCTAAACACACTGGGAGGTGATTTTTTTTTCTGTTATTACTTCGAGAATCCTCATTTTTAAGGAAAGCTCGTGCTTACTGTAAAAATGACATACATTAAACTAGAAATTACCCAAATGCCTAGTAATGGTGGAATGAATAAGTACATTATGTTTATGCAGTGGAATGTCACACGATTAGAATGGTGCTCTCTATCTTCCTGCAAGAAAACAAGAGAATGTCACAGATGGAGTGTTATGCAAACAAATCCAGACACTGAAGAGTCTACATTGGGTAACTATACTTACTCTATGGTTTCTGTTGTGTACAAGTCAAACCTTGGAGATGCTGTTGGGAGTCAGCATACGAATTTCCCCTGGAAGGGGAATAGTAACCAGGAAGAAGCTTAAATAAATGGGAGATTGATACTTGAAGAGATGAATTGACTGTTTTCATTTTGAAAATCCTAAGGGAAGGTTTCATGGCACTTTACAGAGCATTTTTACAAAATTCGTTGGGAGGAATTAATGTGGCAGCAAACCCTAAGTATTTTTTTCATAAGACAAATAAAGATTGAATTGATTAGATTCTCAATGATAGTCTGAAAGTGCAGCATTAAAGTGAAATAGAGTAAAAAAAGAGTAGCGTCTTCTAAAAAAAAAAAAATCATGAACTCCAGATGAGAATATAATGTATATTGAAAGTGGCATTTCAAATCGGGGTGGAAAGTTTAAGGGGAAAAAAGGAATTGAGTGAAATATGGCTGGTTCTTCCATCTGTCACTTTGAGTCTGTGCTTCTAAGGATTATGCATGAGAGACAGGAGGTATCTGGCTTTTGGCTTACGACAGACAAAGCTGTCAGTCTCCCCATGTCACAGATAACGACTTTTCTCCTTTGGAAGTACTTGTGTTTGAGTGCCTTACTGGGCTCCTTTCACTTCTAAGGTCCCAAATTAACTCCTGGTTAGGAAGCATTTGAATCTATTGGTCCATCAACAGAGAAAAACCTCAACACTGAAGAGTGACTCACATGGATGGCAAATAACGCCTGGATGTCGTCTTACCACGTAGATTTCATGGGACGACCCCCTGAATTTAAAGTTCCACTGCAACTCCTGAAATTAATTGCTACTTGAAAATAGGTGTAATGGGTTGGAGGCGTTTGGCCTTTTTTTTTTCTTTTCTTTTTTTTTTTTTTTTTAAACATACAACTTGTTAAAGGGAAATGATAGTTTCTTCTGGAAATAGACTTTCCTGTTTCTTATTAATGGAGTAGATGAAACTCGTAAGACACTGCACTACTGATTGCCCTCTTGTCAGTTAAAAAAAAAAGTTAGGTCAGGAGGAAAAAAAAAAACAAAAAGTTTCAATTACATTTACAGCAGCAGCTGAAGGGGAACAAAAATCAATGAAAGGAGCATACTTATTAGAGACCTGCAGTTGCCATAAAACTGAAACTAAATCACAGTGACAGTGTCTGAACTTCAGATAAATTGCTTTGAATTCAGAATGGGAGCCTGGAGAAATAATGGAAATGATCTTGCAGTTGGTGGAGAAAAAGGGTTAGAACTTTTTATATCCCTTCCTTCTCTGGATCTTGTAGATACTGTCAAGATCACATACTGATTTGTCATCTTTCTTTCTTTATTTTTGCGGAGGGGATCCTGTCTTTGCTCCAGCAGGTAATACCACCTTCTGTGTTTCCCTGGCATTGAACGGATGGAACATTAGGGGACCCAGATGCTCAGGGTGAAAGCAGAGCCTGCTGGGAACCCAAAGCAAAGTGACCCTCGGAGGACAACCTGTTCTCTTTGAAAAGAGGGCAGTTGGACAAAGGGGTAGGTTGGGGGCCAGACAGCCCTGTTTGGCTTGTTCAGTAGAGATACAAATCATCTCACTCCAGAGCTCTCTCCTAAACCCCATCCTGGTATCAAAAGGCATGAGTCTTGCCCCCCACCCCCACCCCCGCCACACTGACTGATGTTTCCCTGAGCATGTGTCATAGTGGCTCAATGCTTCTCCTGCTATTAGTGAGCACAACTTTCCAGACGCATTTAATGTAATTCCTGATACATATATTTAATGGCCCTATTGTATCTGTTGATACAATTAAAGTAGTTACTGTTACTTTTCTTTTTTCCAGTTCTCTTTCTGTTTCATCTTTGGACCTTTTTGTGGGTTACTTGAACATTTAGAATGTTTTATGTATCTTTGTAGAGTATTTCTTAATATTTGTTTCATATAGTTTTAAGATACTTTTTAGTATTAGGAGAGAGAGTTTGTTCATACAAGCAGGGTGGGGCAGGGAGGGAGGGAAGGAGGGAGAGAGAAGGAGAGGGAGAGAGAGAATATCTTAAGCAGGCTCTATACTGTCAGCTCAGAGCCTCATGAAGAGCCAGATCCCATGACCCTGGGGTCATGATCTGAGCCAGCATCAAAAGTCAGATGCTCAACCAACTGAGCCACCCAGGTGCCCCAGTATAGTTTTTTAAAGTGACTTAGTAATTGCTCACTAGAAACAAATAAGTCATACAGAGAAAGACAGATACCATATGTTTTCACTCTTACGTGGATCCTGAGAAACTGAACAGAAGTCCTTGGGGGAGGGGAATTAAAAAAAAAGAGGTTAGGGAGGGAGAGAGCCAAAGCATAAGAGACTCTTAAAAACTGAGAACAAACTGAGGGTTGATGGGGAGTGGGAGGGAGGGAAGGGTGGGTGATGGGTATTGAGGAGGGCACCTTTGGGGATGAGCACTGGGTGTGGTATGGAAACCAATTTGACAATAAATTTCATAAAAAAAAAAAGAAACAAAGGTAGCATACTTCATAGATATGTAATTTATCTTAAGCCTAATGTTGATGTCATTTTACCATTTGGAGAGACCTAGAATAACTTGACCTACTTTTTTGTCACCTTACCCTCCTCCATTTATAATAAAATTGTTTTGAATATTTCATCAACCTATATTTAGAACTACGTCAGACAGTACTATAGATTTTGCTTCTATAATCAAACATGAGATAGACAACTCAAGAGGAGAAGGAAAGCCTGGGGTGTTGACTAAATATTTTTACTTACAGTGGTCTTTGATTGTGTCATGGTTCCTTCTCATCATTTCTATTCTGTTGAGAAGATTTTCCTTCGCCATTCTTATAGATATATTGACTACACATTCTTAGTTGTCCTTTATCCGAGAATGTCTTGCTTTGCCTTTGATTCCTGGGGGATATTTTTGCCGGGTAAAGATTTGGGTTGACAGTTTTTCTCTCTGAGTCCTTGAAAATTGGGTACTACTTCCTTATGACCTCTATGGTTTCTAATAAGAAAGTCCATTGTCATTCAAAGAGCTTTTATCCCGTAGATGAGGTGTCATATTTTTCTTGGTGTTTTCAAGATGTCTTTTGGTCTAATTCTCCAAAGACCAATTATCGTGTGTCACGGTGCAGATTTCTTTCTTTTATCCTGTTGATGTTCATTCAGTTTACCAAATCTGTAAGTTTATATCTCTTGCCATATTGGAGATATTATTAGCTATTATTTCTTTGGGTACTTCTTTAGCCCTGCCTTCTTCCTCTTCTCCTTTCCTCTGGCATGAATATTAGTTCTTTTCTTTGGTACCACAGGTCCCTAAGTCTCTGTGCCGTTTGTTTTTTTTTCCCCCCATTATCCATTTGTTTTGTCTGTTCGTTGTTTGTTTGTTTTAGGTTGAGTAGTTTCTCTCATTTTGTTTTCTAGTTCACTGGTTCTTTTATTCTTTCCATTCTGCTATTGAGCCCATGGACTAAGGTTTTTATTTCGGTTAGTTTATTTTTCCAGTTCCAAAATCTCCACTTAATTCTTTTTTACTGACTCTGTCAATGTCTTTGCTGAGAGTTTCTATTTTTTCATTTGTTTCAGGTTTATTGATAATTGCTCACCAGTTTTAATTTTTCTCAACATGGCTGCTTTAAAATCTTGGTCACATAGTCTCAACATCTTCTCAAGCCCTTGTTGGTATCTGTTGATTGTTTTTTATGAAGTTTTTGATCTTCCTAAATCTTGGTATGAGACCTGATTTTTTGGTTAAAAGCTAGAGAGTTCAGTGTTACACTTTGAGTCCCTGGACCTTATTTAAATGTTCTGCTTTAACTAATTTCTTCCAACATCAGATCTGTGAGATGGAAATGTGCCACCTGATTTCTTCCAAGTGAGTATCAAAGTCCAGGTTCCCTATTCTGTTGATCTCCAGAGGTTGGGGGTTTCAAGCTCCTCGTACACAGGGTAGAAGTCCAGGATCCACGTATAGTCTCCACTGACCACTAGCACTGTTGGGCAGAGACTGGTTACCTCCCACCAATGCTTCATTACAGACTGCCCATGGTGGGAATGCACAGCAATTCACTCAGCCTTGGGTGGCATGCCTAGGGGTGGAACTGCAGGTCTTTTTGCAGTGTCCGACTGGAGTAGAGTGGCTATTGTCTCCAATTTTCTATCTGGCTAGGCTATCCTTTGCCTCTTTATCTGGTTAGGGAAGGCAGGCTTTTGTTTGGCTGTGCTTGCTGGCATTTATGGCTTAATGGCTTTTTCAGCTCCAAGTCCGGGATATAGGAGGCCAGAACAAAACAAAACAAAGCTGAGAACTCACTCCTGTGTTGATTTCTGGGCCCTGCGGTCCCTGGGAAGTATATCTGCTTCAGTCCAGCTTCCAGAACCTTCTTATGTTTGTGTTGTGCATAATGTCCAGAATTTGTAGTTACACTTAGCAATGGAAATACAGAGAAACAGGTCTGTACCGTATTTCCCCTTTAATATGTTTTTATTCTTGTTTTGCCGTTGGAAATCTGTTTATGTCTTGTTAATTATGCACTGAATTTATGCTTGCAGTCAATATGAAAAATGTCATTAATGCAGACGCCATTGGTAAGTTATTTCTGTGAGTAAATGCATTTCATTACCTTGCCAAATGGAAATACAGATAAATGGTTCATGGGCTCCCAATGTGAGGCTGTATGAGTCAGATAGCACATGAGAGGATATTTGAAGAAATAGTGTTTATTAGCCTAATGTAAAACCTGGTGCAATGACATGCTTGTGCTGACTCAGAAAAGACTGTCATTGTCTAAATTTAGCCATGGTTAGCTTTGGCACATTGAGGAATCACTCATTTAGAATGACAATCTTGTGAGCACCTTGTTCATGGGTTGCTATTGGGTTGGTCCACGTCTCCAGATCCTGTTAGAATAGTCCAGATCTTGTCCTAAAGTGTGCTTCTCTGTTTCTGGGAACATCCTGTATGATGCGGCTGCATTTTATGTATTCCTAAAAGTTGAAGATAATTGCCAGTTTTTTTTCCACTTCATTTTACACATTTTCTATTCCCAGTAAGATTTTATCTAGCAACTCAAGCAATAGTAAGTATGCATATTTTATTTTTTTGTTAAGAGTCAAGTTGCAGTGAACTCTTAAAACTTACTTGCAAATTTACTTCCCTGGGCTATATTCCCAAAGAAAGTTTACTTGAATTTACATAAGACCATAATGTTTGTCTTGAAAGAACTCAAGACTTCCTAGAATTGCTAAGAACACATTCACTGAATTTCCCCAAGAGAAACAAACTCTAGGCGAAGCTCCTAAACCAAGAGACTCAAATCTTTCCTGTTAGCTTATTTTCTCTGGAGGAAGCTTTCTAATTTATTTTCCATCTGGAAGACTTTGCTGAGATGGGAGTTCATAGCAGTGCATCCTCATGGCATATATCAGTGTCCTGGCACATAACCCGCCTGTGGATAGATTTCATCAGAACTAATGGGAAGATGAATGTGTTTACGTCTGAATCCAGAGCCTCTCCCTTACCAAAGTTGCTCTGTCATTTAGACACAAGTCAAAGGGTAAAATGAGACCATGGGCAGATGTAGGATAACTGGGATGCAAATTGATTAATTATGTCTTCTGTAATTAAAACAAGGCCTTGCAAAAACAATCCCAGGCTTCTACTGGAATGAGCAACCTCTATATTGCAGTTTGTTTCCTGTCACGGTTGCTATATCCTGGGCATAAATGGATGGGCGGCTTGGTTATGTCAAAACCTCTATATAGAAAAGGGGTATTTCTTGGGCCTCATGCGAGTTGTGCCATGTACATGCTGCTATAGCCTCGATAAGATTTATTGACTTAGGAGCAGAGTATTAGCAAAAAGAAAATGATTCCTCAAGTGTGGGTAGTTGTGAAAACCAAGAGCCTTGCCAGCAGGTTGGAGGTACTACAAGGAGCCCTCTAATAGAGGAAAACCCCACCTTTGTACCAACTTACATAGGTTTAGGCTGGTCCACGTGGGTATGGAGGAAACACTGTTTTCCAAGTACCAGGAGCTGTCAGGGGACATCTCCAGGCTTGTAAAAACAGTAGTGGTAGCCCCTGGGAACTAGCCTTGGGAGTTGTGTACCAAGATCACTGACCGTATGGTCACAGAGGCCGTATGGCCTTTCTCCAGACATCTGATCAAGCTGGGACAACCTTTAGAGAAGGAGGAAGAGAAAGGAGGTCCTACCAGTTTTCTGAGAAGCGAGTTTCGCATCTTTTACTAGATTAAAATCATAATCCACATAGCTGACTCAAAAATCCTCAGGTTTTTGGCAGTTGGGCCCTGTACTGTCTTTTCCCCAACATGCGGAAGACTATCTTTGGTGGAGTATGAGGCCAGTGCCCCATCAATCTCCATTTCTAATGAGTTATCTCCTCAGGTCCGGATTGCTTATACATAACGCACTGGATTTAGGCTTCTTGAGAAGAAAGACTGTGAGTGATGAGCACTTACTTGCCAGGCACTACTGGGTAGCTGACAGGGATGAAGTCCTTTGAATGACAGAATTCCAAGATGGAGGCATTAATGTACCTAGTTTTTCCACAAGGGAACTGCGACCCACAGAAGTTAAATGTTTGCCTCAAGTCAGCACGTGACAATGTTGTGCCCTGCCCTCACTCAAGTGCATGGAAACGGAGATGATGAAGAAGTTCCAAATATCTAAACAAGACATTTAGAGGTTCAGAGTGCCATGAATGGAATAAAACAAGGTGATGGGGCAGAGTCACTGGACAGAGAGATCGTTTCCTTTGGCAGGGGAGGAGATCTTGTTGACAAGTGGCACAGAATCTGAGGCTTGGGTGAAGAAAAGGAACCAGCTCAGAGAAGGTAGTGGCTAAATCTTACAGATGAGACAGAAGGTTGAAGGTTTTTTTTTTTTTTTTTTAATGAAGGAAATGAGTTCAGTGTGCTTGACTTAAAGGAGACCAGGGGTGCCTGGGTGGCTCAGTAGGTTAAGTGTCTGTCTTGGGCTCAGGGCATGATCTCAGGGTTGCTGACTTTGAGCCCTGCATTGGGTTCTCTGCTGTCCGCACGGAGCCCACTTTGGATTCTCTGTCCTCTTCTCTCTCTCTGCCCCTTTCCCTCTCACACGTGCATGCTCTCTCTTACTGTCTTAAAAATAAATAAACACACTTAAAAAAATAATAAAGAAGACCAGATGTGTGGGGAATAGGACAGGGCTAAGCAGTGAGATGGGAGTGCAGGAGTAAGGGTCAGACTTGGTGAGGGGATCGCCTCGTAGTTGTAAAGGGCAACAAGTCCTCTGCTTTGACGCTTGCCATGTGCCACGCACTGAGCACCAGCGTCACCTATATTGCATCCGTTCATCTCCATGGCTGTGGTATGAGGTGGTTGTGTCCTCCCTGGTCACATTTTGTGGATGACAAAACCATAGAGCAGAGAACGAAGGCAACTAGCAGATGCAGTACAGCGGGGAACAACTGGAGGCATTAGAACAGAGTAATAACATAATCTGATTTGCATTTAAAAAAGATCACTGGGGGGGATCTTAGGTGGCTCAGTCGGTTAAGCGTCTGACTTCAGCTCAGGTCACAATCTCGCGGTCTGTGAGTTCGAGCCCCGTGTCGGGCTCTGGGCTGATGGCTCAGAGCCTGGAGCCTGCTTCCGATTCTGTGTCTCCCTCTCTCTCTGCCCCTCCCCATTCATGCTCTGTCTCTCTCTGTCTCAAAAATAAATAAAAACGTTAAAAAAAAATTAAAAAAATAAAAAAATAAAAAAGATCACTGGGGCTGTTGTATGGAAAACCAATTAGGGGCTGTGTGGTAACCAGCTAGAGAATCCAGGCAAGAGATGACTGTAGGCTCTTCTAGAGTACTGTTAATGAAAGAAGAATTGAACTAAAGGGTTTGGCATATATTTTGTGCTATTGCTGGAGGGTATGTAGGAGGTGAAGTGAAATGAGAAACAGTCAGACTCTTGGGGTTTTGGTTCGGCCAACTGGGTGGATGGTGTGTCATGTGTAGCAGGAAATGACAGGGGAGATGGGGAGGGGCAGGTGAGGACCTCACCTCAAAGGTGAGGACTTTGCCGTATTAAGATGGTGGCACTTATTAGACAATCCAGGGGAGCTGTTCGGTACAAAGATGGATGTCTGAAGTTGGGAACTCGCCAGAGGAGTTACATGGTGTTTGTGGGTAACTAAGCCAAAAGCTTTGGTGAGGGTATGTTTCTGTAAATCATTCTGGAGCCAGGGTTTGCTTTTGTGATAGAAACCCAATGCTCTTTGTTTAAAGACCTGTCAGGGGTTCATATGTTTCTTCTCAGAAAGGGGGAAAAAAACCCAACATTTAGGTTCCTAGTGAAATGTCCTTTGTCACATCAGGAGAGAGGAAAATCCATTCTTGGGCTTTTTTTTTTGGGATTCGTTCAGCCGCAGGATCTCTCAGTCTAGGATTTTATTGCCTCTGACATCAGTCATTGCATTTCCACAGAAGTTTAAGGCAAATGTTGTTTGAAAGCATGTTCAGCTTTGTCTTCCCATGGGAGCAGGAAGGGTACAAGGTGAGTATGAACTTGTGAAGGATGGCAGCTGCCCAAACACCAATGGTATTTTCAAAGCAAGTTCATACTGAGCATATTTAAAAAGGACATTGCCAAGTTTGAGATTTTCTCTGTTCTACGGCATGAATAGTTCAATGACCATTTTCATTAGGTTCTAGTTTATAGCTTATTTATTTATGCCTGGCCGGTTCTCTCCTCAATCTGAATTTGTTTTTCCAACACTTAGCAAAACCTGAACAATGTGTAGATAGGACATGCTGGGCTTGCCAGAAATCAGAAAAACATGTCTTCAACTCCAAAATACAAATATACTTTGTTAAGAGAGATAGCAAGAAAATGTCAATGACTGAACTCCATTGTATCTCCTGTAGTTAGTGGCTTCTAATAATAATGTTCTATGCAGACTCAGGGATGGGTGTGTGTGTGTGTGTATGTATGTATGTATATGTGTGTGTGTGTGTGTGTGTGTGTATATTTATATATATATACACACACACACACACACACATATATATAAATCAATTTTATATATATATATATATATATATATATAAAATCAATTTCGAGAGGTGTGTTTTTAATATTGTAATAGCCTGTCTGAAATCAGAATGTGTCTCGGAATTGGTGTGTTTTGTTTCTTAGTGATACGTAAAATAATGGTGCAGTTTACAATGGAAGGCATCTTAAGTTAGTGAGAGTAATTAGTGAACAGAGTTAACATCCAAAAACTGATAGAGGACCAAAGTCTGAAAAAGTGAAATGGATGTTCAGTGCCAATATCGGAATGAGGGGTATAAAATGAGAATTGGTTGGGTACTCCTTGATTCTGATGCTTTTTTGGTAGATAACTCATTATTTTTATTTAGGACTCCCAAAGCAAAGCTTTTACAGTGACACATACATTGTCCTCAAAAAGTTGTATTAAATATTCTTAAATTTGAATTCCAAGGAGATGGCTTTCAAGCTTTTGATGATGTTATAGAGTTTACAGTTGATTCTACTTCACTAACTCACCTGGTCTCCACTGACTTGAGAAATCAAACAGAAGATGTAAATAAAAAGTCTCAAGTTTAAAAACCTGCAGACCCATTGCAGCCTCTCTGGAAAACAGTGTGGAGGTTCCTCAAAAAATTAAAAATAGATCTACCCTAAGACCCAGCAATAGCACTGCTAGGAATTTACCTAAGGGATACAGGAGTGCTTATGCATAGGGGCACTGGTACCCCAATGTTTAGAGAAGCACTTTCAACAATAGCCAAATTATGGAAAGAGCCTAAATTGTCCATCAACTGATGAATGGATAAAGAAATTGTGGTTTATATACACAATGGAATACTACCTGTCAATGAGAAAGAATGACATATGGCCATTTGTAGCAACGTGGATGGAATTGGAGAGTGTTATGCTGAGAGAAATAAGTCATACAGAGAAAGAGAGATACCATATGTTTTCACCCTTATGTGGATCCTGAGAAACTTAACAGAAGACCATGGGGGAGCGGAAGGGAAAAAAAAAAGTTAGGGAGGGAGCCAAACCATAAGATACTGTTAAAAACTGAGAACAAACTGAGGGTTGATGGGGAGGGGTGAGAGGGAGGGGAAAATGGGTGATGGGCATTGAAGAGGGCACCTGTTGGGATAAGCAGTGGGTGTTGTATGGAAACCAATTTGACAATAAATTTCATATTAAAAAAAAACCCCTCAGACTCAGTATGATTTCTGTTTATTAGACAGTGAAAATTTATGGGCATATTTTGGGAGGCTGAGAATGGAGAGAGAATGCCGAGTTTCTTCTTAAGACAATTTGTAATAATCAATTGTTCATTAACATTTTCCTCCTTAAACAATGGGTTTAATAATTCACTGTCAATGGTTTTCTGTGCCCTATGCTTTGCAGTAATGCCTTTATAAAGGCAATTTGACAAACAGAATTACCTGGATTGGGTAGGACTTTTGTCAATATTGGATTTACGGGTGAGGGTGTTTGGCCCAGTCACGCCACTGTTCTAAAACCTTGACACCTAGTCTGTCAATCTGCCTATAAAAGGACAACACTATTTCTAAAGTGACAGAGTCCATTTGTAGTAGCATAGTCAGGTAGCAAAGCTGGCTATGAAATATACCAAGGAGGAAGGGGTGAGAGATAGAGGTATAAATTTAGGATCCTCAGAAGGGCTCAGTTTCCTGAACAGGGCTAGATGTTATCTTCCCTCTTAAAAGCATTTCCTGGAGACAATTTTTTCCATTCTGGACCCCCACCCCCATACCCTATTAGCCAACAGTAACCTGGCTATTTATTCGCAGGTGTGGTCTTAGTACCATTTGACTAGAGACAAACTTCTCAGGGAGTAAGGAGCTTACGTGGTGTTTCCCCCACATCGTGTATTATGGTACAGCTGATGGATTTTGCATAGGTTGGTTTTATTGTGGTGAGGCTCCTATTTTTCTCTCCACTCTTGGCTGGAGCAAGGTGATTTTCCACCTCTCTCCCTAGGCCATAATTCCTATCAAGGTAGGATAATACAAGGGTTTTTTTTTTTTTTTTTTTACTAGAGAAAGAAGGGGGAAAAAAAACTAATTTTGGCTTAATACACCAGAATCTTGCAGAAAGTAATAGAAAATATGAGCAAGAGAAAGATTAGTTTCCCTACTTCCCGTTTCACTTTGAGGTTAGGCCTGTAAAGATTATTTTCCTTGGGTTCTTCCTTTAGTGAGACCTGAATGGTAGAACACCCTCACTTCTGGTAACAGCACAAAAAGAAGGCAAATAAGGGCTTTAGTAACCCTACCACCATCATACCCATCAGTCCCTACTCCTGAAGTCACAGTAAACTACAGTAAAGAAATAAACACTTGATTAATGGAATGCTTGTTTTATAAACAAAGTTGTAAATGTATCTACTAGTCCCCACCTCCACTTAACAGGTTGTTGGTCCTCAGTACCATCTATGTTGAAATTCTGCAATGGCCCCCAACTCCTGTTGGTTCCACTGGTTGAAAACCTAGCCATAATGGCAGCCCAGGGCAATAGCCCTGAGAAGAGAGGAGTAGGACCTTCTAGGTTGGGCAGAGGAGGGAGAAGCCTGAGGGCACTATGTAGGGAACAGATATGTGGAAATACGATCAGAGAGGGGTTTCTCTGAAGTTGGCTGAGGCGGGCTCTGTATGGATGAGGGAGTGGGGTGATTGGGGAGAATACAAAAGAACTCTTTTGTGTATCACTGAAAATTCTCTGTATACTTGGTAGTTGAATTGCACAGACTTGTAACATTTTTTTTTAACATTATTGATTTATTTTGAGGGAGACAGAGACAGGGTGAGAGGGAGAGGCGCAGAGTGAGAGAGAGGAAGAGAGAGGAACCCAAGCAGGCTCCACGCTATCAGTACAAAACCCAATGCAGGGCTAGAACTCACGAATCATGAGATCATGACCTAAGCTGAAATCAGACGCTTAACCAACTGAGCCACCCAGGTGCCCCTGTTTACTATTTACAGAGTGCTAGGAGAGGGGCAGAAAAAGGAGGAGAGAGAGGATCCAAGCAGGCTCCCCACTGCCAGCACGGAGCCCAATGCTGGGCTCAAACCTACCAAACCACAAGATTATGACCTGAGCCAAAACCAAGAGTTGGACGCTTAACCAACTGAGCCGCCCACATACCCCCAGGACTTTTAAATGACAGACTGATACATCACACTCTTCCCAACGATAAGGGCATGGCTATGGGGGTTACATCATCTTAGGGAATGAAATGCTAAATAATAGTTACTAAAGTTGGCAGAAGTGACTCTTGCTTTGGCACTATCTTGAAAGAAAGGTGGTCTATTTGTGAGCACTTGAGCTAGTGAATGGTCTGTTGTGGTGACCTCTTTTTTCAAATGTAAGACAGAAGCTTTGGATCAGATAACTCCTAAAGTCCCTCCGTCTCCTTAGAATTTCCTGTGCCTGACACTTAGATCAATGTAACAGAATAGAGAACCCAGAAATAGACTCTCAAAACGTATGGCCAACTAATCTTTGACAAAACAGGAAAGAATTTATTCCAATGGAATAAAGACAGTCTCGTCACCAAATGTGTTGGGAAAACTGGACAGCAACATACAGAAGAATGAACCTGGACCACTTTTTTACACCATACACAAAAATAAACTCAAAATGGATGAAAGACCTAATAAGACAGGAAGCCATCAAAATTCTTGACAAGAAAGCAGGCAAAAGCCTCTTTGACCTTGGCCGCAGCAACTTGTCTCCAGAGGCAAGGGAAACAAAAGCAAAAATGAACCATTGGGTTCTCATCAGGATAGCTTCTGCACTGTGAAGGAAACAATCAGCAAAACTAAAAGGCCACCAATGGAATGGGAGAAGATATTTGCAGATGATGTAACAGATAAAGGGTTAGTGTCTAAAATCTCTAAGGAACTTAGCAAACTCAACACCCAAAAAACGAATAATCCAGTGAAGAATTGGGCAAGAGACGTGAATTGATACTTGTCCAAGGAAGACATCCAGATGGCCAACCGACACATGAAAAAATGCTCAATATCAATCATCAGGGAAATACAAATCAAAACCACAATGAGATACCACCTGACACCTGTCAGAATGGCTCACGTTAACAACTCAGGCAACAACAGATGCTGGAGAGGATGTGGAGAAAGAGGAACCCTTTTGCACTGTTGGTGGAAATGCAAACTGGTGCAGCCACTCTGGAAAACAATATGGAAGTTCCTCAAAAAATTAAAAATAGAACTATCCTCTGACCCAGCAATTGAACTACTAGGTATTTATCCAAAAGATACAGGTATGCTGTTTCAAAGGGACACATGCAACCGTATGTTTACAGAAGTGCTATCGACAATAGCCCATATATGGAAAGAGCCCAAATGTCCATTGACAGATGAATGGATAAAGAAAATGTCGTATATATAATAATGGAATATTAGCAATAAAAAAGAATGAAATCTTGCCATTTGCAACAATGTGGGTGTACTATAGTGTATTATGCTAAGCAAAATTAGAGACAAATATCATGACTTCACTCGTGTGGAACTTAAGATACAAATTTAAGGGAAGAGAAGCAAAAATAATAGAAAACAGAAAGGGGAACAAAACATAAGAGACTCTTAAATATGGAGAGCAAACAGAGGGTAACTGGAGGGGTTGTGGGTGGAGGAATGGGCTAACTGGGCAAGGGGTATTAAGGAAGACATTTGTTGGGATGAATCACTGTATTCTACTCCTGAAATCGTTACTGCACTATATGCTAACTAACTTGGATATAAAATTTAAAAAAAAAGTAATAATTTCCTGTGCCTGGATTTGAATCTTGTCTAGACTATACCTGCCATTTGTTACTTGGGTAACCTCTAGAGATTATTTATACCTCAGCCTCAGTTTTGCTCATGTGCATAATTGAGGTGGTTTCATTTGACAATTAAAAGCTATGTGGCACAGTACCCACTGCATGATAGGTGCTCACATGATAGTTATTACGTAAATTGGTCTATGATTTAATTAATTTAGTTTATTTACTTTGAGAGAGAGGGAGGGGGACAAACACAGGGAGGGAGAGAGAGAGGGAATAAATCCCAAGCAGGCTCCATATTGTATGCACAGAGCCCAACGTGGGGTTCAAACTCAAGAACCTAAGCCAAAACCAAGCATGGGACACTTAAATGACTGACCCACCCAAGCACTCCACCTCATCTTTTTATTTTAGATTGTGACTTTTCCTAAGCTAAAACGACACCTAAATTTTCCCTGACGGTACAGGATTTCTCTTCTTCTCCTCAGTCATATTGTGTATGATCAATAATGATGTAAATTTGGAGGATATTTTACAACTGTTGGCTTAGAATTTATCATTTTTCTGGGTGCCGTGTAGTCCTTTTTTCAGTGACTTGAACTTGATCTTCAAATTCTAAGTATGCAGAAACATTTCAGTGGTAAAGAAGAAGTCTTGGAGGGAAAGTGTGATATTCATCTATATGAGTAAGAAAAGTAGACCTTCTTCTATCACTACAGATACCAGACTTGTTCTTAAGGGGGTCACATTTGTGTTAACCTTTGGGGGGACTAAGTACTGATTTGGTCCAACCTCCCACACTCCTGAGTTCACAGGGAAGCCGTTTTTACCTCAGGACATATTTATTAAATAAAGAAAACACAGTCACAAATGTGAAGGAAATAGGAAACAATAGACATCAACTCATGTATGAAGGACTCCAGTAGAAGGCGACATTGCTACGAGGTTAATGGCAGCTTGGATCACCTGGGGTGTGTTGGAAATACTTTTAAAATTTCACTAATAACCTCTTGCAGGAACTCTTTGAAATCCAGGTTTTTTTCTGAAGTGAAAATTATTTTCCTAATTAAATAATTAACATCCAGTTGAGCAGCTGTAATGTATGCCTCCTGTTTCTCAGAAGCCAGTATCTAAAATGCAAACCATGTCAAAAGACCCAAAGCAAAGCTTAATAAGCTTTAATCCACAAAAGAGATACATTTTTGTTTGGCTTCCATGATGACCTAGGCTTTGTTTGAATTGGTTAGAAGATATAAAATAGCAGAGATGTCAAACAAAATCCAGGTTTCTGTGCTCTCTTGAAAGAGCGTTCTCACGGCCACACTCTGCTGGAGACTTGCAAGCCATGACTGTCCCCATGGACAGGACTTAGGTCTGAGGACAGTTCACATTCACACCACCCCCTAGTGTGAGTTTCTCATCTTGCAGTCAAAGTCATTTATCTTTTTTAGTTCCCCTCCCTCTCCTGCTCTTCCTACAACTGGGTTTTATTGTTTTATCTATATCACCTGCTTAAACCCTGTGGCCATCTGTGTTTGCATCATGATTGCATTTCTTATGTTTACTTTTTGAATATTCCTCCGTGCTTAACGTTCTTGGTCTTTTCTTTCATATATTATTGAGGGTGAAGGGTGTTCGTCAGTAATACATGGTAAAGGAGGAGAGTCTGGTCTTAGCAGAACAGTGAAAGACATGAATTGGGATGACTATAATTGTAGCATGACAGGTGCCTTTCTCCATACTATTCCTAATGGATATGTGGCCTCATCAACACCGGTTTGAAGGGGCTCAAACCCCACCACTCTTATTGTAAGATTTTCAGTGTTGGCTCATAGACCATGGAACAGGACTCGGATTTGTTAGTTTTGCTCACCTATTTGTCTTCCTTGCTGAGATGAGTGAAGGATACAGGGAATGTGTCATGGAGAGCAGGGCTGAGAGAGTCTTCTGAAGGGCATCGTTTCCACTATGAATACAAGTTTCTGTGTATCAACTAACCCATCGATAGGTATGTACCTGATACCTATTTTGTGTCTAGTTCCCTCATTTGTATACTTATACTGTGGTATATCAAACTGTGTGTGTGTGGGGGGGAGTGCCTAGGTGGCTCAATCAGTTAAGTGTCCAACTTTGGCTCAGGTCATCATCTCTCAGTTCATGAGTTCAAGCCCTGCATTGGGCTCTGTGCTGACAGCTCAGAGCCTGGAGCCTGCTTCAGATTCTGTGTCTCTCTCTCTCTGCCCCTCCCTGACTCACGCTATCTCTCAAAAATAAATAAGAGAGGGGCGCCTGGGTGGCGCAGTCGGTTAAGCGTCCAACTTCAGCCAGGTCACGATCTCGCGGTCCGTGAGTTCGAGCCCCGCGTCAGGCTCTGGGCTGATGGCTCAGAGCCTGGAGCCTGTTTCCGATTCTGTGTCTCCCTCTCTCTCTGCCCCTCCCCCGTTCATGCTCTGTCTCTCTCTGTCCCAAAAATAAATAAACGTTGAAAAAAAATTAAAAAAAAAATAAATAAGAGAAAGGGTGGGGAGGTTCATCCTTTAATTATGACAGGAGAATAAAGGAAATGAGTTGAATTGTTGAAATCGAAAAATTCCAAATACATCTATGACAAAGGTAATAATCGATCCAACAGGTCACTTTTATTTCTAAAATCACAAGTAGTTTTTATTCCCTAATTGTTTGAGAGCACCCATAGTACTTTACCTTCAGCAAGAGTATTTTCAGAAAGCAATTTCTGTTCATTTTGTGGTCAAGGAGCTGCCTTTTTATTTTCGTACTTTACAGATGAAGAAACCAAAGCAAACTTCTCTGGCAGCTGAGTTATTGGCTTAGTCAGTTATGACACAAATGGGCTTGAGCCGAGAGTCTGTGCTTCTCAGACCAAAACAAGCCATCATAAAACCTGTCCTAAGTATCCCCTCTACCAGTGGGCATTTCCTTGCTTGGTGTCATTCCATATTGGTCTATTTGTTCTTGAAGATGTCATCGATGACTGCTACAAGGGAACTAATGTATTTTAACTAGTCTCTTAGGTAGTTGCTTTAATCTTGGGTTCATGGTACTCTTCTTATCACTGTATTCATCTTACCTCTGAATTTATAGGTATCAGATTTATAAAAGTGACTCAGAGGTCTGCTCATGATGAGGGAAAGCAGTGAGCTTGGTACTGAGTCTGTCATCTGCTCTTTCTCTATAAAAACTGCCCTTCCATTTCTGATCTTACACTAATTTAGCTATAAATATTCCATATTAAAAATTTCTTGGGTAGATGACTTAAGGGTAGGATAACTAATTCTTGATAGAATTAAGGAGTTGGTGAGTTCAGGACCTTCATATATAGAATTATTTTCGAGTAATGGGTTTCTTTACTTTTTACTGCCTTAAAACACACACACACACACACACACACACACACACACACACACACAATGAAAACAAAAAACAGGCCTAAATAGAGACCCAGGCAAAGAATCGTTTTTAAAAATTAATATAACAAATACAAACAAAGGATCAGGGACAGAATTAATATGTGTCTCCATTATACTCTTAGTGTTCTAATTTCAGGTTTCTTTAAAACAAGGATAGATTTATCCCTTCATCTTATTCTTACCTTAAATACTATTTTTGTGTGTTTTACGCTGATTGCAATGATGCAATTGACATTTAAGGCTTTAGGATCTAGTCTTCCTCTAATACCATCTTGGCCTGAAGAGAGCAGAGGCTCTATACGTACTCTACCTGCCCTGCTGTAGACATGCATAACCCGTGCGTGAGGTTTGATTTAGTGTTTCATAAAAATGAACAAGAACAATCTAGCATTTTCTTTTGAAAGTGTTGTGCCTTCGTGTGCTTAAAATTCTACCTGGAAACACCTTAAGAAAGGGAAAACATCTGGAAGAGGATATCGAAGGAAAAAAAAATCATTGAGAAGTAACTTGTTGTTTTTTTCTTTTTTTAAAATGCAACTTATTATCAAGTTGGCAGACATACAGTGTATACAGTGTGCTCTTGGTTTTGGGGGTAGAGTCCTGTGATTCATTGCTTACATACAACACCCAGTGCTCCTCCCAGCAAGTGCCCTCCTCAATGCCCGTCACCCATTTCTCCCTCTCCTCGGTGCACCCCCCCCATCAACCCTCAGTTTGTTCTCTGTATTTAAGAGTCTCTTATGGTTTGCTTCCCTCCCTCTCTGTAACTATTTCCCCCCCTTCGCTTCCCCCATGGTCTTCTGCACCTTGTTCTTAAGGATAGAAGGAAGGATTCACTGAAGACATCTGCAAAAATAGTTAAGGAGCTTCTAGAAAAATGAATCAGGGTTTCATCTGGTCTAAATAATAATTTACAGTCATAAATAGGCAGCCAGTCACCAGGATGCGGGGTCCATTTGTCTCTAGCATGTTTCCTTCACGCGATCCATTCCTTGAAAGTCCTGTAATCACTCACTCTGGAGATCAGATTTAATGTAAAATTCAGTAGGGATTTAGTTTATGCCATAAGATGGTGCACTTGTAGATGCTCTTAGCCAATGGTGTTGTCTCTGTCTTGCACTGTTGGTACACCATGCTACTTTGTGCTTGAACTTGAGGTAATTTCGGTACAAAAAGGATAGTGGTTTTGCGTTTTGTAATCTTGAGGACAAAAAGTTCCTGGTTTTCAGGTACTATATCACACGCCTCTGGGAGGTTCCATTCACATGATATCCTACTTACATAGGCTGGTGAGGGACTTCTCAGCCTATTGACATCTTGTCTTTTAGGGAGGAGTTAGTTTTAGGGAAGATGGTGGACCACTCCTGACGAGCGTCCAGGAATCATTTTAGTAAAGGTCTTGCAGATTTCCTCTTTCCAAAGACACAAAAATCACTACTAATCATAAAATGCCTGAAAATTAAATTCCTTGTAGTCAGAGAACTAAGGAGTCAGAGTTACTCAGTATTGTCAAGGATTAGGACATTGTTAATGGTAAAGAAAAAAAAGCATAGTTTTACCTATGAGGAGTCCTAATTTAATTATTAGTTATTTGAGGTTTTTAATTTCTCAATCATAAAGCGTCTCTATCAACTTTATATACAATGCATCTTGTATGTGTAAGACCTCACTCAGCCTCCACACACTGTTTATTTCACAGCTTCGTGGTTTTCTGTGTGGTCTGCGGGAGGTTCAGGATCTGCATGTGGGGAGTCTGTGAGGTAAATATCAAATAAAAGCAGAGGGTCCTTTCCAGACAGCATCTTGTTTCATTTTTTTTATTGCGAAGAAATGATAGAAAATTCCTATGTGTTATTACTTAATAGATTGGGAAAGCATAGGAAGCAGAACATATTGAAAACTGCCTGTACGCGCACCAGGTCTGATCAAAGCATAAATAGCCCTTTTTGAAAACAAACAATGGAAAGGTATGTAATAGGAATCATGCTGGAAAGGTCCTGTAGTGCTTGCATACGAACATGGAGTTACTGTGCGTAACTAGTAGTTACATACGATAGAAATTTCTGGAGTCACTAGGGGTGCCTAGTTGGTTAACCATGTGACTCTTTATTTCAGCTCAGGTCGCGATCTCATGGTTTGTGAGCTCAAGACCCTGACGGTGGGGAGCCTGCTTGGATTCTGTCTCTCGGTCCTTCCCCTGTTTGTGCTCTCTCTTTCCATCTCTCAAGAATGAATAATTATTTTTTAAAAAAGCCTGGAGTCATTATATTGTAAAATATTTTTAACATAATTTCCAATGAAAATTCGAAAATAAACAGCATCATGAACTGCCATGTACATAACCTCCAGCTTCAAGAGTTACCAACATTTTGGAATGTTTTATTCTCTTATTTTTTCCAAAATTATTTAAACGAATCCCTGATACCATAAATTCTTCAGATTATATTTTAAATGCCTCACGACTTTTTCCCTGTGTGCACTGCCATTATCACAACTTCTGATATGAACAATACCGTATGATCCAGTCTGTGTTCAATTTGCCCCATTACCTAAAATAAAGCCCATCTTTTTACAGTTGATTCCCATCAAAATTGAAACAGTCTAAATGTTCTTGATTAATGTTTGTAAATTTCTTTTTTCTTTCCTTTTTTTCTTTCTTTAATATGAAATTTATTGTTAAATTGGTTTACATACAGCACCCAGTGCTCATCCCAACAGGTGTCCTCCTCAATGCCCATCCCCCACTTTCCCCTCCCACCCACCCCCATCAACCCTGTTTATTCTCAGTTTTTAAGAGTCTCTTATGGTTTGGCTCCCTCCCTCTCTAACCTTTTTTTTTTTCCTTCCCCTCCCTCATGGTCTTCTGTGAAGTTTCTCAGGATCCACATTAGAGTGAAAACATATGGTATCTGTCTTTCTCTCTATGACTTATTTCACTTAGCATAACACTGTCCAGTTCCATCCACATTGCTACAAAAGGCCATATGTCATTCTTTCTCATTGCCACATAGTATTCCATTGTGTATATAAACCACAATTTATTTATCCATTCATCAGTTTGTGGACATTTAGGTTCTTTCCGTAATTTGGCTATTGTTGAAAGTGCTGCTCTAAACATTGGGGTACAAGTGCCTCTATGCATCGGCACTCCTGTATCCCTTGGGTAAATTCCTAGCAGTGCTATTGCTGGGTCTTAGGGTAGGTCTATTTTTAATTTTTTTGAGGAACCTCCACACTTTTCCAGAGCGGCTGCACCCGTTTGCATTCCCACCAACAATGCAAGAAGGTTCCTGTTTCTCCACATCCTCTCCAGCATCTACAGTCTCCTGATTTGTTCATTTTAGCCACTCTGACTGGTGTGAGGTGATATCTGTGTGGTTTTGATTTGTGTTTCCCTGATGAAGAGTGACGTGGAGCATCTTTTCATGTGCCTGTTGGCCATCTGGATTTCTTCCTTAGAGAAGTGTCTATTCATGTTTTCCACCCATTCCTTCACTGGATTATTTGTTTTTTGGGTGTGGAGTTTGGTGAACTCTTTATAGATTTCGGATACTAGCCCTTTGTTCGATATGTCATTTGCAAGTATCTTTTCCCATTCTGTCGGTTGCCTTTTAGTTTTGTTAATTGTTTCCTTTGCAATGCAGGAGATTTTTATCTTCGTGAGGTCCCATGGTTCATTTTTGCTTTTAGTTCCCTTAGCTTTGGGGATGTGTCAAGTAAGAAATTGCGGCTGAGGTCGGAGAGGTTTTTTTCCTGCTTTCTCTTCTAGGGTTTTGATGGTTTCCTGTCTCACATTCAGGTCCTTTATCCATTTTGAGTTTATTTTTGTGAATGGTGTAAGAAAGTGGTCTAGTTTCATTCTGCATGTTGCTGTCCAGCTCTCCCAGCACCATTTATTAAAGAGACTGTCTTCCATTGGATACTCTTTCTTGCTTTGTCAAAAATTAGTTGCCCATACATTTGTGGGTCCAATTCTGGGGTTTCTATTCTATTCCATTGGTCTATGTGTCTGTTTTCATGCCAATACCATGCTATCTTGATGATTACAGTTTTGTAGTAGAGGCTAAAGTCTGGCATTGTGATGCCTCCCACTTTGGTTGTCTTCTTCAATATTACTTTGGCTATTCGGGGTCTTTTGTGGTTCCATACAAATTTTAGGATTGCTTGTTCTAGCTTTGAGAAGAATGCTGGTGCAATTTTGATTGGGATTGCATTGAATGTGTAGATAGCTTTGGGTAGTATTGACATTTTAACAATATTTATGTTTGTAAATTTCTTGATAGCAGTTTCTTCCCTGTTTCTACCCCCATTACCATTTATTTGTTGAAAACGAAAGTAGGTGTTGGAGGGGTTGATTACATTTTGAATTTGTCAGATTGTTTCTTTGTGGTTTCATTTACTTAACTTTCTCATCCATTCCCCATAATTCCTGCGAAGTGTCCATCTAAATGGTTAATTTGATTCAGAGTCTCTCTCTCTGCTCGCCACAACACACCAGCAAAACAAAACAAAAAAAACTTCAGTAGTTGCTCTTGGGGGTGCTGTGAATTTTCTAGTGCCCCACTTCTAGTGATGTTAAGGTACGTCAGTGAGTTAGTGTCCCAGCCTCACTGTGTCTATTACAGAATTTGGCTTTCACCTAGGGATCATCTCTTTATAATTCCTTGCCAAGATCTTTGCTTTCTGTAGAGATTATAGAGTTAGGATTAAAAAAAATTTTTTTTAATGTTTATTTATTTTTGAGAGATAGAGACAGAGCATGAGTCAGGGAAGGGGCAGAGAGAGAGGCAGACAGAATTGGAAGCAGACTCCAGGCTCTGCGCTGTCAGCACAGAGCCCGTTGCGAAGCTCGAACTCAAGAATCATGAGATGATGACCTGAGCTGGAGTCAGACGCTCAACTGACTCAGCCACCCAGGCGACCCAGAGTTATGATTTTTTAATGGGATCATTCCTTCTGTATTTATAGCTGACATTCTTCTATAAATCATAATGTTCCTTCATGTAATATTACTACCATGAAATATGGTTTATGCAAACACAGAAAAAAGATTTGGTTATGCATTTAAGCCCAAAGCAGTTGAAGGATTTATGGAAAGTAAGGAATGGTGGAGAATGCCCCAAATTGGTACGTGTGTTAATTTGTTTGCTTAATGAGTTCATATTTTAACATTCTTAGAGTTGACCAATGTCTCTCTCTCTCTCTCTCTTTTTTTTTTTTTTTTTTTTTTAGAAAACAATATATGTGCTCTCATCAGTTGGAAACATTACTCAGTCTGATTCTCAAGTTATCTTCTTTTTGACCAATGGGGAGCTTGTTGCCTTTTTTATGTCTTTTTATATGACTCCAGCAATTTTTGAAACCTTTCTTGTTTTTTTGCACAAGATGTCCCAGGCTCATTTGAATATTCCTCTAGACCTGGAATTATCCAATCTTCCCCCAAAGAGCCTTTGTTCTTTCAGTAGGAAATGACCTTTTGAATCTAAGCTGTAGGTTGACCTGTTGCTACTGCATTATCATTTCTTTTAGACCTACTCAGGAGACAGGACTGGAAAGTCCAAACTTATTTACGTAGCAAAAACACATCGTGAGTTTGTTGAAGTTTAAGGTAACTTAAATTTCAAATTAGAGGATACTTACTAGGATTTTTATACTGAGATCTCTTTTTTTAGTCTGAAAATCTTGGTTCTTATTGGCATTAACATTGTTACTTAGTTCTTTTATACAATGATATAGTAGTCTCAAAACAATTAGGCCAGCCTTTCTAATAATAAGGCAACTAAGTACAATTGAGGATTTCTTTCTAGTTGTTGTTGTCCTTAGGATATATCCCCAAAGGCCTGGAGAATGAAAATACTGTTTTAATTTCTCAACCTAATTTCTTTAGATGGGTATTCTGCCATCCTAACACTCAGTTATGTTCATTTACTCCAATTTCTTTTCAAAATACAGGGGTATCTTTTTGTTAGCTAATGTCACTTTGGTTCATTTATGTAAAACAATCATCATGCTCTCTTTTGCACTGCTGGTGGGAATGTAAACTGGTGCCGCCACTCTGGAAAACAGTATGGAGGTTCCTCAAAAAATGAAAAATAGAACAACCGTACCACCCAGCAATTGCACTACTAGGTATTTAGCCAAGGGATACAGGTGTGCTCTTTCGAAGGGACACATGCACCCCAATGTTTATAGAAGCACTATCAACAATAGCCAAAGTATGGAAAAAGCCCACATGTCCATCAATGGATGAATGGATAAAAAAGATGTGGTATATATATACAATGGAGTATTACTCAGCAATCAAAAAGAATGAAATCTTGCCATTTGCAACTACGTGCATGGAACTAGAGGGTATTATGCTAAGTGAAATTAGTCAGAGAAAGACAAAAATCATATGACTTCACTCATATGAGGACTTTCAGAGACAAAACAGATGAACACAAGGGAAGGGAAGCAAAAATAATATAAAAACAGGGAGGAGGACAAAACATAAGAGACTCATAAACATGGAGAACAAACAGAGGGTTACTGGAGGGGTTGTGGGAGGGGGTGGGCTAAATGGGTAAAGGGCATTAAGGAATCTACCCCTGAAATCATCGTTGCATTATATTCTAACTAACTTGGATGTAAATTAAAAAAATAAATTTCTTTCCAAAAACAAAACAAAACAAAAAAACACTTATCATGTCCAAAGTAAAAACTCCAAGCAGAAGTCCATGTTTGATCTGTATCCCTACCTCATCTTAATATGTAGCAATGTGGGGTCCTTTTGGGTTTATCTTGTTGTTTTTAAAAATGATATATTTGTATGCACATAGATGTGTACATGTATAAATGTGTGTGTGTGAATCATTATGCACGTGTGTGTCTTACACACACGCACGTACATGCACACACATTCCCAGCCCTTTTCTTATACAAACAGTGCTATAATACTATAAAAACTGGTCTACAGATGGTGTGTCGCCTAACAATGTGTCCTGGTGCTCGATGCATAACAGTAGAGCACATCTTTCCTACTCACGTTTATAGCTGTAGGATACGCCACTAAAGTTTGCTCAAGGAGTCGCCTGGTGATCGATCCTGATTTCCCCCATGATTTTCTTATTGCAACAATTGTTACAATGAATAACCTTTGTGTATGACAGTTTAGCCCACTCTGACTGTATTTGGGGAAAGTCCTAATGGTGAGGATTATTGAGATAAAGACCATCGTGTATGTAGTTAGACTAGACATTAAATTCTCTTGGCTTGTATCATTTAGCATTCCCACCTGTAATGAGTGACAGTGCCTGACGGCCTGCAGGCCAACCATCCAAGGAAAATGTTGTCATAATTTTAGATGTTTGACCCTTAGGTGAGTAGTCTTATTTGAGAATAGGTTAATTTGTGTTTGTTATCATGAACAAAGATGAGCATCTTTATAGATTCTTATTCTCCCCCCTCCGCCTTTTTTTTTTTAATGTTTATTTTTGAGACAAAGAGAGACAGAGCATGAACAGGGAAGGGTCAGAGAGAGGGAGACACAGAATCTGAAGCAAGCTCCAGGCTCCGAGCTGTCAGCACAGAGCCCAACACGGGGCTCGAACTCACGGACTGTGAGATCATGACCTGAGCTGAAATCGGGCACCCAACCGACTGAGCCACCCAGGCGCTCCTCCCCGCCCCCCCGTTTTTAAGACAAATTCCCTTCGGTCTTTTTCTTCTCACAAGCTTTTCAAATTTTCTAGGGTATTTTTACTGTGATAGGTTACTGATAAATGATTTTCTCATTTGCAATTTGTCTTTTTTACACTACTTAGGGTACGTGTGTGTGTTATGCTGATGTGTTTTTTTTAATATGAAATTTATTGTCAAATTGATTTCCATCCAACACCCAGTGCTCATTCCAACAGGTGCCCTCCTCGATGCCCATCACCCACTTTCCCCTACCTTCCACTTGCCATCAACCCTCAGTTTATTCTCAGTTTTTAAGAGTCTCTTATGGTTTACCTCCCTCCCTCTTTTTTTTTTCCCCTTACCTTCCTCCATGGTCTGATAGTTTTCTAAATGCACAAAAATTTACCAGTCTCTTCCTTTACTTTGCTTCCAGATGTTGAATCCTAAGTAGAAAAGTGTTTTGCAGTCTGGTTTATAAAGGAGTTGACCCATTTTATCCCAGTATATGTATGGTCATGTTTCCTACCTTTCAGTGTCTGATGGATTAGAGATTTATCCTGATTTGTGACGTGAGGAATGATCTAGATGGGTAGTATTCCATATGACGTACGGTTTTCTTGGCACTAATCTGAGATGCTGTGCTTATGTTCTAAATTTTCCTATGCGCTAGGATCCATTTATGAAGTTTTTATTGTGTTCTCCACGTAAGTCTTGTCATCCATGTGCCAGTACTATACAGTTTCATTATAGAAGTTTTCTACTATGTTTTAATATCTGGAAGAAGCACCCTCCAACTTCTTAGCCCTTCTCTGGGTGTTATTCTTTGGTGATTTTTTTCCCCATGACCTTGGAAAACAAGGTCCCATTGGGCTCACTTCTCTCAGTGCACAGCCCACTTTGGATCCTCTGTCTCCCTTTCTCTGCCCCTCTCCTGCTTGTACTTTCTCAAAAATAAATAAACATTAAAAAAATAAATATGATCCTGTAGCCAGTTTTCCTTAGTGCTATGACAACTAAACTAAACTTTTAACTTGAAATATGCACATTAATATGGAGATAATGTCTGTCATGGTAGCTAAGTTTCTACTGAAAAACAGACATCATTCAAACAATCCTTACTACTTTATAAAAAATATTTTCTGTCTTCGTTATCAGATAACTTTAAATGAGGCTGATAATATTTCCATATGAATATCCTGAATAGCCTATTTACCCCATAATAAAATTGGCCCTCTCATTGTACCTTAATTTACATATAAGGTGGTCTTAGGGTCCGTTTAGCCTCATATTACAATCTCCTTATTATAGTTTCAATTTGGCTGCATAGGCGATCCAATACAAATAGATAGGAATTATCTACTCATTGAAATGCATCAGGGTCTGAGAAAAAAAAATAGTTTTATTTTCTTGACCTTATATTTGCGTGTGCATGACCCTCCACTTTCTTTTGATCAAGTTAAGTAACTGAATATTTAATAATGCAAAACGTGAATCCATTCAAAAGGAAAAGAAACTATCTGAGGCATATGCGGTTCCTGTGGCTTGACTCCCTTATTTAATGTGTAACAGAATATCTTAGTCGCTTTGCGGTCCTACGTTAGAGAAGCCTTCATGGTACTATGTGTAACAGTGGTTCTCTAATGAGCGTGATGCCTTGGCATCCATAGTCTTCTGGAGGTGGGTATGGGGTGTTTTCCTTCTGACATATGAACTGAGAGTGGGGGAAAGAGTGCTGTTGCCATTTTAGAGGCAGGACCAGAGAAGAAAATGTCTTGTTATAAAAAAGAGTCCTCCATGATGGAGAAATGTCTTGTCTGGGTTTTGTGTAAAGTATTGAAAGCCTCCTGGGAAATCTGGAATCCTTGCTTCATGTTCCATGGTTGGGGCTTCATTAGTTATGCTTTTAGAATTCCCACTGAGTCCAGTTTCTTAAAGATGGAGGGCAGAATGGGAAGCAGACCAGTTGCTTAAGAATCAAATTATTTATCTGTGACCAGGAGCAAAATGGTATGCCTTTTTTTTTTTAGTAGCACCCATAAATCAATAAGCACTATATAGCATATCAGAGAATATGAAGTTGTATTTGTGAACGTTTATTTTTCTTGGGCTGAATGCTTATATATTCTTGTGCTGAGCTTTTAGATTGTGCAGAAATTAATTGTGTTTTCCCTAATGCATCTCTCTGGGAAAAAAAAAAAGCAGAGTCAAGGGAAACTGAGGGCATTGGAAGAACCTTATTTTTTTATTTTATTATTTTTTTAAAAATTGTTTAATGTTTATTTTTGAGAGCAAGAGCACAGGCAGGGTAGGGGCAGAGAGACAGGGGACAGAGGATCCAAAGTGGGCTCTGTGGTGACAGCAGCAAGCCCAATGTGAGGCTTGAACTCAGGAATTGTGAGATCATGACCTGAGCCGAAGTTGGATGCTCAACTGACTGAGCCACCCAGGTGCCCCTGGAAGAACTTTATTATTACTAATTCTTACATTCCAATAGCTATATCGTGGAACTACGTGCTTTCCTTAGTAGTGCTAACCAATATTTCCCTGTTTCTATAGCACTGCACTATCTTCTTTGGTTTACCAGGGAGTCCTAAATATTTGATCCATGGTGTGGCAAAATGGTTCTTCCTTTTCCAAAGAGGAATTGTTTGTCTGAGCTTAGCACTCAAATATAACTACTGGAATAAATGCTGTGTTTTTCGAGGTGCCATTTCTGGAAAAAAGATCATTAAACTTCACCTGAGATTGTGGGTCTTACTATTTAAATGATAGTACTTGGCAAGGTGTTCTTTGGGGGGAAAAATAAAATTTCTTGTTCTCTTGTGCACTGGCTCAGGGGAAAAAGAAACAAACAACGTAAACTGTAAGGAAAGGTTGGGTAATCACTGAACTCTTCCATAGGAGGAAGGGGATGTTAACTTCAAAGGTAAGCAGATTGATTAAAAACGTACCAAGATAGATGATGTAAGAAGATCAATGCTAAATATGAACAGAAGATTTTTTTTTCTAGACTTGGTTTTTCTTTAAGTTTGTTTATTTATTTCAAGAGAGAGAGCAAGCGGGGGAGGGGCAAAGACATAGGGAGAGAGAATCCCAAGCAGGCTCCGCACTCTCGGTGCAGATCCCCATATGGGGCTAGAACCCACGAACCGTGAGATCATGACCTGAGCTGAAACCAAAAGTCACTTAGCTGACTGAGCCACCCAGGCACCCCAGATGATTTTTCTTTTAAGTTCCATCCACCAGGGACTACCCACACTGTAAAACCTCAGTCCGTCAAGTCACTACTGCGGTCTTGCTGAAACGTGTCAGAAGTGGGCACGGGAAATAAGAGTTGGAGGTTTTCCTGCCGGTTCTAAAAAGCCGGAAGCCCATCATGAATGAAAGCACACAACACTGCATTTGCCATCTGCACAGCTTCCAAACCTCTTGTATTTTACAGCAGAAGCCTGCCAAAACCCCAGCAAGCCAAAACCAGAATAAAAAACCCCCAGTCTGAAAGAGAGAAGATGGCAAATAATAAAATTATCCAGACAGCAGAAAAGTAAAATTGCAGAAAATCAGGCTAAAATAACAAAACTGTCAGGCAGAGTGGAGAGAGCTTAGGAAATGCCATACAAAGGAAGATTTAGAGAAAAACTAAAGCCTGAGTATAATGCAAACCATTGTTCACTTGAAGGGTTTTCCAAAGCAAGTATGCTCGCCGGTAAGAAAATGTTAAGCTTTTCCAGAAAATGTTACTTCTTCCTTGTTCTTAATATTCTAGCTGTGTTTGTTTGAGATAAAGCGAACCTTATATCTTTGAGCTGTTGGGCCCCATTTTATTTTGATAGAAGAATAGATTTCTTGATGGGGGCAATCAAACTTAGCCAGGGTCTCATAGTTCTTAATTAGCTACTGAGGATATATTCAAAATTAGAAGCCAAATAAACAAAGCTTTGCAACTGTTAAAGCTAGTAATTGTTGAGACCTTTTTGGGCAGGTGCTAAGGGGATTGTGACTTAGATTTTATATCTGTTACTAGTGCCACAGTAGCAATCAAAATGTACCAAGATCTTCCAATGTATGTTAATGAATTAATAAGGAAGAAACAGTACATGTGGAATGTTTTAAAGTGACTCATGCTGAGGGTCAAAAGGAAAATTTAAAAAAAATTTCTAATGTTTATTTCTGAGACAGGGAGACAGAGCGTGAGTGGGGGAGGGGCAGAGAGAGAGGGAGACACAGAATCTGAAGCAGGTTCCAGGTTCTGAGCTGTCAGCACAGAACCCATAACCGTGAGATCATGACCTGAGCCCAAGTCAGATGCTTAACCAACTGAGCCACCCAAGTACCCTCAAAAGGAAAATTTTAAATGAATTCTTATCGGGGGCTATAGGTCACTTTCTTCCTCGTCCCATTCCTCTTCATATTCATACCTATGCCCTAAAAATGGTATTAAATGCCTCCCCCATTTCTCTAAACAATAAAACATAAAAGCATGAAAAGTAAAATATTTGCCAAAATGACAGGTTAAAAGTGTGTACGTATGCATCTTTTAATAGTTTATGCTATCTTGGGCACCTGAGTGGCCCAGTCGGTTGAGTGTCTGACTTTGGCTTAGGTCATGATCCTGTGATTCATCAATCTGAGCCCCACATCGGCCTCGCTGCTGTCAGTGCAGAGCCTGCTTTGGATCTTCTGTTCCCTCTCTCTTTGCCCCTCCCCAGCTCGCGCTCTCGCGCTCTCTCGCTCTCTCTCTCTTTCAAAAATCAATAATAAAAAATTAAAAACTGATTTATACTATCTTGTCCTAAAGTCTGTGGCTGAGACATTTCTTTCTCCAAAATGCAGCCAATAATAATATGTGACAATTAGGTATTCTGTCTATTTGATAATTGCTCTGTAGAGGAGTGTTCTGCAGAAATTACCCCTGCAGATGGTCATCTAAATGTGGAAGTGACTGCACATTGAATCACTGGCTACTGGGATCTGGACCCCCTTCTGGTCAGTGCTCAAAGCCTATAGATGAGCCTGGAGCCTGGTTCTGTTAGACCCAGGGAAATGGCTCAAGACATTGAGAAAGCTCCCTCACCCTGGAGGAGATGGATAGCCTTTGAAATACTGGAAAACAATGGCTTTTCTGGTTTAGAGTTCTTGAGAATTAGGGCAATTGGCCTCATGTTAGCTCATGGAGGATGATGAGCATAAGGGATGGGGAAGAAACGCATTGTTGGGGGCAAAGAGAATGTCAAAGAAAAGAAAGCTAAAGGGAAACTGTGACTTAACTCTTGCCTCCAAAAGCTTCACCAGGCATGTACATAAGGAGAGTCATGCTATTCCTGGGTTCTCTTGATCCTTTCTGAAAAAGGAAAGGGGAACAGACTGGTGTCTTTGAGCTTCAGAGCATATAATATCCAAGTTGCCCAGTGTCTATGAAGGAAACCCAAGGCATTAACATACTTGACTCTGAGCTTTTTGTAAGGACAGGGGCAGCCCCATCAAGAGAGAAGCTCCTTTTGGCTTATTTTCCCCATGCAATCCTGAGCCGACCCTTGCTTGGACCAAAATAGTCCTTAGGTGGACAGAAAGGACCAACAGTTTAACTGGTCCCAATGAGGATGAACTCAGAGAAGCACCTCTTGGAGCATCAAAGAAAGCAGGAAGCAAGAGGCTGACAAGATTATGACTGATGAACTTGGAAGCTCACTTTAATCCAGCCCAGCCCAAGAGTCCAAAAGGCTCCTTGCAGACTGTGACTATATCCTATATCACTTTGCATCACCAGTTTTACGCACTGTCTTTTATACCCCAGGAAATGCTCAAAAATGCTTTTTGAATATATTAAGGCTTTGAAGTCCTTTAGATTAGGGTTTGAAGGTGCTCTTGATTAGGTGTGTAATTTGGGGCAAGTTAATTAACCTCTCTGAACTTCCATGTCTACATCTGTGAAATTATGGTACCAATGCTTAGATTGCTGTGGACATTGAATCTGTGTCTCTATTGAACAAATCTAGCATAATGTCTGTACCTTCCTCTTTCTCATCTTTTCTCTGACTCCTTCCCTTGGAGTTGCAATTCCTTGAAATAGCTTTCTGTTTTTTGCTTTATGCTTTTTCATTCATTTTCCAAGACCAATCTCAAGCACAATTTTCTCAGTGAAGATATTTCTAACTCCCCGCTTTTCCTCTCTCCTCCCACCTAATTGGGTATAAACTCTCCTTCAAGCCCATGCACTACTCTATTTGCTTTGTAAACATGGTTCAAAGTCAGCATGGCTCTCTTTTATCCACTGACTCCTTTTGGGGGGGGGGTTGCATTTTTTCTTACTTGAAATATCCTTTGCATGTGAGATAATATGTAAGAAAAAATAAAAACCAAAACAATTGCTTGGTTTGCAGAAGGAAAGTTTAATCTGGAAGAATTTTCTGCCTAGTTGGAAATCTGTGTATCCTGAGTAAATCATTTTCCTGAGATGAGCCAGTACAGTGATCATTTTAAAAGGGTTGGCATTTAAAATGTATTGATATTTTTTCTGCTTCCCACCTAGCGATTCTGTCAATAAGTTTTTGTTCTGTGTGTCATTTGACAAGTCACAAGAAACCAAATTCTTTATGAAAAGTGTTAGTCAAATGCACTAACTAGAAGAATAGACAGAGTTTCTAGACCAAGGGATGATCAACCTGATTTTTTAAATTCTTTTTGGCTAGCACTAAGCACGTTTTAAGATGATATTCTAACAGCTTTCCTGATGTAGTATTGACTGATATTTAGAAAGAAAAATATAAGTGAGGGATTAGGGATAATAGAGTCAAAATCCAAATCAAACTGTTAATGGGAGTGTCCCCAATTATTTTCTAGGCAAGGAATCTGATCCACAGAAGAGAATAGCTTAAATGCAAAACTAGTAAGTAGCAAAGGGATTAATAGATTCCAATTCTAGCTTTCTTTTCCCCCTACCCCCAAATATTATTTTCATTTCTATTTGTTTCACTAATTTTCTCACTGGAAAAGCCATTATGCCTAGCAGTGGTTTCAGCTGTGTCCGTCTGATGCCAAGACAAAGGACTGAAGTGTAGAATATTTGGGATCATCTTGTTTATTATGATGGAAGCATATAGTTAATCATAGTTAATGGAATGTGTTTACCTTTTTCAAAACATTATTTTGAGCAGGAGAATGATAGATTCAATATTTCCACCTGCAAAGCAAGTGCAGGAGGAAGATTCTGAAGAGGTAACGCATTTGTGATTATTCCTTATTGTATGGCATGCTCATTGCAAAGATGGGTGTTAGTTTGTCACAGAATAGAAATTTGAGGACTGTAGAAGATCTAAATTGCAGATAAGATATTTTTATCCATTTTCTAAAATAATGCATAATTCAGAGTCATTACTGTAGTCCTGTGGGGAAGAGAGTCTTAGCACTTCTTTATTAGCTTTAGATTCCAGTAATCAATCAGTAATTACATAATACAATGGCGAAATTGGGTGTTTACCACAAAAATAGGTAGCTACCATGCTCCTGTATTGTCATCAGCTCTTGACTGTGATTATTATTGGTTGTGGGGGAGGGTTAGATGGCCACCTTTCTGGAACTCCCTCAAAAAGCCCAGTGGAGCAGGTTCTAGAACATACTTTGGTTTCACCTTTGCTGACGTGTAGTGAAAGTGATCCATTTGTATTAATTACAAGTATAAATGTATTTTATTTTTTTACAAGCAAACAATGTATATTGGTTAGGTAATTTGGTTTTTCAACTAGAATGTAATCAAATATATGTATATATATACATATATATATACATATATATGTGTGTGTGTGTGTGTGTGTGTGTGTGTGTATAGATAGATAGATAGATAGATAGATAGATAGATAGATAGATCTTGAAGGACTGGTGTTCCTAATCCAGATGGTTGCATTCCCAGAGCGGGATTTTAGGGTCAAAGGATATGTGACTTTAAAATTTAATAAATATTTTCAGATGGCTTTTTCTAAGAATGTGTCATAATTTATAACCTTATCAACAGTGTCTGAGAGAAAATATTTTCCTAAACTTTTATCAGTGCTGAATACTCTGAGTCTTGAAAGATCTTGTCAGATGATTACACCAGAGTTTGGTACTTTCTTTGTCTAATTTGCATATTTGTCTACTCCTAAGACTGTTAATCTTTTACATTTTCTGGTATGTGAAACACATTTTCATAGCCTTTGTCCATTTTTATAATGGGTAGTTTATGTTAGTTTCTTTTTTTTTGTTGCATATTTTGGATATTCCATCTTCTGCAAATGTTTTCTTCTCATCTTTAATTTTTGACTTTCGTTATGTCTGTGGCCGTGTGTGTGTGTGTGTGTGTGTGTGTGTGTGTGTGTGTATGTATATATATTTGAGTCACTATGTCTACATTTTTTTTTTAATTTTTTTTCAACGTTTATTTATTTTTGGGACAGAGAGAGACAGAGCATGAACGGGGGAGGGGCAGAGAGAGAGGGAGACACAGAATTGGAAACAGGCTCCAGGCTCTGAGCCATCAGCCCAGAGCCTGACACGGGGCTCGAACTCACGGACCGAGAGATCGTGACCTGGCTGAAGTCGGACACTTAACCGACTGCGCCACCCTGGCGCCCCTACATTTTCTTTTCTGGCTTACAAGTAGCTACTCAGGATCTCCCTAAATCCAAGATTATACAATAGTCTCCTAGATTTTTTTTTCATTTTTTACTTTGTTAATTTTTTTAATGTGTATTTATTTTCGAGAGAGAGAGGGAGAGAGTGTGAGCAGGGGAGTTGCAGAGAGAGAGGGAGACACAGAACCCGAAGCAGGCTCTAGGCTTTGATCTGTCAGCACAGAGCCTGGCACGGGGCTCAAACTGGAGAACTGCAAGATCATGACCTGAACCAAAGTCAGACGCTTAACTGATTGAGCCATGCAGGTGCCCCAGCCTGGATTTATTTTTAAAGTTAAAAATTTTTTTTTGTACGTTTAGTTCTTTGATACACCTGTAGTAAACATTTTGATACTGTGTATCAATATTCTATTTTCCCAGCTAATGATGGATTTTATAAAAAAAAAATAATAATAATCCCTGAATTCTAAGAATGAAGAAACCAAGGATTACAGAAAGCAAAGTGACTTGCTCAAGATCACCCAAAATAATTGTGCTTTTATTTTCCTTCACCCTCTCTAATCTAAGCTCAGGAGAGTGAAAACCTTGTGTGTATTGCTGACTTATGTGTCACTGACACCTGACACTCCTAATGAGTATCAGGAGATACTTCCCTTAATCATTCCTGTATCTGCCTTTTGCTCCAAGAAATTTTGTCAATATGGCAGTACTGAGTAATGACACTGTTGACAGGAGGGCTTCCCACTGTGGAGATGTTGAGTAAGAGAAAAGCATAGATGTTTCAGGACAGGATCGAGTGTCACTGGGAGCAAAGTATCTCAACCTGACTTCTGAGGAGAAAGGAATCCAGGGGATTCAGAAAAGAGAGGAAGTGCCTGTGGGGATAAGCTTAACTGTTTTGGTTGAGTAGAAGTAGTACCATCCATGGGTTGTCTCAGTTAAACACACCTGTGTGCTGGTACACACCAAGAGAAGCGGTAGGTCTATACACTGTCCTATACTATGTACTACTAGAGGGGAATATACCCTGGGCAAGAGCCGGGGATTTTGCTCTGGTTCCATCATTAACAGTTTCTCCCTTAACTTCAGTGGGTCTGAATTTCCTCTTTTCTCAAATGAACCAAATAGAAGGTCATATATATATTGCCTAATGTTGATTGAGTGCTTACCCCATGGAAAGCTTTTGCTCAGTCTAGCACCAGAAGACCCATATTCCATAAATGTAAAGACAGTTCACTTTGACAATGGAGAAAACTTGATCTTGGGGTAACGAATACTTCTGAGATCATTTTATCAGTGAATGTACCCCCAGTTGTGTCTGACTTCCCGAGGGCCTCAGTCTTTCTAATATAGATACGTAAAGCTGGCACCAGATGAAATACTTGGCTGCATGTGGGTAGGAGTCCCTTAGATTTCTCAGTATCTTTGGGCTCTGATAATATTTCGTGGTTCCAAAGGCCCAAGATGTGATTATTTTTCAAGTTTCTTTGCTTATGGTCTTGGGAAACTGTAAACTACAGCAGATTCTAATACTGCCGAGATGTTGGAAGCTAAAGAGAATAATGGTGTGTTAGCACATACCTTTCTAATAGTAATTCTTCTCTACCTCTTAATTAAAGTGGACAGTGGAATCATCATAGATGACTGAGAGGGTAGAAGATCACTCTTGATCACCAGAGAACTTGGAGCCAGAAGCAGCAATCATCAATTGCAAGGTATTGAACCCCCAAAGGTCTTCAAAACACTTCCTAATGGTTGGGGTGCGTAATGAGCAAGGGAGAAAACCCAAATGCATCAACCAGCATGGGGTCACTTAGGTTCTAGATTTAATTGTGCAGCTATTAAAGTCATGAATCATGAAGCATGGGCAAGGTTTCACATGCCTCCGTCAGACTTGCGCTCTCCCTTTTCACGTGGCAAGGCTTTTTCTGTATGTTTCCTGTCAGTTGCACTTTGTGGTGGGTAGTCCTTGTAGGAAACCCCATCTAACTGTGTACCTTGCCATCAAACTTGACGGTGAAATGCTGGGACTTAGGGCAGCAGCTACGGGTTGATTCCTCTGTCTCAATGGACACACTGAAATAAATGAATATGCTGCATTTCTGTAGCTTAGAGCAAGGGCTTCAGTGTCCTCAGACCTGCTGCTCAAGCATCCGTGTCAAATCCTGCTCTGTTGAACTCTGCTTCATCACAGATGAGCTGCTTGTTTTGATTTTGAGTAATTAGGTCAAAAACCTGAAAGTCTGAGTGGTATTTCATTTTTGTTCTGAACATGGGAGAGGAGATGTTCATTCTGAAGGGTTCAGAACAGAATTCGTTTTATTTATCTCAGAAGTATCATGGAGAACGTTCTCTGTCTCAACATTCTATTTACACCATAAAAGTGCCAAAAGCCACAATAAGCAAATCATAGGCAGCTTCACAGGTTGGGTTTTTAAATTTTATCTTGACTGTGGGGCACCTGAGGGGCTCAGTCAGGTAAGTGTCCAACTCTTGATTGTGGCTCAGGTCATGACCTCACAATTTGTGGGATCAAGCCCTGTGTCAGGCTCTGCACTGACAGCATGGGGCCTGCTTGGGATTCTCTCTTTCTTCTTTTTCTCCCCTCCCCTGCTTGCATTTGTATGCTCCCTCTCTCTCTCTCTCTCAAAATAAAGAAACTTAAAAAACACAACAACAAAATTCTGTCTTGACTGTAGTTGGCACCACTTGTCCTTCTTACTGTCACTCCTCCTGGAAACCCATGTCCTGATTAAGAAATGTATGGGTGATAGAGCCTTTGATTTCCTAGGGTGTTATATCCTAGGAATGGTACACTTGTTTCCACTCAAAGTCTCTCTCATTACAAATACCAAGAAAAAGGAACTGTTTTCCAAAAAACGATGGAGGCAAATGATGTTAGTGAAGGGCTTGAGCAAATGTCCCATGATTCCAAGTGTCTGTCTCTTGATGCCAGCTGTAGTCACAGGTAAAGGGGTCGAGGGTGTCCAGACTCCCAGTCTGTCTCTCTGTCTCCTATTGCCAAATGCTTGGGCCTGTATGCGGGATGCATCCCAGTCTTATTTGACTCTGATTCTTTCTTTCTTTTTTTTTCAATGTTTGTTTATTTTGGAGAGAGAGACAGAGAGCATGAACAGGGGAAGGGCACAGAGAGAGAGGGAGAGAGAGAGAATAACAAGCAGGCTCTGTGCTGTCAGTGCAAAGCCCAATGTAGGCCTAGAACTCATGAACTTTGAGATCATGACCTGAGCTGAAGTCAGACTCTGAATCAACTGAGCCACCCAGGCACCCCTATTTATTTATTTAGATAGAGAGCGTGAGAAGGGGAGGGGCAATAAAAGAAGGAGAGAGAGGATCCCAAGCAGGCCCCATACTGCCAGCACAGAGCCCCATGCAGGGCTCGAACTCATGAACCATGAGATCATGACCTGAGCCGAAACCAAGAGTTGCACGCTTAACCGACTGAGCCACCCGGGTGCCCCTATAATTTTTATTTTTTAAGAAGGAAAAATTAAGAAACTGGTCCCTGTCCTGGGTGTTTAGGAAAAATAAGGACATTGTATGGAAATGTATCTCTCACTGTGTAATGCCTTAAAAATTCTCCCTGCTCACCATATCACTCTCCCTACCTCATGCAGTGTGCACCAGAGATTTTAGATCAGTTGAACACGGAAACCATCAAAATAGGTTTCTTCCAGAGTATTTAAGTTTACTGCTTCAATGTACAAGTATATACACAAAGGCCTGCTCTTTGTCAGTACACTTGAGTAATCCCCATTAATGCCAGTGGGCATTGTGAATGTGTGTAAGGAGTGAATAAAATGCCTTTGAAAGCCCCTTAACTGATCATTCACACAAATCCCGTTTTGTGTATGTATTATAACATGATGAAATGTGCTCTTACTCTTTTCTCTAAGTGGAAGCAGTATGCGTCAGTGTTCATTTCTTTAAATGTCAAGATTGTACATTTTCTGCATTCAGAAAATTAATCGGAAATGTAGATGTAGCCAAAAGTATGTGCTGTTCCAGGCCAAGTTTTGTGGTGTAGGAAGCGAATTCCTGATGGTATTTTCAGTTGCAGCGGTTGTGGTCATGACTTTTTAAAAAACTGCACTTCTGAAATTGACAATGCATCATCATAATCTTCTTCTGTGCAGGAAACACCCACTTAAAATAGTTGGCCTTTTCTCTGAATTCCTGTAGGCAGATAATTTTTACAATCAAGTTGCATAGAAACCCTTCATTCATAAAGGATATCATCTGAGATCTATCAATGAAACATTCATGACCTCTGCTTTTTCTAAGCAGTAGGCAGTGACTTTGAAACTGCCCATTTCTTTCCTTTGAAAAAGATCAAAAAACAGCACCTGCTCAGAAGGATGTGTGTGTGTACACGTTATTATAAAGAGAAGTCACACTGTAATGGCCTGAAATCCTTGAGGGCAGAAACCACGTCGGCTCATTCAGTAATGTCCTCTCAATGCCTATGAATGTGGTTGGCATGGAGTAGGTTCTGGTGAGTGTTGAGAAAATACATTTTCACGTGGTATCCTGGAACCTTCCAGGCTCTCTTTATAGGCAATGTCAGCCTACCAGTAAATTGACCACAGTTTATAGTTTAGAGTCAAAACACTGTCTGATTGAGAATATCTTGACATAGTCGAGACAGATGAGTGAATGTTTGCCTTATGGATTTTATGTTGTTTACATGCCTGTTTATTAGAAGTGCTACTGTAAAAAGTGAGTGATGATGAACCTTGCTATTTTGACAGTCTGCTAAGAATGTTTGGTTAAAAGCAGCAAAGGAACTGGAGTAGAAAATGGTTGAACACCTAGTCTCTACTTTGCCATTTATTTTAAAGAGGAATCCTAAAAGCATCATCAATAATTTCATGTGAAATGAACGTGGAGGTTGTTGACAGCGTAGCTGTTTATCAATTAAAGTCTTTGTGTGTAGCTTGAGCTAGCTACCTGTTCTCTGTACAGAGATGTCTTTGGTCTTCGCTTCCGGTGGGAAAAATCTATTAGAAATTCTACCTGTGATCGAAAAATAGTACCGGTGCCCGCTGACTGGAGAGGTTGCATAAGGGGAATCTGAGTACTTTAAATTCTACCTTAGTTCCAACATAGTCAGATCTTCCTGCCTCTGCTACAGCAACATGCTTTATGAGATCTTGACATTTTACAACCGCAGAACTTTCTTGAAGTACTTGCACAGAACTTTTTATTAAGATTGGGGAGAAAGAATATATAGATTTATTATTGTAAAAGTTAGATTATAGGAAAACAGCAATTTAAGAAGAAGGAATAAACATTAGATAGGGAGAGTATTCTGTTTCTCTGGGCCCTTTTTTTTAAGTAGACCCAAATTAGTATGGAAAACATGCAACTTAATTCCCTTTTTATTACCTTAAATATAGGGAATCATAATACAGTAGATTAGATGAATATTTTTTATAAGTTATATAGAATTGGAAAATGCTTCTTAGAAGCAGGTTTTGGGATTTAAATGCCTGGTTTCTTCATCTTTATCTTTCAGTAAATACATATTTTCCTAAAATAACAATGATAAGGTTTAGGTCACAGACATGGTTTTTTTTAAATACAGATGAGAAGAGAAAAAGGTCTCATTTAGAAATGGAGGTTTTTTGCCTTGTCATGGTGGCTTATTTTAATGGAGTTATTTGTTTTTCTTTTTACGTTTTCTTAAAATTTATTTTAATTCCGGTATGATTAACTTGCAGTGTTGTGTTAATTTCAGGGGTACAATAAAGCGGTTCAACAATTCTGTCTCCTGGATTGAATCAGTTCTATGCAGACTAAGCTAGGACAGATGGAACAGCAAGCCGTGTCATCATATGACCCTTCAGTCATTGTTCGGAAATTGAAAACTCTAACAGTTATTTTAGTGGTTCTGAATATTTTCCCCTAGAGTGGGATGTGATCATGAGCTTACAAGTATGAGGAAAGTCTTCTAATTATGAGAGTGTTGGGTGCTGCACAGCGGTGAATAGACTGTTGAAGCCCATTTCCTTCCTATGAATACCGACTCAAATGAACTTGAACTTGGGGTCTCTCTGTGCATCACACTCCCTACTCATGCCTTCAATAAATACATTTTGAGCACCAACCCTGAACCTGGTACAGTATGGTCACTGGAGAAACACCAATAAAAGTACAGAAATAGACAAATCTATAATAGAATGTTAGGGAAGAAAGACCATAAAGAAAAATAAAATCTGGAAGGACATAGAGAATGACAGGTACTATAATTTTATATTTAATAGTCAGGAAAGATTTCTCTGAGGAGGTGATATTTGAACAAAAACATGAATGATGGCACGAACAAGGTGAGGGTATGAACCATATGTGTATTGACAGGATGAATGTTCCAGAGAGTGAACCATGGGTGTAAACCACTTGAGGCATGAGTTTGCTTGGTGTGATGAACAGCGAGAGAACTGGTATGGAGGTGGGGGAAGGAGGAAGGGCATGAAATGAGGCCAGAGATGTAGCCAGGCTCCTTAGGGCCTTGTGGGTGTGGTGAGGCCTTAGGATTCTGTTTTAAGTGTGATCACTCTGGATGCTGAGTCATCAGGGCTGTGAGGATGGAAAAGTAGAAGCACAGATTGTATTTAAGAAGCAATGGAGCTCTCAGCTGGAGACACTAGGGGACTGGAATGGTAAGATAGTGGTAAACTTGGTAAGAAAAAGTTGAGTTCATTGGTAGATTGGGTATGGGGCAGAGTGGCATTGAAGAAAGATTGAGGATTTCCTGTTAAGTATTTTCAAGCTGAATATTTTCAGATAGTGTTATTCTTGAGTACATAGATTTTATCAGGCTTTAAAAATAAGTCATAGAATAGTTTCATCTGCTCTGAAAAATCTATGAAGCTTGGTAAACATTGTGCCCCACCCCCCATGGGCTATCTCTGCCATTCCTTCATGTTTGCCCCATGGCCTGCTCTTCTAGAGGGCCCTTGCCTTCTCTTAAATTAATATTATGCTGATAGGCACCCACATGGATCTTTATCTTCTAGCTATAATTGTGAAATCTAATTCACGAATGTCGTTTGTTCATTCCTGACCTATCCTTCGTTCTTCTTCTTCATTAGTTCACTTGGACAGCAAACACTCATTTTTTTTTTTAACAAATCATTATTATCTGCAGTGTGCTAGGAATGAAGGACTAAACAAACCAGACAACTTTCCACCTGCAGGACACTTAGTTCAAACGGACAGAGAGAGAAGTAGATGAATAAACATGCAATTTACCACGTGTTGGGAAGCATGTGCAGGAGACGAAAGCAGTGAG
Organism: Leopardus geoffroyi; assembly: GCF_018350155.1. NCBI lineage: Eukaryota > Metazoa > Chordata > Mammalia > Carnivora > Felidae > Leopardus > Leopardus geoffroyi. The sequence continues at coordinate 96,658,103 of NC_059326.1, read as the reverse complement.
TGAGCTTGCTGGGTTAGTGGGGCAAGAAGGGAGTCTTAGAGTTTAAATCAGATGTCAAGAAAGGCCTCTTTGAAAATATGACATCCAAAGCAGGTAAGGCAACAAGCCATCTGTGTTTGTGGAAGGAAGTTGGTCCAAGGAAAGGAAATGCCATGTGCAAAGCCATGCAAAGGGGGATCAGCCCAATGAGTTCTTGGAATAGCAGGGAGCACAGTTTGGCAGATGAGCTGGAGCAAAGGGAGAGGGGGTCTAGGGAGGGCAAAAAGGGCAAGAGAGCACAGGAGTCAGTTGTTGGATCTTTGAGAAAGGAAGGCTCCAGAAGACATTTGAGTAGGGGAATGACATGTTCTTATGTTCTAATGGGAATACTGTTGCTGTGTTTAGAATGATGTGGAAGAAGGAAGACAGCTCTGGAGGCTGTATCAATATTGCCATTATTGATTACATAAGCACAGTGCTCCACACATGTGGTGGGATTTGCTTGCTGTCCTTGGGAGCCATTGTCACTATTGAATGATCTATCCTCTGTACATGCAAGACCATGATATTTCCTCACTGTTTTTGATGTCTGTGTGTGACTTAAATTCTCCCTTTTCCTTCCTGTTGAGATGATAAGCCTCCCTCTTAATAAAACTTTTAAATCTTTTGAATTAAAGAATAGAAATGGATTCGCAAGCAACTTTAGGGTTCTAATTTTTACAAGAAAAACCTAACTATAGCCAATCATGTAGAAAGAAGGGTTAGAAATAAGACATAAACCAAAAAAAAAATGAGTCTCTGAGGGAGAAAAAAAGCTACCACCAAAAGATATAGCCCAATTTTCGTACCCACTGGGAGAACATGTCATATGCACTAAGAGTTAATAGGATTTACCTTCTGGAGATTATATGACCTCATTGTTGAAAGGAATTCAGCCTAAGTGTAAGTGGGAAATCTGAGAACTGATAGGGCCATCAATCTCTGCTGGCTGAGGACTTCTGCACAACAGTGGATGTAGCCACCCCACTCCTGGGCATAGCGGAGCTGCCCCTCAGGTTTCCTGTCCTGTTCAAGAGCTCTATGTACTCTTGTCTGAATCCTTGTGCATCTGCTGTCCTGCCTGCTGAAGACTGCTTTTCTCAGCACAGGGAGAAAGGATGGAATTGGGACATCTAGTGAAGAACAAGGGGAGAAAGTTCAGGATTCAGGAAGCAAAGCTTTTGCCAGATGTCAATGAGAAGACAAATGGGGGGATGGATTCTGATGTTTAGGTGACTTGTATGCAATGGAAATAATACTAAGAAATACATGTATAAGCCAGCTTTCATCGTTGCTGGAGTCGGCTCCTCATTTGGGTCGTCTGCCTTTTGTTCTCTCCTGCTAAGAATATGTTCAAGATGGAGATGGACTTTAAAACATAAAGGTATAAAGGTCTGATGTGGAAGTTCTGGCAACCCAAAAGTATGTGACGATGAAATGGGATTTTCTCCCAGTCCTCATAATTTGACTCCTCAGAGACAACCATTTCTAATAGATAGGTGTATTTGCATGCATTTTACCAAGACATTTCAATTTTTTAACATACCATACACTGCATCTGTTAAACTATAACCTGGTAGTTTACTCAGCACCACTTCCTGAGCATTTTTCTGTGTCCATTTCTTACCCAATTGTGTTGGCTACAACATCTCATTATGTGAAAGTATGGTAATTAATGTTTAATCTGCCCACTGCTGCTGTTGGAAAGTCACTACCATATTTTTTCATGTAAACAGTATTGCAGTGAACATTCTTATGTGTTTCTCTCTGCCCTTGTATGTGATTTCTTTTTAGATTAAATTCAGGGAATATACATATGGAAATTTGGATGTATACTTTAAATTTTTTTTTTCAATGTTTATTTTTGGGATGGAGAGAGACAGAGCATGAACGGGGGAGGGGCAGAGAGAGAGGGAGACACAGAATCGGAAACAGGCTCCAGGCTCTGAGCCATCAGCCCAGAGCCTGACGCGGGGCTCGAACTCACGGACCACGAGATCGTGACCTGGCTGAAGTCGGACGCTTAACCGACTGCGCCACCCAGGTGCCCCTAAATTTGGATGTATACTTTAATATTGCCCTCTAGAAAACATAATAATAAAGTTTCACCAGAAGTTTGAGTGCCCTTTTTATCCGTATCAAAGTCCACATTAGAATTTATTATTATTTACTGTATTTATAAATTTTAAAAAGGTTGATATTTCATTACACTTTTAATTGAATTTATTCAAGTATTTGTGGGATTACACGTATTTTTATTGTCCATTCGCCATTGTGTCTTTTTGAGACTTAATCATTCACATGTTTTACACATTTTTCTAATCACACATTCATTATATATCCTACTTGTCAGAAAATACAATTTTTTATTTAGTTAGTCCATTGGTCTTCTCATTTATAGCCTTTAATAATACTTTCCAGGTCTTTTCCTGCCCCAATTTTATTAAAAAATCAGTCTCTGATGTTTTTGTGCTACATTTTGACACTTACCAACCACCAGCTATTTATAAATTATTCTTGCCTATGCTTTAATCCCAGTGAGAACTTCAGCAATTTTCTGAGACTTTTGGTAGGACTTCCATTGCCATATCTAGTTTGGCTGAAATAAAGATAGAATGACCTGTTTGTTTGTTGTTTTTTTCCTTTGTAAAAATAATAGCTAATTAGCAAGCATCTTGTGGGATGATTCAGCTTGTCTGGAATATACCTTGCAAGTGTCAGAGGGAAAGGGGTGAGAAAGACAGGAATGGACCCTTTTACTGCAAGATGTATTCTGGGGCTAACTCACACTTGTTTAATTTTCATGTAGCTGGTAGCTTTTTATCTGAGATAAAAGAAACTAACAACAACAACAAAGAGAACAAAGAAGACAAAGAAGATGAAAATGACATGTCTGGGGCTTACCCTGGAAGAAGCTGCTTTGATAACTACCCTATTTTTGCCAGAATCCTGATAGGAATAAAGAAAAAGTAGAGAAATAGAGCCAGGGCTTCTCAGCCTAGAGACAGGCTCTTACCATTGTAACAACGTTGATGGCATTCATTCAGTTGATAACAATTTATCAAAAGCCTATTCTGACTAGGCAGTGTTCTAGAGGCTGTGACTATAAGAGTAGGCAAAAGGCATAGTTCGAGTCATGGAAAGCTTACATTCTCACAGAATAGACAGACAATACAAAGTATAAGTGAATGCAATATAATGGGCTCCATAACAAAATGGTAATGGAGACTGTGATTTGTGTTAGAAAGCACTCTATTGAAGAGAAGGTGGACGGGAGGAGTCACATTGGTGGAACGTAAGGTGAGTTGGCCAAAGAAGGCCTTACTGAACAGGGATCCTTAATTTACTAAACCCTATAATTATTTTCCAGTTAGGTAGCCTGGCATATTGAACATATCATACATGTGATGCCAAAGTATTTTGGCTTAAAACTTGGTTCCTTTAGTACAGATGGTTACAAAAACGATAAGGAATCTTAAGATAGTGTATTTATCAGACTATGTAACAGTACTTTTCTGGAACTGTTGACAAAAATATCCAAGATGACAGTGTTAACATAGAAATGGTTAGTGGCCTGTCATCCGCTTTACTTGAAGGACAGCCATGCTTGGATTATACATTATGAGATCTGTCTTTATTAATCCATAAGGATGCCAGGAAGAGTATTTACTGAATTAGTGATTGACTTTTACACAGAGGAAAACGATTTATTTTAGGAAAGATTTTGTGGGATCTAATTTAAAAGTAGGCTGATACTAACCCTGTATCTGATATGTCATTAGCAAAGATCTCCCATTCTGTCAGTTGCCTTTTAGTTTTGTTGATTGTTTCCTTTGCAGTGCAGGAGATTTTTAACTTGACGAGGTCCCAGTCGTTCGTTTTTGCTTTTATTCCCCTTGCCTTTGGAGTTGTGTTAAGCAAGAAATTGCTGAGGCTGAGGTCAAAGAGGTTATTTCCTGTTTTCTCCTCTAGGGTTTTGATGGTTTCCTGTCTCACATTTAAGGTTTTCATCCATTTTGAGTTTATTTTTGTGTATGTTGTAAGAAAGTGGTCCAGGTTCATTCTTCTGCATGTTCATGTCCAGTTCTCCAAGCACCATTTGTTAAAGAGACTGTCTTTTCTTTTTCATTGCATACTCTTTCCTGCTTTGTCAAAGATTAGGTGGCCATATATTTGTGGGTCCAATTCTCGGTTCTCTATTCCACTGGTCGGTGTGTCTGTTTTTGTGTCAGTACCATACTGTCTTGATGATTACAGCTTTGCAGTAGATGCTAAAGTCCAGGATCGTGATGCTTCCAAAATCTATAAAGAATTTACCAAACTCAACACTCGAAAAAGAAATAATCCAGTGAAGAAATGGGCAGAAGACATGATTACACACTTTTCCAAAGAGGACATACAGATGGCCAACAGACGAATGAAAAGATGCTCAACATCACTCATTGTGGCTAAAATAAACAACTCAGGAAACAACAGCTGCCGGAAAGGATGTGGAGAAATGGGAATCCTCTCACACCACTTGTGGGAATGCAAGCTGGTGTAGCTGCTCTAAAAACATGTGGAGGTTCTTCAAAAAATTATAGTACTACCCAATGCCCCAGCAATAGCGCTACTAGGAATTTATCCACAGGATACAGGAGTGCTGATACAAAGGGCACATGTACCCCAATGTTTATAGCAGCATTTGCAGCAATAGCCAAATTATGAAAATAGCCCAATTGTCCATCAACTGATGAATTTATAAAGATGTGGTTTATATATACAATGGAATACTACTTGGCAATGAGAAAGAATGAAATCATGCCATTTGTAACAACATGGATGGAACTGGAGGGTATTAGGCTAAGTGAAATTAGTCAGAGAAAGACAGATGTCATATATTTTCACTCATATGTGAAACTTGAGAAACTTAACTGAAGACAGTGGGGGAAGGGAAGGGGAAAATAGTTTCAAATGGAGAAGGAGACAAACCACAAGAGGGTCTTAAATACTGAGAACAAACTGAGGGTGGATAGTGGGGGTGGGGAAGAGGCGAAAGATGATGGGCATTGAGGAGGGCAATTGTTGGGATAAATACTGGGTGTTGTATATAAGTGACGAGTCACAGAAATCTACCCCTAAAACCAGGAGCACACTGTATGTACTATATGTTCGCCAACTTACAATAAATTATATTTAAAAAATAAAAAAAATTAGACTGAATAGGAAAACCTAAGAAAGTTCTTTATTCCCAAATATCTTCTCCATCAGCTGGTAGGGGTCTAACATACTGTTTATTTCTCCATTGAAAGAATGCAAATGCTGTTGGTTGAAGATGTTTTTAGCCAATGCCCATGAAAGAAGTTACATGTCACTAATGATCTATTATCCTACTGAGTGTGAATACAAGCTCAGAATCATTCTTAAGTTACTACTATGGGTGAATATTAGCAACAGATCAGTCAGCCTTGCATTGAACATATATATTTATTTTTATATATTTTTTAAACATTTTATTCATCAATGAACTGATTATACCTATTCCTGACAATTGATTTGTGATAGGAAGCAAGGGGAAAAAAAAAGGATCACGTAAAGGGGGGCTATTTAGGTGTTTGAAATAATTTTTCATATATTTGTAAAGGATTTTAACCTTGATTTATTTATTCGAGGAGTTGCAAAGGCTGCCATTTTTGTTCTAGGAAATCTGCTAGAAAAAAAGTAATTCCAATATTTCCTGCAGTGAAGCTTACATACTATTAAATTAGGAGAGAATATTGGGGGTGAGGAGGGTAGGGAATGGAGGGAAACATGGAAAACCATAAGTAATAGGAAACCTGCAGTCACACGAAAAAGTGGAATTCAAATGAAAAATTTGCCTCAAGTGTTTGGTAAGAAACCCAGGTGACCCATGAACAATGTGGGAGCTTCATGCTAGCCCCTCATGCAGTCACAAATTCAAGTAAAACTCTGGGGTCCCCCCAGACTTAATTGCCAATAGCCTGTGGTTGCCAGGAATCCTTAGTGGTAACAAAGAGTTGAAGAGGTGCCTGGGTGGCTCAGTCTATTAAGCGTCCGACTTCAACTCAGGTCATGATCTCACTGTTCATGGGTTTGAGCCCCCCCATCGGGCTTTTGCTGACAGTTTAGGGCCTGGAGCCTGCTTTGGATTCTGTCTCCTACTCTCTCTGCCCCTCCCCCACTCAGACTATGTCTCTCTCTCCCTCCCTCGAAGATAATATACGTTAAAAAAAAGAAGAGTTGAACATCCATTTTGTATGTTAAATATATTATATATTATATTCTTAAAGTAAGCCAGAGAAAAGAAAATGTTGAGAAAATATGTTTAGAGTGCTATGCTGTATTCATTAAAAGAAATCTGAGTATTAAGTGGACCCAGACAGTTCAAACTCATGTTGTTCAAGGGTCAGCTGTATATGTAGAGGTATAAAGTGAAAATACTCATTAAAATAATATATTTTTAATAGACCTGTATTGATATTTTTAAAATACTTCCAGTTCATGACTATTGATTCAGAGCAATTTGTATACTAGAAAACCAAACACAAAGTACTAATATTTCATTATAATTTTTTAGCATTTTAATAACTTAATTTTGTCATAATCTGCTAAATATCTGTCAACACTGTTACCAAAAGATAAATGTGTCTATATAGGCACACACATGTACACACATACATCCATCAACTTTCTTTCAATTATCATATACAATTTATTAATAACAAAAGCCAATGAAAACCCACATTTTGTCATTTTGAGAATAGGTTGCAGACTGAGTATCAACTTCTCTACTTAACAATGTGGTGAACAAGACTGAGCCTGGAGAGGCTCGAGTGAGTGTTACTAGTGGTGTCAGATGATCTCACCAGGTATACTGATTTCCAGCCCAGTTTTTGGTCCTTTCTACTGACAGAGAAAGCCTTCCTGAGAATCATGTACTTCCTGGACACAGGGCTCTTCCTTGAGGAGTGTATTTGCCCTTTCCAACCTGAGAGCACAGTGGGATCTGATTGAGCACGTAGTTTAACTGCCACCATTCTTGTCCATCCCACCCTCTTAAGTCATCTGCCATCTGTGGTTTCTGGGCCCGTGTCTGCAACAAAATGCTCAGTGCATAGATTCTGCGTGGGTGTCAGGGAAGCACAGTATACCTTTTTCCTATGGTTAGTGAGTCTGTACTCCTCAATAACTTCTTTGCTGTTAAGAGAACCCAAGGAGAAAATTCTGCTCTCCTTGAAAACTTAATGCTCAGGTGGAAAAAACTGCTCTTTCATGTCCGAATATACAAGTACATCATTGATTTCATCTCCTTTCTTCGTTTCCTACTCCATCACCTCCCCCTTTCCTTTCTCCCTCCTTCCCTGTCTCTTTGTCTGTGCCTTTCTCCATCACTTGTATTGGTTCAAACCAATAAGTAATTCTAAAATAACGTATTTTAATATTCACATTACTGAGTTTAATATTCCCCTTCAATTCTCTATATTGTTTTTACATCTGCCATCTGTTTTGTTTTCTGGACACATAAAAGTGCATACGTAATGTAAGGAAGAGAAGAACTTGATGTCCTCAAGGAAGTTACTTCGTAAAACACAATGAATAGAAAAGTAAAAGTAAATTTTCTGTGAAGAAGTACATTTCATGTACTGTTTCTATTTTTTTGGGGAATTTAATGTGCAAAGAATTGCAAACAATAGTATGTATACCTAACACCTGGAATTAATAATGGCTGATATGCCTTCATATTTCTTTCTAGACTTTTTTTTTTACCAAAAGATATCTGTAATACATTATGAGTATTACAGATAGGACTACAATTACCTTTACCAATGCCTGTGTTCCTATTTTTCTTCTTCCATTTCCAGAAGTAACCAGTATCACACATTTAGTATTTTTCTTTGAATTGCATTTTACACACCTAAGTATGCATGCGCAAGCAATCCAAGGGCATTATTATTGGTGTATTTTTTATACCAGATCATTGCCGTAGATCGTTCTACATCTTCCAGCCTCATGTTTTTGAGACATATCCACATTCTTTATGTTTTATAATGTTCAATCCTGAAACCGTGACCCATTGTACAAATGTCTTCCTCCATTTTTCCACTTGGAGACCTTTGGGTTGTTCCCTTGATTTTGCTATTAAGGAGAAATGCTTCTTCATGTATGTCTTTTGGTGTACATGTGTAAGAGATCTCTTAGGTATGCACTCAGAGGTGCAGTTGCTAAACTGAGATGTGTGATATACACGTACTTAAATTGACGGGTGATTGTCAAATTGTTCTCTACGTGAGTGTATCAATTATGGTTCTACTGGCTGTATCTGAGAGGACCATTTTTTTTTCCAGACCTTCCCAGTACTTGACATTATCAGCCAGATAACTTTTTACCATTTTGGTGAATTGAGTACAATTGCAGTTATATTAATAATGACTTTCTTCAATTATTAGTGAGGTTGGATGACTTTTTATGATTTATTGGCTATTCTAGTTTCTGCTTTTCATCTCTTTTCTCATTGGCTACATATGTCTTATATTACTGATTTGCAAGTGTTCTATACACATTCTGGAATTCAGAGTAATTAAGGATGACTCATTGTTTTTGGCCAGAGGCACTAGAAGAATGGAGGTGCTATTTACTGATATGGATGGGATTTTTTAATTTTTAAGTGCTTCAGTTTATCAGGATAATAAAACTATTTCAAGTAGCTTTCTTGAGTCTTTTATAAGCAACGCTTCAAGGAAAATAATAAACAGGGTCCCAACCCTGAAAGACAAGAGCAACACAGTTTCTAGTTCATTCTTACCTTGGGATGAAGCTACCTCCATTTGGCCAGCACTATTGTTGGTGTTATGACATCAGTGATGAAGAAGAGTCCACCCAACACAACTTCCTCTCTTTCTCTTCTACAGTCTCTTTTTCCCAGTGGTGTGGGGCCAGTGTTAGGGAGGAATGTAACTTTGTACAGTTACAAATATGAGTGTTCCTTTCTAGAGGATCCCACAATGCCTTGGTCTGAAAGAGCAAGTTATCTTTGAACAATCTGACTCAGCCAATGCTGTAGCAGCCTTCAGATGGCATACAACATAGATCAGATTGTGAACGGTACTAGAAAATCTAAATGTGTTAATTCTGAACTAAAGAGTTGGATACTGATCCTTTAGCTCTTATGCATGTCATAATAATGTCATGTTAGTTACTTGTATTTGTACCTTGCTCATGGTGAACTTGGATATGTACAAGTGTCTCCTGTTAATGTAATCAAATTTATTACTGCTTTCCTAGGGTATGTGCTTTTGAAATCTTTTTTTTATTGTTAATAATTCTTTTTTAATTTATTTTTTTTAATTTAATTTTTTAAAATTTACATCCAAGTTAGTTAGCATATAGTGCAACAAAGATTTCAGGAGTAGATTCCTTAATATCCCTTCCCCATTTAGCCTATCCCCATCCCATAACCCCTCCAGTAACCCTCTGTTTGTTCTCCATATTTGTCTCTTATGTTTTGTCCCCCTCCCTGTTTTTATATTATTTTTGTTTCCCTTCCCTTATGTTCATCTGTTTTGTCTCTTAAAGTCCTCATATGAGTAAAGTCATATGATACTTGTCTTTCTCTGACTAATTTTGCTTAGCATAATACCCTCCAGTTCAGTCCACATGGTTGTAAATGTCAAGATTTCCTTCTTTTCGACTGCCGAGTAATACTCCATTGTTTGTGTGTGTGTGTATGTGTGTGTGTATGTATGCATACATACACCCCATATCTTCTTTATCCATTCATCCATCGATGGACATTTGGACTCTTGCCATACTTTGGCTATTGTTGATAGTGCTGCTATAAACATCAGGGTGCATACGTCCCTTTGAAACAGCACACCTGTCCCGTGGATAAATAGCTAGTAGTGCAATTGCTGGGTGGTAGGGTAGTTCTATTTTTAATTTTTTGAGGAATCTCCATACTGTTTTCCAGAGTGGCTGCATCAGTTTGCATTTCCACCAACAGTGCAAAAGGGTTCCTCTTTCTCCACATCCTCGCCAACATCTGTTGTCTGAGTTGTTAATGTTAGCCATTCTGACAGGTGTGAGGTGGTATCTCATTGTGGGTTTGATTTGTATTTCCCTGATGATGAGTGATATGGAGCATTTTTTCATGTATTGGTTGCCGATCTGGATGTCTTCTTTGGAGAAGTGTCTATTCACGTCTTTTGTCCATTTCTTCACTGGATTATTTGTTTTTTTGGGTGTTGAGTGTGGTAAGTTCTTTATAGATTTTGGATACTAACCCTTTATCTGATATGTCATTTGCAAATATCTTCTCCCATTCTGTCAGTTGCCTTTTAGTTTTGCTGATTGTCTCCTTCGCTGTGCAGAAGTTTTTATTTTGATGAGGTCCCAGTAGTTCATTTTTGTTTCTGTTTCTCTTGCCTCCAGAGATGTGTTGAGTAAGAAGTTGCTGTGACCAAGGTGAAAGAGGTTTTTGCCTGCTTTCTCCTTGAGGATTTTGATGGCTTCCTGTCTTACATTGAGGTCTTTCATCCATTTTGAGTTTAGTTTTGTGTATGGTGTAAGAAAGTGGTCCAGGTTCATTCTTCTGCATGTTGCTGTCCACTTTTCCCAGCACCACTTGCTGAAGAGACTGTCTTTATTCCACTGGTTATTCTTTCCTGCTTTGTCAAAGATTAGTTGCCCATATGTTTGTGGGTACATTTCTGGGTTCTCTATTCTGTTCCATTGATCTAAGTGTCTGTTGTTGTGCCAGTACCATACTGTCTTGATGATTACAGCTTTGTAGTATAGCTTGAAGTCTGGGATTGTGATGCCTCCTGCTTTGGTTTTGTTTTTCAAGGTTGCTTTTGCTATTTGGGGTCTTTTCTGGTTCCATACAAATTTTAGGATGATTTGTTCTAGCTCTGTGAAGAATCCTGGTGTTACTTTGGTAGGGATCGCATTGAATACGTAGATTGCTTTGCGTAGTATCGACATTTTAACAATATTTGTTCTTCCTATCCAGGAGCATGGAATCTTTTTCCACTTTTTTGTGTCGTCTTCAATTTCTTTCATAATCTTTCTATGGCTTTCAGTGTATAGATTTTTCACCTCTTTGGTTAGATTTATTCCTAGGTATTTTATGTTTTTTTGTGCAACTGTAAATGGGACTGATTCCTTGATTTCTCTTTCTGTCGCTTCATTGTTGGTGTATAGGAAAGCAACCAATTTCTGTGTGTTGATTTTATATCCTGCAACTTTGCTGAATTCATGAATCAATTCTAGCAGTTTTTTTGGTGGAATCTTTTAGGTTTTCCATATAGAGTATCATGTTATCTGTGAAGAGTGAAAGTTTGACCTGCTCCTGGCTGATTTGGATGCCTTTTATTTCTTTATGTTGTCTGATTGCAGAGGCTAAGGCTTCTAATACCATGTTGAATAACAGTGGCAAGAGTGGACATCCCTGTCTTGTTCCTGACCTTAGGGGGAAAGCTTTCAGTTTTTCTCCATTAAGGATGATATTAGCGTTGGGTCATTCTTACATGGCTGTTATGATCTCGAGGTATGCTCCTTCTATTCCTACTTTCTTGAGGGTTTTTATCAAGAAAGGATGCTGTATTTTGTCAAATGCTTTCTCTGCATCTATTGAGAGGGTCATATGGTTCTTGTCCTTTCTTTTATTGATGTGATGAATCATGTTAATTGTTTTGTGGACATTGAACCAGCCCTGTATCCCAGGTATAAATCCCACTTGGTCGTGGTGAATAATTTTTTTTAATGTATTGTTGGATCTGGTTTGCTAATATCTTGTTGAGTTTTGGATCCATGTTCATCAGGTAAATTGGTCTATAGTTCTCCTTTTTAGCGGGGTCTCTGTCTGGTTTTGGAATCCAGGTGATGCTGGCCTCAGAGTTTGGGAGTTTTCCTTCCATTTGTATTTTCTGGACAGCTTCAAGAGAATAGGTGTTAACTCTTCCTTAAATTTTTGGTAGAATTCCCCTGGAAAGCCATCTCGCCCTGGATTCTTGTTTTTTGGGGAAGTTTGATTACCAATTCTATTTCCTTACTGGTTATGGGTCTGTTCAAATTTTCTATTTCTTCCTGTTTCAGTTTTGGTAGTGTATATGTTTCTAGGAATTTGTTCATTTCTTCCAGATTGTCCATTTTATTGGTACATAATTGCTTTTAATATCCTCTTATTTTTATTTCTGCTGTGTTGGTTGTGATCTCTCCTCTTTTATTCTTGATTTTATTTATTTGGGTCCTTTCCTTTTTCTTTTTGATCAAACTGGCTAGTGGTTTATCAATTTTGTTAATTCTTTCAAAGAACCAGCTTCTGGTTTCATTGATCTGTTCTATTGGTTTTTTGGTTTCAATAGCATTAATTTCTGCTCTAATCTTTATTATTTCCTGTCTTCTGCTGGTTTTGGGTTTTATTTGCTGTTCTTTTTCCAGCTCTTAAAGGTGTAAGGTTAGGTTGTGTATCTGAGATCTTTCTTCCTTCTTTAGGAAGGCCTGGATTGCTATATACTTTCCTCTTAAGAGCGCCTTTGCTGAGTCCCAGAGGTTTTGGCTTGTGGTGTTACCATTTTCATTGGCTCCCATATACTTTTTAATTTCCTCTTTAACTTCTTGGTTGGCCCATTCATTCTTTAGTAGCATGTTCTTGAGTGTCCAAGTATTTGTTACCTTTCCAAATTTTTTCTTGTGGTTGATTTCAAGTTTCATAGCATTGTGGTCTGAAAATGTGCACAGTATGATCTCGATATTTGTGTACTTGCTGAGGGCTGATTTGTGTCCCAGTTTGTGGTCTATTCTGGAGAACATTCCATGTGCATTGGAGAAGAATGTATATTCCACTGCTTTAGGATGAAATGTTCTGAATATATCTGTTAATCCATCTTATCCAGTGTGTCATTCACAGCCATTGTTTCCTCGTTGATTTTTTGATTAGATGATCTGTCCATTGCTATGAGTGGGGTGTTGAAGTCTCCTACTATTATGGTATTACTATCAATGAGTTTCTTCATGTTTATGATTAATTATATACCTGGGTGCGTCTACATTTGGCACATAAACGTTTACCATTGTTAGGTCTTCTGGGTGGATAGACCCCTTGATTATGATATAATTCCCTTCTGCATCTCTTGATACAGTCTTTATTTTAAAGTCTAGATTTTCTGATATAAGTATGGCTACTCTGGCTTCCTTTTGTTGACCATTAGCATGATACATGGTTCTCCATCCCCTTACTTTCAATCTGAAGGTGTCTTTAGGTCTAAAGTGGGTCTGTTACAAACAATATAGATGGATCTTGTTTTCTTATCCATTCTGTTACCCTATGTCTCTTGATTGGAGCATTGAGTCCACTGACGTTTAGAGCGAGTACTGAAAGATATGAATTTATTGCCATTATGTTGCTTGTAGAGTTGGAGATTCTGGTGGTGTTCTCTGATCCTTTCTAATCTTTGTTGCTTTTGGTCTTATTTATTATTATTATTTTTTTCATCTTTTCTCCCCTCAGAGAGTCCCCCTTAAAATTTCTTGCAGGGCTGGTTTAGTGGTCACAAACTCCTTTAATTTTTGTTTGTCTGGGAAACTTTTTATCTCTCCTTCTATTTTGAATGACAGCCTTGCTGGATAAAATATTCTTTGCTCCATATTTTTCTGATTGAACACATTGAATATATCCTGCCACTCTTTCCTGATCTGCCAAGTTTCTGTGGATAGGTCTGCTGCAAACCTGATCTGTCTTCCTTATTGGTTAAGGACTTTTTTTCTCTTGCTGCTTTCATGATTTTCTACTTGCCTGAGTATTTTGTGAATTTGACTATGATATGCCTTGTTGATGATCAGTTTTTGTTGAATCTAATGGGAGTCCTCTGTGCTTCCTGGGTTTGGATGTCTGAGTCTTTCCCCAGGTTAGGAAAGTTTTCCACTATGATTTGCTCACATAGCCCTTCTACCCCTATTTCTCTCTCTTCCTCTTCTGGGACCCCTCTGATTCTGATGTTCCTTTTAAATGAGTCACTGGTTTCTCTTATTCTTAAATCATACTTTTTGCTTTGATCTCCCTTTTTCTGGTTTGTTATTCTCCATTAATTTTTCCTCTATGTAGCTGATTCTCTGTTTTGCCTCATATATCCTTGCCACTGCAGCATCCATTTGAAATTGTAGCTCAGTTATAACATTTTTTATTTGATTCTGACTAGCTTTTACTTCTTTTATCTCCACAGAAAGGGATTCTAATCTATTTCCGACTCCAGCTAGTATTTTTATTATTGTGATTCTAAATTCTGGGTCAGATATCTTGCTTGTATCTGTGTTGGTTAAATCCCTGGCTGTCATTTCTTCCTGCTCTTTCTTTTGAGATGAATTCCTTCGTTTTGTCAATTTGAAGAGAGAAAAGGAATTAGGTAGAAAAAATTAAAATTAAAAAAATTAAAATCAAAAGATTAAACACACACACACACACACACAAAATCAAATAAATGATGCTAGATCCTAGGTGTGTGTTAGTCTAGGTATTGAAAGTGGCTTGGTATATTAGAGAAAAAAGGGGAAAAAGAAAAAAAAAGGATATCATTTGAAAGCTTGAAAAAATGAATACACTGAAATAGACTAAAATGAAATGATGGAAGTAAAACAGAATTTGAAAAAAGTTACACAAAAGTAAAAAATATGGTAGAAAAAATTAAAGAATATTTTTAATAAAAATTGAAAATAAAAATGATTTTTTTCTTTCTGTATTCAAGAAAAAGAAAAATGAAAAAGAGGAAAAAGAAAGAAAGAAACAAAGAAAGAAGGAAAATTGAATAGTTGGACCAGCTAACAGACTGAAATATGACTGAAATTACTAAAATTTCAGTACATTACTGAAATTACTAAAAAAAAAAACTGTGAAGCACTTTATAGTCAATAAACTAAGCAGCAGTGAGACTTGTGTTCTTGAACAGTAAGGTTGGCCCAGTTGGGTGTGGCTTAGTGTATCAGCTCTGTTCTCCACTAGAGGGCGCTGCTAGCTTACTGGGGTGGATTGTTGTGGTGCTTGTAGGTGTGTATGTGTATGCACGGGAGCGGTGAAAATGGCATCACCCAGGTACCCAGTCTCTTGTGTCGTAACTCTTTTCTCCCCAGTCAACAGTTGTGCCCCTGTCCTTCATCTTCAGCTTCCATCCACTCTCTGCTTCCACTCCGTCCATGACCAAGCCCCAGGTAGCACCTCCCTCCAGAGTTTTGTCTCAGATGCGGCTCCCTTCCCTGGTCCCCCACTGGTAAGGGACTGTGGCTTTGACCCGCTCGGCCCCATTGAGGAGGGTCTCACCAAGCAATAGCTGAAGGGTGGCCACACCCATGAAAGTTCATGGTACCATGCTGCTGCCAATGCCCAGAGACTGCGGTTGGGTGCCAGCCCACCCCAGAAAAAGTTTGTGGGACAGTGTAGCAGCAGCACCTCAGGGATTGTGGGAAATCACAACACATATCTGGCACCAGACTTCACCCCCAACAACATTGTTCTAGCACAAGTGAATGTGGTCATTCTCTGGTGCTGGGCCCAGGTGGCCACACAGCCTCTACCAAATGTCCTTCCAGCAGTGGAACCGCTTCTCCCTGTGTGGCCGGAGAACCTCCCAGACCCTACTCTGCTCCTGGGGATTTGCCCTTCCCACCAGAGCATAGCCAGGTATCAAGCTGTGGAGTTGCAGACTCTCTGCACTCCCCTTGTTTACAGTCTTAATGGAAGTTAAACCCTTTCCTTTCTCCTTTCTCCCCTTTTAGTCCCTGCAGTTGTTGCCAATTTTCCACTTTGTCTCCAGCTGCTTTTGGGAAGGGGTGCTTTTTGCACATTCTTCCCCAATCCCCTGTCTCCATCCTCTCTCTGCATGCAAAAGTGGCTCCCTGTCCTCCGTGGTTTCTCTCTCCCCAAGTTTACCTCTCCACGCTGCATACCTGCTGAATTCTGTGGTTCAGGTTGTGCAGATTGTTGTGTTGATCCTCATGTCAGTTTTCTAGGTGTGCAGGATGGTTTACTGTTGGTCTGGCTGTATTTCATGGATACGAGACACAGAAAACTTCCATGCTCTTGTGCTGTCTTGGCTCCTCCCTTGAAATCTTAATTAACAAGTCTTTTTCCACCTGTTTTTTAAGTTCTACTTTATTGTACATAGATTTCAGGTCTGCTTACATTTATTTAAAAAATTTTTTTTCATGTTTATTTTTTGAAATGGGGGGTGCAGAGAGGGGAGAGACAGAATCTGAGGCAGGCTCCAGGCTCTGAGCTGTCAGTAAAGAGCCTGACGTGGGGCTTGAACTCATAAACCATGAGACCATGACCTGAGCCAAATTCAGATGCTTAACTGACTGAGCCGTCCATTTGCTCCTGCTTATGTTTATTTTTAATTTCATTTGTTGGAAAGATCATCTTTTTCCATTGAATTTCAGCACAATGTTGAATGGAGGTGTTGAGAAGGGGTGTTCTTGTCTCATTCCTGATTTTAGGAAGAAAGCATCTAGTTTATCAACATTAAGTGTGATGTTAGCTGTTGGCTTTTTGTGGATTTTTTTAACCAATTTGAAGAAGCTCCCTCTACTCCTAGTTTTCTGATAGTTTTTATCATGCAATGGTACTACATTTCATTTTATGATTTTTATGTGTATATTGATAGGATTATATGTTTTTTCTTCTTTGGCCAATTGATATGATGAAGTATATTAATTTTTGAAAATTGAATTAGACTTTCATACCAGAGAGAAACCCCACTTTGTAATGGTGTACAGTCTTTTTTTTTTTCACATTGTTAGATTTAATTTAGTAATATTTTGTTGAGGATTTTTGCATTTATGTTCATGAGGAACATAGGTTTATAATTTGTCTTTCCTTTCAATTAGGGTAGTGCTGGCCTTATTGCATTAGTTAGAAGTAATCTGTTTAATTTTCTGGAAGAGATTATAGACAATTGGTATCATTTCTCCCTTAAATGTTTTATATAATTTTCTTTTCACACTCTTAATTTTTTCCCTTGATCTTCTAGTTGTGGAATCATTTTTACTCTTCCTGAAATGGATCTTTTAGTAATCCTTTCAGTACACATTTGTGTATAGAAAATTCTTTTGGATACCTTACGCTTATATCTAAAAACATCTTCATTTTCATGCTAGTTGGTTGAGATTTCAAGTTGATAAATACATTTCCTTGGCACTGTGGAAGTATTATTATTCTTTGGTCTCATTTCAGTTTCACTACCCCAGGCACTGGTTTCTGAGTACTGACATTTTTCTCTATCAAAATGTTAAGGCCTTATTGCTAACCATTTTCATGTCTCAGTAAAATTAAAAAAAAATTCTTGGAATTCAAGATGTACTTTTAGTGTGAAGAATTATATTTTCAGTTATTAGAAATTTTATCCTGTAATTATATATTTCTCTTACACTCACTATTTTTTTTTCAGGAATTTCTATAGATTCTGTGTTTCTTACCTTCTTTTTCATCCCTCCAATCTCTTTGTAACTTGGTGGTACATTGTGAGAGACTCGTGATTTGTTTTTTCATTATAGTAATTTATTCCTCATCTCTACAGTTTCAGTTATTGAATGTTTTATTTCAATGACTATATTTTCTGTATTATTTATCCTTGATTATTATTATTTTTTGTATCTACCTTCTTTCAGAAGATCCTTTATATGGATTATATTTTTGCCTTCATGAGACATACTTATTTTAAACATTCCTTTTGGATTGTTCTGTATTCCAGTTTGTCAGTTATAATTTAATTTAATTTTTGTTTGTTTGACAGAGAGAGAGTGTATATGAGTGGAAGAGGGGCAGAGAGAGAGAGAATCTTAAGCAGGCTCCATGCTCATTGTGGAGCCCAACACAGGGCTCGATCCCACAACCCTGGTATCATGACCTGAACAGAAATCAAGAGTGAGACACTCAACCGACGAAGACACCCAGACTTCCCTAGTTTTTCAATTATAAATTTCCCAGTTTATTGATTCTGTGGAGTATATTTTATGTTGTTAATGTGAAGTTTTTTCCTTGGGAATACTTGGGAGAATTTCCTCATTCCCTTTTCACATGACCCTTCAGGTTTCATCAAGTATGACCCAATATATACATATCTTTTCCAGTTCAAGAGCCTGATAATTAATGAATGTGCCATCATTCTTACTTGGCATGTGCCCCAATTAACGTATGTGCTCATACTTCTTACTTGGTATGGTCGAGGATTTTCTTTTGCCACATATTTCTGGGGAACCAATTTGTTTCAGGCTGCAAGAAGTTGGCTGCTTTTCAGAAAATTTCCAGTCACTATTCCTTCCAGCAATATCCCCTTCCTCAGCCTCAGGTTTGTACAGCATGCTGGGTGCTCTTTCCCTGACAGTGGCAAGACTACCTGAATCTACAGTGTTACAAAGATTGTTTGCTTCTTTGCCTTTGAACTTGGCTATGTATTTCCTCAAAACAGCTTTAATTGAGAAGGATGGATATACCTGTGTTTGCTCAATTCATCATCTTGACTGTAAGCCTCCAGAATTATTCTCCTCTGGGGAGAAAAAAAAAACACTAAGAAACACAACACCAAACTTTTAAGTGAAGCTCAAGTACCTAATTGGCTACTACTGAAGTTTTCAGCCTTCCTTTGGAATGATTGTCTTTCTAATTCTTAGTTGGAGCTATGGTTTTTATGATTACTATCTCTGGGCTCAGCCCAGCGGTTCACAAAGGAAGATTACTTTAATTGCTCGTGTCACTTTTCCTGCTCAGTGAAAATAGAATGTTGGAACATGGGTTCTCTCTTTAGTTGCCATACGTCTCAAAACTTCCTGTTCTGTTTAGGAGACCTTCTGGACAAGTACAGGCAGCCCCACTAATTATTTAACCTTCTGTGTCTTGAGTTTTCCTGGGATTGTCAGGGACATCAAGAGCAAACGTGCATCATCAATTGATCACTTAAGAACAACCTCCTTTGTCAGATAATTACGTTATAATTTCTTTTCTTAGAGATGAAAAACAGAACAGCAAAAATAGTTACACCCTCATAACTGGTTAATGTTGATCCAAATTTGTATTCTTCCATTGGCTTATTGATTCGTCCAATATTTATATATTGAATGTTGATTGTATACCAGGTATTACAAAGTGTACTGAGGTACAAAACTAAACACTACAAAGCATGCCCAATGCCTTTCTGGAGTCTATATCATCCAATGAAACAATGGGCAAATTATGGTCAAAAGGCTGCTGAAATACACACCCATTTGTTTACTTACTGTTTTTGGATGCTTTCTCATAACAAGGGCAGAGTTGAATAGTATAAATGGAGACCCTATGTCCACCAAAGCCCCAAATATTTAACCTCTAGGTATAACAGAAGGTAGAGACCTTAAACAGTCAAATACAAAACTCCAACTAAGTAGAGTCTCTGAGAAGGAACAGTAGAGGGTCTCACAGCATAAACATGGGAAGTATGTCATGTCTCAGGATACCAGACAATGGCCTTTGGTCTAATGGGTGCTTAAGAATGTGTAAGATTTGGGGCACTTGGGTGGCTCAGTTGGTTAAGTGTCTGACTTTGGCTCAGGCCATGATCTCACAGTTTGTGAGTTTGAGCCCCGTGTCAGGCTTTGTGGTGACAACCTATAGCCTGCTTTGGATACTGTGTCTCCCTCTCTCTCTGCCCATCCCCTGCTTGTGCATGCTCTCTCTCTCTCTTAAAAATAAACATTAAAAAATAAAAAGAAGGTGTGAGATTTACATGGTAGGAGAGAGAGAAAAGAGAGGTTCACTAGAGTACTGGGGCAAGGAGATAGCATGTGGAAAGAGTAAGCTTAGCAGAATATAAGAACAGAAAGGAGGATGTATCTGGAACACAGTAAATTAGGGTGGCCCAAAATGAGGCTGGAGAGGTAGGCAAGGGCCAGATCACACAAAGGCAATTCGTTTTCGCTGGTATTTTAGATTTTTTCTTAGGAACAATGAAAAGCTATGGAAAGTCTTTCAAGCAAGAAGCGTCAGTTAGAAGCCTACTGCAATATTCCACATGAGTCTGAGTGGTCTAACCTGGACTTGAGTAATGAGCAAGTAGAGAACAGAGTGAATGGCTTTAATTGTGGGCAGTGTTTTGGGGAGTGGAGAAATTATGGTGACCGTCAGCCTTCCATTTTGGAGATTGTCATTTACTAAGATGGTGGATACAGGAAGAGGGCTAGGTTTGAGTAGAACAGTTCATGAGTTAAATTTTAGGGGTATGCTGAGTTCAAGGTGTCTATTGAATCAGTAGCTAGCTATGTTTGTCTGGAGCCAAAAAAGACAGTTATGAGTATAAAGATGGTAATTTTAAGATAGTCATTTTTTCTCCCAGAATGAACAAAAACAATAGAAAAGGGTTGATTGTATATTTCTGACTGTACATTTGCTGGGTGTATGAGAAAGCCTCTGTGAGGTTAGCAGTCTGTGGGCTTGAATTGTAAAGAGCCCCTGAATGGAAACCTTTGCTGCTGCCTTGCCCAGCCATTTTGTGTTTTTGATTAGGAAAATATCTGTTGAACTTAATTTCTATCTCTCTGGGCTAAATGAAAAAAAAAAAAAGCATAGAGGAGGGGTGCAGTAGGGGGTATAGGCATCATATGATACCCTGTGTGTTACAAATTTCCCCAAAGGTATAATATATTCCCAGCCCACAAAATGAAATGTTACATCTAGATTTCTCAATTTGGGTAAAATTGTGTGTGTTCTAAATGTGCTGAAATGATTTATGATAGAAACTAATAAATGCATTATCTGTATAAGACCTTTGTGATGATAAGATTCTTGTATTTCTGGTTAATGTCCTTCCAGGTACAATTTGGTTTTTTAAATTTTTTGGGATGTTTTATTTATTTTGAAGGACAGAGAAACAGAGCTTGAACAGGGGAGGGACAGAGAGGGAGGGAGAATCTGAAGAGGGCTCCAGGCTCTGAGCTGTCAGCACAGAGCCCAGTGCACGGCTCAAACTCATGAGCCATGAGATCACGACCTGAGCTGAAGTCAGATGCTTAATCGACTGAACCACCCAGGCACCCAGTTTTTAAACTGTGCCTTATTAGGTGAAGTAGCTTAGGGGTAGGTATATTTATCTTCTTTCCAATTCCTTTCCCTATCTTGAGTGTCAGTGGAACAATAGCTTCTCATTTTATCAATGGATATCTTTTCTGGGGTGATGGAGTACCTTTTTAATAATAGAACATATTAATCCATGTGTTCTTATATACTTATCTTTAAATGTACATTTTCATCTCCATTTACACAAAATTTGGTGCCAAGTAACCAGTGTTTGAGAATTTATTATATCATTAATATGATTGTTTTTGTTGTGTGATTTACTTAGCATTGTTTGCATAAATTATGGAAATTTATACGATAGCCCCAGGTATCAATCAAGTACAAATGTAATAGAAAATGTTAGCAGGCTGCTTCTTCTGCGTTTTGTTGAGTTGGTATTGTTAAAACCACACTTTTATTCTTAGGACTATGGGACATGCTTAGAAAGGGTCCCAAAGCCTGCAAGTGCTCACTAAAGTTGCCCTTCGTGCAAGGAAATGTCT
This sequence comes from Leopardus geoffroyi, assembly GCF_018350155.1. NCBI lineage: Eukaryota > Metazoa > Chordata > Mammalia > Carnivora > Felidae > Leopardus > Leopardus geoffroyi. The sequence goes on along the minus strand of NC_059326.1, from coordinate 96,636,515 downwards.
GCCCTGGTAGGCAGGAATAAAATAGTTTCTACATTACAAGGTCATTGATGGGAACATTAAGTACTGAAATTAACATCTTAAACCCAAGGCTAGCAGCTAAGTTAGGTCATTCTTCAACTAATGGCAAGGAGGTGACAAAAATCTGTTAAAAGAAAAAAGAATGGCACATTTTCACTGCACTTTAAATTCATGGTCATCTGCGCAAAAGCACAACCAGTATCTTTATAAACGACTTGAAAAATAAGATGAGATTTCTGCGGTGAGACCCGTTATTTGTGTAGATTATTAGGGTATAGTGACTTTGGTGTAAGTGGGAACAGTTTAAAGATAGGATGTAAAAGTGGCTAGGTGTAAGACATGAATATGTACCATTTTTGAATTTAAAAGACGAAAAAGGATAAGTCACAATGTAATCCATTAGAGAGAAATAGCAGGCATGTGAAATACTGCTCCAAGCTCAACAGCGATGGTTTGGAGGCTTAATCAAACTGAATTAACTTCCACAAATGTGACCCTAAGGTAGATTGTTGATGATCATTCTCAATTAGTGAATCCTCTGTTTTTCTCATGTTTAATGGTCAAATTTGGATACATCTAGGCAGGGACAGCTGTGGGTCATTCCCTTCCAAGTTACTCAATTCAATTCCTGCCAAGATTTCCCCAGTGTCAGTAGCAATGTCACTTGTAATGTTAGTGTTTCCAAAAGAGTGCTTGAAGGTTAAGACTGGTTTCCAAAAGAAGATTTTAAATTCTATGATTAAATGTTTTGAGTTTGGTGCAATCAGCTATTCCTTTTTTCTATAACTTTATATCATCATTTTTTAAAGGTTTATTTATTTATTTTGAGTGAGAGTGCAAAAGTGGGGGAGAGAGGGAGAGAGAGAGACTCTGAAGCAAGTTCCACACTCAGTGCCCTGCATGGGGCTCGATCTCAAAATCATAAGATCATGGCCTGAGACTATATCAAGACTTGGACGCCTAACCAACTGAGCCCATCCAGGTGCCCCTACACCATCGTTTTAGAAAACAAGCCCAAGTTTTAGCTCTCAGACCCTCCAGGTAGCAGGATTTTAGGGGTACATTGAAGTTTTTGTGTGGTTTCTAAATTTTAAAAAGTATATGTACTGTTTATTTTTTGAAATACTGAGTTACTAAAGTAAGATGTATAAATTGTTAAACAAAGTGGTGCTAAAGGCCTTATAATTAAAAAGTGTAGTCCTAATGTACCCTTCCCCCCATTCCCCACAGAGTTTCATTTCCAATACTTTGGTTTGTTTTATTTATGTACTCTTTAAAAATATGAAAATATATTGGCGTTTAAAATTTTTTTCTACTGATTGCTGAATTAGGTGAAGTTTAGGTATTGTTACCATGACTGCTCCCTACTCTGCCCCTACCACACATACTCTCACCTTCCATTTCAACTTACTACAAACTCTAAGTACAGTTGTGTCTTTAGTTGGTTTCTTTTGGTTAAATGACTATACAGGGATTATATTATTAAGACTGTGGATGACTCTTAATGATCAAGAACAAACTGAGGGTTGATGGAGGGGAGGTGGGTGGGAGATGGGCTAGATGGGTGATGGATATTAAGGAGGGCACTAATATGAGCATTGGTTGTTGTATGTAAGTGATGAATCACTGAATTCTCCTGAAACCAATACTGCACTGTATGTTAACCAACTAAAATTAAACAAACAAAGACTGTCAATGGCTACGTTTTTTAAATCTTAGTCATGGGGTGTACCAGAATATACTGTCTTGTCATTGCTTATGCTTGTCTTTACTTATCACTTAATTAGCCCTGAAATCTGTAATAATAGTAAGCCTCTCAGTGTGATCAAATGCATCAGTTAAGATCTCAGTTTTTGTGTTGGAGAATTTTTTTGGAGTGTTTCATTCCCCTAATATCTGGACCTGAATTTTTTTGGAAGAGAGTGGTGGATTCTGGCCATCCAGGGCATTCCTGTCAATTGTGTGTGTGTGTGTGTGTGTGTGTGTGTGTGTGTGTGTGTGTGTGGTGTTGGATTTTGTTTTCTGGATCCTGTGACTTCTTTTCACTTATTACCTCATTTCAGTGGAATACTTTCCTTCCTAAAAAAAGACTGCACTGAAGGAAGGTTAAACTCTTTTGAGTCCACAATTGTGTGAAAACACCTTAATCTTATCCTTGCACTTGATTGATAGTCTAACTAGGTATAGAAGTCTAGACTCAGTCATTTCCTCTTGGAATTACTAGGTTATATATATATACATATGTGTGTGTATATATATATATATATATATATATATACACACATATATATGTGTATATATATACATATATATGTATATATATATACATATATATATATATACGTATATATATATATTTTAACTTCTAGATGAGAATTAGGATGTTTTGATTCCTGGTCATTTATATGTGGCCAAATTTTTCACGCTGTAAACTGTTATAGAATTCTCACATTATTCTCAGTATTTCTGAAAAATCAGTATGATGTACCTTGTTGTTGATATTTTTTGTTCTCTGTATTTATGTGTCACATTTATTCTGGAAACAGATTTTCATTGCTGCAGAATTTTTTTGTTTTCTTTTTTAAATAAATTTATTTCTGTAGTTTCTCTGTTCACTCTTTCTGTAGTCCTATTTTTTGAGTGTTCGACCTTCTGGACAGAACTGTTAATTCCTTTATGTTTCCCCTCCCCCATTTTTCACTTCAACTTTTCTTTTTTATTTTCAACTTTTTGGTACTGTGTTTTAATTTTTTGTAGCATATTTGTAACTTCCTAAGTAATTTTCTTTTTTTCAGAATGTTCTTTTTTGTAGCCTTCTATTGTTATTTTTACCTGAAAATATTC